>NC_086444.1:134853140-135468140 GCF_028390025.1 Pseudophryne corroboree
CTGCTGTACCTACCTCTGTGTCGTCACTCGTCATCCATTAAGTATACTATCCATCTACATTCTATACCTGTGGTGCATTTTAGACAGTTTTGCAGTTTGGTGACAGTGTCCACCAGTATACTATATATATACTTATAGCAGTACGGTAGGCCACTGCTGTACCTACCTCTGTGTCGTCACTCGTCATCCATTAAGTATACTATCCATCTACATTCTATACCTGTGGTGCATTTTAGACAGTTTTGCAGTTTGCTGACAGTGTCCACCAGTTTATTATATATATACTCATAGCAGTACGGTAGGCCACTGCTGTACCTACCTCTGTGTCGTCACTCGTCATCCATTAAGTATACTATCCATCTACATTCTATACCTGTGGTGCATTTTAGACAGTTTTGCAGTTTGCAGACAGTGTCCACCAGTATACTATATATATACTTATAGCAGTACGGTAGGCCACTGCTGTACCTACCTCTGTGTCGTCACTCGTCATCCATTAAGTATACTATCCATCTACATTCTATACCTGTGGTGCATTTTAGACAGTTTTGCAGTTTGCTGACAGTGTGCACCATTATACTTTATATATACTTATAGCAGTACGGTAGGCCACTGCTGTACCTACCTCTGAGTCGTCACTCGTCATCCATTAAGTATACTATCCATCTACATTCTATACCTGTGGTGCATTTTAGATAGTTTTACAGTTTGCTGACAGTGTCCACCAGTTTATTATATATATACTTATAGCAGTACGGTAGGCCACTGCTGTACCTACCTCTGTGTCGTCACTCGTCATCCATTAAGTATACTATCCATCTACATTCTATACCTGTGGTGCATTTTAGACAGTTTTGCAGTTTGCTGACAGTGTCCACCAGTTTATTATATATATACTTATAGCAGTACGGTAGGCCACTGCTGTACCTACCTCTGTGTCGTCACTCGTCATCCATTAAGTATACTATACATCTACATTCTATACCTGTGGTGCATTTTAGACAGTTTTGCAGTTTGCTGACAGTGTCCATCAGTATACTATATATATACTTATAGCAGTACGGTAGGCCACTGCTGTACCTACCTCTGTGTCGTCACTCGTCATCCATTAAGTATACTATCCATCTACATTCTATACCTGTGGTGCATTTTAGACAGTTTTGCAGTTTGCTGACAGTGTCCACCAGTATACTATATATATACTTATAGCAGTACGGTAGGCCACTGCTGTACCTACCTCTGTGTCGTCACTCGTCATCCATTAAGTATACTATCCATCTACATTCTATACCTGTGGTGCATTTTAGACAGTTTTGCAGTTTGCTGACAGTGTCCACCAGTTTATTATATACACTGGACGGGAAGAGCTGGCGCCTTCCACCATTTGCACGCCCCCTGCAAGTGCTGTAAGGAGCACCCGCAGTCCAGTTCCTGATAGTCAAATTGAAGATGTCACTGTTGAAGTACACCAGGATGAGGATATGGGTGTTGCTGGCGCTGGGGAGGAAATTGACAAGGAGGATTCTGATGGTGAGGTGGTTTGTTTAAGTCAGGCACCCGGGGAGACACCTGTTGTCCGTGGGACGAATATGGCCATTGACATGCCTGGTCAAAATACAAAAAAAAATCAGCTCTTCGGTGTGGAATTATTTCAACACAAATGCGGACAACAGGTGTCAAGCCGTGTGTTGCCTTTGTCAAGCTGTAATAAGTAGGGGTAAGGACGTTAACCACCTCGGAACATCCTCCCTTATACGTCACCTGCAGCGCATTCATCATAAGTCAGTGACAAGTTCAAAAACTTTGGGTGACAGCGGAAGCAGTCCACTGACCACTAAATCCCTTCCTCTTGTAACCAAGCTCCTGCAAACCACACCACCAACTCCCTCAGTGTCAATTTCCTCCTTACCCAGGAAAGCCAATAGTCCTGCAGGCCATGTCACTGTCAAGTCTGACGAGTCCTCTTCTGCCTGGGATTCCTCCGATGCATCCTTGAGTGTAACGCCTACTGCTGCTGGCGCTGCTGTTGTTGCTGCTGGGAGTCGATCATCATCCCAGAGGGGAAGTCGGAAGACCACTTGTACTACTTCCAGTAAGCAATTGACTGTCCAACAGTCCTTTGCGAGGAAGATGAAATATCACAGCAGTCATCCTGCTGCAAAGCAGATAACTCAGGCCTTGGCAGCCTGGGCGGTGAGAAACGTGGTTCCGGTATCCATCGTTAATTCAGAGGCAACTATAGACTTGATTGAGGTACTGTGTCCCCGGTACCAAATACCATCTAGGTTCCATTTCTCTAGGCAGGCGATACCGAAAATGTACACAGACCTCAGAAAAAGACTCACCAGTGTCCTAAAAAATGCAGTTGTACCCAATGTCCACTTAACCACGGACATGTGGACAAGTGGAGCAGGGCAGACTCAGGACTATATGACTGTGACAGCCCACTGGGTAGATGTATTGCCTCCCGCAGCAAGAACAGCAGCGGCGGCACCAGTAGCAGCATCTCGCAAACGCCAACTCGTTCCTAGGCAGGCTACGCTTTGTATCACCGCTTTCCAGAATAGGCACACAGCTGACAACCTCTTACGGCAACTGAGGAAGATCATTGCAGAATGGCTTACCCCAATTGGACTCTCCTGGGGATTTGTGACATCGGACAACGCCAGCAATATTGTGCGTGCATTACATCTGGGCAAATTCCAGCACGTCCCATGTTTTGCACATACATTGAATTTGGTGGTGCAGAATTATTTAAAAAATGACAGGGGCGTGCAAGAGATGCTGTCGGTGGCCCGAAGAATTGCGGGCCACTTTCGGCATTCAGGCACCGCGTACAGAAGACTGGAGCACCACCAAACATTCCTGAACATGCCCTGCCATCATCTGAAGCAAGAGGTGGTAACAAGGTGGAATTCAACCCTCTATATGCTTCAGAGGATGGAGGAGCAGCAAAAGGCCATTCAAGCCTATACATCTGCCCACGATATAGGCAAAGGAGGGGGAATGCACCTGACTCAAGCGCAGTGGAGAATGATTTCAACGTTGTGCAAGGTTCTGCAACCCTTTGAACTTGCCACACGTGAAGTCAGTTCAGACACTGCCAGCCTGTCAGGTCATTCCCCTCATCAGGCTTTTGCAGAAGAAGCTGGAGACATTGAAGGAGGAGCTAAAACAGAGCGATTCCGCTAGGCATGTGGGACTTGTGGATGGAGCCCTTCATTCGCTTAACCAGGATTCACGGGTGGTCAATCTGTTGAAATCAGAGCACTACATTTTGGCCACCGTGCTCGATCCTAGATTTAAAACTTACGTTGTATCTCTCTTTCCGGCAGACACAAGTCTGCAGAGGTTCAAAGACCTGCTGGTGAGAAAATTGTCAAGTCAAGTGGAACATGACCCGTCAACATCTCCTCCTTCACATTCTCCCGCAACTGGGGGTGCGAGGAAAAGGCTAAGAATTCCTAGCCCACCCGCTGGCGGTGATGCAGGGCAGTCTGGAGCGAGTGCTGACATCTGGTCCGGACTGAAGGACCTGCCAATGATTACTGACATGTCGTCTACTGTCACTGCATATGATTCTCTCACCATGGAAAGAATGGTGGAGGATTATATGAGTGACCGCATCCAAGTAGGCACGTCAGACAGTCCGTACGTATACTGGCAGGAAAAAGAGGCAATTTGGAGGCCCTTGCACAAACTGGCTTTATTCTACCTAAGTTGCCCCCCCTCCAGTGTGTACTCCGAAAGAGTGTTTAGTGCAGCCGCTCACCTTGTCAGCAATCGGCGTACGAGGTTACTTCCAGAAAATGTGGAGAAGATGATGTTCATCAAAATTAATTATAATCAATTCCTCCGTGGAGACATTCACCAGCAGCAATTGCCTCCAGAAAGTACACGGGGACCTGAGAAGGTGGATTCTTGTGGGGACGAATTAATAATCTGTGAGAAGGGGGATGTACACAGTGAAAGGGGTGAGGAATCGGAGGATGATGATGAGGTGGACATCTTGCCTCTGTAGAGCCAGTTTGTGCAAGGAGAGATTGATTGCTTCTTTTTTGGTGGGGGCACAAACCAACCAGTCATTTCAGTCACAGTCATGTGGCAGACCCTGTCTCTGAAATGATGGGTTCGTTAAAGTGTGCATGTCCTGTTTATACAACATAAGGGTGGATGGGAGGGCCCAAGGACAATTCCATCTTGCACCTCTTTTTTCTTTCATTTTTCTTTGCATCATGTGCTGTTTGGGGACATTTTTTTGGTAGGGCCATCCTGCCTGACACTGCAGTGCCACTCCTAGATGGGCCAGGTGTTTGTGTCGGCCACTTGTGTCGCTTAGCTTAGTCACACAGCCACCTTGGTGCTCCTCTTTTTTTCTTTGCATCATGTGCTGTTTGGGGACAATTTTTTGGAAGTGCCATCCTGTCTTGATTGACACTGCAGTGCCACTCCTAGATGGGCCAGGTGTTTGTGTCGGCCACTTGTGTCGCTTAGCTTAGTCACACAGCCACCTTGGTGCGCCTCTTTTTTTCTTTGCATCATGTGCTGTTTGGGGATAATTTTTTGGAAGTGCCATCCTGTCTTGATTGACACTGCAGTGCCACTCCTAGATGGGCCAGGCGTTTGTGTCGGTCACTTGTGTCGCTTAGCTTAGTCACACAGCCACCTTGGTGCGCTTCTTTTTTTCTTTGCATCATGTGCTGTTTGGGGACAATTTTTTGGAAGTGCCATCCTGTCTTGATTGACACTGCAGTGCCACTCCTAGATGGGCCAGGTGTTTGTGTCGGCCACTTGTGTCGCTTAGCTTAGTCACACAGCCACCTTGGTGCGCCTCTTTTTTTCTTTGCATCATGTGCTGTTTGGAGACAATTTTTTGGAAGGGCCATCCTGTCTTGATTGACACTGCAGTGCCACTCCTAGATGGGCCAGGTGTTTGTGTCGGCCACTTGTGTTGCTTAGCTTAGTCACACAGCGACCTTGGTGCGCCTCTTTTTTTCTTTGCATCATGTGCTGTTTGGGGACAATTTTTTGGAAGGGCCATCCTGTCTTGATTGACACTGCAGTGCCACTCCTAGAGGGCCAGGTGTTTGTGTCGGCCACTTGTGTCGCTTAGCTTAGTCACACAGCCACCTTGGTGCGCCTCTTTTTTTCTTTGCATCATGTGCTGCTTGGGGACAATTTTTTGGAAGGGCCATCCTGTCTTGATTGACACTGCAGTGCCACTCCTAGATGGGCCAGGTGTTTGTGTCGGCCACTTGTGTCGCTTAGCTTAGTCACACAGCCACCTTGGTGCGCCTCTTTTTTTCTTTGCATCATGTGCTGTTTGGGGACAATTTTTTGGAAGGGCCATCCTGTCTTGATTGACACTGCAGTGCCACTCCTAGATGGGCCAGGTGTTTGTGTCGGCCACTTGTGTCGCTTAGCTTAGTCACACAGCCACCTTGGTGTGCCTCTTTTTTTCTTTGCATCATGTGCTGTTTGGGGACAATTTTTTGGAAGGGCCATCCTGCCTGACACTGCAGTGCCACTCCTAGATGGGCCAGGTGTTTGTGTGGGCCACTTGTGTCGCTTAGCTTAGCCATCCAGCGACCTCGGTGCAAATTTTAGGACTAAAAATAATATTGTGAGGTGTGAGGTGTTCAGAATAGACTGGAAATGAGTGGAAATTATGGTTATTGAGGTTAATAATACTATGGGATCAAAATGACCCCCAAATTCTATGATTTAAGCTGTTTTTTAGGGTTTTTTGAAAAAAACACCCGAATCCAAAACACACCCGAGTCCGACAAAAAAATTTCGGTGAGGTTTTGCCAAAACGCGTCCGAATCCAAAACACGGCCGCGGAACCGAACCCAAAACCAAAACACAAAACGCGAAAAATTTTCGGTGCACATCACTAATCATGACCCCAACTGGCGTGATGATGAAATGGGCCTGATTCAGGTTTGTAAGCAGAGCAAAAAAAAGGCACAACTGGGCAAAACCATGGTGCACTGCAGGTGGGCAGATTTGACATGTCCAGATGGAGGGGTTAATTCAGACCTGATTGCTGCTGTGCGTTTTCGCACAGTGGGCGAACAGATCTGATCTGCGTATGCACCGCAATGCACAGGCGCGACGGATGGCTGCAAAGTGGATCGCCGGTCAGCGACGGGTTTGTGCGAAGGATCCATTCACACGGGCATTCGCAAAGAGATTGACAGGAAGAGGGCGTTTGTGGGTGGCAAATTACCATTTTCAGGGAGTGTCTGGAAAAACGCAGGCGAGACCAAGCGTTTGAAGGGAGGGTGTCTGACATCAAATCGCAACGGCTAAGTCCTGGACTGTGCAGAGACTGCACAAAATCAGTTTGTGCAGCTCTGATACACATGCGATCGCACACTTGTACAGCGAAAATACACTCTCCCTGTAGGCGGCGACTATCTGATCGCAGGGCTGCAAAAATCGCTGCCTAGTGATCAGGTCTGAATTACCCCCAGAGTTAGATTTGAGTGGGGTGTGTTCAAACTGAAATCTAGATTGCAGTGTAAAAATAAAGCGGTCTGACATATGTGGGCAATGGGCAAGAGCAGCCAGTATTTACCCTGCACAGAAACAATATAACTCACCCAAATCGCTTTTTGCCAGGGCCATAACTAGGGGTGTGCAGAGTGCACTTGGCCCACAGCACATATGCAGCACATATGATGTGTGGACGGAGATCCGGCTGCACTCACTGCATCTAACGTGCTGTGCTGTGTAACTTGTATAAGGAGTACTACTGTGCTGTGTAACACATATAAGGAGCACTACTGTGCTGTGTAACACGTATAAGGAGCACTACTGCTTTGTGTACTGTGTATAAGGAGCACTACTGTGCAATGTAACATGTATAAGGAGCAATATTGTGTGGTGTAATGTGTATAAAAACGAGTACTACTGTGCTGTGTAGCGTGTATAAGGAGTTCTACTGTGCAGTGTACCGTGTATAAGGAGTACTACTGTACTACTGTAATGTATATAAGGGGTACTGCTGTGTAGTGTAACATGTGTAAGGAGCACTACTGTGAGGTGTAATGTGTATAACAATGAGTACCACTGTGCTGCGTAACATGTATAAAGAGTACTACTGTGCTGTGTAACATGTATAATGAGTACTACTGTGCGGTGTAATGTGTATAATAAGCGGTACTACTGTGTTGTGTAACATGTACAAGGAGTACTACTGTGTTGTGCAATGTGTATAAGGGATACTACTGTGTGTCGTAACGTGTATAAGGGGTACTACTGTGCGGTGCAAAGTGTATAATAAGGGCTACTACAGTGTGGTGTAACATGAATAAGAGGTACTACTATGCGGAGTAACATGTATAATAAGGGGTACTACTGTACTGTGTAACATGTATAAGGAGTACTACTGTGCAGTGTGACATGTATAAGGGTACCACTGTGCGGTGTAATGTGTATAAAGGGTACTACTATGCTGTGTAACGTATATATAGAGTACTACTGTGTGGTCTAACATGTATAAAAGGTAACAGTGTGTGGTGTAATGTGTATAAGGGGTACTACTGTGCTGTGTAATGTGTATAAGGAGTACTGCTGTGTGGTGTAACGTGTATAAGGGGTACTACTGTGTGGCGTAATGTGTAAAAAGGGTACTACTGTACTGTGTAATGTGTAAAAGGGGTACTACTGTACTGTGTAATGTGTATAAGGAGTACTACTGTGTGGTGTAAAGTGTATAAGGAGTACTTCTGTGCTGTGTAATGTGTATAAGGAGTACTACTGTGTGGTTTAATGTGCATAATAAGGAGTACTACTGTGCTGTGTAATGTGTATAAGGGGTACAGCTGTGCGGTGTAATGTGTATAAGGAGCACTACTGTGTGGTGTAATGTGTATAAGGAGCACTACTGTGCGGTGTAATATGTATAATAAGGGGTACTAGTGTGCTGTGTAATGTGTATAATGAGTACTACTGTGTGGTGTAATGTGTATATGAAAGGGTTCTACTGTGTGGTGTAACATGTATAAGGGGTACTACTGTCTGGTGGAATGTGTATAAGGGGTACTACTGTGTGGCGTAACATATATAAGGGGTACTACTATGTGGCGTAACATGAATAAGGGGTACTAATATGTGCTGTAACATGTATAATAAGGACTACTGCTGTGCTGTGTAATGTGAATAAGCGGTACTACTATGCTGTGTAATGTGTATAATAAGGGGTACTACTGTAATGGGCAACGTGTATAAGGAGTACTACTGTGTGGCGTAACATGTATAAGGGTACTACTGTATAGTGTAGTGTATAAAGGGTACTACTGAGCTGTGTAACGTGTATAAGGAGTACTGTTGTGGGGAGTAACATGTATAAGGGTTACTACTGTGTGGCGTAATGTGTATAAAGGGTACTACTGTGCTGTGTAATGTGTAAAAGGGGTACTACTGTGCTGTGTAACGTGTATAAGGAATACTACTGTGCTTTGTAATGTGTATAAGGAGTACTACTGTGTGGTGTAATGTGTATAATAAGGAGTACTACTGTGCTGTGTAATGTGTATAAGGGGTACTGCTGTGCGGTGTAACGTGTATAAGGAGCAATACTGTGTGGTGTAATGTGTATAAGGAGCACTACTGTGCAGTGTAACATGTATAATAAGGGTTACTACTGTGCTGTGTAACATGTATAAGGATTATTACTCTGTGGTGTAATGTGTACAATAAAGGGTACTACTGTGTGGTGTAACATGTATAAGGGGTACTGGTGGAATGTGTATAAGGGATACTACTGTGTGGTGCAATGTGTATAAGGGGTACTACTGTGCTGCCTAACATGAATAAGGGGTACTATTATGCGCTGTAACGTGTATAATAGGAGGTACTACTATGCTGTGTAATGTGTATAATAAGGGGTACTACTGTACTGTGTAACGTGTATAAGGAGTACTACTGTGCGGTGTAACATGTATAAGGGTACTACTGTGTGGTGTAATATGTATAAAGGGGTGGTCTTCTGTTTGCCGGCGGTCGGGCTCCCGGCGCTCAGTATACCGGCGCCGGGAGCCCGACAGCAGGAATACCGACAATTATTTTCCCTCGTGGGGGTCCACGACCCCCATAGAGGGAGAATAAAACAGTGTGGCGCGCGTAGCGCGCCACCGTGCCCGTAGCGTGGCGAGCGCAGCGAGCCCGCAAGGGGCTCATTTGCGCTCGCCAAGCTGTCGGTAAGCCGGCGGTCGGGCTCCCGGCGCCGGGATGCTGGTCGCCGGAAGCCCGACCGCCGGCCAGCCGTAGTGAACCCGTATAAAGGGTACTACTGTTCTGTGTAACATGTATAAGGAGTATTACTGTGTGTTGTAATGTGTATACGGGGTACTACTGTGTGGTGAACGTGTATAAGGGGTACTACTGTGTGGTGTCACACGTATAAAGGGTACTACTGTGCTGTGTAACATGTATAAGGGGTACTACTGTGTGGTGTAACGTGTATAAGGAGTACTACTGTGTGGCGTAATGTGTATAAAGGGTACTACTGTGTGGCGTAATATGAATAAGGGGTACTACTATGTGGCGTAACATGTATAAGGGGAACTACTGTGTGGTGTAACATGTAGAGATGAGGGACTTCACTACCCGATCCCGGATCTGAGCCCGGCTTGGGTTTTCCCGTCTGACACGGAAACCAGAACGAAGCAAAATGTCATCATCACGCTGTCGGATTCTTGTGTAGCTGTATAAGTCCAGTCCAGTGGTGCTGTGTTGTGCTGCATCAGCCCAGTGGTGGTGTCTTGTGCTGCATCAGTCCAGTCACAGTGGTGGTGTCCTCTGCTGCCATATGTCCACTGCTTCTGTATAAGTCCAGTCCAGTGGTGCTGTGTTGTGCTGCATCAGTCCAGTGGTGGTGTCTTGTGCTGCATCAGTCCAGTCACAGTGGTGGTGTCCTCTGCTGCCATATGTCCAGTGCTGCTGTATAAATCCAGTCCATTGCAGTGGTGCTGTGATGTCCTGCATCAGTCCAGTGGTGGTGTCCCTGTGCTACTGTATAAGTCCAGTGGTTCTGCTGTATATGTCCAGTGGTACTGCGTATATGTCCAGTGATAGTGCCGTATATGTCCAGTGATACTGCCGTATAATTCCAGTTGTACTGCCGTATAAATCCAGTGATACTGGCGTATAAATCCAGTCCAGTGATACTGTCGTATAAGTCCAGTGATACTGCCATATATGTCCAGTGATACTGCCGTATATGTCCAGTGATACTGCAGTATAAATCCAGTGGTGCTGGCGTATAAATCCAGTCCAGTGATACTGCCGTATAAGTCCAGTGATACTGCCATATATGTCCAGTGATACTGCCGTATAACTCCAGTGGTACTGGTGTATCCAGTCCAGTGATACTGCCGTATATATGTCCAGTGGTACTGCCATATAATTCCAGTGATACTGCGTATATGTCCAGTGGTACTGCCGTATAAATCCAGTGGTACTGTCGTATAAATCCAGTCCATCGATGTTGCCGTATATGTCCAGTGGTACTGCCATACAATTCCAGTGATACTGCCGTATATGTCCAGTGGTACTGCTGTATAAATCCAGTGGTACTGGCGTATAAAATAAATCCAATCCAGTGATACTGCTGTATATGTCCAGTGATACTGCCATTTAAATCCAGTAATACTGCCTTATAAGTCCAGTGATACTGCCATAGAAATCCAGTCCAGTGGTACTGCCTTATAAATCCAGTGGTACTTCTGTATAAGTCCAGTGGTACTGGCATATAAATCCAGTCCAGTGATACTGCCATGTATGTCCAGTGGTACTGCCATATAATTCCAGTGATACTGCCATATTTATGTCCAGTGGTACTGCCGTATAAATCTAGTGGGACTGCCATATAATTCCAGTGGTACTAGCGTACATGTCCAGTGATACTAGCGTATAAATCCAGTGGTACTGCCGTATAAATCCAGTCCAGTGATACTGCCGTATATGTCCAGTGGTACTGCCATACAATTCCAGTGATACTGCCGTATATGTCCAGTGGTACTGCCATATAAATCCAGTGGTACCGGCGTATAAAATAAATCCAGTCCAGTGATACTGCCGTATATGTCCAGTGATACTGCCGTATAACTCCAGTGATACTGCCGTATAATTCCAGTGGTACTGGCATTTAATTCCAGTGATATTGCCGTATAAATCCAGTTCAGTGATACTGCCGTATAAATCCAGTCCAGTGGTACTGCCGTATAAGTCCAGTGGTACTGCCCCATAAATCCAGTGGTACTGCCGTATATGTCCAGTGATACTGCGGTATAAATCCAGTGGTACTGGCATATAAATCCAGTCCATTGATACTGCTGTATATGTCCAGTGGCACAGCCATATAATTCCAGTGATACTGCCATATATGTCCAGTGGTACTGCCATATAAATCCAGTGGTACTGCAGTATAATTCCAGTGATACTGGCGTATAAGTCCAGTGATACTGTCGTATAAATCCAGTCCAGTGATACTGCCGTATAAATCCAGTGGTACTGCCACATAAGTCCAGTGGTACTGCGTATATGTCCAGTGATACTGCCGTATAAATCTAGTGGTACTCACGTATAAATCCAGTCCATTGATACTTCTGTATATGTCCAGTGGTACTGCCATATAATTCCAGTGATACTGCCGTATATGTCCAGTGGTGCTGTGGTATAAATCCAGTCCAGTGGTGCCGCCATATAAGTTCAGTGGTGGGGTCCTGTGCTGTATATTATTTACTCCAAATAAAGAGGTTATTAATTAAATCCAAATCATTTTTACAGGGTTTGCCCTGTGTGCATTAGAGGTACGCTCTCCTGTGCTGCATTTTGTTATATAACTCCAGAAAAATAATGGATAACAAAAATTTGGAGGATAAAATAGGGAAAGATCAAGAGCCACTTCCTCCTGCTGCTGCTGCCGCTGCTGTTGTTGCTGCTGGGAGTCGATCGTCATCCCAGAGGGGAAGTCAGAAGACCACTTGTACTACTTCAACTAAGCAATTGACTGTCCAACAGTCCTTTGCGAGGAAGATTAAATATGACAGAACTCACCCTGTTGCAAAGCGGGTTACTGAGGCCAAAACAACTATGCTGGTGATAGACGTGCGTCCGGTATCCGCCATTAGTGCAGTGGGACTGCAGTGCCAACCCTAGATGGGCCAGGTGTTTGTGCCGCACACTTGTGTTGCTTAGCTTATTCACACAGCTACCTCATTGCACCTCTTTTACTTCTTTGCATGATGTGCTGTTTGGGGACTATTTTTTTTTTAAGTGCCATCCTGTCTGCCACTGCAGTGCCACTCCTAGATGGGCCGGGTGTTTGTGCCGCACACTTGTTTTGCTTAGCTTAGTTATACAGCTACCTCATTGCTCCTCTTTTACTTCTTTGTATGTTGTGCTGTTTGTGGACTATTTTTTTGTAAGTGCCAACCTGTCTGCCACTGCAGTGCCACTCCTAGAAGGCCCAGGTGTTTGTACCGCACACTTGTGTCGCTTAGCTCAGTCATCCAGCCACCTCTGTGCAACCTTTTGGCCTAAAAACAATATTGTGAGGTTTGAGGTGTTTAGAATAGACTGGAAATGAGTGGAAATTAATGTTATTGAGGTTAATAATACAGCAGGATTAAAATTATCCCCAAATTCTGTGTTTTTTGTGTGTTTTTGTGTTTTTTTCAAAAATCATCCAGATCCAAAACCAAAACACAAAAGGGTGGTTTTGGCAAAACCAATCTAGATCCAAAACACAAGCATGGAACCAGAACCAAAACCAAAACATGAAAAGTGCCCACCGCACATCTTTAGTAACATGTATAAGGGGTACTACTGTGTGGTGTAACATATAAGGGGTATTACTGTGCGGTGTAATGTGAATTGGTACTATTACTTCTGTGGCCTTTTATTTTTGATGTATACACTGTGGAGCGTGCTATCCCATTTTCAGATATATAGGGGGAGGGCATCAATTTTCTTTCTGGAACATTTCCCCAAATGATCTAGTTATGGCTCTGCTGTCTGCACAGTACATTTGCCCCGCTTGCAGTACAACATGGTTCGCCCAGTTGTGTGCTTTTTGCTTTGCTTACAAACCTGAATGAGACCCAATCTGTGACATTATAGTACAGGGCTAACTTTATACAATTTCCCTCACCCCCACAGTGGCCACATGTATCTTCCCTCTGGGACTTTTATTGCCAGTAACACAGATACCAGCCATGCTGCAACAACAGACACCAGTCACTGTAATACAGACAACAGTCATAGCAACACAGAACACATACATCAATCATGGCAACACAGACATCAGTCGTGGCAACACATAGACTAGTCACAGCAACACTGATATCAGTCATGGCAACCTGAACAGTAGCTATAGCAACACATAGTGGGGTATTAAATTTTTTGAAAAGTCAGTTGGGTGTCTGTTTTTTCCTATGTAATAGACAGGAAAAACCAGACACCAACCGACTTTTCAAACAATTGAATATCCCCCAATATCTAGTCACTAACACATACACCACTCATGGCAACACAGACATCAGACATGGCAACCCGGACTGTAGTCATAGCAACACGGACACCAGTCACTGCAACACATACACCACTCAAAGCAAGTAGCAACACAGACATCAGCCCTGGCAACCCGAACAGTAATCATAGCAACACAGACAGCAGTCACAGCAACACATACACAGTGTCGGACTGGGGCATGAAGGGCCCACCAGGGGAATGCAGTGATAGGGGCCCATACTTGAAGTGATAGGGGCCCATACTTGGTTACTGGCCAGCCTACAAAGGGGATATGGCCAGTCTCCACAGAGGCTTGAAATACACAATACTTTAGTGCAGTGTAATGCAAAATATCTACCATGTATAATACAAGCGCACAGTCTAGAACCTGATCCCTAGAGGAAGGAGTGGGCCCTCAGGCAGTGGGGCCTACCGGTGGTTTACCTGGTACCCCTGTGGGCCAGTCCGACCCTGCACATACACCAGTCACTGCAACACTGACATCAGTCATGATAACCCAAACAGTAGTCATAGCAACACAGACAGCAGTCACAGCAACACATACAACAGTCACGGCAACACAGACCTCAGTCATAGCAACACAGATATCAGTCACGGCAACCCAGGCATAGGTCACTGCAATGCATAAACCAATCACGGTAAAACAGACATAAGACATAGCAACACAGATACCAGTCACTGCAACATAAACTCTTCTCCTTGGAACACTGCAACAGCCAACAGTCTTTGTTTCATCACAGACATCAGTCACTACAATAAAGATACCAGTTAGTGCAACGAAGATACCAATTACCTGTACAGCAGTAAAGATGCCACTTTCTGCAAGAAAGATGTGAATTTTTCAATAATATTAAATCAACTTGTTAGGTATTCACTGTAATAAAAAAAAAAACAGCATTTGCACGTGAAATGCACTTCCAGATTAATTTTCCTGTTCATTCCTAATCATTTTCTGTCCATTATTACATTATAATGAGTGGCAGCTCTACACATATGAAATGCTGCATTATGAAAAGTGTAGTAGATTTTTTTTCAGCTTACCAAATGTCGTCTGTAGCTGCAGCAGGTGACATACTCTAGGGCTTATCCCATATTTCCAAACCAGCAGCTAAGCTAAGATTCAGACAGATGGCAAAGGGTCATGAGAGCTGCAGCAGTCATATGCCAACCTTCTACATTACTGCATGTGGTTTCCTGCCAAACTCAGCCAGTGCGCCGCTGCTGCTGCTGCTAGTGACTGCAGCGCCTACATGTGTCCTGTTATTGACAGCAGGTAGAATTATTAAGGGATTTCATACACAGACCAGCTGTAAATGCTGAAGTGTGTGTCTCCTGTGAAGATTGCAGATTGCTAGGAATATGTTATGTTTTTACATGCTTAAAATGTTTACTTACGGCTTTAATATGTCAACACTTAAATTTTATTTATATATATATATATATATATATATATATATATATATACATATACTGTATTATATATACTGTATATAGAGGAATGCAGACAAGGCTCACAATATCTGGTTACTTATAAAGTAGGCATTTGTAGAGAGTGATCAATACAATAAAATGAATGCAATGTGGGTGCATAGATAGAGCCCAGGGGTTAAAGTGAGGGGGAATGAGGTGGAACTTGGTTCCACCACCTGTAATTGTAGGGGGTATTAGTTCTACCTCCTCCATTGCCCGGTACAGTTATTCCAAAAGAGAAGTCCGCCCCACCACCCACATCAATAGATGATGCAGGTGTTAGGTTCCTGGTGCTCAGAACAAGGGAGATGTTGCGTAGTGAGTCCAGAGCACCAGAACGTGACGCTGAAATATGGTGTGGTGTGGAAATAGCCCCTAGCACCCTACCTCCATTGTTTCACCCGTGTGGTCAGTTCACGCCTGAGTGACTATGGTTTCTTGGGCCCACGGCAGCCGCGTTTGAAGGGCGGATTAGGTCTGCCCAACTCCGATGCCCCCAGGTCTTAGAGTGAGACAAGGCGTGAACCGAGACAGGATAATAACAAGGGGACCTCTAACTAAAGCAAACAGAAGGCTAGAGGCTACTAACAACCCTAAAACTAAATATATGTGCGGCACGCCGCCAAAGGAAAAGAACATCAAAGGAAATGCTGTCCACTCGCCGACACAATACTGTTGTGTACCGGCGGTGACAGCATAAGCAGAACCCTCTGCAAAACACCAGTAACAAAATATAACCAAAGAATACTGTGGCCTAGGCCGACGGACGCGGCAAAGCCGCTACTCACGGAACCGGTACAAATACTGGCAAACGGACAGGAACCCCCAATGTAGCCGACACAGACTCTCAGAACCGGAGGACAGGCAGAATCCCAAACGACAGACCGGTGGACACCAAGAAGCCAGATACTCGACCAGGCACAGACAAAGCCACAGGACTTCTGGACAGGAACGCTTCACGGCAGGACACGGGATCAGACACTGGAACCGACACTGGAACCGACACTGGAAGCAGCTAGACAGACACTGCTAAACAGGAGCTCAGGAACTGGCAGGGACTAGCTCAGAACTCAAGAACTCTGGAACCCTGGAAATATCACCAGCGTCTGTGAATTGCACTGAGCCAGAATATAACAGAGAGTCTTAATTAATTATGTCGTGCAGCTGCCCTGCTGCACAACTGAGAGGTGCAATCAACAGACAGGTGAGGCTGAACACATGGGAACAAGCTGCAATCACACAGACTCACCACCGGCAGCAAACAAGAGTCTTCTCAAACCAGAGCAATGGGAAATCCTGGCCTGCAAGACAACTATAAACATAGAATAGGAATGAACCACTACCTGTGGTTCATAACAGTACCCTCTCCTTAAGGGTGAGCTCCGAACACCCCATGACACCCACGGGGAACATAAACAGAAGTATAACATAAAAAACATAACCAAAATGCAAAACAGGAATGAGCCACAGCCGTGGCTCATAACAGTACCCCCCCCCCCCGTTGAGGAGGGGTCAAAGGACCCCAAAATTCAGACTTTCCAAAACAAGGGATACAAAAAAACCCTGACACACTGGTCTAACAGAAACAAGCTGTGGCAACAGCTTGTAACGGTGCCCCCCCCCCCCCCCCCCCTTGACGGAGGCCACTGGACACAAGACAAGGAAAAAGGAAAAAAAAAATTATATCAAGGCAAGAGTCAATAATTATTTCTTTTTCTTATTATTATTTTTACAAAGTTCTTGAGGTCTGACCAAGGTAATTCCCCAAACATTGTCTGAACTGATGGTACCACCCAGCAAGGCTGGGTTCAAATCAGAGATTGGTTTCTTAACCTTGGGAGCTGAACTTTCAGGCAAAGTACTACTATTAGAAGAAGACAGAAAAGCACATCCTGCAGTCAAAACAACAGGCTGAGACTCTTGTGCCGAGTTTACAGTATACAGTGAACTCTCAGCAGATAAGACGGGTGACCTAGAGGAACCTGAACCAATTTCTTTGGAACCATATCTTTTAATAACTGCATCACTGAATGCTGGGGGATCCTGAAGAATGGGATCTTCAGCTTTCATTAGGCTGGTTGCCCACTCAAAAGGCTCTCCTCTAAAGGAATATATCAGATAGAGCACAAGGTTCTCTGAAGTGATGCCCAGAAATGATCTAGACAACAAAATGATGTAATAGTGTTTGTAAAGCGCCAGAAATTGGACTAAGTCCCCATCAAAGATTATAGATGTTGAGATATCAACAGAGTCAGGATCTGCTTCCTTCCCATCTGACTGACTAGAGTTCTTTGCTAGGACCTGGTCACTATTGACCTTACTCGAGGCTGAGACTTTCTGAACCCCACCTGGGGCAGTGACTTTCTGAACCCCACCTGGGGCAGTGGCCCTCGGAACCCCACCTGGGGCAGTGACCCTCGGAACCCCACCCGGGGCAGTGACTTTCTGAACCCCACATGGGGCAGTGACTTTCTGAACCCCACCCGGGGCAGTGGCCTTCGGGAACCCCGCTGGGGCAGTGGCCTTCGGGAACCCCGCTGGGGCAGTGGCCTTCGGGAACCCCGCTGGGGCAGTGGCATTCGGGAACCCTGCTGGGGTCAGCACCTCGGATTCTTTTACTGGGACCGGGCCGTCGGCCTCCCTCTCTGGGACCGGGCCATCGGCCTCCCTCTCTGAGTCGATAATTATCGAAACTTCTTCCGGGACTATGACTTCCGGGACTTTTGCGGAAGCTATAACCTTCAGAACCGCCACTAACACTATGCCTCTTAAGTTCTTTCCTGGGGAAGCGACCTCTAGACCCTTCTTTGGGGCTGCGTCTCTCGAGACCCCACTTGGGGATATTACTTCAAAGATCCCTTCTGGGGTTTTGCTTCTCGAGTTCCCTTCTAGAACTATGGTTTTAGATACCCTTTCTGGGGTTGCGCTTTTCAAGTCCCTACCTGGGGTAACAGCTTCTGAGACCCCTTCTGGTATTGACACCTGAGCTATAATATTCGATGTCCCTCTATAACCTAGAGCATCGGGTACCGCTCCAGGACCCTGGGCATCGGGTACCGCTCCAGGACCCTGGGCATCGGGTACCGCTCCAGGACTCCAGGCATCGGGCACCGCTCCAGGACCCCGGGCATCGGGCACCGCTCCAGGGGTTTGCAACTCTGCTTTAACAGGAAAATCAAGAGAGGAGAGAAACATTCTCCTTTGGTTCCTGAATCTATAATGGGGCTCCCTAGCCCAAGGACCCAAATTATAGGACAGAGTGCTTTTTAGTGTGGGTTGTGTGACAAGTACCTCTGCCACAGTAGAGACAGGAGTAGGTCTTGTATCCTGACTAAACTTGGCCAGAAGGCAGGACTTGTCGCCACACTTTGGCTTGCGCAACTCACAGGTCTGCAGATAGTGGCCTAAACCCCCACAATATAGGCATAAATCTAAGTTTCTGCGACGCAGACGCTCCTCTTCTGAGAGCCTGGGCCGCAGAAAACTTTCAAACTTTTTCTCTCCAATTAAACCTGAGGATTCACTTGTCACCATACTGTGAACAAGAGTCTCTTTAGAGAATGAACTCTCAAGAACTTCTGGCAAAATAAGCATAATTTTGGTCAGAAGGTTTTGCAGTTGCTTTAAGGATTGCTGCAAAACTTCCAGCCGCTCAGGTTTCAAAGCACTGAAAGCAGAGTTCAGGGCTGAGAGAGACGCCTGCAGGGCTTGCATAGTAGGCATAGGAGGATTTCAAACTAGACAAGAGAAGACTAGACACGATTCTAGACACGATTCTAAGACAAGATTCTAGACAAGATTCTTAGACAAGATTCTAGACAAGACAAGACTGGACTGGATTTTTAAACTAGACAAGACAAGACTGGACTGGATTTTTAAACACCGGACTGGATTCTGCACACAGAGTTTTAGACAGGACTGGATTCTTGACAGGACTGGATTCTGCACACTGAATTCTAGACAGGACTGGATTCTTGACTAGACACTGGACCAAAAAAGAAAAAACTACTATTTAGCTTTGTTTCTTTTTTGTTGTATGGCTGGTGATAATATTAGGTTCCTGGTGCTCAGAACAAGGGAGATGTTGCGTAGTGAGTCCAGAGCACCAGAACGTGACGCTGAAATAAGGTGTGGTGTGGAAATAGCCCTTAGCACCCTACCTCCATTGTTTCACCCGTGTGGTCAGTTCACGCCTGAGTGACTATGGTTTCTTGGGCCCACGGCATCCGCGTTTGAAGGGCGGATTAGGTCTGCCCAACTCCGATGCCCCCAGGTCTTAGAGTGAGACAAGGCGTGAACCAAGACAGGATAATAACAAGGGGACCTCTAACTAAAGCAAACAGAAGGCTAGGCGCTACTAACAACCCTAAAATTAAATATATGTGCGGCACGCCGCCAAAGGAACAGAACAACAAAGGAAATGCTGTCCACTCACCGACACAATACTGTTGTGTACCGGCGGTGACAGCATAAGCAGAACCCTCTGCAAAACACCAGTAACAAAATATAACCAAAGAATACTGCGGCCTAGGCCGATGGACGCGGCAAAGCCGCTACTCACGGAACCGGTACAAATACTGGCAAACGGACAGGAACCCCCAATGTAGCCGACACAGACTCTCAGAACCGGAGGACAGGCAGAATCCCAAACGACAGACCGTTGGACACCAAGAAGCCAGATACTCGACCAGGCACAGACAAAGCCACAGGACTTCCGGACAGGAACGCTTCACGGCAGGACACGGGATCAGACACTGGAACCGACACTGGAACCGACACTGGAAGCAGCTAGACAGACACTGCTAGACAGGAGCTCAGGAACTGGCAGGGACTAGCTCAGAACTCAAGATCTCTGGAACCCTGGAAATATCAGCAGCGTCTGTGAATTGCACTGAGCCAGAATATAACAGAGAGTCTTAATTAATTATGTCGTGCAGCTTCCCTGCTGCACAACTGAGAGGTGCAATCAACAGACAGGTGACGCTGAACACATGGGAACAAGCTGCAATCACACAGAATCACCACCGGCAGCAAACAAGAGTCTTCTCAAACCAGAGCAATGGGAAATCCTGGCCTGCAAGACAACTATAAACATAGAATAGGAATGAACCACTACCTGTGGTTCATAACAGTACCCTCTCCTTAAGGGTGAGCTCCGAACACCCCATGACACCCACGGGGAACATAAACAGAAGTATAACATAAAATACATAACCAAAATGCAAAACAGGAATGAGCCACAGCCGTGGCTCATAACAGTACCCCCCCCCCCTTGAGGAGGGGTCAAAGGACCCCAAAATTCAGACTTTCCAAAACAAGGGATACAAAAAAAACCTGACACACTGGTCTAACAGAAACAAGCTGTAACGGTGCCCCTCCCCCCCCCCCCCCCCCCTTGACGGTGGCCACTGGACACAATACAAGGAAAAAGAAAATCTTTTTTTTTTTATATCAAGGCAAGAGTCAATAATTATTTATTTTTCTTATTATTATTATTTTTACAAAGTTCTTGAGGTCTGACCAAGGTAATTCCCCAAACATTGTCTGAACTGATGGTACCTCCCAGCAAGGCTGGGTTCAAATCAGAGATTGGTTTCTTAACCTTGGGAGCTGAACTTTCAGGCAAAGTACTACTATTAGAAGAAGACAGAAAAGCACATCCTGCAGTCAAAACAACAGGCTGAGACTCTTGTGCCGAGTTTACAGTATACGGTGAACTCTCAGCAGATAAGACGGGTGACCTAGAGGAACCTGAACCAATTTCTTTGGAACCAGGGCCCTCATTCCGAGTCGTTCGCTCGGTATTTTTCATCGCATCGCAGTGAAATTCCGCTTAGTGCGCATGCGCAATATTCGCACTGCGACTGCGCCAAGTATCTTTGCTATGAAGAAAGTATTTTTACTCACGGCTTTCTCATCGCTCCGGCGAACGTAATGTGATTGACAGGAAATGGGTGTTACTGGGCGGAAACACGGCGTTTTATGGGCGTGTGGCTGAAAACGCTACCGTTTCCGGAAAAAACGCAGGAGTGGCCGGAGAAACGGGGGAGTGGTTGGGCGAACGCTGGGTGTGTTTGTGACGTCAAACCAGGAACGACAAGCACTGAACTGATCGCACAGGCAGAGTAAGTCTGGAGCTACTCTAAAACTGCTAAGTAGTTTGTGCTCGCAATATTGCGAATACATCGGTCGCAATTTTAAGATGCTAAGATACACTCCCAGTAGGCGGCGGCTTAGCGTGTGTAACTCTGCTAAATTCGCCTTGCGACCGATCAACTCGGAATGAGGGCCCATATCTTTTAATAACTGCATCACTGAATGCTGGGGGATCCTGAAGAATGGGATCTTCAGCTTTCATTAGGCTGGTTGCCCACTCACAAGGCTCTCCTCTAAAGGAATATATCAGATAGAGCACAAGGTTCTCTGAAGTGATGCCCAGAAATGATCTAGACAACAAAATGATGTAATAGTGTTTGTAAAGCGCCAGAAATTGGACTAAGTCCCCATCAAAGATTATAGATGTTGAGATATCAACAGAGTCAGGATCTGCTTCCTTCCCATCTGACTGACTAGAGTTCTTTGCTAGGACCTGGTCACTATTGACCTTACTCGAGGCTGAGACTTTCTGAACCCCACCTGGGGCAGTGACTTTCTGAACCCCACCTGGGGCAGTGGCCCTCGGAACCCCACCTGGGGCAGTGACCCTCGGAACCCCACCCGGGGCAGTGACTTTCTGAACCCAACATGGGGCAGTGACTTTCTGAACCCCACCCGGGGCAGTGGCCTTCGGGAACCCCGCTGGGGCAGTGGCCTTCGGGAACCCCGCTGGGGCAGTGGCCTTCGGGAACCCCGCTGGGGCAGTGGCATTCGGGAACCCTGCTGGGGTCAGCACCTCGGATTCTTTTACTGGGACCGGGCCGTCGGCCTCCCTCTCTGGGACCGGGCCATCGGCCTCCCTCTCTGAGTCGATAATTATCGAAACTTCTTCCGGGACTATGACTTCCGGGACTTTTGCGGAAGCTATAACCTTCAGAACCGCCACTAACACTATGCCTCTTAAGTTCTTTCCTGGGGAAGCGACCTCTAGACCCTTCTTTGGGGCTGCGTCTCTCGAGACCCCACTTGGGGATATTACTTCAAAGATCCCTTCTGGGGTTTTGCTTCTCGAGTTCCCTTCTAGAACTATGGTTTTAGATACCCTTTCTGGGGTTGCGCTTTTCAAGTCCCTACCTGGGGTAACAGCTTCTGAGACCCCTTCTGGTATTGACACCTGAGCTATAATATTCGATGTCCCTCTATAACCTACAGCATCGGGTACCGCTCCAGGACCCTGGGCATCGGGTACCGCTCCAGGACTCCAGGCATCGGGCACCGCTCCAGGACCCCGGGCATCGGGCACCGCTCCAGGGGTTTGCAACTCTGCTTTAACAGGAAAATCAAGAGAGGAGAGAAACATTCTCCTTTGGTTCCTGAATCTATAATGGGGCTCCCTAGCCCAAGGACCCCAATTATAGGACAGAGTGCTTTTTAGTGTGGGTTGTGTGACAAGTACCTCTGCCACAGTAGAGACAGGAGTAGGTCTTGTATCCTGACTAAACTTGGCCAGAAGGCAGGACTTGTCGCCACACTTTGGCTTGCGCAACTCACAGGTCTGCAGATAGTGGCCTAAACCCCCACAATATAGGCATAAATCTAAGTTTCTGCGACGCAGACGCTCCTCTTCTGAGAGCCTGGGCCGCAGAAAACTTTCAAACTTTTTCTCTCCAATTAAACCTGAGGATTCACTTGTCACCATACTGTGAACAAGAGTCTCTTTAGAGAATGAACTCTCAAGAACTTCTGGCAAAATAAGCATAATTTTGGTCAGAAGGTTTTGCAGTTGCTTTAAGGATTGCTGCAAAACTTCCAGCCGCTCAGGTTTCAAAGCACTGAAAGCAGAGTTCAGGGCTGAGAGAGACGCCTGCAGGGCTTGCATAGTAGGCATAGGAGGATTTCAAACTAGACAAGACAAGACTAGACACGATTCTAGACACGATTCTAAGACAAGATTCTAGACAAGATTCTTAGACAAGATTCTAGACAAGACAAGACTGGACTGGATTTTTAAACTAGACAAGACAAGACTGGACTGGATTTTTAAACACCGGACTGGATTCTGCACACAGAGTTTTAGACAGGACTGGATTCTTGACAGGACTGGATTCTGCACACTGAATTCTAGACAGGACTGGATTCTTGACTAGACACTGGACCAAAAAAGAAAAAACTACTATTTAGCTTTGTTTCTTTTTTGTTGTATGGCTGGTGATAATGTTAGGTTCCTGGTGCTCAGAACAAGGGAGATGTTGCGTAGTGAGTCCAGAGCACCAGAACGTGACGCTGAAATAAGGTGTGGTGTGGAAATAGCCCTTAGCACCCTACCTCCATTGTTTCACCCGTGTGGTCAGTTCACGCCTGAGTGACTATGGTTTCTTGGGCCCACGGCATCCGCGTTTGAAGGGCGGATTAGGTCTGCCCAACTCCGATGCCCCCAGGTCTTAGAGTGAGACAAGGCGTGACCCGAGACAGGATAATAACAAGGGGACCTCTAACTAAAGCAAACAGAAGGCTAGGCGCTACTAACAACCCTAAAATTAAATATATGTGCGGCACGCCGCCAAAGGAACAGAACAACAAAGGAAATGCTGTCCACTCACCGACACAATACTGTTGTGTACCGGCGGTGACAGCATAAGCAGAACCCTCTGCAAAACACCAGTAACAAAATATAACCAAAGAATACTGCGGCCTAGGCCGATGGACGCGGCAAAGCCGCTACTCACGGAACCGGTACAAATACTGGCAAACGGACAGGAACCCCCAATGTAGCCGACACAGACTCTCAGAACCGGAGGACAGGCAGAATCCCAAACGACAGACCGTTGGACACCAAGAAGCCAGATACTCGACCAGGCACAGACAAAGCCACAGGACTTCCGGACAGGAACGCTTCACGGCAGGACACGGGATCAGACCCTGGAACCGACACTGGAACCGACACTGGAACCGACACTGGAAGCAGCTAGACAGACACTGCTAGACAGGAGCTCAGGAACTGGCAGGGACTAGCTCAGAACTCAAGATCTCTGGAACCCTGGAAATATCAGCAGCGTCTGTGAATTGCACTGAGCCAGAATATAACAGAGAGTCTTAATTAATTATGTCGTGCAGCTTCCCTGCTGCACAACTGAGAGGTGCAATCAACAGACAGGTGACGCTGAACACATGGGAACAAGCTGCAATCACACAGAATCACCACCGGCAGCAAACAAGAGTCTTCTCAAACCAGAGCAATGGGAAATCCTGGCCTGCAAGACAACTATAAACATAGAATAGGAATGAACCACTACCTGTGGTTCATAACAGTACCCTCTCCTTAAGGGTGAGCTCCGAACACCCCATGACACCCACGGGGAACATAAACAGAAGCATAACATAAAATACATAACCAAAATGCAAAACAGGAATGAGCCACAGCCGTAGCTCATAACAGTACCCCCCCCCCTTGAGGAGGGGTCAAAGGACCCCAAAATTCAGACTTTCCAAAACAAGGGATACAAAAAAAACCTGACACACTGGTCTAACAGAAACAAGCTGTAACGGTGCCCCCCCCCCCCCCCCCCCCCTTGACGGTGTCCACTGGACACAATACAAGGAAAAAGAAAATCTTTTTTTTTTTATATCAAGGCAAGAGTCAATAATTATTTATTTTTCTTATTATTATTATTTTTACAAAGTTCTTGAGGTCTGACCAAGGTAATTCCCCAAACATTGTCTGAACTGATGGTACCTCCCAGCAAGGCTGGGTTCTAATCAGAGATTGGTTTCTTAACCTTGGGAGCTGAACTTTCAGGCAAAGTACTACTATTAGAAGAAGACAGAAAAGCACATCCTGCAGTCAAAACAACAGGCTGAGACTCTTGTGCCGAGTTTACAGTATACGGTGAACTCTCAGCAGATAAGACGGGTGACCTAGAGGAACCTGAACCAATTTCTTTGGAACCATATATTTTAATAACTGCATCACTGAATGCTGGGGGATCCTGAAGAATGGGATCTTCAGCTTTCATTAGGCTGGTCACCCACTCAAAAGGCTCTCCTCTAAAGGAATATATCAGATAGAGCACAAGGTTCTCTGAAGTGATGCCCAGAAATGATCTAGACAACAAAATGATGTAATAGTGTTTGTAAAGCGCCAGAAATTGGACTAAGTCCCCATCAAAGATTATAGATGTTGAGATATTAACAGAGTCAGGATCTGCTTCCTTCCCATCTGACTGACTAGAGTGCTTTGCTAGGACCTGGTCACTATTGACCTAACTGAGGCTGAGACTTTCTGAACCCCACCTGGGGCAGTGACTTTCTGAACCCCACCTGGGGCAGTGGCCCTCGGAACCCCACCCGGGGCAGTGACTTTCTGAACCCCACCCGGGGCAGTGACTTTCTGAACCCCACACGGGGCAGTGACTTTCTGAACCCCACCCGGGGCAGTGGCCTTCGGGAACCCCGCTGGGGCAGTGGCCTTCATGAACCCCGCTGGGGCAGTGGCCTTCGGGAACCCCGCTGGGGTCAGCACCTTGGATTCTTTTACTGGGACCGGACCGTCGGCCTCCCTCTCTGGGACCGGGCCGTCGGCCTCCCTCTCTGAGTCGATTTTTATCGAAACTTCTCCCGGGACTATGACTTCCGGGACTTTTGCTGAAGCTATAACCTTCAGAACCTCCACTAACGCTATGTCTCTTAAGTTCTTTCCTGGGGAAGCGACCTCTAGACCCTTCTTTGGGGCTGCGTCTCTCGAGACCCCACTTGGGGATATTACTTCAAAGATCCCTTCTGGGGTTTTGCTTCTCGAATTCCCTTCTAGTACTATGGTTTTAGATACCCTTTCTGGGGTTGCGCTTTTCAAGTCCCTACATGGGGTAACAGCTTCTGAGACCCCTTCTGGTATTGACACCTGAGCTATAATATTCAATGTCCCTCTATAACCTAGAGCATCGGGTACCGCTCCAGGACTCTGGGCATCGGGTACCGCTCCAGGACCCTGGGCATCGGGTACCGCTCCAGGACCTTGGGCATCGGGTACCGCTCCAGGACCCTGGGCATCGGGTACCGCTCCAGGACCCCAGGCATCGGGCACCGCTCCAGGACCCCGGGCATCGGGCACCGCTCCAGGGGTTTGCAACTCTGCTTCAACAGGAAAATCAAGAGAGGAGAGAAACATTCTCCTTTGGTTCCTGAATCTATAATGGGGCTCCCTAGCCCAAGGACCCCAATTATAGGACAGAGTGCTTTTTAGTGTGGGTTGTGTGACAAGTACCTCTGCCACAGTAGAGATAGGAGTAGGTCTTGTATCCTGACTAAACTTGGCCAGAGGGCAGGACTTGTCGCCACACTTTGGCTTGCGCAACTCACAGGTCTGCAGATAGTGGCCTAAACCCCCACAATATAGGCATAAATCTAAGTTTCTGCGACGCAGACGCTCCTCTTCTGAGAGCCTGGGCCGCAGAAAACTTTCAAACTTTTTCTCTCCAATTAAACCTGAGGATTCACTTGTTACCATACTGTGAACAAGAGTCTCTTTAGAGAATGAACTCTCAAGAACTTCTGGCAAAATAAGCAAAATATTGGTCAGAAGGTTTTGCAGTTGCTTTAAGGATTGCTGCAAAACTTCCAGCCGCTCAGGTTTCAAAGCACTGAAAGCAGAGTTCAGGGCTGAGAGAGACGCCTGCAGGGCTTGCATAGTAGGCATAGGAGGATTTCAAACTAGACAAGACAAGACTAGACATGATTCTAGACACGATTCTAAGACAAGATTCTAGACAAGATTCTTAGACAAGATTCTAGACAAGACAAGACTGGACTGGATTTTTAAACTAGACAAGACAAGACTGGACTGGATTTTTAAACACCGGACTGGATTCTGCACACAGAGTTTTGGACAGGACTGGATTCTTGACAGGACTGGATTCTGCACACTGAATTCTAGACAGGACTGGATTCTTGACTAGACACTGGACCAAAAAAGAAAAAACTACTATTTAGCTTTGTTTCTTTTTTGTTGTATGGCTGGTGATAATGTTAGGTTCCTGGTGCTCAGAACAAGGGAGATGTTGCGTAGTGAGTCCAGAGCACCAGAACGTGACGCTGAAATAAGGTGTGGTGTGGAAATAGCCCCTAGCACCCTACCTCCATTGTTTCACCCGTGTGGTCAGTTCACGCCTGAGTGACTATGGTTTATTGGGCCCACGGCAGCCGCGTTTGAAGGGCGGATTAGGTCTGCCCAACTCCGATGCCCCCAGGTCTTAGAGTGAGACAAGGCGTGAACCGAGACAGGATAATAACAAGGGGACCTCTAACTAAAGCAAACAGAAGGCTAGGGGCTACTAACAACCCTAAAACTAAATATATGTGCGGCACGCTGCCAAAGGAAAAGAACAACAAAGGAAATGCTGTCCACTCACCGACACAATACTGTTGTGTACCGGCGGTGACAGCATAAGCAGAACCCTCTGCAAAACACCAGTAACAAAATATAACCAAAGAATACTGCAGCCTAGGCCGACGGACGCGGCAAAGCCGCTACTCACGGAACCGGTAAAAATACTGGCAAACGGACAGGAACCCCCAATGTAGCCAACACAGACTCTCAGAACCGGAGGACAGGCAGAATCCCAAACGACAGACCGTTGGACACCAAGAAGCCAGATACTCGACCAGGCACAGACAAAGCCACAGGACTTCTGGACAGGAAAGCTTCACGGCAGGACACGGGATCAGACACTGGAACCGACACTGGAACCGACACTGGAACCGACACTGGAAGCAGCTAGACAGACACTGCTAGACAGGAGCTCAGGAACTGGCAGGGACTAGCTCAGAACTCAAGAACTCTGGAACCCTGGAAATATCACCAGCATCTGTGAATTGCACTGAGCCAGAATATAACAGAGAGTCTTAATTAATTATGTCGTGCAGCTGCCCTGCTGCACAACTGAGAGGTGCAATCAACAGACAGGTGAGGCTGAACACATGGGAACAAGCTGCAATCACACAGACTCACCACCGGCAGCAAACAAGAGTCTTCTCAAACCAGAGCAACGGGAAATCCTGGCCTGCAAGACAACTATAAACATAGAATAGGAATGAACCACTACCTGTGGTTCATAACAGTACCCTTTACTTAAGGGTGAGCTCCGAACACTCCATGACACCCACGGGGAACATAAACAGAAGTATAACATAAAATACATAACCAAAATGCAAAACAGGAATGAGCCACAGCCGTGGCTCATAACAGTAGGTGGCGCTAGTGTTACCGATGAGATGCAGTCACCTCCCCATTCCCCAGGTCCTGGTGGCTCCATGGTCCTCCTCCATCTACAGCCCTTTCATCTTGATACTCACACATGCTGCATCCGTTGGACATTATTCGTCCCCTCCTCAGGTCCCAGTGGCTTTCTTTTCCGGCATGACGTATGTGATGTCATGCTGTCCCCGCTGCTGAAGTGAAGAGGACCAGGCTCTGTGCATCTTGAAATTACAAAAATTGTGGGACTCAAAAAGGCGGGCGCCTACTGCAAATATAAACATATACCAAACATTACGTTCCTGAGGTTGTAGATGGACAGACTCTTCACACAGCAGCTTGAAAAACCTTCTCTTTTATTTTGAATTACTCTCTTCCCTCAGGGTGGTATTTAGCATGAAAAAAGAACAATGTACATACAGTATGTGTAATAAAGTTTTTATAAAAAAAAAGGTCTCTCTTAATATATGATGTATGCAGCACACATTCTCATGAAAAAGTGGGTGGGCTTCATCCACCGAAGGAGCGTACCCCAACTCACATTCCGCATGATGAATTAAGCGTATAAAGGTATCTTTTGTCCACCACAGTGTAGGAAATATCAATTTTGTGATGTACCCCTTTAAACGAAAGGTAAGCGTTCCCCACTCACACAACAGTAAATTTGATAGAAGCACATAAAGGTTTCTTTTATGCACAGGGAAATTTCTCAACTGTGAATATAAGGTGTACCCTACTCATGGGAAAGATGGTTGTATTCAAGCATATCTGGGTTTCTTTAAAAGACTTGGTGCGTGTGTTGTCACCATCATTTCATCCCCGTATATGAGTTATCCCAAAGTGCACACCAGACAAAATTTCAGCAGTGGAGATCCACATTAAAAAAAAAAAATATCTGTTAAAAAAAACCCACACAATTGGGGTGTAGCATGAAAATACTATAAACTGTGCAAAGTACAAAGGATGGTACAACAGCAGGACTCATACGTCACTTAAAAAAATTCCAAACATCAGGAACAAACAAGAAAAAAGTTTTAGAAAAAATATAAAATGTTTAAAAAAAGTATGTAAATGTCAGTTCATACCTAAATGGTATACCTAGATGCTAGTTGCAGGCAGGATGAGAGGTTCACCGTGTTCACAAGATTGTAAGCAAGTCACCTCCCCAGTAGGTGGAGATGTTTAACAAAAATGTGCGTTTCCGAACACTGTCCGTCCAGACCTTCCATATCTGATAGCGATTATTTGTCATCTATCTGGCACTCCTGCTTACCTCATTTGTGAATGTTTATTTACAACATGGAGCTTCATCCTTATTTGATGTGGCAAAATAAGACTAAATCAGAAGGAGGAGCATCAAGATTTTATGACTGAGATTAGGGATGTGCGGGTTCAGATTTACTCAGTTCTTTTTGGCCAAATTTATCGATTTATCTGAATTTATCTTATTGGATATCCAAAACACCTGAAAGCCAAATAGCCAAACCCTTACATCTCTGCTGATTATATATTTCCAAATACTGACTGATGCTAGACTGACTTTTTTGTTCTTACTTCAGGATTAATTAATCTTTCCAAAACAGCAAAAAGCATGATTCTACCCTAAATTTTTCAAAATAAATCTAAGCTCTAGATTTCAGTGAACTGCCTAAAATATGTATGATAAATATGGTAGCAAGCCATGCATACAATTTGAAAAAAGACAAGCTACTACCTCCAATAAGGGTAGCCCTGAATATTTTGAAACCGAGTATGGGGGGATGGTAGGATCTGGGCGTTTGAAACCCCACCCCACAAAAATTTCTGTAGTCTAGGGTGTTTATGTTTTATGGTTACAACAGATTACATACTAAGAGTAGACATCATTTGAAAGAGGAGTCTCCACATTTTACGGTGAGAGTGCCACTGAGAGTGTAGATGCCAGGATGAGAGAGATCAGCCACATCTTTTGAAAGTGGCCAATTTTCTTCTACTGGACAACTGGTAAGTGTGATTTTGGACTTGTCCTTATTACTTTTGAAATATATACAGAGCACAAGTCCCACTCATCCTTAGCACTAAAGGTGTTGATAAGGAATCACTTTTTTATTAAATGTCGAACAATACTTTATTGTAGGGGATAATAACACAATGTGGGTTGTCTGTGTTAATTGGGGTAATAATTTACTGGTAGGACTAATCAGGAGAATGAGGCTTATTTATTAAATGTGAGTGCTACTGATTTAGTGTTGCATATAAGAAGGCCTAGAGTTGTTTAACTTTCCATGTAGTGAACAAGGGCGATAACTTTTTATAAATAGGATCCCAGCATTTCATGATGCAGTAACAGAGATTAAAATATTTTAACAGCAGCAGGTATCAAAGCAAGAAAAATGGTTAAGAAAGCATAGCACAGTCTGTCAGTGTGGTCCTCATTTGAGAAGACTGTCCAGGATTCCTGTAAAAAAAAAAAAAAAAACTTTTCTACAGATTTGGGGACAGTTGGGAGATATGCAAAACTCAGGGGGAGCTTTATCAAAGATTGGACAGAGATACAGCGGAGAGAGATAAAGTACCAACCAATCAGCTCCTGTCATTTTTTCAAACACAGACTGTAAAGTGGCAGTTAGGAACTACTGGTTGGTAGATAGGTAGCTGGACAAGTCCCTAGGAGACATGGCACACCCATAATATGATAGGTAGCTGGACAAGTCCCTAGGAGACATGGCACACCCATAATATGATAGGGAGCTGGACAAGTCCCTAGGAGACATGGCACACCCATAATATGGGCACACTTTGTCTAGCACAACAGTGCAACCTTTCTGTGAGCAATTCTCATCTGTCCCAGTATGGGTAAGGGGGCAATCATGAAGAATGCAAACAGACCACTAATGTGATAAATGAAACACTTGGTACAGATAGCCTAATAGATTCTACCCTTGAGGAGAAGGGGGGCTGACGCATCCAGGTCCTGGGAGAGGATAGCCGCTGCTGCTGCCAGCCGGGTCCCGCATGCATCGATCTCTCCCAGGAGATCGCTGCCCGGTCTGACAGTCCCGGAGGAAGGAGACAGGAGCTACAGGCCCAAAAGGATTGACTGTACTGAGGGTGACTGGCAGGTGGAACTTGTAATAGAAGTCATCGCTGCTAGTGACTGTGTAGACAGTGCAGTCACAGACTGCAACTGGCTCACTCCCTGCAGTGGCGGATTGTACTGGGGGAGCTGCAGTTCTGACTGCCAGTCTTCTGTCTCCACTGGGAGAGTTTGCTTCGTGCGAGCCGTTTCACTGGCTCTGGCTAGTGCCGGGATCTCCGTTCTGTTGCCGATGATGTCAATCCCAGGGTTACGGCTTCTGTCCTCCACATGACAAATGCATTTAATGCAATGGCACTTTGTCAAGAGACCTGTCTATTTTACCTGGGTTACCGCTATTCTAACATACTGCACTGCCATCCGCTTCTTGTGTACAGTCACCTATTGGTGATCTGCTACAACCCCGTTCTGCTTCATGCTCTAACCAGTGTCACCGCAGGGAGTATGGCTGTACCCAGAGCCAGCCTTAGGCATAGGCAAACTAGGCAATTGCCTAGGGCATTTGATATATTTGCCTATATTCTGTGTGTAGCATTTCATATGCAGATACAGCCACAGTCTCACATAGTATATAGGCATGCTGCATATCAGTTTAATCAGCAGAAGCTGCTTGTGCATCCTAGCCACATAGCACTGCAAATAAGATGCATTTTTATAAAAAAAAAGAAGGTGTGCCTGACGTTAGCATTGAGGCAAGATTTATGAGGACACATCTGTATCCAAGCACAGGCAGAGGTCACAGTGTTAGCGGCTGTGTGATTGCTGTGTGCATGTGAGTGGGTTGGTTGTGCAGTAGTGTTCAGAATATGTGTAAGGAGCATTATGTGTGTCATGTAAAAAATGCATTATTAATGTGCAACATATGTGTAAGGGGCACTGTGTGTGTGCGGCATATGTGTAACAGGGTACTACTGTATGTGTGTCATTATGTGTATTGGGGCACTAAAAATGTGCAGCAAATGTGTAGGGGGTACTATGTGTGTCATTATGTGTATAAGGGCATCATTAATGTGCGGCATATGTGTAAGAGACATTATGTGTAAAAGGGCATTAATAAATGTTGTCATAATGTGTAAGGCGCATTATGTTTATAAGGACATTAATAAGGTGTCTCATGTGTAAGGGGCATTACTGTGTGGAATTAGGTGTATAAATGCATTACTAATGTGTGGCATTATGAGTATAAGATGCTCTACTATGTGGCGTTGCATATAGAAAGGGCACTACTGTGTCGTCTAATGTGAATAAAGAGCAATAGAGTGTGGCGTAATGTGAATAAGGAGCAATTCAGTGTGATGTAATGTGAATAAGGGGCTCTACTGTGAGGAGTAACGTTTATAAGGTAAAGTGATACTACTGTGGGATGTAATATGAACTATGGAAACTATCGCATGATCAAATTTGAATAAAGTACAGTACTGTGTGGCGTAATTGGAATTGGGGTTACTATTGTGTGTGGCCATGCCCCTTGCCAGCAAAAACACACACCTTTTTGGGCTGTGCGCCAAATGTGCGAACTATTCCTATTTAAAATATAGGGGGTACAAACACCAAAATTAGGACTGCTATAGGTGAGGGGTGATGGTGTTGGGAAAGAGGTGCAAGGTCAGAGGCGGAACCAGCGGTGGTGCTAGGGGGCAACAGCCAAAATCTTGCCTAGGGCATCATATTGGTTAGGGCTGGCTCTGGCTGTACCGGCAACTCTCAATAAACCACAATACTCGCTAAGTCAATGAATTGCCCTTTGGGTCAGAAACATTCTGCTGGTGTGTATGGTACTCTGCCATTATCTCCACATGTACACATATATTTCCAACATATATGTTAGTGAAAGTTAGTTTAGAATCTTCTCCGACAAACTCCTGTGCCGGTCCCTGTCTATGCATGTGCTCACTCTTATATTGTTTTACTCAGATTACCAGGATCACCTTATTATTCACCAAATTGCAATATGCCGGTGTTCAACATGCATTATTAAAAACTACAGTTGTAGCCGAACTCTTCCAAACTGCGGCTATTCGCACCCACGACTACATTTTCGTATATCCGCATCTGCGGCTCATAAGCAAATGCATTGTCTATTTGCAGGTGTGAATAGTTGCAGCCGGGCGCAGCTAGCCGCTCCCGCGATGCGTGCGCCTGTGCGTGCACATCGCGAGTAAGCTGAGCCCGGCTACGTCTGTAGATTAAAAAGATTATTAAAACTTTTATGCAACTGATACACAAGTAATTAATTACACTAAGCTCAAGTTCCTAACTGGCGGGTATTTTAGTAAATGTTATTAAACACATTAACTAATGTTTATGCAGAGTGAGCAAATACAACAATCAAACAGCTGATTGAAAAAAAGACTGTGCCAGATGGGAAGAAGGTAGATATATGATCACATCATAACTCCCATGATTCTGTGCGAGATCCGCTTACAGAGCCACATTGCATGTCATTAATCTAGATTGGTTTACTTAATATTGTTCCCTAAATTTGAAAGACTTTTTTTTTTTTTTTTGCTTTTATTTATGACAGGGTTGACAAGGCCAGCAGATTATGCAGACATACTGTAGTTCAGTACAAGATACAGCTGTAAAACAGCTCAGGAAGAAAACCTGTGTGACTCATACTGGTATTACAGTATTTGATGTGCTGTCAGCCATGGGTTTTATCAGGAGGCTGTGTAATAAGTAGAATGGAGAAGGGAAGAAGGGAGGAAGGAAAGTGTTTGGTACAATAACACAGTATGAGGAATGGTTAATAAAAAGCCTGGGGTAGTTAGAGATTCAGGTCTCCCACATACTATCAAATGACCTAGCCAGCTGATTAGTAAAACATGTCATTATACCCCATTCAGGACACATACAGTACCAAATTCCACAAATGACTGCTGTCAAGAACCTATTGTAGTAAACGGTTTCTTCCAGATTGCAGCTAACGCAGTTTAGACCTGATCGCTCGTACAGCGGGCGATCAGTTTTAAACTGCGCATGCGTATGCACCACAATGCGCAGGTGCGTCGCATGGGTACAAAGCGGATCACCGATCAGCGATGGGTTTGTGCAAAGGATTCGTTCGCACAGCCGATCGCAAGGAGATTGGCAGGACGAAGGCGTTTGTGGGTGTTAACTGACCGTTATCTGGGAGTGTTAGGAAAAACGCAGGCAGGGAGGGTTCCTGACGTCAAATCCGGTCCCGAACAGGCTGAAGTGTTCACAGCAGCTGAGTAAGTCCTGGGTTACTCAGAGACTGCACAAGATCTGTTTGTACAGCTCTGCTACACATGCGTTTGCACACTTGCACAGCTAAAATACACTCCCGTATGCACAGCGACTATGCGAATGCAGGACTGTAAAAAAAAAACCCTAGCGAGCGAACATGTCTGAATTAGCCCCTAAGTCACCTGCAGCCAAGCATGGATATACTTACAACCTGAACATGTCTGAATTAGCCCCTAAGTCACCTGCAGCCAAGCATGGATATACTTACAACCTGAACATGTCTGAATTAGCCCCTAAGTCACCTGCAGCCAAGCATGGATATACTTACAACCTGAGCCGTTAGGCTGCCTTGAGGACTGAGGGCCAGACCTGATCGCTGTTGTGCGAAATTGCAAAGAAGCTGATTATTGAACGACTGTGCATACATATGGATCGTAATGCGCAGGCGCGAGGCCAAAATCCTGCATCTTTTTTTGATCACTAGGCGTATGCAGATTGATTGACAGGAAGCGAACGTTTGGGGGTAGTAACTGATTGTTTTCTGGGAGTGTCAGTTGCGAACGGATTTGCAGCTGACCGCCATTTGCAAAGCTTTTCGCATGGCGTGCGCAGACATGCACAGGGTGGATTTTCACTCTGTCTGGGTGGCAACTATCCGATCACAAACCTCTGCAAATTCGCAGAGGTGTGATCAGGTCTGATTAGTCCCCGAGTTTGAGAACCCCTGCACTATGGGCTGGATTAAGTTACACTGCATCAATGGTTGCACACACTTTTGTAAAACAAGATTTATTCCAGGATCAGACAAATATTTTCAAGTACCCGTCACAGTGACATATCACCATACTGTAGTGATGGGTAAAGGCGTGCTTTATATTTTGCAGCACCTATGAATGATGTACTGTACAGTAGGTCACCAGTTATGGAGAAAGACAACAAAATCAAACAAAATGGTTGTTGCTGAACTTGTAATGAGAGCTTACACTACCTACCAAGCTAGTTGGAGCAGAATTGTGTGAAATCACTCTGCACATGCAAACTGGGTAATGATGCAAATGTGCATGAGCAAGCAATATTATATGCTTATGTGTAAGAGGTCATGGTAGGGTAACTTTCCATCCATCCGGGATTGCTCCAAACATCTCTGTGGAGTCCACAGTGCAGGAAGTTCTGGATGGGCAGTTTTGGGAAATTCATTCCCACCAGCCCACACACACTTCTGATACAACACACGACTCTTTCTGATCCTGCAGTCTTGTATAAATGGTAAACCAAGGCAGTGGGTATGAAATCCCGATGGTCGGGATCCCGGCAGTCAGGTGACCGATGCCGGAATCCCGACATCGTGGGCTTGCTGCGCTCGCCACACTTTGGGTCTGGAGGTGAGCTTTGCTCGCCACAATATTATATTCCCCCTTGGATGGTGGCATGGACCAACCACCCGAGTGGGAATACCGGACTGCATTTCTCCCTGCTGTCGGGATTCCGGCGCTGGTATTTAGACTGCCAAGATCCCACCATTCGTGAAATTACCTGCGACCCGTGATCAGGGTGTTTATGTATTTCATTGCGGTACAGTATTTTTATCATATACTTAAAACCTATTGGGAACTTTGAAGCAGGAAGACTCACTGGGCCCAATTCATGTTTGAATGGACTTGCACAGATGCAAGGAAGCTGCTGTGCAATTCCGTCTACTTAAAAATCTAATGCAGCAGGAGGCGTCTGTAGGAGATAGACTCCTCCTGTGAGCATTAGCGAGAATCTGAGTGCGGCTGCTGTGGTCGCAGCCTCAGATCACTGTCATGATTCAAAATTGGTTAAAGGCACCGGCCAGCCGCTTACTCAGGCTGCCCGTAGGATCTGGACACTGGTGTCCAGAAGTCTGCATTTGACGACACATACAATGGACCACGACCTTCAAAACAGAGGTGATGTGCTATCGCTTGTCCTGTATACTGTATGTCTGAAGTATTACATACACTTTGGGAGGTACCCAATTACCCATGGTAAAACATTGGGAGCGAGAAACAGACGTTTGCTGCAATTTATCCTGATGTTTCACCTATATATATTTTTTTCACAGTCTATCCAATTAGGATCGCCCATAAAAAAAAAAATTCTCACGAAAACACAGAGGTTCAGTGAAACCTGTGTGTTTTTGTTGTCTGCAGCTCTGTTTTCGCAGGAAAACAGGGTTGCTTATGGGGATTTGGTTTTACCTGCTTAAGGCAGGTGAAACAATATCCCTAATAAGCTGTGGCTTATGCCGATTTATTTGTGGCTAATTGGATAGTCCCCGGAAAAGCTATTTTTCACTGTCAATGACTGAGGGTAATTGGATACCACCCTTTGTATTAAGCTGACTATAGCTTAACTGCTAATTATTGCCTCTTCACGGGCTGGTCACACTCACACTAAAATAAACATTTGAACATACCCCTGCCGAAATCCTGTGTTTACCCCTGCACAGTATGTGTATTGAATTCCTTCCACTAGAGTTGCAGTCTCTGGTTGTCCAGGAAACAGCTATTCACACTATAGCAGTTACAGTTTGTACACAGGGGGTCATTTCGAGTTGTTCGCTCGGTAAAAATCTTCGCATCGCAGCGATTTTCCGCTGAATGCTCATGCGCAATGTCCGCACTGCGACTGCGCCAAGTAAATTTGCTATGCAGTTAGGAATTTTACTCACGGCTTTTTCATCGTTCTGGCGATCGTAATGTGATTGACAGGAAATGGGTGTTACTGGGCGGAAACAGGCCGTTTTATGGGCGTGTGGGGAAAAACGCTACCGTTTCCTGAAAAAACGCAGGAGTGGCCGGAGAAACGGGGGAGTGTCTGGGCGAACGCTGGGTGTGTTTGTGACGTCAAACCAGGAACGACAAGCACTGAAATGATCGCAGATGCCGAGTAAGTCTGGAGCTACTCAAAAACTGCTACGAGGTGTGTAATCGCAATATTGCGAATACATCGTTCGCAATTTTAAGATGCTAAGATTCACTCCCAGTAGGCGGCGGCTTAGCATGAGCAAATCTGCTAAAATCCGCTTGCGAGCGAACAACTCGGAATGACCCCCACAGTACATTACACCCATGAATGAGTATAGAGCAATACAGTATACTGAATTTACGGCATGATACAACAAACACCGCCACTTCCATGCATTTAGTTATACAATGTAATTTAATGCAATAATACATCTAATAATAATGAATATGGGACAGCACGTACTGTGATTATTCCTTGACATAGATTAAAGAATTACATGAAAATATATTGAACAATCGGGTAGTATTGAGCAGTTTAATGCATGAGTTCAATTATTTCCTGTCAGGAATCGGCGCACTGCTGCGTCTCACTTACCAGCGCGCTGGTGTGCAGGCCTCCGGAGGTCGTGGCCCCAGTTGCGGCTGCGTGAGTGTAGTGGCCGTGAGCGTCATCTTCCGCATTGCTAAATACCCCTGAGTCTGGTCCTGTGTGGGTTTTGCTGCGTGCTGGTGTCCGGCCTGTGTGGACGTTGCCATGACACCTGCACTCAGCTGATCCGGGTGCTCAATCCAGCGCTGTGTCTCCGCCTACAGCTCTGTGTCCAATCGCTGCTGAGCAGGGGGTTTAACTGCTAGTCCGTGGCTCTCTCACATTGCCTCGGACAACGAGTCACATACCATGTGCCTAAGTTCTCCTGGTTCCTGTGTTCCTGTTTCCAGCGTTCCCCGTGGTTATTTCCTTTGTTCCAGTTTTCACCTTCACAAGCTCTTCTGTTACTCCGGACTCAATTACATCCAGCCACAATCCACCAGCAGCAGAGACTCTCCTCAGGTGTTCGTATTATCATCTTACCTGTGCACTTGCTATCAGTATTCCATCTGTGCATTCCTGCAATATAACAACTAGTTGCTTAGAGACTGTCTCCTGCTTGAGCCTAGTAAGGCTACTTGGACTTGTGCTTTATTGGGACTGTGTGTTTCCTATGCATATCAGAGTTCTGCTTTCCAAGTTACGTTACCTTATGTTATACTGAGACTGTGTGCTATCAAGTACTACTGGACTTTAGTTTATATCATCTGCCTTCAGTATTTGTTGTTTCATATTTCCTTTGCAAGAGACCTCAGTTATTCAAATTCCATTATCAATCATTGTCATTCCATTACCGGTTTTCTGTTCACGCTGTGTTATCCCATCTGCTCAGTTACAATAAAACATAGCGCCTATGCGCAGGACTTTTATATTGCCTCCACGTTTTATCCATCATACCAACACTGACCCCGCCGGGGACAGCCAAACCTAGAGACCTGACAGTTTGTCCGAGGCCCATGGACCCGGACGGTGGTCAGAGTGTGGGGTCAGGGACACTCCAAGACCTAGTGTCACGACTGGATGGTCAAGAGGCTGCGCAGCAGCAGATTATTCAATTCCTGCAAGGAATGTCTTCACGTTTAGATACTCTGCAACAATCACTTCCAATTTCAGTTTCCCCAGTGTCTTCTTCAGTTCCAGTTTCTGTTCCTAGTTCCTCAGTTTCTAGCTCTCCAGTTGCTTCTGTTTCAATGTCTCGCATCCATCTTCCTACACCAAGTAAATTTGAGATGTGTCGTGGATTTTTAAATCAATGCGAGGTTCAGTTTGAATTGCAGCCACAGAACTTTCCAACACCCAGATCAAAGGTTGCTTATATTGTTTCTCTTCTAGCTGGCTCTGCTCTGAACTGGGTCTCTCCGCTGTGGGAGCGAGCAGATGCATTATTGAACAACTATACTGAATTTGTTGCCGCATTCCGACGCATCTTTTACGAACCTGGGCGTACGACCTCTGCTTCTTCAGACCTCCTTTAGATCCGCCAGGGAACACGTACTGTGGGTCAGTACGTTATCCAGTTCCAGACATTGGCATCAGAGGTGAAGTGGAACAACCAGGCATTGGTTGCCGCCTTCTGGCATGGTCTGTCCGACCGCATAAAAGATGAGTTGGTTACTCGAGATTAACCAGAGCAACTGGAAGCTCTAATTTCCCTATGTGTCAAGTTGGATCTACGTTTACGCGAGCGAGCCTGTGAACGCTCTCGAGGTGATCTTCGCAAGCACCGCGCTATGCCTCATGTACAGTCTCTACCTATTGCTGCTTATGAACCCATGCAGGTAAACAAATTTCGTTTAACACCTGAGGAGCGGTCCAGAAGATTAAAGGAAAGACTGTGTCTCTATTGTGCTGCTGCTGGTCATCTGATTGGTTCCTGCCCTGCTCGGTCGGGAAACGCCAGGTCCTAACTTGTAGAGGAGGAGTCAAGTTAGGGACCTTGAATAAAGCTCCTTCATCGCAAGATCTGATATTACCTGTCACCTTGGAAAGGCCAGAGGGACTCCAGTCTTTGTCTGCCTTAGTGGATTGTGGTGCTGCTGGGAATTTTATCACGCAAGCTGCAGTGGATAGACTTCATCTATCAGTGTCTAAGCTGTGTCGTCCAGTGTATCTCACGGCCGTGGACGGAAGCCGTATTCCAGAGGGTTCCATCTCTCAGCAAACCAAGCCGGTAGTTCTGGGAACAGGCTTCCTGCATTCCGAGCTCATTGAGTTCCTGGTTATACCTAAAGCGAACTATGAGATTGTACTGGGTAAGCCTTGGCTCCAACTGCACAATCCACAATTCGACTGGTCTACATTACAGTTAACATCATGGAGTTCCTCATGTCATCAGTCTTGTCTTGCTCAAATTTTTTCAATAAAGTCTTCAAGTGTAAAGTCCCAGCCTATCAGGAATTCACTGACGTCTTTAGTGAGAAAGCAGCGGATGTCTTGCCTCCCCATCGAGAGTGGGATTGTCCCATCGATTTGGTTCCAGGGAGCAAGCCGCCTAGAGGGCGTACATACCCTCTTTCAGTCCCAGAGACTCAAGCAATGAGTGAATACATAAAGGAAATTTAAAGAAAGGATTCATCCGTCCATCCTCTTCCCCAGCTGGTGCTGGATTCTTCTTCGTCAAGAAGAAAGATGGAGGACTTCGCCCCTGTATCGATTACCGAGGTTTAAATTACATCACGATCAAAAATAGCTACCCGTTACCTCTCATCACAGAATTGTTTGACAGAGTAAGGGGGGCTTCCATCTTCACGAAACTAGATCTTCGCGGGGCTTACAATCTTATTAGGATTCGAAGTGGTGATGAGTGGAAAACCGCCTTCAATACTCGTGACGGCCACTATGAATATCTAGTGATGCCCTTCGGTTTAAGCAATGCCCCGGCCGTGTTTCAAAACTTTGTCAACGAAGTGTTTAGAGATCTCCTGTATAAATGTGTTGTAGTTTACCTCGATGACATCTTGATATTCTCCCGTGATTTAGTTTCCCATCGCCAACAGGTGAAGGAGGTTCTTCACCGTCTTCGACAGAATCATCTGTATGGCAAGCTGTCTAAATGCACATTTGAAGCTTCTTCAATACCTTTCTTAGGATACATCATTTCTGGAACAGACCTTCAAATGGATCCAGCTAAACTGGAAGCTATAGAAAGCTGGGCTCTTCCAACAACACTCAAATCAGTTCAACGCTTCATTGGCTTCGCCAGTTACTACAGAAAGTTTATTAAAGGATTTTCCACGTTAATAGCTCCAATTACCTGCCTTACCCGGAAAGGGGGAAATCCTTCTCAATGGTCTGACGAAGCACTGTCTGCTTTTCATAAAATAAAACAAGCTTTTATTTCAGCTCCTGTGTTACAACAGCCGGATGTCAGTAAGGCCTTCATCTTGGAAGTTGATGCCTCAACGGTTGGCGTGGGCGCAGTCCTGTCTCAGATTGGCATTGATGGTAAGACTCACCCTTGTGGGTTTTTTTCTCGTAGGTTCTCGCCCGCAGAAATGAACTATACCATCGGTGACCAGGAGTTGTTGGCAATTAAATTGGCCCTTGAAGAATGGAGGTATCTGCTGGAAGGTACGAGATTCCCCATTACCATCTATACGGATCACAAGACTCTACTTGAAAGCCGCGCAGTGCCTGAATCCTCGGCAAGCAAGGTGGGCCCTATTCTTTTCTCGTTTTGATTTTAAGTTAATGTTTAGACCTGGTTCACAAAACATCAAAGCAGATGCTCTGTCTCGCTCTATGAGCTCAAATGAGGAATCCTCAGAACAGGCTGCTCAACCTGTATTAAATCCGGTGGTTTTCGCAGATACAGGGATGTCGCAAGTCCCGCCTCCAGGCAAGATGTTTGTCTCTCCAGAGCTTCGTCCAAACCTTCTATCTTGGACTCATACGTCCAAATTTACTGGTCACCCTGGAGTTCTAAAGACTTTTAAGTTTCTGTCTCAAACGTATTGGTAGCCCCGTATGAAGGTAGATATTCAAGAATTCATAGCTTCATGTCCCAAATGTGCTCAGCATAAAATTTCTCGTCAGGCTCCCGCAGGCCAATTGATACCCAATTCCATTCCCAAGCGCCCCTGGTCCAATTTGTCGATGGATTTTATTTCTGATCTCCCTCCGTCCAAAGGGTATGACACCATTTGGGTAGTAGTCGATAGGTTTTCAAAAATGGCGCACTTCATTCCACTCATGGGGTTACCGTCTGCTCCAAAATTGGCACAGTTGTTTCTTCATGAAATATTCAGGTTACATGGACTTCCAACAGAAATCATATCTGATCGGGGTGTTCAATTTGTGGCCAAGTTTTGGAGGGCTCTGTGTTCAGCGCTGCAGGTAAAACTGAAATTCTCTGCGGCCTATCATCCTTAAACAAATGGGCAGACAGAGAGGGTAAATCAAGAACTTGATGTCACGATCCGGGTATCTGGACGCCATTACTTACCTTTCAGATGCCTCCTAAGGCTGGCTCAGCGCTCCAGGACCGGATCCCATCTGTTATACTGATGTCCACATTCCTGCCTCCTCTCCTGTCACTCTGAGACGCTGTCACAGTGGCGCCATGTTACATCCTGAATGGCGTCTCCCGCGGCCTCTGCCGCCGTCCCTGAGTTTCTGCGTGCAGGATGTCAGAGTGGCGCTTACGTCAGCCGCGGCCTCCGCTGTGCCCGCATGGTTCAAATGTGCACTCATCAGTCTGGCGTCTCCTGTTTACTGTGGCCGGCGCCGCCATTACTGTTAAAGTTCCCACATGGATTACAAACCAATCTTCCCTCCAAGTGTCTGCATGGGCGCAGCCATGTTGGATTCTGTCACCTGCTCAAATTCCTCCAATCCGTTGTTTGCATTGTAATCTGCATAATTGCCTAGCCAATCCCTTCCTTGCTGCAGGTATAAGTATTCTGTGCCTGAGCAAGGAAGGCGTCAGTGCTTTGGTTGTCAAACCTAGTTCTAGTTTGTCTCTCTCTCCTGTGGTTGTTTTCCTTGTTCCAGTTACCATCTCCAAACTTCCACTAAAGAGACCCGCTCCAGTTTACCATCTGCGGTGCAGCCTGACTCTCCAGTCCTCTGGGACTCATCTGTTTCCAGTTACAGAATTACCTGCTTCCAGCCTAGCTTCCAGCAGAGTTCAGCTTTTCTTAAAGTGCCGGTATCATTTCTGCAGATTACCTCTCACCACCGGTACTATTATTTCACCGCTCTCAAGCTCCATATAGCCATCATATTTCATCGCTCTCAAGCTTCATTTATTATTTGGCTGGTTCCATCCAGCAATCCACTCCGTGCTAACATCAGTCTGGTTCCAGCCAGTACCCACAGCAGCCATTTTACCCACAGCAGCCCAGCTTTTCCTGGAACACCAGCTGGTACGATCCTGGGCTATCTCCATTGCTACAGTCGGGCCTGGTAAGGAATTTCCAACTAGAAGATAATAAGAACTGTCTCATACTACCAGAGCCCTGTGGCCCTTGCCACCCTGTAGTACCCAGGAACTGTATTATTTCACTGCTGATTTTATGTTTTCCTTTTATTGCTGCTGTGATACGGAGTATGTCATAATAAACATCATTGACTTTTATTCTGGTTGTCGTGGTCACGCCTTCGGGCAATTCTTCTACGTGTAACTTACATGTCTAGGGGTCTGATACAACCTCCCAGGTTCCACTACACCTCAGCCCCTACAACTGAGGCTGCCTCCCGTCAGCTCAGGCCCTCAGTTGTGACAGTAAGCACTGACCATATGAATCCAGCCGGAGACCAGGATCAAGCGGCCAGGCCGATGCAAGAACTGGCAGCCCGACTTGAACATCAGGAGGCTGCACAGGGCCACATCATCCGCTGTCTCCAGGATCTCTCTACTCGGCTGGATGGGATTCAGACAACCCTCCGTGGATCGGACGCGTCCGGTGCGTTACCCACAGTGACTCCAGCTGTAACCCCACCCACCTTACCCATTTCTGCTCCACGTCTTCATCTTCCAACGCCAGCAAAATTTGACGGATCTCCAAGATTCTGCAGGGGATTTCTCAACCAGTGTGAAATTCATTTTGAGCTACAACCTGGCAATTTTTCCAGTGACCGAACCAAAATTGCCTACATTATTTCTCTTCTCAGTGGCTCAGCCCTTGACTGGGCATCACCGTTATGGGAGAGGTCTGATACCCTGCTGTCCTCTTATACTGATTTTGTGTCAACATTCAGGCGTATCTTCGACGAGCCAGGCCGGGTAACTTCAGCTTCATCTGAGATTCTCCGTCTACGCCAGGGATCGCATACTGTAGGACAGTATCTTATACAGTTCCAGATCCTGGCATCCAAACTGGCATGGAACGACGAGGCCCTGTATGCTGCATTCTGGCATGGCTTATCAGAGCGTATTAAGGATGAGTTAGCTACCAGAGACTTGCCTTCTAAGTTAGATGAGCTAATCTCACTCTGCACGAAAGTTGATTTACGTTTCCGAGAAAGAGCAACTGAGCGTGGAAGATCATCTGCTCCAAAGTCTTCTGCTCCTCCTCCTTGCCAACTGTCACCATCCAAAGATGAGCCCATGCAAATTGGTCGTTCCCGTCTAACTCCTGCTGAGCGCCGAAGACGTCTCTCTGAGTCTCTTTGTCTTTACTGTGCAGCTCCGTCTAACACCATCAATGCCTGTCCCAAACGTCCGGGACTCCAGATCCTAGCTCGCCAAGGAGAGGGCCGGCTAGGAGTAATGATCTCCTCTCCATCTCCTCATGATTGTAATCTCCCAGTCTCGCTCCAAATTGCTCAACGTTACAGGAACGTCATTGCCCTCCTTGATTCCGGAGCAGCTGGGAATTTCATAACTGAAGCCTATGTTAAACGGTGGTCCCTACCCACCGAGAGACTTCCTTCGTCCATCTCCTTAACTGCCGTGGATGGCAGCAAGATTTTCGACGCAGTTATTTCTCTAAGGACTCTACCAGTTCGTCTGAGAGTGGGAGTTCTTCATTCTAAATTTATCTCTTTTCTAGTGATTCCAAGAGCCACACATCCAGTGGTTCTGGGCCTTCCATGGCTCCGTCTCCACAATCCATCAATTGACTGGACGACTACGCAAATTCTGGCATGGGGTCCCTCCTGTGCTGAGACATGTTTGTTTAAAGTATTGCCTGTTTGTTCTTCCTCCTCCAGGTCGTCTGATGTTCCACCTCCTCCATATCAAGATTTCACGGATGTGTTCAGTAAAGCTTCTGCTGATATCCTTCCTCCTCATAGAGAATGGGACTGCCCGATTGATCTCGTTCCAGGGAAGGTTCCACCTCGAGGCCGAACTTATCCGTTGTCTCTGCCTGAGACGCATTCCATGGAGGAATACATTAAAGAGAACCTAGCGAAGGGGTTCATCCGACCTTCCTCTTCTCCAGCCGGCGCAGGCTTCTTTTTCGTAAAGAAAAAAGATGGTGGTCTGCGGCCGTGCATCGACTACAGAGGTTTGAACGACATTACCATCAAGAACCGCTATCCTTTACCCCTGATTACTGAGCTCTTTGATAGAGTTAGCGGAGCCACCATCTTCACAAAGCTGGACTTGAGAGGTGCATACAATCTCTTCCGGATCCGTGAGGGTGACGAGTGGAAGACCGCCTTTAACACCCGTGACGGACATTATGAGTACCTCGTCATGCCCTTCGGATTGAGCAACGCTCCAGCTGTCTTCCAGCATTTCGTGAATGAGATCTTCAGAGACATCTTATACCACCATTGTGGCGCCTATCACTGCATTAACCAAGAAGGGTGCTAACCCGTCCAAGTGGTCTGAAGAAGCTACGCAAGCTTTTCATCTCCTAAAACAACAGTTCATCTCTGCACCAGTTTTGAAACAGCCCGACATCGACTCTCCTTTCATCTTAGAGGTGGATGCCTCCTCCGTTGGAGTAGGAGCGGTGTTATCTCAGAGGGCTAAAGATGGCCATCTACATCCTTGCAGTTTCTTCTCCTGGAAGTTCTCCCCAGCTGAGCGCAACTATGCCATTGGCGACCAAGAGTTGCTAGCCATCAAGCTCGCTCTAGAGGAGTGGAGATATCTGTTGGAGGGAGCTTCTCATTCAATCACTATACTTACCGACCACAAGAATCTTTTATATCTGAAAAGCGCACAATGTCTCAACCCTCGTCAGGCCAGATGGGCACTTTTCTTTTCCAGGTTCGACTTTAAACTCCAGTTCTGTCCGGGCTCTCAGAATCGCAAGGTCGATGCCCTTTCCCACTCATGGGAGCAAGAAAATGAGTCAGAGTCTTCAGACAAGCATCCTATTATTAATCCGTTGGCATTCTCCACGGTAGGGATGGACTCTACGCCCCCACCAGGGAAAAGTTTTGTGAAGCCGGTGCTAAGGAAGAAGCTCATGCATTGGGCTCATGCTTCCCGCTTTGCCGGACATACAGGTATCCAAAAAACCCTGGAGTTTATCTCTAGGTCCTATTGGTGGCCAACTCTGAAAAAGGACGTCTTGGAGTTTATCGCATCTTGCCCAAAGTGTGCCCAACACAAAGTATCCCGCCAGTCGCCTGCGAGGCAACTGGTTCCACTATCCGTTCCCCGTCGACCATGGACCCATTTGTTGATGGATTTCGTTACAGACTTACCTATGTGTAACAAGTTCAATACCATCTGGGTGGTAGTTGACCGGTTCACCAAGATGGCACACTTTATTCCTCTTACCGGTCTTCCGTCAGCTTCCAAGTTGGCTCAAGTGTTCATACAAGAGATCTTCCGACTCCACGGTCTTCCTGAAGAAATTATCTCAGATCGAGGAGTTCAATTCACAGCCAAATTCTGGCGAAGTTTATGTCAAGTCCTCCGCATCTATGTGTCTTCCTCTCAAGATGACTGGGTTCAACTACTTCCCTGGGCCGAGTTCTGTCATAACAACCAATATCATTCCTCATCTTCTTCAACACCATTCTTCACTAACTATGGATTCCATCCTAAAGTTCCTGAATTCCAACCGCTTCCAGCAACTTCTGTTCCAGCAGTTGATATCACCTTGCGTCAGTTTGCAAACAACTGGAAGAATGTACGAGCGGCTCTGCTCAAAGCATCGTTCAGGTACAAGAAGTTTGCGGATAAGAAGCGTAGAGCGGTTCCTGCTCTCAAGGTGGGTGATCGGGTGTGGTTATCCACGAAGAATTTGAGGTTAAGAGTTCCCAGCATGAAGTTTGCACCTCGCTACATCGGTCCTTTCAAAATTGAACAAGTCATCAATCCTGTTGCTTACAGACTCCAGTTACCTCCCTTCTTAAAAATACCCAGGACATTCCATGTTTCCCTGTTGAAACCGCTGATCCTGAATCGGTTTCATTCTACACTTCCTCCAGCTCCGAAAGTCCAAACTCAACGAGGAGTTGAGTATGAAGTGGCCAAGATTCTGGACTCACGTCACCGTTATGGTCAATTACAGTATCTCATTGACTGGAAGGGTTACGGCCCTGAGGAACGCTCATGGACCAATGCTTCTGATGTCCATGCTCCTGCCTTGGTCCGGAATTTCCACTCCAAGTTTCCTCAAAAGTCAAAGAAGTGTCCTGGGGCCACTCCTAAAGGGGGGGTGCTGTCACGATCCGGGTATCTGGACGCCCTTACTTACCTTTTAGATGCCTCCTAAGGCTGGCTCAGCGCTCCAGGACCGGATCCCATCTGTTATACTGATGTCCACATTCCTGCCTCCTCTCCTGTCACTCTGAGACGCTGTCACAGCGGCGCCATGTTACATCCTGAATGGCGTCTCCCGCGGCCTCTGCCGCCGTCCCTGAGTTTCTGCGTGCAGGATGTCAGAGTGGCGCTTACGTCAGCCGCGGCCTCCGCTGTGCCCGCATGGTTTAAATGTGCACTCATCAGTCTGGCGTCTCCTGTTTACTGTGGCCGGCGCCGCCATTACTGTTAAAGTTCCCACATGGATTACAAACCAATCTTCCCTCCAAGTGTGTGCATGGGCGCAGCCATGTTGGATTCTGTCACCTGCTCAAATTCCTCCAATCCGTTGTTTGCATTGTAATCTGCATAATTGCCTAGCCAATCCCTTCCTTGCTGCAGGTATAAGTATTCTGTGCCTGAGCAAGGAAGGCGTCAGTGCTTTGGTTGTCAAACCTAGTTCTAGTTTGTCTCTCTCTCCTGTGGTTGTTTTCCAGGTTCCAGTTACCATCTCCAAACTTCCACTAAAGAGACCCGCTCCAGTTTACCATCTGCGGTGCAGCCTGACTCTCCAGTCCTCTGGGACTCATCTGTTTCCAGTTACAGAATTACCTGCTTCCAGCCTAGCTTCCAGCAGAGTTCAGCTTTTCTTAAAGTGCCGGTATCATTTCTGCAGATTACCTCTCACCACCGGTACTATTATTTCACCGCTCTCAAGCTCCATATATCCATCATATTTCATCGCTCTCAAGCTTCATTTATTATTTGGCTGGTTCCATCCAGCAATCCACTCCGTGCTAACATCAGTCTGGTTCCAGCCAGTACCCACAGCAGCCATTTTACCCACAGCAGCCCAGCTTTTCCTGGAACACCAGCTGGTACGATCCTGGGCTATCTCCATTGCTACAGTCGGGCCTGGTAAGGACTTTCCAACTAGAAGATAATAAGTACTGTCTCATACTACCAGAGCCCTGTGGCCCTTGCCACCCTGTAGTACCCAGGAACTGTATTATTTCACTGCTGATTTTATGTTTTCCTTTTATTGCTGCTGTGATACGGAGTATGTCATAATAAACATCATTGACTTTTATTCTGGTTGTCGTGGTCACGCCTTTGGGCAATTCTTCTACGTGTAACTTACATGTCTAGGGGTCTGATACAACCTCCCAGGTTCCACTACACCTCAGCCCCTACAACTGAGGCTGCCTCCCGTCAGCTCAGGCCCTCAGTTGTGACACTTGAGACATATTTAAGACTGTATATTTCTTCTTCACAGGATGACTGGGTAGATTTATTGCCCTGGGCGGAGTTTGCTCATAATTTCCGTTATCATACTTCTACAGATACAACTCCTTTTTTCGCAGTTTATGGTCAGCATCCTAGAGTACCAGACTTCCAAGAGTTACCTGCCATAGATGTGCCTGCGGCTGATTCTGCTCTTCAGCGGTTCGCTCAAATTTGGAAGAAGATCCATTCATCTCTTAAAAAAGTTTCTCAACGGTATAAAATGTTTGCTGATCGGAAGAGACGTGCAGTTCCTAGTTTGAAACCGGGCGATAAAGTCTGGTTATCTACTCGAAATCTCCGTCTCAGAGTGCCATCAATGAAGTTTGCTCCTCGGTTTATTGGACCATTTCCAGTAGCAAGTGTCATTAATCCGGTGGCTTATAAGTTAAAACTGCCTGCTTTCTTGAAAGTACCCAACTCATTTCATATTTCTCTCCTCAGACCACTAATTCTCAATCGTTTCCAGAGAACGCTTCCAGCGGCTCCAAAGGTACAAACTCATCGGGGCGTGGAATACGAGGTGGAAAAGATCTTAGACTCTCGACATCGTTATGGTCATCTGCAATATCTCATTGACTGGTCTGGATATGGTCCTGAAGAGAGGAGTTGGGTCAACGCCACGGATGTTCATGCTCCACGTTTGATTCAAGCCTTCCACAGACTCTTCCCTGCCAAGCCTCATGGGTGTTCGGTGCCCACCCATAAAGGAGGGGGTAATGTCAGGAATCGGCGCGCTGCTGCGTCTCACTTACCAGCGCGCTGGTGTGCAGGCCTCCGGAGGTCGTGGCCCCAGTTGCGGCTGCGTGAGTGTAGTGGCCGTGAGCGTCATCTTCCGCATTGCTAAATACCCCTGAGTCTGGTCCTATGTGGGTTTTGCTGCGTGCTGGTGTCCAGCCTGTGTGGACGTTGCCATGACACCTGCACTCAGCTGATCCGGGTGCTCAATCCAGCGTTGTGTCTCCGCCTACAGCTCTGTGTCCAATCGCTGCTGAGCAGGGGGTTTAACTGCTAGTCCGTGGCTCTCTCACATTGCCTCGGACAACGAGTCACATACCATGTGCCTAAGTTCTCCTGGTTCCTGTGTTCCTGTTTCCAGCGTTCCCCGTGGTTATTTCCTTTGTTCCAGTTTTCACCTTCACAGGCTCTTCTGTTACTCCGGACTCAATTACATCCAGCCACAATCCACCAGCAGTAGAGACTCTCCTCAGGTGTTCGTATTATCATCTTACCTGTGCACTTGCTATCAGTATTCCATCTGTGCATTCCTGCAATATAACAACTAGTTGCTTAGAGACTGTCTCTTGCTTGAGCCTAGTAAGGCTACTTGGACTTGTGCTTTATTGGGACTGTGTGTTTCCTATGCATATCGGAGTTCTGCTTTCCAAGTTACGTTACCTTATGTTATACTGAGACTGTGTGCTATCAAGTACTACTGGACTTAAGTTTATATCATCTGCCTTCAGTATTTGTTGTTTCATATTTCCTTTGCAAGAGACCTCAGTTATTCAAATTCCGTTATCAATCATTGTCATTCCATTACCGGTTTTCTGTTCACGCTGTGGTATCCCATCTGCTCAGTTACAATAAAACATAGCGCCTATGCGCAGGACTTTTATATTGCCTTCACGTTTTATCCATCATACCAACACTGACCCACTAGCGCCCCCGCCGGGGACAGACAAACCTAGAGACCTGACATTTCCAAAGTAGCAAGACAGATACATGGGAGACAATTCTGCCCATGCGTGATATAACTAGGGGTGTGCACCGGGCCATTTTTTCGGGTTTTGTGTTTTGGTTTTGGATCTGGATCTCCTCCGTGTTTTAGATCTGGATTGGTTTTGCCAAAACCACCCTTGCGGGTTTTGGTTTTGATTTTGGATCTGTATTTTTCAAAAAAAGTTTTTGTTTTTGTTCCCACAGGATTATTGACCTCAATAAGATTCATTTCCACTCATTTCCAGTCAATTCTGACCACCTCATTGCTCACAATATTGTTCACCTACATAGGCCAAAGCCTAGCTGGCTAAACTAAGCACCAGAGCAGCGGCACAAACACACAGCAGTTATTAGTACAAATATGTACTGTATTAGCAATACCAATCAAACCAACTCACAAGTAAAGATGAGCGGGTTCGGTTCTACGAGAACCGAACCCCCCCCGAACTCCACGTGGTTTACACGGGTCCGAGGCAGGCTCGGTTCTTCCCGCCTGACTTGGAAAACCCGAACAAGGGAAAACTTCATCATCTCGCTGTCAGATTCTCGTGAGATTCGGATTCCATATAAAGAGCTGCGCGTCGCCGCCATTTTCACTCGTGCATTGTAGAGAGAGCGGAGAGGACGTGGCTGCGTTCTCTCAGTGGAAATCTCAATATCAGTGCTCAGCAGTGCTTACTTATTGCTGCACTAGTAGTGTGTCTCTCCTGCTCAGTGTCAGTTCTAGTATCCTCATCAGTGCTCAGTATCACTGCTCATTGTCTTGTGCTGCATTGTATGGTGCTCAGTATACTACAGTACATTACTAATAGTCCAGGGCTGCATCTTGCTGCTCAGTGTCAGTTCTAGTATCCTCATCAGTGCTCAGTATCACTGCTCATTGTCTTGTGCTGCATTGTATGGTGCTCAGTATACTACAGTACATAACTAATAGCCAGGACTGCATCTTGCTGCTCAGTGTCAGTTCTAGTAACCTCATCAGTGCTCAGTATCACTGCTCATTCTCTTGTGCTGTATTGTGTGGTGCTCAGTATACTACAGTACATTATTAATAGAGATGTGCAGCGGGCATTTTTCTGGTTTTGTGTCTTGGTTTTGGATTCGGTTCCGCGGTCGTGTTTTGGTTTCAGACGCGTTTTGGCAAAACCACCCTTTCGAATTTTTGTCGGACTCGGGTGCGTTTTGGATTCAGGTGGGTTTTTTTTTTTCAAAGAACCCTCAAAAACAGCTTAAATCATAGAATTTGGGGGTAATTTTGATCCTATAGTATTATTAACCTCAATAACCATAATTTCCACTCATTTCCAGTCTATTCTGAACACCTCACACCTCACAACATTATTTTTAGTCCTAAAATTTGCACCAAGGTCGCTGGATGACTAATTTAAGCGACCCAAGTGGGCGGCACAAACACCTGGCCCATCTAGGAGTGGCACTGCAGTTACAGACAGGATGGCACTTAAAAAAATAGTCCCCAAACAGCACGTGATGCAAAGATAAATAAAAAAAAAGAGGTGCAAGATGGAATTGTCCTTGGGCCCTCCCACCCACCCTTATGTTGTATAAACAGGACATGCACACTTTACCAAACCCATCATTTTAGCGACAGGGTCTGCCACACGACTGTGGCTGAAATGACTGGTTGGTTTGGGCCCCACCAAAAAAGAAGCAATCAATCTCTCCTTGCACAAACTGGCTCTACGGAGGCAAGATGTCCACCTCATCCTCATCCTCATCCTCCGATTCCTCATCCCTTTCACTGTGTACATCCAGCTCCTCACAGAGTATTAATTCGTCCCCACTGGAATCCACCATCACAGGACCCTGTGTACTTTCTGGAAGCAATTGCTGGTAAATGTCTCCACAGAGGAATTTATTATAATTCATTTTGATGAACATCATCTTCTCCACATTTTCTGGAAGTAACCTCGTACGCCGATTGCTGACAAGGTGAGCGGCTGCACTAAACACTCTTTCGGAGTACACACTGGAGGGGGGGCAACTTAGGTAAAATAAAGCCAGTTTCTGCAAGGGCCTCCAAATTGCCTCTTTTTCCTGCCAGTATACGTACGGACTGTCTAACGTGCCTACTTGGATGCGGTCATTCATATAATCCTCCACCATTCTTTCAATGGTGACAGAATCATATGCAGTAACAGTAGACGACATGTCAGTAATCGTTGGCAGTTCCTTCAATCCGGACCAGATGTCAGCACTCGCTCCAGACTGCCCTGCACCACCGCCAGCGGGTGGGCTCGGAATTCTTAGCCTTTTCCTCGCAGCCCCAGTTGTGGGAGAATGTGAAGGAGGAGCAGTTGACGGGTCACATTCCGCTTGACTTGACAAGTGTCTCACCAGCAGGTCTTTGAACCTCTGCAGACTTGTGTCTTCTGGAAAGAGAGATACAATGTAGGTTTTAAATCTAGGATCGAGCACGGTGGTCAAAATGTAGTGCTCTGATTTCAACAGATTGACCACCCGTGAATCCTGGTTAAGCAAATTAAGGGCTCCATCCACAAGTCCCACATGCCTAGCGGAATCGCTCTGTTTTAGCTCCTCCTTCAATGTCTCCAGCTTCTTCTGCAAAAGCCTGATGAGGGGAATGACCTGACTCAGGCTGGCAGTGTCTGAACTGACTTCACGTGTGGCAAGTTCAAAGGGTTGCAGAACCTTGCACAACGTTGAAATCATTCTCCACTGCGCTTGAGTCAGGTGCATTCCCCCTCCTTTGCCTATATCGTAGGTAGCTGTATAGGCTTGAATGGCCTTTTGCTGCTCCTCCATCCTCTGAAGCATATAGAGGGTTGAATTCCACCTCATTACCACCTCTTGCTTCAGCTGATGGCAAGGCATGTTCATGAGTGTTTGCTGGTGCTCCAGTCTTCGGCACGCGATGGCTGAATGCCGAAAGTGGCCCGCAATTCTTCGGGCCACCGACAGCATCTCCTGCATGCCCCTGTCGTTTTTAAAAGAATTCTGCACCACCAAATTAATTATATGTGCAAAACATGGGACATACTGGAATTTGCCCATATGTAATGCACGCACAATATTGGTGGCGTTATCCGATATCACAAATCCCCAGGAGAGTCCAAGTGGGGTAAGCCAATCTGCGATGATGTTCCTCAGTTTCCGTAAGAGGTTGTCAGCTGTGTGCCTCTTATGGAAAGCGGTGATAGAAAGCATAGCCTGCCTAGGAACGAGTTGGTGTTTGCGAGATGCTGCTACTGGTGCCGCCGCTGCTGTTCTTGCTGCGGGAGGCAATACATCTACCCAGTGGGCTGTCACAGTCATATAGTGTCAAAGTCAGAAAAATGTCTCTATGCACGTTGCCATATTTGCACCGCACACTGGTCCGTGCTGCGCATGCGTACGCTCTCCCGTGAAGGCGCATACCCGCAATAGCGTGCACTCGCAGGCGCGGTATGCGTATTTACGGTAGAGTTTATGTAGTCGTAGCGTGCGACTCATTCGTTACATATTTTCACAATTAATGTAGTTTATAGATCATGGTCCCTTTGATAGTTTCTGAAAGTTTGGTTAATATAGAAGGTCCCTGAGCTAAGGAATCCCTCTTTGTATCGTACGAAGGGTCTAACAGGAATCATACAGCAGTGTTTGGTACCCATCGGAAGAGTATTTAATTAGCAATATTCCGGTGTTGGTTTGGAGCGTATTAATCGCTCGTGCGAATAGTTATGGACATAAGAAGTTTATGTCCATTTCTACTATTTACTCATACTCAGGTATGCGGCGGGAAACCTAGTTCCCCACCCACCTGAGCTGTTTGAAATCGTCACAGCCCACCTGTATGAATCAACCTATGACCTTTTGTTATGATGCAGGGCCGAATTCCGACGTCCAATGGACAATGGGATTGTAGGGACTGTAGGATTGCATTGTGTGTGGGGCATAAATAGGCAGGCCGACCACATCCAGCTCTCACTCTTCAACGGTTCTCATTGCTGAAAATCGGGTGCTGGATGTCCAGGCGCATGCGATCGTTTACCCTTGTGCGTAAGTTTCTCTCCGTTATCATTGTCTTTCTGTGAGCCAATTTCTCTCATCTCTCTCCGTCTCTCTCTCTCTCTCTTTCCCTTCTCTTTCTCTCGTATCTCCCCTAGACTAGTATTGTATTGTATTAGATAGTATTGTATTTTGGTTAGGAAGTCTTTGTTATATTGTAGTGTATCATTTGTACTGTTATCCCCTTTTTACAAGTAAACTAGATATAATACAGTTAATAGGCTTTGGACCCTAAACCAGTATCTGTGTATTTCCTATAGTGTTAAGTGTTCACTTGAGCGTCGGTGACGCTCAAGCAGCTTTGTAGTTAGTCAGGTTACACAAGGTTGCACTTACACCCTGTATTCACATTAAGGTATTCCGTGTATTTCATTGGTATAAGGTTTAGACATAAAGGTATAGCGTTGTGAGCGTCTGCGCCGCTGGTGATCTCCTCGTGGTCTCGAGCGTCCGCTACACCATAGCGAATCATTACTCTAGTCATAGCCAATAACGTGTCCTGTGATCACTGGGCCGTGAGCGAACGTGACGCTTGAGCGTCTCGCCTACGGCTGAGCGATCGTTACGCAACTAGCGTACCATTACGGTACTTCTTAAGTAAACAGCGTACAGTGTTCTTAGCTTCATAAAGGGTTGTTTATACGACAAAGGAATTTAGCATTGTCAATTGGGGACTCGTCCTATCCTTCTCATATCTGCACTAGGTAGATCAGCGGACATTATCCCCCCAGCAAAGGGTGGGAGGTTGTCTCGCAGTGCTGACGGGATAAGCGTCTGCTTCGCTTAGATAAAGAGTGCTGAAGGAATCCGGGAACCGGAAGTAAGAACAAAACGCTTGTGTCTTTTAAAACTGTTTTATTTCTCTTCTGTCTTGCGTATACACGCACACATACATTTATCTGCATTTCTTTTTCAAATTTCGTATATCACTATTCCTGTTTGCCAAGTTTTATAGTTGATAGAAAGTGCAAAAAGAGATTTGCTGTTATTTCATAGTAGAGGTAATAGTTAAAGTATAGACCAACACACGGCTTGTCTGGGAGATAAGACAGTCAGTGTGGTGTGCGGTAGATGATCAGGGATCACCTACATTGATAAAGGTAGAAATTGTGTTACAGTGGATCTTTGTTTTGCGTACACGTGTCCCTAACAAAAGACTTGCGTACGCAATCCAAACGGCAGACGCACGCAGCGTACATTACGCAACGTAGCGTCTGGTTACGCAACGTAGCGTCTGGTTACGCAACGTAGCTCAAGTCACGAAAAGCTGAATTAGCGCAAAGCGATAATTAGCGCAAAGGCGATAAGTAACGCACAGCGGTAAATAACGCAAATCTATTTTTGGAAAATCTGAAATTTAGCTTAACAGATCCTGCTCCTAATTAGTAACACTGTTGGACTGAAGACAATTTCTGCGCAGAAATAGATATAGAAACAAAAGTGTACATGTGTTGAGTGAGTGTGGTTTTGTATACAAAAGTTTATATAACTTTAAGGTGGAACCAAAAGGAAAGTCGGGTACTCGTCAAGGGACACACGTGTAAGTGACATATACGGTGGCTAGGGAGGCATCCCTGGTTAAATAATATTTGAGCATTAGAGTATAGCGGACCATAAGGTAACAGACCAGGAGGTCATTAACAGAAGGTAACAAGACCAGGAGGTCGTAAGGTACTAAAGAGGTCCGCTATAAAAGTCCAGTGGCACAACGCCTGGGGTGTTGGTGCAGAACCCATATAGGCCATAAGCTCTTGCTGAAGGAATCGCGGCCGGAAACATCGATTCCATTGATCTTTCAGTACATGACAAGTAGTGCTTATGTACTGAACGATTGGACCGCACGTAATTGTGTACAGTAGTTAGTAATCTGACCTAATACCATTAGAGTAAAGTGGTCACAAACGCTATCTGTACATTCTGACGTGATTTGTGTAATTTTTTTATTTTTGGAAGGGAAGTTCGCTGGTCACTCAGGAACTATCTAACAACCCCACCTTTACTGGAAAGAGTAAGTGTCCTGCGGGTAACCCTCATATGTTCCAGTAAACTGAAGGTTCCATAGGGGCCCTGTATCGAGTACGCCAGCACCATATCGGTGTGATCAGGTCGTATTGGTCGAGGTGGGCGAGTGAGTGGGGTACTCGGTAAACCGCCACCGCCGGCCTACTGTGGAGTAATTTGGTTGTCTGTAAAGGCTTGCTGAAAACCTTGATACAGAAATCCAAGGAGGACTAAGCAACACCTGCAGACTATGGGGGCCAGTTGCTCAGGTAGGGGGCGATCAACCCTGGTTCAGGTTGATTCTGTGAACCGACCAGTTGGGTCGGCACGATATGTAATGTGTGAAAAATATGGAAGTCACACCGAATCTTTATGTGATGAATGGGAGAGAATGACTGTACAAGACAGGGACAAATTCCCAAGAATAGGTAGCTTCAGTCCAGACGTGTTACAAAATTTAAGGAGGAGGATATGTCTCGTAAAATCATCAAAGAGACGAATTCAGCATCATGATTACTTACAGTTATGGCACCAGGAAGGTGAGATACAGAGAGGTTTGGCTCTGGCGGCGGGATCTGGGGCAGTCAGGAAGCTGATAGCCACAGCTCCACCTCCACCATACATTGCAGGAGAGAAGTTGATTACGGAGAGAAACGCACTGGGTTGTAAAACACAAACTCTTAGTAACCCTGTAAATGTTAATGATGTTAACCAAATAACTCATGCAAGTATTAACCCGTGCAAGATGTACCCTGTTTTGAACCTTCCTCAGGAGTGTGATCAAGAAGAAGATTCGGCAACAATTTCAGCGCTCTCTCTAGCGGCCACCATATCAGAAACCACAGTAGGAACTGCACCACCCACGAGATTAGTTAAGGCCCCTAGCGGAGGGATAGGTGAGGTCGTGTCAACGGGTAAGTACGGCACCATGCACTACACTGAAACAATTGTACCACAAGTTGTAGAATCTACGCAGAATGAGGCTGTTAGAATTGCTCCTGTAAAGGTGATAGTAGTTCCCAATGGGAAAACAGATGCATCAGGAGCCACACCCGTCAGGAACATTGCCATGTATTGCCCGTTCACTAGAATGGAATTGAGGACCATAGTGTCTGAATTCCCAGACCCCAGAAAAGATTTAGTGGCAAGCCAAAAATACATCAGGGATCTAGGAAACACTTTAGAGCCCAATAATAAGGATTGGCAGATAGTGCTAAGAGCTTGCTTACCTTCCAATGTCGACTCAGTTAAATTCTTGGCTGATTGTGGACTAGATAAAGATGTACCGCTTACAGATGTGTACGACCAGGATAATGTAAAAAGGATAAATTTACAGCTAAAGGAGTATTTCCCAGCCGTTGTTAAATGGAATAAAATATTTTCCATTAAGCAAAAGGAGTCCGAAACGGCAGCAGAATATTTCCACCGGGCACTATCAGAAATGGCAAAATACACTGGTATAGAAGACATTAAGACCAACCCAAACCATCGAGAAGTAGCAGTATCTGTACTGATGGATGGTTTGAAAGAAACATTAAAGGCTAGGGTACAGACCACACAACCATGTTGGCGAGGTCTGTCAGTGTCCACCTTGAGAGAGGCTGCTGTTGATCACGACAAAAACATCACTAGACACAGGGAGTCGCAAAGTGATAAGTTGATGTCCGTAAGTATACAGGCGCTGACCACAAGGCAGCCTGCGTATGTACCACCGAATCCTGTGGGTAAGGCAAGTGTAATAACATGTTTTTCTTGTAACAGACCGGGACACTTTGCACGAGAATGTAGAACAAAGAATGTACAAAGATCTTTTCAACCCCCTAGACAACAACACAACACACGACATTGGGAGCAGGGTCCACAGAGGCGGAGTTTTGAGCCACATACAGGGGAAACAAAAAGATATCCCCCGAACAGAGACTGGCAGGCCTCTGGTAGTTCCCAGCTAACTCCCCCACAAGTAGTTGCTGCCAATGGGATTCAGGGAGGTCAGCATACCCAATAGGGGTGTGGCCACACCTGTAATCTGCAGCCAGTTAAATTGATTGCCAGTCTTGGAAGCGAACCAGAGATTGCAATCAATGTAGCTGGTAAAACTTTAAACTTTCTTGTAGACACAGGGGCGGCCAAGTCAGTGATAAATTCGACAGTGGGCATGAGAACCACTGGTAGGACAATTCCAGCCATGGGAGTAACAGGAGTAGTCCAGCACTACCCTGTTAGCAAACCAGCCGAGATTACAATAGGGCCTTTGCATACCAAGCATTCCTTTTTGCTGGCTGCATCGGCACCAACTAATCTCTTGGGGAGAGACTTACTATGTAAAATGGGTTGCGTCATTTATTGTACTCCTGAAGGTGTATTCTTGGACATTCCTGAGAATCACGCTCAGGAGGTACGAGACATGTTAGACTCCCCATCAAAATTAATGTCACATTCCATTATGACAAATAGGAATCCATCCCAAGTAGAAGAGATGATATCTCAGATACCAGAGTCACTTTGGACAAAAGATGGACAGGACACTGGATTAATGGCAAACGTAGCTCCAGTAGTTGTACAAGTAAAAGATGGTAGGATAGCTCCAAAAATCCCACAGTATCCTCTGAAGCCAGAGGTGGAGTTAGGAGTTTTCCCAGTAATAGAACGCTTGCTGCAACAGGGCATTCTGGTAAGAACGTCCAGCACAGCCAATAGTCCCATCTTCCCTGTTAAAAAGAGTGGGGGGAGGGGTTACAGGCTAGTGCAGGATCTAAGGGGGATTAACAAAATAGTTGAGAGTCAGTTCCCCGTAGTGCCTAATCCAGCTGTCATCCTAATGCAAATTCCTCCCACTGCCAAATTTTTCACTGTTATTGACCTCTGCTCCGCTTTCTTTTCGGTACCTCTGCACCCTGACAGCCAATATTTGTTTGCATTCACATACAGAGGAGTCCAATACACGTGGACTCGGCTACCCCAAGGTTTCATAGATAGTCCAAGTATATTTTCTCAGGCTTTGCATGATTGTTTACAGTCTTTCCAACCAGACAGTGGATCAGTATTGATACAGTATGTGGACGATTTATTACTGTGTTCAGATTCACTGGAAGCATCTCTGAAGGATACGAAACAGCTCCTGTTTCATCTTTCAGACACAGGTCACAAGGTTTCCAAAGACAAGTTACAATTATGCCAAACTAAGGTAAAATATTTGGGACACTGTCTAACACAAGGACTGAGACACCTGACCGCTGATAGAATCCAAGCCATTAGAGACATGACACTGCCACAAACCCAGCAACAGATCAGGACGTTTTTAGGAATGTGTGGGTATTGCCGTAACTGGATCCCAGGGTTTTCCATATTGGCGTTACCTTTGCAGGAAATGGTCTCTTCAAACAAACCTGACCGGATTTCGCATACAGACGAATCCGAAACAGCATTTGAGAGACTCAAACAATGCCTAACACAGGCACCAGCACTAGGTATGCCAGACTATGGGAAACCCTTTGAACTATACGGAACAGAAAGTGCTGGGTGCGCAGCAGGTGTACTAACCCAAAAACACGGTGACGCCAGCAGGCCAATTGCATACTACAGCGCCCAGCTAGACACGGTAGCGCGATCCCTCCCCACATGCTTGCGTAGCGTTGCGGCGATAGCATTGCTAGTGACGAAAAGCGAAGATGTCGTGCTAGGCCACAACCTCACAATCCATACACCGCATGCGGTATCTGCCTTATTGAATTCTGCCCAAACCAGACACGTCTCATCTGCAAGGTTTACAAGATGGGAATTGGCATTAATGGCCCCAGTAAACATCACCATAAGGAGATGCAGTGCATTAAATCCTGCAACATTTCTCCCAGGTGTGCCTGGTCAGACACAAAGGGTGGAAGGTGAGAGTGATGGGGAAGGAGGATTTAATGCAAAGGGAGATACACATGATTGTATGGAATATTTGACCCAAAATTTCACCGCAAGGCCTGACATCAGTGACAACCCACTGGAAGATGCAGAACTCACGTTCTACACGGACGGTAGTTGTCATAGACAGTCAGACTCGGGAGACTTGTGTACTGGATACGCAGTCGTAGATGACCAAGACACCATAGAAGCGGAACCGCTAGGCCCACCTCACTCAGCCCAGGTTGCTGAACTGGTCGCCCTAACCAGAGCATGTGAATTGGCTAAGGGTAAGTCAGCCAATATCTACACCGATTCTAGATACGCCTTCGGGGTAGTCCATGATTTCGGAGCCCTATGGCGGCTCAGAAATTTCATGACGGCGGCTGGTACACCGATAGCGCATGCAGCTCACATAAAAAGGCTTCTAACAGCGATACAGGAACCCGACAGAGTGGCTGTTATCAAATGTAAAGCACATACATATAGCCAAGACCCAGTATCCCTTGGTAACGGCCGAGCAGACGAAGCCGCAAAGCTTGCAGCTGCTACCCCCATACAGACAGACACCACACAACTGATGGTATTTAATACCATCAACACACAAAAGTTGTGTGAGATGCAGAATTTGTGTTCCACACAGGAAAGAGCAGTCTGGAAGGCAAAGGGATATGGCCAGGAGTCCTCAGGGCTCTGGACGGATGGACATGGTAAACCAGTGGCCCCCAGGGCATACCTTCCATGTCTGGCTGAAGCAGCTCACGGGCTGACTCATCTAGGCAAGGAGGGGATGTGCAAATTGGTAAGAGCATACTGGTGCGCCCCAGGATTCTCCTCTCATGCGAGTAAAAGAGCAATGTCATGCCTTGCCTGTCTGAGGAAGAATATTGGAAAAGCAATACCTACAGAACCATCCCATATCCCACCTGCTGGCGGCCCTTTCCAGGTAATACAAATTGACTTCATTCAATTACCCCCATGTCGAAATTTGAAATATGTACTTGTCTGTATAGATGTTTTCTCGAATTGGGTCGAAGCTTTTCCAGCAGCTACAAATACCGCTATGTTTACAGCTAAGAAAATTGTGCAGGAATTTGTATGTAGATATGGTATCCCTAGAATCATTGAAAGTGATAGGGGTACCCATTTTACAGGTGATGTCTTTCAAGGAATGTGTAAGTTGATGGGAATTGATAGCAAGCTGCACACTCCGTACCGTCCACAGGCGAGCGCGAAGGTCGAAAGAGTGAACAGCACTATTAAAAATAAATTGAGTAAAGTAATGGCAGAGACAGGATTGACGTGGCCAGAAGCTTTACCCATTGTTTTGTATAGCATCAGAACCACTCCCAGGTCCCCTCTTAATCTGTCTCCTTTTGAAATCTTGTTTGGTCGACAACCGCATGTCATGATTAACCCCCAGGATGATTTGAAATGTAACAATGAAGTAACTGTAAAGTACTTGATTAACATGAGTAAGCAGTTGAGGAATCAAAATGATAATCTGAAGTTGATGATTCCTGATTTACCAGATAGTAATTGTCATGACATTGAACCTGGGGATTATGTAATGATACGAAATTTTCTACGCTCAGGTTGTCTTATTGATAGATGGGAAGGACCATACCAGGTCTTATTGAATAGCACCACAGCATTGAAGGTGGCTGAGAGAGAGACTTGGGTCCATTCATCCCACTGCAAGAAGGTTGCTGATCCAGAGAAGTCCCGCGATAAGGAACAGACGGTAGAGGTTGTATCACTAGAGTGTCTGTTCCAGGAGGACTGAGGCGGCACCTGAGCCTTGAAGACCGAAAGCAGTTGTCGACTCCCTTCTCCCTTTTATTGTTTTTCTTCACTTCCCATCCCCTCTTCCTTGAAATTTCTTTTTTTTCCCCTTCTCATTCTTCTCTATTTCCTCCTCAAAGATGGACTTGCCCCAAGAGACTGTGATCCGGATTTTGATGTTAACCATGATGTTGACCAGAGCAGTCTGTCCCGGCGAGAGTACCATAGAGGTCGAGAGAGGTTCTGGAATGGGTTCCGATTATGATGATGGAGGCGTAGTTTTCCAAGATCAACCAAACCAACAAGCAAAGGCGAGTATCAGAAAACGATCCGATAGAAGAAATTGTGATGGATTGTTAGCTGAAGAAAATTGTATCTGTAGGCTCTGTGATAATCTGGTTGAAGATGGATGCATAAAGAAATGCCAATCCAGTTTTAATATCCATATAGACCGGCATCCATTGAGTGACTATCACTCTTTAGTGGGTAATGTGTTAAACCAAACAGATTGTTGGGTATGCTCTCAAGTACCTCAGGGTCATAGCAAATCAGGGCTAGTACCATTTCCTTTAACGTTAGGGGAGGTACTTGAGCTAAGTGGTGGGAGACCGGTGGACCGGAGGTTTAATATCTCCAGCCCTCCTAGTTTGAAGCTCCACCAATACCATGTGGATAGGTCCCTCTTATGTTTCAATATCTCCAATCCCAGAAAACCGGGAAATTGGGAAGTGTCATGGAGCAACCTTACCATGACCTTTTCACACAGAGCAGATAGAATGCCTACAGATACAGAGCTGGTACGCCACATAGCCAGTAGAGGAAAATCTTTTCGGTATCGATATACCTTAGGAAATAGGATTACTAGAGTTGGAGAGGTATCACCAGGATACTGTGCACATATCGTACAAACTGATACGTGCATTAAGCAGATGGAAGAATTAGGGTCAGGAGATTTCACCTGGAAGGTTTGTAACATGGTCATGTCCTTCTCCGTCCCATATGTTCTCCCCGATGATGCATATTTCATATGCGGGAGAAAGGCGTACAAGTGGCTTGCCCCAAACTCTGAAGGATTGTGTTATATTGGAAAAGTATTGCCTGAAGTGATGACTGTAACACATGACAAAATGAAGGACATACACCGTGGTGCCCAAGCTCCTTATACTCACACTCATTACGAGCACCGAGTTAAAAGACAACTGTCAGAAAGGTTAGAGCATCCGGCCTCTGATCTTATCCATGAATCCACCGGGATTCAGGTCCTGGTCGCGTTAGATTTCACTCGCACCGCTCGGGGAGTGATGAATTATAGATACATTTCCGCACTCGCCAATTTGTTAGATAATATCACTGAAATGTATGATGACACGTTTAGATACACTGGAAGAGAACTTCAAGCTTATAAAACAGAACTAGTTCAGCATAGGATGGTTCTTAATTATCTTACAGCAGTAACAGGCGGATATTGTGTTACATAGGCAACACAGTACGGCATAAAGTGTTGCACTTATATCACAAATAGCACCGAGGATCCGGTAGAGGTCATAGACCAAAAGATGGACGACATTCTCCAATTAAAGTGGGAATTTCGCCGAAAACACAATCTCACCCTTGCTGCTGTAGGTAATGAGCTGACTGGTTGGGTGTCATGGTTGAACCCGCGAAATTGGTTCTCCGGTTTAGGAGACTGGGCTCAAGGAGTCATAATGGATGTTGGAAAGTTTCTACTATGTATCTTGGGTGTCGTTATATCGATTGGATTGATATTTAGATGCGGGCAGGCTTTAATGAGGTGCAAACAAAGTACAAGAGTGATGAGCTTGAGGAGCGAGGAAACTGTAATTAACCTGGATTTGATTTATGACCCAATGATAGAAACCAGGATGTGATGAAAATGCGATTATACGGTCCGTTTCTTTCACCTGTTTTTCTGCTTTTCTCCAAGATACAAAGACCCCCTTGGACGAGGAAGTTGACGAGACGCTATACAGACAACAGACAAGCACCAAAGATGAAGTTTTGACCACTTGAGAAATGGACACTTGATGAACTTTGCCATGGATCCCCAGTTTCCCTAGTACTTTTAAACTCACGCTAGCCCAACATTTTTTGTAAATCTGATGGCTCAGACAAAGCTATTTGCTCATGCCCAAGGAGCAATACAGCGCAAAGAAGACGACTCTCAACAGATACCGAACACAACTTCGACGACAGATGTACATTTCCCTGACATAGAATATCATTGCATTTTCCATAAGTGTTCTTTATCTTCATCTCTACAACCCTCAGGTAATGACACACATAGACGATAGGGAATACAGGCACAGATATCAGCAACCACATACCTCCCCCATTCATGTATCATCAACTAAAATGTGCTCCCCATTTTGTTCAAAATCCGAAAAGAGCTCGGTAAAGTTTGACAGCCCATCCACAGACCTGTACCACAGGATAAGAAGGAATTCAAATGTATACTTCGCAATACCTCGAAGCTTGATTTACAACACGTACGGCACGATGATACATGACCCTCCAAACATGGACTCATACACACATGCTTCTACTTTCTCACTAGGTCATACCCTCTTCACATCTACTCCTCTCTTCTTCCTTACCCCACCATGGAAATCAACTAACCCCTGACTTGCATTTTTCTCCTTAAATGTTTTGTGGCAGTTATTATTGACTGCCAAAGGGTGGACTGTCAAAGTCAGAAAAATGTCTCTATGCACGTTGCCATATTTGCACCGCACACTGGTCCGTGCTGCGCATGCGTACGCTCTCCCGTGAAGGCGCATACCCGCAATAGCGTGCACTCGCAGGCGCGGTATGCATATTTACGGTAGAGTTTATGTAGTCGTAGCGTGCGACTCATTCGTTACATATTTTCACAATTAATGTAGTTTATAGATCATGGTCCCTTTGATAGTTTCTGAAAGTTTGGTTAATATAGAAGGTCCCTGAGCTAAGGAATCCCTCTTTGTATCGTACGAAGGGTCTAACAGGAATCATACAGCAGTGTTTGGTACCCATCGGAAGAGTATTTAATTAGCAATATTCCGGTGTTGGTTTGGAGCGTATTAATCGCTCGTGCGAATAGTTATGGACATAAGAAGTTTATGTCCATTTCTACTATTTACTCATACTCAGGTATGCGGCGGGAAACCTAGTTCCCCACCCACCTGAGCTGTTTGAAATCGTCACAGCCCACCTGTATGAATCAACCTATGACCTTTTGTTATGATGCAGGGCCGAATTCCGACGTCCAATGGACAATGGGATTGTAGGGACTGTAGGATTGCATTGTGTGTGGGGCATAAATAGGCAGGCCGACCACATCCAGCTCTCACTCTTCAACGGTTCTCATTGCTGAAAATCGGGTGCTGGATGTCCAGGCGCATGCGATCGTTTACCCTTGTGCGTAAGTTTCTCTCCGTTATCATTGTCTTTCTGTGAGCCAATTTCTCTCATCTCTCTCCGTCTCTCTCTCTCTCTCTTTCCCTTCTCTTTCTCTCGTATCTCCCCTAGACTAGTATTGTATTGTATTAGATAGTATTGTATTTTGGTTAGGAAGTCTTTGTTATATTGTAGTGTATCATTTGTACTGTTATCCCCTTTTTACAAGTATACTAGATATAATACAGTTAATAGGCTTTGGACCCTAAACCAGTATCTGTGTATTTCCTATAGTGTTAAGTGTTCACTTGAGCGTCGGTGACGCTCAAGCAGCTTTGTAGTTAGTCAGGTTACACAAGGTTGCACTTACACCCTGTATTCACATTAAGGTATTCCGTGTATTTCATTGGTATAAGGTTTAGACATAAAGGTATAGCGTTGTGAGCGTCTGCGCCGCTGGTGATCTCCTCGTGGTCTCGAGCATCCGCTACGCCATAGCGAATCATTACTCTAGTCATAGCCAATAACGTGTCCTGTGATCACTGGGCCGTGAGCGAACGTGACGCTTGAGCGTCTCGCCTACGGCTGAGCGATCGTTACGCAACTAGCGTACCATTACGGTACTTCTTAAGTAAACAGCGTACAGTGTTCTTAGCTTCATAAAGGGTTGTTTATACGACAAAGGAATTTAGCATTGTCAATAGTCCTTAGTCTGCCCTTCTCCACTTGTCCACATGTCCGTGGTTAAGTGGACAGTGGGTACAACTGCATTTTTTAGGACACTGGTAACTCTTTTTCTGTGTGGATTCACGTGTGGTCAATCTGTTGAAATCAGAGCACTACATTTTGGCCACCATGCTCGATCCTAGGTTTAAAGCCTCTCTTTCCGGCAGCCACAAGTCTGAAGATGTTCAAAGACCTGCTGGTGAGACATTTGTCAAGTCAAGTGGAACGTGACCCGCCAACAGATCCTCCTTCATTTTCTACCACCACTGGAGCTGCCAGGAAAAGGATAAAATTTCCAAAACCACCCGCTTGCGGTGATGCAGGGCAAGTGCTGACATCTGGTCCGGACTGAAGGACCTGCCAAAGATTACTGACATGTCGTCTACTGTCACTGCATATGATTCTGTCACCATTGAAAGAATGGTGGAGGATTATATGAATGACTGCATCACTGTAGGCATGTCAGACAGTCCGTACTTATACTGGCAGGAAAAAGTAAATTTGGACGTGCTGTTTGGGGACTATTTTTTTAAGTGCCATCCTGTCTGTAACTGCAGTGCCACTCCTAGATGGGCCAGGTGTTTGTGCCACCCACTTGGGTCGCTTAGCTTAGTCATCCAGCGACCTTGGTGCAAATTTTAGGACTAAAAATAATATTGTGAGGTGTGAGGTGTTCAGAATAGACTGGAAATGAGTGGAAATTATGGTTATTGAGGTTAATAATACTATAGGATCAAAATTACCCCCAAATTCTATGATTTAAGCTGTTTTTGAGTTTTTTTGAAGAAGAAAAAACACCCGAATCCAAAACGCATCCGAGTCCGACAAAAATTCGAAAAGGTGGTTTTGCCAAAACGCGTCCAAATTCAAAACACGACCGTGGAACCGAATCCAAAACCAAAACACAAAACCCGAAAAATGCCCGCTGCACATCTCTACTCACAAGGGAAAACAATCCAACACAGAAATTTCCTGAGAATCGTGTGTACAATATCATTACTCTAAAGTAATTACCAAACAGCAAAAAACAACAACCCAGAAACCATGTGTAAAATAGCAACAGCAGACATTGATGCCCCCTACACAAGTGCACCCAGCACAAGCCTATTCTCAGTGCCCAGTCTGTTTCTCTCTCCTGGGGGCTCTGGGTCACTGATAACTGGCACTCTGTGCCCATGTAAAGCCTCAATCAATCAGCCTTTTTGTCAAGCAGCTCCCCAAAATCTCCCAAATCACAAATAACAACATTTCCCTTCTTTACAAGGACCTTTTTGACCAGTATTTGACAAAGACTTTTTTAAATAGAACATCAGTGCATATTATCATGCTATAACAACAGAGGCAATCAAACAGTGCACTTTGCGACATAAAAGCAAAAGACAGAGTAAAACACTGACGCGTATCTGTCCAACAATCATCTATTCTATATTTGTCTTGTATTGTCAGTGTATATGTTTGTATTTGCATACCGGTATTAGGATTCATTTTAATACATGCACATTAATTCTTTATTTTTAATTATTTTTATACAATTCTTGAAGTTTACAAATACCAACAATAAATCTATTTATTCGAAAAGACTAGTATGCCTAGACTTTGTTTATAGTGAGCGCGGGGGATTCTTTTTCTTTTTTTCTTTTTTTTTTTACAGTATCCATATACAGGGGGAGTGGAAAACCCCTATTTTCCCACAGCTGCTACTTTAAAACAAAGAGGTATTTTAACGCAGTCCCCTACCCCAAGTATCTAACAACATTTCATACCTGCGTAGTACAGCGCGGAATACTTTGGGACACACAGTTAAATAATGACCAGGTTACAGTGTGGGTCAGACACAGTGCGGGATAAAGGGTGGGTTGAATACAATGCAAGTTACAGTGTGGGTCAGATACAGTGCAGGAGGATACAGGGCAGGTCGGATACAGTGTAGGTAGAATTCATCGTGGGTTGTATATAATGCAGATCGCATACAGTGCGGGTAGGATACAGTATGGGTTGGATACAGTGTAGGTCGGAGTACGGGTTGGATAAAGTGCGCATTGGCTACAGTGCAAGGTCAGATACAGTGTAAAATACAGTGCAAGTCGGATACAGTTCGGGTCGGATACAGTGCAGGTCAGAGTGCGGGTTGGATACAGTGTCGGTTGGATACAGTGTAGGCTACAGTGCAGGTTGTATACAGTGCGTGTCACATACAGTGAGGGTTGGCTACGGTGCAAGGTCAGATGCAGTGCGCGCTGGATATAGTGCAGGTCAGATACAGTATCGGTCACATACACTGTAAGTTGTATATATTGTGGGTCAGATACAGCGTGGGCCGGATAAAGGGGTGTGGTATTGAAGGTCGACAGTAACTAGGTCGACAATGTCTAGGTCGACCACTATTGGTCGACAGTAACTAGGTCGACAGGGTGTCTAGGTCAACAGGGTCTTTAGGTCGACATGTCCTAGGTCGACAGGTCAAAAGGTCGACATGAGTTTTTTATGTTATTTTGGTATCGTTTTCTTTGTAGAGTGACCGGGAACCCCAATTAGTGCACCGCGTCCCCTCGCATGGTGCCTTCGCTTGGCACAGATTACCGTTCCAATCGTAGTCCGCGTGGATCGTTAAGTATGAAAAAGTTCAAAAAAAAGAAAAAATTTGTGAAAAACTCATGTCGACCTTTTGACCAGTCGACCTAAAGACCCTGTCGACCTAAAGACCCTGTCGACCTAGACACCCTGTTGACCTAGTTACTGTCGACCAATAGTGGTCGACCTAGACATTGTCGACTTAGTTACTGTTGACTTAGAGACCGGATCCCGGATAAAGTGCAGGTTACATTGCGGGTCAAATACAGTGTGGGTTGGATATAGCGCAGGTCGGATACAGTGTGAGTTGGATACAGCGCAGGTCAAATACAGTGTGGGTTGGATACAGTGTGGGTCAGATACAATGAGGGTCAGATACAGTGTGGGTCGGATACAACATGGGTTTCAGTGCATGTCAAATACAATGTGGGTCGGATACAGTGTGTGTCAGATACAGCATGGGTTACAGTGCAGGTCAGATACAGTGCAGGTTAGATACACCAATAGTGCACTTACTGTGACAGAGGGTCCTCAGTGCGGGGTTGTCAGCGGTGTCTTCAGTGTGGTGGTGCCAGCAGTGCAGGGGTGCCAGTGGTGTCCTTAGAGCGGTAGTGTCGGCATTGCAGAGGTGTCAGCAGTGTCCGCAGTGTGGTAGTGTCGGCAGTGCAGGGGTGCCAGCGGCGTCCTCAGTGTGGTGGTGCCAGCAGTGTTGGCAGTGCAGGGGTGTCAGCGGTGTCCTCAATGCAATGGTGGTCAAAAGTGCAGGTGTGCCATCGGTGTCCTCGGTGCTGTGGTGCCAGCAGTGCGGGATTACAGGAGGTGTCCTCAGTGCTGGAGTGCTGGAAGTGTCCTCAGTGCAGGGATGCCGGCAGTGTTGGCAGTGCGGGAGTGCTGGTGGTGTCGGCAGTGCAGGAGTGTCGGCAGTGTCCTCAGTGCTGGAGTGCCGGCACTGTCCCCAGTGCAGGGGTGCCGGCAGTGTTGGTAGTGCAGGTGACGATGTTGGCAGTGCGGGTGGTGGTGCTATTAGAGCTGTGGGGGCATCCATCTTGCCCAATGAAGCCTATGGGGACATGCTGATTGGCTGATAGCCGCCACAGATGTCTCTCTCAGCGAATCAGCGGTCTTCCATAGGTTACTATGGAGACCGGTGTCTGAGCCAAAACCTCAGGATATCGTGTACATTGGGTAGTGTGCATGTGTGGGAGTGCTGGCGCGACCCCCTCCATCCCCCTCTGCCGTGCCGGAGCCTCCCACCCCCACCACCGGCCGCCGCATCAACAGGCGCGCCCACGTGCTGTGGCGCATCATCACTGGGCGACGCGGCGGGCCAATGAGGACCTGCCGCGTCACCCATCCCAGGAAGCCACGCGGTGGGGCTTTAAAACGCCCGCACGCAGCCGGAAGAGAGGAGAGTGGGACGGCGTGCGGCGTCGCGGGACACAGATGGCAGACATCGGCGCGGTCAGCGGAGGCGGCCTTGCGGAGACCCTGGGACTGGAGTCAGAGATCCGGACGAAGACGGACCAGGTAAGCCCTCAGTGAGGCCCCTTTTTGCTTCCACAGGTGGCACCATTCCTTTCCGGTTCCCACCGCACCACCAACGCCGGCGCTAGTCTGACGCCCCATTGTTCTCCCCCAGTTAGGCAGGCCCAAGGCCTGAGCCACAGAGGGCGCTAGGCCCCCACATTGTTCTCCCCACCGTTAGGCAGGCCCAAGGCCTGAGCCGCAGAGGGTGCTAGGCCCCCATTGTTCTCCCCCAGTTAGGCAGGCCCAAGGCCTGAGCTGCAGAGGGCGCTAGGTCCCCCCATTGTTCTCTCCACCGTTAGGCAGGCCCAAGGCCTGAGCCGCAGAGGGCGCTAGGCCCCACATTGTTCTACCCACCGTTAAGCAGGCCCTAGGCCTGCGCTGCAGAGGGCGTTAGGCCCACCATCGTTTCAGCGCATTGTTTCTTATTGCATCTCCGTGTTTGTTATTATTGTACACCATTCACCTTTTCACACACTGTTCCACATTGTCTTGCTGATGCGCTTCCATTGAGCGCGTTCGTGTACCATTTATATTGCGATCTGCATTGCTCGTGACTACTCACGGGCCTTCCACCGGTAAGTTCTCATTGAAAGTAGGGTATCGTTTTGGGGTTGTTGTTGTTCGAAGTTTGTTCCAGGTGCCGAGACCAAGACCTCTGGCTAGCATGGAGACAGGCATATACCCGGTGAGGATAATCTGTGTTGAGTCTGTTTGTGTCGTACGTGACCCCTTTTCTCCCCTTCCCCTGCTTCGTAGGGCATTTCCGTCCGGGTTGCACCCACCGTGCCTCGCACGCGAGTGTAACCAGTCTGAGGCTACAAGTGCCAATGATGACCATCCTTTAGTCCGGCGTGCGTCGGCCCGATTTACTTTCCCCCAGGCCCCTGCCAGACGCTCAGCGCAGCTGCCCTTCTCTTTCAGACGGGAGTGTAGCCGACAGAGAACGGGAGATCCGGGACCTTCACCGACCCGAAGGATCCGGGACAGTCACCGACCCGAAGGTAAGAGTCAGCGGCAGGCGCTGTGAGTAATTGTGCTCACGCACCACCGGCAGCGTCCCGCCCCACCCGCCAGGTCTCTTACATTTGGCGTAGCTGACAGGATCTGCCATGACGGACCCAGCGCCGGTCCCAGCGTCGATCCCAGCGCCGGACCCAGCACCGGATTGGCCCAGTCTGCCCCTCGGGATGGCCATCCATTTTCTGTCCAGGTACGATGGGTGGAACATGCCCCTCGAGGAGTGGAAGCATCAGCTGGACTCGGCCATCCGGCTGCACCGCCTTCCCGCTTCGGCGCACGTGGATCTGGCCCTAAGTTCCTCCAAGGAGAAGCCAGGGAGACCGTGAGGCTGCAAACGGATGAGCAGAAAACGGACCTCGACGGGGTATACTAGATCCTCAAGGGCATCTACCGGGAGAGGTCAACGGCAGATGGCCTCCGGAGGCACCTCTTCACGCGATTACAGACGGAGGATGAGACTATCTCCCAGTTTTCCAATGCCTTACAGAGATGTGCGCAGAAGATCAAGGCTCGTCCCGATGAGAAGTGGATGACCGGAGATGCGGATCGGCCTCCGGGACCGTTTTGTGGCCGGGCTGAGGAATGAACAATTACAACACCACCTCCTGGACAAGATCGAGGCTCAGCCCACCATGACCTTCCCCGACGCGCTGCAGGATGCAGAATTTGGGTCCTGCGTCATAGCTCTCCAGCAGGCCCAAACCCCTGGCGCAGGCCCAGCCACCAGCACCGTCCCCCAGGCCAAAGGTCAGTCCCCTGGAGGGGTGCGTCAAGGACCTGACCAATGCCCTTCAACTAGTCCAGGAAGAGATGTCCAAACTGAAGCGACGGGTGGAGCAATCGGAAAGCCGTAATGTAACTACGGGAGGCAGCGCAGGGGATGCCGAGGAGGAGGTGGAAGACTCCTTTCAATGCCTGCGCTGGTGGGAGGAGCCGCGCAGACGAACGGAAGACACCCGGCGGAGGGGACCCCGGGAGATGACGTGTTGGGAGTGTGGACGCCCGGGACACTTCGCGCGGGAGTGTCCAGAGGCCCGACGCCACCGGAGCGATCACAGGAGGGCTTTAAACTAACATCCCTCGCAGTTGCGGGCAAAACTGCGAGGCACAGGGACGACTTTGTGGATATCGCCCATTCCTCGGATCTAATTGGACAATGCCCCACCGTGATAGCGCGGCTAGATGGTCAGAGCCAACACTGCCTGCTGGACACCGGTTCTCAGGTGTCCACCATGTCCGAGAGATGCTTCCAACAGGACTACAGCCACTTGAAAAGAATGGACGTGGGAGACTGGATAACCCTCACGGTCGCCAACAACTTGCCCCTCCCAATCCTGGGCGTTGTGTGGCTCGAGGTAGAACTGTATGGACAATCCCTTGGAAAGAAAGGAATAATGGTAGTCGCCGGAGACGAGTTAAAACATGGGCCCATCATCCTGGGGACCAACATATTGCGAGACTTGGATCAAGCCCTGGCCCAGGAGAAAGGCCTCCGATATTGGAAATACCTGGGGATATAGAAGCCCGTACAACAGACCCTACAGAGAGTGGTCCAGCTGGGCGACGGATTGTTGTCTGCCCAAGGCCTGGGCCCCCTCGGGCGGATCAAGACCTGCCACAATCAAAGTGTGAAGATACCAGCTCGACAAGAGGTAGTGTTGGACCTCTCTGTATGGACGCAGCACCGACTGGAAGGTAAGGCGGTACTGATTGAGCCATGCTGGTTCAGCCAGTCCAGTGCAGGGCTGGTTGTGGCCAGGGTCCTGGCTGTGGTCGGGAATGGCATGGTCCCCATACGGATTTGTAACCTGGGGGACCTCCACACACAAATTCCCCCCCGGACCATCCTCGCATAGGTGGACGCGATCCCGGCGGAAGGCGTGGAGACAGGATGAGGCCTAGTCCTGGATTCGGATGGTCGGAATCCTTGGACACTGGCCGTGAGCCTGGAAGAATCGGAGGAACCCACTGCCAGCTGGAATGGCCAAACCATACTGGCCCAGATGGACGTCTCTCTGGAGCAGGCCAACCCCTCCGACATCAAAAAACTAGAACGGATGCTATGGAAAAGGCAAAAGGCGTTCTCGCGGCACGAGGAAGACTTCGGCTACACCCGAGAGTTGGAGCACGAGATCAACACGGGGGACAACGCCCCTATTCGGGAGTGATACCGGCCGATCCTGCCCAAACTGTACCAGGAAGTAAAAAGCATGATCCGACAGATGCTGGACAACCAGGTTATTCGGGAGAGAAAGAGCCCATGGGTGGCCCCTATTGTACTGGTAAAGAAAAAGGATGGCGCGCTACGCTTCTGCGTGGACTACCGGAAGCTTAACCACTGCACTGTGCGGGACGCATACCCGCTGCCCCGGATCAAGGAATCTTTGGCAAATCCCGCTATTTTTCAACATTGGATCTGGCCAGTGGGTACTGGCAGGTGCCGGTAGCCGAAAAGGACCAGGCTAAAACAGCCTTCATCAACCCCAATGGGTCTGTTCGATTTTTGTCGGATGCCCTTCAGACTCTCCAACGCCCCCGCCACGTTCCAACGCCTCATGGAACGTTGCCTGGGGGACTTGAACTTCGACGCGATTCTAATCTACCTCGATGACATCATCGTGTTCGCCCCAACGTTGGAGGAGCACTTGCGGAGACTGGACTTGGTCCTGCAAAGGCTGGAACAGTTTGGGCTCAAACTAAAGCCAAGGAAATGCCACCTTCTCAAGTATTTGGGGCATGTGGTATCCCAGCAGGGAGTACAGCCAACCCCCGACAAACTCGCCGCAATCCGTGGATGAAAAGTCCCAACCACCGTGACGGAGGTGAGGGCCTTCTTGGGACTGGTGGGGTACTACCAATGCTTCATCAAGGGCTTTGCCAAGATTGCCAGACCCTTGCATGAACTACTTCGAGGGGTGTCGACAGACGCCCGGTGGAAGGCGGTGGAATGGGGGCGAGCCCAAGATGACGCGTTGAACCAGCTGAAAAATGCCCTCTTGCGGGCCCCGGTCTTGGCTTATGCGAAATTCGACAAACCGTTCTTGGTCTATACCGACAGAAGCCACCAAGGGTTTGGGGCCGTGCTCTTCCAAGTACAGGACGGCCAGGAGAGGGTGATCGCCTATGGAAGCCGGAGTTTTACGGAACTCCGAATGGAACCCCGATAACTACAGTTCGTTCAAGCTTGAGTTGCTGGCACTGCCAAACTAGGGGCCTTGGAGCAACGCTGGGTTGCCCGACTGGCGAAGTTCCTCCACAAGATCAAGTAACGTCCAGGGAGGGACAACGCCAATGCGGACGCCCTGTCCCAGTTTCCAGTAGAAGGCCCCACTGGCCCCACAGACGAAAAGCAAGAGGGACTGGGATCCCAGACCTCACCAGGGTCGGACCAGGCAACCACCTGCGGCCTCCTCCTGCAAAAGAACCCCAAGGATTGGGCCATTCAACAGGAACAGTACCTGGACCTGAGAGCCCTACGCATTTGGAAAAGGGGAGGGCACTGGCCCTCCAATCGAGAGAGGGAACAGCTTGGAGCTGACGGACAGAAAATGCTGCACCAGTGGGATCGGCTGGCAGTCCAGGAGGGTGTATTATGTCGGCGCGCCTACCTGGAGCAGGAACTTCGCTACGTGTGGCAGATCATCCTCCCCAAAGCTACAGCCTGGGCCTTGGTGACAGAGGCCCATGAGGAAGGGGACCATTTCGGGGTGGCTAAGACACTCCAGTGGATCCGCCGACAGTACTTCCTGCCTGGACTCAAGGGGGTGGTGGAGGACGTATGCCGAACGTGCGAGAGGTGTGGGGTCACCAAGCCCAGCGAACAACGGGCCCCTGTCCAAAACATCAAGACGAGTAGGCCCCTGGAGCTACTGATGGTGGACTATGTCTCACTAGGTGAATCGGCGGCTGGATACCAGTATGCCTTGGTGATGACGGATCACTTCACCAAGTTCACCGTGGTGGCCCCCACCCGGGACCAGACAGCAGAGGGGGCCGCCAAAGCCATCATGGAGCAGTTCATCTGGAAGTACGGGTGCCCCAAGTGCATTCACTCGGACCAGGGTGCGTGCTTCCGACGCCGAGTGATGGAGCGACTCAGCCAGACCTATGGCATGCAGAAATCTCGGACCACCCCCTATCACCCTCAGGGGAATGGGGTCTGCGAGAGATTTAATCAGACCCTCTTGCAGATGCTGAGAACGCTAGCACCCGAAAAGAGAAGGCGCTGTCCTGACTTCATCCAGGAGTGCGTGTGGGCATACAACAACAGAGTACACAGGACCACTGGCATTTCCCCCTATGTCATGTTGTTTGGCCGGCCGGGGCGAGAGCTGCAGAACCTTGACTTGACTTTACCAACGGGGGATGACCAATGGACCGAAGGTAGATGGGTCGAGGAGCAGAGACGTCAACTAAAGACTGTGGTGGAGATGGCGGAGTCCCACATCAGCTCCGCCGAACACCCCCAACCGCCGCAGGCTCAGAGGGAACCCCTCGAGGTGGGTCAACGGGTCCGAGTCCGAGAGAAACGGCCCAAGAACAAACTGAGCGAAAGGTGGGAAGTAGTGCCCTATGTGGTGCAGCAGCAGGTATCTCCCGGCAGCCCAGTCTACCAGGTACGAGCCGAGGATGACAGCAGTTGTACCCGCACCCTACATTGAGACATGCTGCGGCCTTGCAAACCACAGGGCACAAGGGGCGAAGTAGAAGAGCCATTGCTGCACGACCCCCGAGCAGCCAGGGTGGCTCCAGGAGGACCAGCCGCCACCCTGGGCCCGATACTCTTCAACTATGGGCACCCCCCCCAACTCCAGCACCACCGGTCGGCCCGCCCGCAGGGGAGGCAACCATGGAAACCGGCCCCACATCTACAGAGGAGCCGACAACTGACTCATCCCCAGCACGGCCAGAAGGGGCGCCAAGGGAGAACACACCACCCCCCCTGCCTTCGGCCACACCGGTCCGGAGATCGGCTTGCTCCACCCTGGGAGTACCCCCACCACGCTTCGCAGACCCCAACTTCGAGTGGTCGCACAACCGAGTCTTTGTGGAGACCACAAAGGAAAAGGGGGGAGTGTGGGAGTGCTGGCGCGACCCCCTCCATCCCCCTCTGCCGTGCCGGAGCCTCCAACCGCCCACGTGCTGTGGCGCGTCATCACTGGGCGACGCGGCGGGCCAATGAGGACCTGCCGCGTCACCCATCCCAGGAGGCAGCGCGGTGGGGCTTTAAAACGCCCGCGCGCGGCCGGAAGAGAGGAAAGTGGGTTGGCGAGTGGCGTCACGGGACACAGACGGCGGACATCGGCGCGGTCAGCGGAGGCGGTCTTGCGGAGACCCCGGGACTGGAGTCGGAGATCCGGATGAAGACGGACCAGGTAAGCCCTCAGTGAGGCCCCTTTTTGCTTCCACAGGTGGCACCGTTCCTTTCCGGTTCCCACCACACCACCAATGCTGGCGCTAGCCCGAGGCCCCATTGTTCTCCCCCAGTTAGGCAGGCCCAAGGCCTGAGCCACAGAGGGCGCTAGGCCCCCACATTGTTCTCCCCACCGTTAGGCAGGCCCAAGGCCTGAGCCGCAGAGGGCGCTAGGCCCCCATTGATCTCCCCCAGTTAGGCAGGCCCAAGACCTGAGCCGCAGAGGGCGCTAGGCACCCCCCATTGTTCTCCCCACCGTTAGGCAGGCCCAAGGCCTGAGCCGCAGAGGGTGCTAGGCCCCCCATTGTTCTCCCCACCATTAGGCAGGCCCAAGGCCTGAGCCGCAGTGGGCGCTAGGCCCCCATTGTTCTCCCCCAGTTAGGCAGGCCCAAGGCCTGAGCCGCAGAGGGCGCTAGACCCCCCCATTGTTCTCCCCACAGTTAGGCAGGCCCAAGGCCTGAGCCGCAGAGGGCGCTAGGCCCCACATTGTTCTCCCCACCGTTAAGCAGGCCCTAGTCCTGCGCTGCAGAGGTCGTTAGGCCCACCATCGTTTCAGCGCATTGTTTCTTATTGCATCTCCGTGTTTGTTATTATTGTACACCATTCACCTTTTCACACACTGTTCCACATTGTCTTGCTGATGCGCTTCCATTGAGCGCGGTCGTGTACCATTCATATTGCAATGTGCATTGCTCATGACTGCTCACGGGCCTTTCACCAGTAGGTTCTCATTGAAAGTAGGGTATCGTTTCGGGGTTGTTGTTGTTCGAAGTTTGTTCCAGGTGCTGAGACCAAGACCTCTGGCTAGCAAGGGGAAATATACCCGGTGAGGATAATCTGTGTTGAGTCTGTTTGCTGTGTCGTACGTGACCCTTCCCCTCCCCCTGCTTCGTAGAGGCGTTTATGTCCGGGTTGCACCCACCATGCCTCGCACGCAGGTGTAACCAGTCTGAGGCCACAAGTGCCAATGATGACCATCCTTTAGTCCGGCGCGCGCCGGCCCGATTTACTTTCCCCCAGTCCCCTGCTAGAGGCTCAGCGCAGCTGCCCTTCTCTTTCAGACAGGAGTGCAGCCGACAGAGTGGGAGATCCAGGACCGTCACCGACCCGAAGGATCCGGGACAGTCACCGACCCGAAGGTAAGAGTCAGCGGCAGGCACGGTGAGTAATTGCGCTCGCGCACCACCGGCAGCATCCCGCCAGGTCTCTAACATATGCACCACCTGCCGACAATGGGGGCATACCATCGGCTGTGAGGCACAGCCGATGGGATGATACGGCGGCCAACATTATGCTGCTGAATGTGGCCATAAACGATATAGAGATATAGAGCACGATCACGTGCTATAGCGCTCAGTGTTGTCGTTCGTGCAATTGGCCACGATCCCCAGATCATCTAGTGTGTACCCAGCTTTAGAGATGTCCATGTGCTATATGCCATGCCCCAACATCTGTTACGTTTTCTTTTAGAGGCATATTTAACACAATACGCATCTGGAATGTGATAAATTTGCCCCAATCCGCACTGCGATAATTGAATATATCACAGGGAACTAATATAAAATATTTTTTGTGAACAATACTCTGAGTGTGCGCCGCTACTGTTGCTGCCAGCAGGCAGAGAAGGCTGCGCCAGAGCAGGGAAACTGTGACAATGCTATCTGAAGACAAAGATATAGGTGGTCATTCCGAGTTGTTCGCTCGTTGCCGATTTTTCACTATGCTGTGATTTGCTGCTAAATGCGCATGCGCATGGTACGCAGCGTGCATGAGCTTAGTTATTTAACTAAAAACTTAGCAGTTTTGCTGTTGTTCGTGCGGCGCTTTTCAGTCACACGGCTGATCGGTGAGTGATTGACAGGAAAGGAGCGTTTCTGGGTGGTAACTGAGCGTTTTCCGGGAGTGTGCTAAAAAACGCAGGCGTGTCAGGCAAAAACACAGGAGTGGCTGGAGAAACCGGGGAGTAGCTGGCCGAACGCAGGGCGTGTTTGTGACGTCAAACCAGGAACTAAACAGACCGAGGTGATTGCAATCTAGGAGTAGGTCTGGAGCTACTCAGAAACTGCAAGGAAATATTTATTAGCAGTTCTGCTAATCTTTCGGTCGCTATTCTGCTAAGCTAAGATACACTCCCAGAGGGCGGCGGCCTAGCGTTTGCAATGCTGCTATAAGCAGCTAGCGAGCGAACAACTCGGAATGACCACCATTATCACAGGACCCACTGTTGTGTTTTTGTACTTATTTTATTTTGTACTTTTTTTTTAATTCCTTCAATTGCCCTTTAGTACATTCATAAGATACTAAAATAATGTGAAAAGTGTGTAAAAACACTCTTTTTCACATTATTTTAGAAAAATTATTTTAATAAATATGCCAATTAAAACAATTTCCTGCCACAGTCCAAATAGAAATATCAATGAAATAATTCAAATACAGATGGAGCCATGCTCATTGAGTGTGGCTGCATAGCAGGCGGAGGCGAGCTGCATGCCTAGGCGCACCTGGGCCTCGGCCCATCGCCGAGTGCACAGAAACGCTCCCATTCAAAGTGAATAGAGCACGTGTGCGTCTACGATGCACGCGGGTCCCATTCATTCCCAGCGGTCCGCCTTGCAGGCATGTCTAGTCACAGACGGAGCCACGATGACTGCAATTAATATGGCAGCCACGCTATTGAATCAAGCACTATGAACTGGAGAGGTCTAAATCAGAAGCGGTTAGCCGGTGGTGCCAAGTGTCATCACCATCGGTGTGTATTTCTCCACCATTCCTCCAGCATCCAAGATACATATATCTCCTGATTGAGTCCCCCTTATTGCCTGTGTCCAGGTCTGCCTCAGGAACAGTTACCAGGTCATGCCCTTGCTGTGCCTGTTCTAGATTTGCTGCTTCTCCTGCCGTCCTGGCTCCCCAACCGGAGTCACAAAATGTAAAACCTATCTCAGGGAGATATTTATCAAAACAAGTGGAGATGCTGCTCATAGCAACCAAGAAGCTCCCATCATTTAAAGGAATGTAACAGAGCCATAAGGAGGGATATGCTGACATGGTGCCACTCATCAGTGGCTGTTTCAGGGCTGCCCGCAGCGTCCACAGGCATCTCTCCACTTTCTACTCCATTTGCAGCTGCTGTCGACCCCACACGCTCATTTGATGTCACATGCTGGGGGACGGGGGTGGAACAGGGTGGTAATGAGCCCTGCTCTGCCACTGGATTGTACTAAAGAAATGCTAACTAGAATCTGGTTGGTTGCAAAGGGGCAACAATACCACTAGTACTTGTCAGAAGGTGTGATAAATCTCCCACTAAATCTGAATATTGGGTAAGAAAATGTGTATTTTATGCTGCTAAAACAGATATAGGGCCTTATTCAGATTTGTTAGCAAACCAAAAAAGTTAGCAATTGGTCAAAACCATGTGCACTGCAGGTGGGGCAGATGTAACATGTGCACAGAGCGTTAGATTTGGGTGGGGGGATGCAGTTAATTTACCGGCTGTCGGTATCCCAACAGTCAGGATAACGATGCCTGAATCCCGACTGCCGACAGTGCCGATAGCCGGAATCCCATAGACAGGGAAGGTAGCGAGCGCAGCAAACCCGCAAGGGGAATTTTTGCACTTGCCCCGCTGCCAGCATACTGGCGGGCAAGATGCTGTTTTCGGTATACTGACGGCTGGCATTCTGGCCGCCGGTAAATCATACTGATCCCGGGTGGCGTGTGTTCAAACTGAAATCTAAATTGCAATGTAGAATTTAAGCAGCCAGTATTTACCCTGCACAAAAACAATATAACCCACCCAAATCTAAATCTCTCTGCACATGTTACATCTTCCCCACATGGAGTGCAATATGGTTTTGCCCAATTGCTAACTCTTTTAGTTTGTGAACAATCCTGAATAAGCCCCATACTTCAAAATTCTGCACCATGATTGTTACATTTCTGAATTCATTGATGTATGCTGCTCTAGTCTGGTATGTGGGGACTCTTGGAGAGCATTACACCTTACAGCGTGTGCTGTGGAGTTAATCTTCATATCTGTATATACTTATTACTGTTTGGTAAATGAATCAGCGGTTGGAGTTGGGGGTTCCACCTCTGATGGTGCCCACATTGCATACACTGGCCCAATCTCGGTGTAAGTGGTATAGCAGAATGTGGTGGTGGACCGCTCTACTCACTTAAGCAGTTTATTTCCTCTTGCAAATAGAAGGAACAAATTAAAGGTTAACTTGGACACCTATGGAATCTTTATGGGCAATGTACAACAAGTTTAGAAAATCAGCCTATCTGCTGTTAGAGAGGACCCTTTTTGATGGATTTGGATTTGGCTCTGATTTGTCATCCGGTTTTGGATTTGGATTTGGATTTGCACTTGCCAAACTGTTGTGACTGATTTTAAATTTGAATTTAAATATTTACAAGAAAGCAAAAATCACATAATTTGGACCTTTTTGTTCCTAGAGTATTATTAACCTCAATAACATTAATTTCCAGTCATTTCCAGTCAATTTTGACCACCTCACAGCTCACAATACTGTTTTCACCAATATTGGCCAAAGGCTGTAGCAAGCTGGCTGGTTACTAAGCAACAGAGCAGCGGCACCAACACACGGCAGTTCATAGCACATCTAAGAACATTGCCACACAGCAGCTGCAGAAATTAAAAGTTGTGCATGACTGGTGGCAGCAGCTGCAGAGCTAGTATTTGGTTGCTCTTCTCTATACTGATTGTTATCCATTTTCAATTCGCAATTGCGTGGAATCACAGGGCTTATAGATGCACGTGAACAAAGCGCATTAGGGTAATCCGAACCGCTCATCTTTACCAGCCCTTAGAAAGTTATTAGAAGCTAAATATTTCCTGTAAATATTCACATTAAACTGAAAAAATATGTAAATGGTATTCTTAATTAGAATAAATTTAAATCTAATTAATAAAAACATTATGTTTTAAGCTTAAACAAAGAACTTGAATATAATAGCTAATGTCTGTATCTACAGTATTTACATGTGGTGGGGAGGGGGGTGGTTCACAACATAGCTCCTAGCAATAAGGTTTCAGATTTATTTATTGTGGCTGAAACATGCCCACTAGCACTCTAAACAAAAGGACTTTAATGGGTCAGGAATTTTTAGTGATGTGGGTCATGGATAGGGAAAGATAGCCCAATTGGAGCAATGCAAGCTGCAATTAGGCTATCCATATAAATAGCAGCAAGTGCACTGTTAATTAATGTGAGGTCGAATTTAGCAGGGAGATGTTGCACAATGAAAATCAAAACTATTTTCTGTGTAGATTCCAGAAGCTATGGCACTGTGGGGCAGATTTATTAAGCCTGGTGAAGTGATAAAGTGGAAGGCGATAAAGCACCAGCCAATCAGCTCCTAACTTCCATGTTACAGGCTGGGTTTGAAAAATGATCGTTAAGTTCCATACACACGGAGCGATATGGCTGAGCGATGTTGACTATACTGTCTGTCAATGGGGGGGGGATTATGGTGCTGTTCTGTCTACGGGGGTGGGTGGTGATGGTACTGTCCTATCTGTCTATGGGGAAGGGGGAGATGATTGCACTGTCCTGTCTGTCTGTTGGGGGGGTGATCTGTCTGTCTATGGGGAGGTGGAGAGGTCCGAACTTCACAGGATAATAGGTGAGTACTTTTTTTTTTTTTTTACAGGTACCCCAATTGGAATCTACTGGACAAGGGGACATGATTGGTGGCGTGGGATGTAGGTAAGTATGTATGAGTGTGTAAGTGTGTTTTAAATTTTTTTTTACTTTCACGGTGTATGAGTTGTGTCTTTTTTGGGGTATTTCTGTTGTCGTGAAACTTCAGGTACCAGCAGGCCCATTATTTCCCCACATGCTGGTACTTGTGGTTCTCCAAGTACCAGCATGCGGGGTAGGCTTTCTGGGACTTGTAGTTCCACAGCAAAAGACAATGTTCTTTTTATGTCATTTTGAAAGGCTATCAGCCCCCCATCCACCGCCCAGGGATGGGGGGACAGCCTCGGGATTCACCCCTGGCCCTTGGGTGCCTGGTGGGGTTACCCCTTGATTTAAGGGGTCCCCACTCCCCCAGGGAACCCCGGCCAGTGGTGACTAGTTAGGGGAATAATGCCACGGCTGCAGGGACCAGTATAAATGTGTCCCCCTTCTGTGGCATTATCTCCCTGGCTAGTGGAGACCGGTGCTGGTTTTAAAAATACGGGGGACCCCTACATCTTTTGTCCCCCATGTGTTTGGAACCAGGACCGGACAAAGAGCCTGGTGCTGGTTGTCTAAATATGGGGGAACCCTATGCATTTTTTCCTCTGTATTTTTAACAACCAGGACCGGCTCAAAGAGCCCAAGGCTGGTTATACATAGGAGGGGGAACCCCACACAATTTAAAAAAAAAACTTTTAACTATTTAAATACTGTACACAATGAAGCTCTGCACGGATCTCACTGATCCGGCCGGGCTTCATTGTGTAAAGTCCTGCAGTGTCTTAATATTCACTCCTGTAAAACACTGCCAGCAATACGAGTTACACCAACATTGGTGAATTTGAATTGAAAAAAAAGGGTAATTTAGTAAATTGCCGTGTTTTTTCTAAAAAAATGTTAGTCTCCCACTGCCGATGTCAGCCGAGATTGATCTCGGCTGAAATCAGCAGAAATGAGAATGTTAGTAAATATACCCCTTTGTCTCAATCACTATCTCTTTCTCTCCCTGCTTCTGTGTCCCTGTCTCTCTTCATGTCTATCTTTCCATCTCTCTCCGTCTCTCTGCCCGTCTCTGTATTTCCCTGTTCCTCTCTCTTCCTCCGTCTCTCTCTCAAATCCCAGTAGCTGTACCAAGTGTCCAAAAAGTCGTCTGTCGGGAGGCCGTCGCTCAGTATACCGATGCCGGCATTCCAATCGCAGCAATGCCGACAAGGGTGCAGAGAGTACCCTAACCTCCCTCTCGTACCCCAAACCCTCCCTCTTTGCAGCCTAACCCTACCCTCCCTCCTCCCGAGTGTGCCTAACCGTAACCCCCCCTCCCGTACGCTAAACCTGTGGTGGCAGTGCATACTTAGGATCCTGACTGTCGGGATATCGTCGTCGGGATCCTGATCTCCTTGGGATGCCGGCATCGGTATTCTGCATGCTGTGGCAGGGCCGCCTCCAGGCATGTTCCAATAGAGTGGGCGTGCTGGGTGCCACCCTTAAAGGGTGGCGCATGCTAGCGCCGCCATATTGGAGCCTGCCTGGAGCCAGGTCCTGCAGCAGTGGCTGTGTGTGCCGACAAGGGGGAGTGCTGTGCGCCGGCGTCGAACAGCGAGCACAGATTAGCTTTGATTTAGTCCGCTTTGTAATTTAAAAAAAAAAGATTTGTAATTGATTTCAGGACACTGTTCAATTAGCTAACAAATACAAATTAAAACAAATCAAAATCACAGACACAAAGTAAAAAGGACACAACAAAACCATGCCGCAGACATCATTTATTTCACCACAGATAGTAAACAATCCCTGAAATACATTTACTCAATTGCAGCATCACCCTATTTTAGTGACACTCCACACCCTATCAAAACTCCCCATGCGCATGGATAGTGACACTCTCCCACCCTGTACAACAGGGACGTGCAGTCAGGGGAGGCAGGGGAGGCAGTACCTCCCCTGTCATTTATGATTAAAATAATATAAAAGAAGATACTTATGACACAGATTCTGTGTCATAAGCATCTGCTTTTGCCTTTATATTATTTAAATCATTTGTAGCATGGAAAAAAAATGGCATTCACTGTGTCTGGAGGCACTGCTCTAGGTGCCTCCGGCTGCCAATAAGGGAGAGCCGGAAACCGGGGGGAGGCGCCAAACATCGGGCAGTAAAAGCCCATTGAAAAAAGGTCCATATGCGGCACCTAATAGCAGTGCCTCTGTGACAGGGGCGTGCTTTAAGCCCATACGAAAGCACGCCCCTGTCACTATGTCTGGTGTGATTGGGCAGTGGGCAGGGCAACAAAGCACCTAACCCCCGGGGCTGGCTGACGCGAGCATTAGCTGGCATACTTGATTACCGCGCACCCCCCCCTTCCGCACACACCATCACCGCTCCCCCTCTTTCCGCACACATGATCACCGCGCACCCCCACTCCCGTGCACAGATCACAGTGCACCCCCCTCCCGCACACATGAGTACCACGCACCCCCCTCCCGCACACATGATCACCACGCACAACCGCCGCCCCCCACCTCCCGCACACACGATCACAGCGCACCTCCTCCCGCACACATGAGTACCACGCACCCCCCTCCCGCACACATGATCACCGCGCACAGCCGCCGCCCCGCCCCCCCTCCCGCGCACACGTTCACACACACACACCCCGCCGGCACCCGCAACAACCAAACAGCGTGCCCGGATCACAGTAATGGAGGCAGAGCAGTAGAAGGATCAGGAGGACCACTACCGATCAGCCCTGCTGCTGATGCCGGTAAGAGAATCTTTCTCTCCAGAGCTGACAGTCTGTTTAGACCAACACTGCTGCATTATTACATTAGATGTGCCCCTTCCCCCGCAATCGTAATACGATTATAAAGGATCCCTGTTAGTGTCAGTGTATGTGTGCAAGGACGGACCCCTGTATAGTGTCAGTGGGTGTGTATATGGACCCCTTGTATAGTGTCAGTGTACTGTATGTGTGTGTGGATGGACCCCTGTATAGTGTGTGTGTGTGTGTGTGTGTGTGTGTGTGTGTGTGTGTGTGTGTGTGTGTGTGTGTGTGTGTGTAAGGACCCCTGTATAGTGTCAGTGTATGTGCATGTGTGTATGGACCCCTGTATAGTGTCAGTGGGTGATGAGACTCCATAGCGGCATGTTGTAACCCATGGACTGGAGGTACTCTGCTGGAGCTTAGGCTGCATGTGAGAGAGGATGAACTAAAGTACCAGGACTTCAGGCTGAAGGTGGACTCCAGATAGCAGCAGCCAGAAGGTAATGTAGTGTAACTCTAATCCTACCCCTCCCCCAGCCTAACCCCAACTCCCCCGAAGGCCTAACCCTAACCCAACCATCCCCGCAGCCTAACCCTCCCTCCCCGCAGCCTAACCCTCCCATTCTGCATCCAGACCCTAACTCTCCCCTCCCGCAGCCTGACCCTAACCTCCCGCAGCCTGACCCTAACCTCCCCTCCCGCAGCCTAACCCTCCCATTCTGCAGCCAGACCCTAACTCTCCCCTCCCGCAGCCTGACCCTAACCTCCCCTCCCGCAGCCTGACCCTAACCTCCCCTCCTGCAGCCTAACCCTAACCTCCCCTCCTGCAGCCTGACCCTAACCTCCCCTCCCGCAGCCTAACCCTCCCATTCTGCAGCCAGACCCTAACTCTCCCCTCCCGCAGCCTGACCCTAACCTCCCCTCCCGCAGCCTGACCCTAACCTCCCCTCCCGCAGCCTAACCCTCCCATTCTGCAGCCAGACCCTAACTCTCCCCTCCCGCAGCCTGACCCTAACCTCCCCTCCCGCAGCCTGACCCTAACCTCCACTCCTGCAGCCTAACCCTAAGCTCCCCTCCCGCAGCCTGACCCTAACCTCCCCTCCCGCAGCCTGACCCTAATCTCCCCTCCCGCAGCCTGACCCTAACCTCCTCTCCTGCAGCCTAACCCTAACCTCCCCCTCCCCTCCCACAGCCTGACCCTAACCACCCCTCCCGCAGCCTAACCGTAACCTCCTCCTCCCCTCCCGCAGCCTGACCCTAACCTCCCCTCCTGCAGCCTGACCCTAACCTCCACTCCTGCAGCCTAACCCTAACCTCCCCCTCCCCTCCCGCAGCCTAACCGTAACCTCCTCCTCCCCTCCCGCAGCCTAACTGTAACCTCCTCCTCTCCTCCCGCAGCCTGACCCTAACCTCCACTCCCGCAGCCTGACATATCCTCTCCATCCTGCAGCCTGACCCTACCCTCGCCCTCCCGCAGCCTAACCCTAACCTCCTAACCACAGCCTGACCCTACCCTCGCCCTCCTGCAGCCTAATGCTACCCTCGCTGGGATGCCAACTACATCCCGCTGATATAATGTTTGTCCTTACTACTACCCCCAACCAGTACCTATCACTACTATGATCACATAGAATATATATTTATTTCTGTTGAAGTGTTGGTGGTGGCAGCGGCAGTAACGGGGATTAAGTTGGTGGTGGTAGGAGTCATCGTCGGTACTCAAATGACATTTTGACTGCAGTGCCTCACCAGCCACTGACCTCACCGCACGCCACTGCTGTACAATCAATATATAACAGCCACCCTGTAAAATCATCCTATATATGACACTCCACCACTCATCCCCTTATTTAAATGAGATAGTCAAAATCTCCCATAGCCAAAATCTCATGCATAGTTTGACAAAATTGCTGGAAAAATAGGATTTTGGTTACCTACCGGTAAATACTTTTCTCGTAGTCCGTAGAGGATGCTGGGGTCCACATTAGTACCATAGGGTATAGACAGGTCCACCAGGAGCCATTGGCACTTTAAGAGTTTGAGAGTGTGGGCTGGCTCCTCCCTCTATGCCCCTCCCACCAGACTCAGTCTAGAAACTGTGCCCGAGGAGACGACATACTTTGAAAGAAGGATTATACACAGATAGTGGTGAGATTCATACCAGCTCACACATACAAGGCACGTCAAGTCAACTAGCTTGAACTACTCAGCAACAGCTGAAACATTACTTACCAAGTAACAATGCAGTACTCAACTAAAATGACGTTGTACTGAACCAAATAACATTTGCAGGAGAACAAAGAGCTGGGCGGGCGCCCAGCATCCTCTACGGACTACAAGAAAAGGATTTACCGGTAGGTAACCAAATTCCTATTTTCTCTTATGCCCTAGAGGATGCTGGGGTCCACATTAGTACCATGGGGATGTACCAAAGCTCCCAGAACGGAAGGGAGAACGCTGAGGCTCCTGCAGAACTGATTGACTGAACTTCAGATCAACATAGGCCAAAGTATCGAACTTGTAAAACTTCGATACATAGGCCAAAGTATCGAACTTGTAAAACAAAGTATCGAACTTGTAAAAATCTGTTAAGTAGAGTGGGCCTTAACAGATTTTGGACACGGCAGCCCTGCCGTAGAATAAGCGCGCTGGATAGTGAACCTAATCCAGCGAGAAAGCTTAGAAGCAGGATACCCAATTTTCTTGTGATCATAGAGGACATACAGAGAGTCCGACTTTCTGTGACGAGAAGTTCTCTTCACATATATCTTCAGAGCCCTTACGACATCCAAGGACCTTGATGTAATTGAGGAGTCAGTAGCCACTAGCACCACAATAGGTTGGTTGATATGAAATGCCGACACAACCTTCGGAAGAAACTGCTGACGAGTCCGGAGCTCAGCTCTATCTTCGTGGAAGATCAAGTAAGGGCTTTTACAGGATAAAGCCCCCAGCTCGGACACATGTCTAGCAGAAGCCAAGGCCAACAAAGTGACCGCATTCCATGTAAGAAATTTGACCTCTACCTCCCGTAGAGGTTCAAACCAATCCGACTGGAGGAACTGCAACACCACGTTAAGGTCCTAAGGTTCAGAACTCCCTTCAAAAAGGTCTGAACCTCAGGGAGGGCAGCCAATTGTTTCTAAAAGAAAATGGATAGGGTTGAAATCTGGACCTTCACAGAACCCAAACTCAGGCCCATATCCACTCCTGCTTGCAGGAAGAGGAGGAAATGTTCCAGTTGAAACTCCACCGTAGGAAACTTCTTGGACTCACACCAAGAGACATAGGCCCTCATTCCGAGTTGTTCGCTCGCTACCTGCTTTTAGCAGCATTGCACACGCTAAGCCGCCGCCCTCTGGGAGTGTATCTTAGCTTAGCAGAATTGCGAACGAAAGATTAGCAGAATTGCGAATAGAAAATTCTTAGCAGTTTCTGAGTAGCTCCAGACTTACTCAGCCATTGCGATCAGTTCAGTCAGTTTCGTTCCTGGTTTGACGTCACAAACACACCCAGCGTTCGCCCAGACACTCCCCCGTATCTTCAGACACTCCCACGTTTTTCCCAGAAACACCAGCGTTTTTTCGCACACGCCCAGAAAACGGACAGTTTTCCGCCCAGAAACACCCACCTCCTGTCAATCACACTCCGATCACAAGAACGATGAAAAATCCTCGTTATGCCGTGAGTAAAATACCTTACTTTTGTGTAAAATAACTAAGCACATGCGCTCTGCGAACCTTGCGCATGCGCAGTAAGCGATTAATCGCAATATAGAGAAAATCGGCAACGAGCGAACAACTCGGAATGACCACCCTATTTCTTCCAAATACGATGGTAATGTTTAGACGTTACCCCTTTCCTAGCCTGTATGAGGGTAGGAATAACCTTCTTCGGAATGCCTTTCCGAGCAAGAATCAGGCGCTCAACTTCCATGCCGTAAAAACGTAGCAGCGGTAAGTCTTGATAGGCGAATGGCCATTGCTGCAGCAGGTCCTACCGAAGAGGAAGAGGCCTCGGCTCTTCTTACAGTAGATTCAGAAGGTCCGCGTACCAAGCCCTTCTTGGCCAGTCTGGGGCAATGAGGATCGCTTGAACCCTTGTTCTCCTTATGAGCTTTAGGATTCTTGGGATGAGTGGGAGTGGTGGAAACACGTACACTGACTGGAACACCCACGGAGACACCAGGGCATCCACTGCCACTGCCTATGGGTCCCTAGACCTGGAACAATAACGTTGAAGCTTCTTGTTGAGACGAGAGGCCATCATGTCTATTTAGGGTAAACCCCAAAGATCTGTTATTTCCTTGAACACCTCCGGATGGAGTCCCCACTCTCCTGGATGGAGAGCGTGTCTGCTGAGGAAGTCTGCTTTCCAGTTGTCTACTCCCGGAATGAAGACGGCTGACGGCTCTAACGCGTGCTTTTCTGTCCAGAGGAGTATTCTTGTCACCTCTTACCTTGCCGCTCTGCTCTTCATTCCGCCTTGTCGGTTTATGTAAGCCACTGTTGTTACGTTGTCCGACTGCACTTGAATGGCCCGATTTCTCAGAAGAGGGGCCGCCTGAAGAAGACTGTTGTAGACGGCTCTTAGTTCCAAGATGTTGATGGGCAGACCGGCTTCCAAGCTTGACCACCGTCCTTGGAAGGTTACTCCTTGAGTGACTGCTCCCCAGCCCCGGTGGCTCGCATTCGTGGTTAGAAGGACCCAGCCCTGAATCCCGAACCTGCTTTCCTCCAGAAGGTGAGGCAATTGGAACCACCAGAGGAGTGAAATCCTGGCCTTTGGCGACAGACAAATTCTCTGGTGCATGTAGAGGCAAGATCCCAACCACTTGTCCAGGAGATCCAGTTGGAAGGTCCGAGCGTGGAACCTTCCATACTGGAGAGCCTTGTAAGAGGCCACCATCTTTCCCAATAGGCGAATGCATTGATGAACCGACAACTGGGGTGGCTTCAGGACACCCCGGACCATGGCTTGTATCACCAATGCCTTTCCTACGGAAGAAACACCCTCTGCACTTCCGTATCCAGGATCATTCCCAGAAATGACAACCTCTGGGTTGGTTCCAAATGTGACTTTGGAAAGTTTAGAATCCAACCGTGAGCAGTCGCGTTGCGAGAACAATGGACTGACGCAGACTCTCCTTGGACGATGCCTTTATCAGCAGGTCATCCAGATTTGGAATGATGGTCACACCCTGCTTGCAGAGGAGAATCATCCTGGGAGGATAAACCGGCAGCCACGGCTCCTGATTGGCTGCCGATCCGCGAGCTCTGATTGGCTCACGGACCGGCGGCTGGTTTGAAGTACTACACGCCGCCGCTCTCACCCGACTGCCGCGCTCTCCTCCCTGTTCAACTTCTGACAGCTGAGACACGCTGCCGCCGGACTGAGCGGCAGCGTGTCTCACTGACACAAGCTGGTGGGCCGGACCAAATGGCTTCGCGGGCCGTATACGGCCCGCGGGCCGGAGGTTCCCCACCCCTGGTCTATAGTATAGTATCCAAAAATTTAAATAATATAAATAAATGGGTCAGGAAAAGGTTAAACATCCCATAATAAATTCACAAACATAATAGAACCAGTACTGAATTTTCATAGCACACATTCTCCCACGTTATGGTAAGGCTCCTGTCTCTTCTTCCTGGGAGCTACTCTCTGGTCCAGTGCACTGACTGAGTGCTCAGATCCACACACACAGCACATTTGGTAGAAGAAGCTGCTACCACTAGGCCTGTGCAGCAGCTCTGCTCTGTCCCTTAAACTGCATGATATAGCGGCAGCTCTAGTTAAAGTATATACCATTGCTATTGTTGTCATAATTTGAGTCACTTGCCAAGAGGAGGGGGGTTTCCAGGCAACCAGAAATCTCCCCTGCATTTGCCTATGATGCTTTCAGCAAAGGGAGACCCCTTGTCAGCACAGACTGTGTCCCTTAATAGGAGACACAGTCGGTTTACAGCCTCCCCTCCCCCTTCTACAGCCCCCTGGTACCGTGTACTGATAGTTGGAGCTGACAGTGGGAGCTGCTGTGGAGGGACCTGTTCTTCCATCCAGCGCTGTGCAGGTAGGAAAATGGCGCTGGAACGCTGCTGGGTCTGCTCTGAGGAGAAGCTCCGTCCCCTTAATGGTGCTGTCTTCCCGCTCTTCATAGATTATACTGGCCTGAGGTAAAACTTGCTGGCTGAGATCTGCGGACCCTGACAGACTTGTGGACCAGTGTGGGGGTAAGCATTGGCTCAGGGAGCCCCTCACAGTGCCGCACCATGTGCCTCTGAACCTTCACAGGAGCGCAGTTAATACTGCTCACCCTCCCCGTTGCCACCATCTTCACACTGGCCCCTCGCTTGCTAGGGGGTCAGGGTCTCACTCACCACTCTTCAGCACTGTAAGGGATTGGCGGCATGCTGCTGGGGCGAGCGGTCCCCTGTGGCAGAGAACGATCAGATCCCTCTGGAGCTCAGTGTCCAGTCAGCGGAGACAGTGGCTCAGACCCCGCAGGGCGGACACTGCTCCCCCCCTTAGTCCCTCGTTGCAGGCAGGCTGTTGCCAACAGCCTGCTGTAAAAAAATAAACTTTCACTAGAAAAGTTCTCTAGAGCTCCCCTAGCTGTGACTGGCTCCTCCGGGCACATTTTCTAAACTGAGTCTGGTGGGAGGGGCATAGAGGGAGGAGCCAGCACACACTCTCAAACTCTTAAAGTGCCAATGGCTCCTGGTGGACCTGTCTATACCCCATGGTACTAATGTGGACCCCAGCATCCTCTAGGACGTAAGAGAAAGTTAGTCAGAATCTCCGACTGCCAGTTCAAGGGAAATCTCTCAGTCAAAATATCTCATAGCCAAAATCTCTCTGTGTGTATGCACGTTTAGGAGCTGACTGGCTGGTGCATTATCACCTTCCACTTTATCACTTCACCAGGCTTAGTAAATCTGTCCCTGTGTTCTGTATGCTTTATCTGTGTGTAGTGGGTGAACCGTCTCTCTTGCTTACAAATATAGGGACTCTGAGATTAATTTTTTTAGGGAAACCTCTGAGCAAATAGCACATTAAAATGGCATGCTATTGTTAAATATTGTATTTACGGTACTTATATGAAAAAATATTGGGGTGTCATTCCGAGTTGTTCGCTCGGTATTTTTTTCTCGCAACGGAGCGATTAGTTGCTAATGCGCATGCACAATGTCCGCAGTGCGACTGCGCCAAGTAAATTTGCTATGCAGTTAGGAATTTTACTCACGGCATTACGAGGTTTTTTCTTCGTTCTGGTGATCGTAATGTGATTGACAGGAAGTGGGTGTTTCTGGGCGGAAACAGGCCGTTTTATGGGTGTGTGCGAAAAAACGCTACAGTTTCTGGGAAAAACGCGGGAGTGGCTGGAGAAACGGAGGAGTGTCTGGGCGAACGCTGGGTGTGTTTGTGACGTCAAACCAGGAACGACAAGCACTGAACTGATCGCAGATGCCGAGTAAGTCTGGAGCTACTCAGAAACTGCTAAGAGGTGTGTGGTCGCAATTTAGAGAATCTTTCGTTCGCAATTTTAAGAAGCTAAGATTCACTCCCAGTAGGCGGCGGCTTAGCGTGTGTAAAGCTGCTAAAAGCAGCTTGCGTGCGAACAACTCGGAATGACCCCCATTGAACTTTTTTGTTCAAATTAAGACAATAAATTCTAAAGTTGGATTCTGACACTGAAAATATATATTTTCAGTGTCAGAATATATATAAATATATATATATATATATATATATAAATCTAAGAGAGGTAAAGAAAAGAATAAGGGAAGACAAATGGATGAAAATCACAAACATACCACAAATGCAACATCAAACACATGAGAAACAACATGAGAGCCTTACATGGAAAACAGAGAGGGAGTCTCAGAGAAGGTGACATAGGGGGTCATTCCGAGTTGATCGTAGCTGTGCAAATTTAGCACAGCTACGATCATGAACTTAGACATGCGGGGGGACGCCCAGCATGTCAGTGCCCCCCCCCCCCCCCTTCCCGCCTGCACAAATACAAAAGCATCACACAGCGGCGATGCTCTTGTATTTGTGGAGTAACTCCTGGCCAGCACAGCTCCTGCGGCTGGCCGGGAGCTGTGTGTCACTGCCGCTGGGCGCTGCGGCTGCGTGAGACGTCACGCAGCTGCCGCGGCACACCCCCCAACAGTCCGGCCACGCCTGCGTTGGCCATAACGCGCCTACTAAACGCCGGCTTAACGACGCCGTTCAGCCCCCTCCCGCCTAGCATCCACCTCTGTCTCAGAGGCGATCGATAGGCAACGACTACTGCCATGCGCCGGCGCACTGCGACGCTGGCGCATGCGCAGTTCCGACCCGATCGCTGCGCTGCGACAAACTGCAGCGAGCGATCGGGTTGGAATGACCCCCATAGAGAAATTCATTCAGCTTAAGCTTGGTACACACTTGTACAATCATACTTTCGGTGTGATTTACTTTAATTTACACTTACCACCAGAAGTCACAATTAAAGTGCCAATGTCTGCACACACACCTTTACAACCGACTTTCGATCCATGAAACTCATCTGTCTAAAATTTTGCTGAAAGAAAAGAGAAAGAGTGCTGTAGGAAATTATGTGTGTGCAGGTGTTGTTATTGCAGAGTTATATAGGCACACACTAGTGGATGGCTCAAACTACAACTGTAGCCATACTCATCGTGGCTACATCTTGCCGGCACGGGCACTCCCGGAACTTCCCTCTCAATGGGACGTGTTTGCATCTAAGATGCATGCGCGTCTAAGATGTGCACGCAGTCATGCCAAATGAGCAGGGGCGTAGCCAGAACTTTGTAGGCCCCATAGCAACATTTTGGAGGGGCCCCCATCCCAATGCTTCTAGAGAGACACTTCTCTGCAGCAGTTGTTAATTTAATAGGTTCTTTTCTGAACCATAGAGAGCCTTATTTAATGTTATGACCAATAGTAGTACCATAGTTTCTTTTATGAATCACAGTAGTGCTTAAGTTCACCCTATGTCACATTTCAGAGCTACCATTACACATTATGCCGCACAGTACCCCCAATTTACATTATGATATACAGTGCTCCCCGTTCATATTGTGCCTCATTACAGTGCCCCGGTTCATATTATATAACATTAACATGCCCTCTAGTTCATTATATACCACACTACAATGACCAGGTCCAGGGGCATACCTAGATATATTGCAGGCCCCAATGTACCACTCAATGGCGAAAAATTTATATAACACATGTAATTTTGACAGGGATGGCGGGCCCCTCTCAGCTCTGGGCCCCATAGCAGCTGCACTGCTTGCACCTATGGTAGCTACACCCTTGCAAATGAGGTGCATTTGCGCCTAGATATTGCCACAAGGAGCATGGCTACATCTGTATAAGCAGCCTAGCTACTTAACCAGTGGTGCTGGTTTATTGAAGTATAACAGGGACAGCCGTACTCACTGTTATATACACACTGGTGATGATAGAGCTTGAACGTAGTGGGATACTATACAGCTCACTAGCCTGCTGTCTAACTGCTGCTGGAGGGACATCGGCAAAAGCATCAGACAGAACAGATGAAAGTGCATACACACTTCACTTTTTGTCTGATTTTGTACCATCCAATCTGATGAAAATTAAACTGCACTTAAAGCCTGATCTTCAGATGCGACCAGATTTCTTTCCAATAAAACATGATCAAAGGCGTATACACACTCTTAAGATATCTTATGAATTGTTTGGGAATGTACAGTACTGATGCAGCTATACTACATCAAGAAGATTCCCACTGAATGTTTCAAGAGATAAACAAAATATTTGATATATGTGCGGACCTCCATGTTTTTGTTTTGGTTCTAATTCCTCATCTTGTTTTGGTTTTAGCAAAACCACACTCAAAAGTTTCAATTTGGATTTGGTTTTTGGTTCGGGTTTGGATTTCTTTTAAAATCCATAAAAATCGATAAACATTGATAAAAATACACTAAAAATTAGTGATGTGCACCGGACATTTTTCGGGTTTTGTGTTTTGGTTTTGGATTCGGTTCCGCGGCCGTGTTTTGGATTCAGACGCGTTTTGGCAAAACCTCCCTGAAAATTTTTTGTCGGATTCGGGTGTGTTTTGGATTCGGGTGTTTTTTTACAAAAAACCCTCAAAAACAGCTTAAATCATAGAATTTGGGGGTCATTTTGATCCCATAGTATTATTAACCTCAATAACCATAATTTACACTCATTTTCAGTCTATTCTGAACACCTCACACCTCACAATATTATTTTTAGTCCTAAAATTTGCACCGAGGTCGCTGGATGGCTAAGCTAAGCGACACAAGTGGCCGACATAAACACCTGGCCCATCTAGGAGTGGCACTGCAGTGTCAGGCAGGATGGCACTTCAAAAAAATAGTCCCCAAACAGCACATGATGCAAAGAAAAAAAGAGGCGCACCAAGGTCGCTGTGTGACTAAGCTAAGCGACCCAAGTGGCCGACACAAACACCTGGCCCATCTAGGAGTGGCACTGCAGTGTCTGGCAGGATGGCACTTCAAAAAAATAGTCCCCAAACAGCACATGATGCAAAGAAAAAAAGAGGCGCACCAAGGTTGCTGTGTGACTAAGCTAAGCGACACAAGTGGCCGACACAAACACCTGGCCCATCTAGGAGTGGCACTGCAGTATCAGGCAGGATAGCACTTCAAAAAAATTGTCCCCAAACAGCACATGATGCAAAGAAAAAAAGAGGCGCACCAAGGTCGCTGTGTGACTAAGCTAAGCGACACAAGTGGCCGACACAAACACCTGGCCCATCTAGGAGTGGCACTGCAGTGTCAGGCAGGATGGCACTTCAAAAAAATTGTCCCCAAACAGCACATGATGCAAAGAGAAATGAAAGAAAAAAGAGGTGCAAGATGGAATTGTCCTTGGGCCCTCCCACCCACCCTTATGTTGTATAAACAGGACATGCACACTTTAACGAACCCATCATTTCAGCGACAGGGTCTGCCACACGACTGTGACTGAAATGACTGGTTGGTTTGGGCCCCCACCAAAAAAAGAAGCAATCAATCTCTCCTTGCACAAACTGGCTCAACAGAGGCAAGATGTCCACCTCATCATCATCCTCTGATTCCTCACCCCTTTCACAGTGTACATCCCCCTCCTCACAGATTATTAATTAGTCCCCACTGGAATCCACCATCTCAGGTCCCTGTGTACTTTCTGGAGGCAATTGCTGCTGGTGAATGTCTCCACGGAGGAATTGATTATAATTCATTTGATGAACATCATCTTCTCCACATTTTCTGGAAGTAACCTCGTACGCCGATTGCTGACAAGGTGAGCGGCTGCACTAAACACTCTTTCGGAGTACACACTGGAGGGAGGGCAACTTAGGTAGAATAAAGCCAGTTTGTGCAAGGGCCTCCAAATTGCCTCTTTTTCCTGCCAGTATACGTACGGACTGTCTGACGTGCCTACTTGGATGCGGTCACTCATATAATCCTCCACCATTCTTTCAATGGTGAGAGAATCATATGCAGTGACAGTAGACGACATGTCAGTAATTGTTGGCAGGTCCTTCAGTCCGGACCAGATGTCAGCACTCGCTCCAGACTGCCCTGCATCACCGCCAGCGGTTGGGCTCGGAATTCTTAGCCTTTTCCTCGCACCCCCAGTTGCGGGAGAATGTGAAGGATCAGCTGTTGACGGGTCACGTTCCGCTTGACTTGACAATTTTCTCACCAGCAGGTCTTTGAACCTCTGCAGACTTGTGTCTGCCGGAAAGAGAGATACAACGTAGGTTTTAAATCTAGGATCGAGCACGGTGGCCAAAATGTAGTGCTCTGATTTCAACAGATTGACCACCCGTGAATCCTGGTTAAGCGAATGAAGGGCTCCATCCACAAGTCCCACATGCCTAGCGGAATCGCTCTGTTTTAGCTCCTCCTTCAATGTCTCCAGCTTCTTCTGCAAAAGCCTGATGAGGGGAATGACCTGACTCAGGCTGGCAGTGTCTGAACTGACTTCACGTGTGGCAAGTTCAAAGGGTTGCAGAACCTTGCACAACGTTGAAATCATTCTCCACTGCGCTTCATTCAGGTGCATTCCCCCTCCTTTGCCTATATCGTGGGCAGATGTATAGGCTTGAATGGCCTTTTGATGCTCCTCCATCCTCTGAAGCATATAGAGGGTTGAATTCCACCTCGTTACCACCTCTTGCTTCAGATGAAGGCAGGGAAGGTTCAGGAATGTTTGGTGGTGCTCCAGTCTTCGGCACGCAGTGGCTGAATGCCGAAAGTGGCCCGCAATTCTTTGGGCCACCGACAGCATCTCTTGCACGCCCCTGTCGTTTTTTAAATAATTCTGCACCACCAAATTCAATGTATGTGCAAAACATGGGACGTGCTGGAATTTGCCCACATGTAATGCACGCACAATATTGGTGGCGTTGTCCGATGTCACAAATCCCCAGGAGAGTCCAATTGAGGTAAGCCATTCTGCGATGATGTTCCTCAGTTTCCGTAAGAGGTTGTCAGCTGTGTGCCTCTTCTGGAAAGCGGTGATACAAAGCGTAGCCTGCCTAGGAACGAGTTGGCATTTGCGAGATGCTGCTACTGGTGCCGCCGCTGCTGTTCTTGCTGCGGGAGGCAATACATCTACCCAGTGGGCTGTCACAGTCATATAGTCCTGAGTCTGCCCTGCTCCACTTGTCCACATGTCCGTGGTTAAGTGGACATTGGGTACAACTGCATTTTTTAGGACACTGGTGACTCTTTTTCTGAGATCTGTGTACATTTTCGGTATCGCCTGCCTAGAGAAATGGAACCTAGAAGGTATTTGGTACCGGGGACACAGTACCTCAATCAAGTCTCTAGTTGCCTCTGAATTAACGGTGGATACCGGAACCACGTTTCTCACCGCCCAGGCTGCCAAGGCCTGAGTTATCCGCTTTGCAGCAGGATGACTGCTGTGATATTTCATCTTCCTCGCAAAGGACTGTTGGACAGTCAATTGCTTACTGGAAGTAGTACAAGTGGTCTTCCGACTTCCCCTCTGGGATGACGATCGACTCCCAGCAGCAACAACAGCAGCGCCAGCAGCAGTAGGCGTTACACTCAAGGATGCATCGGAGGAATCCCAGGCAGGAGAGGACTCGTCAGACTTGCCAGTGACATGGCCTGCAGGACTATTGGCTTTCCTGTGTAAGGAGGAAATTGACACTGAGGGAGTTGGTGGTGTGGTTTGCAGGAGCTTGGTTACAAGAGGAAGGGATTTAGTTGTCAGTGGACTGCTTCCGCTGTCACCCAAAGTTTTTGAACTTGTCACTGACTTCTGATGAATGCGGTCCAGGTGACGTATAAGGGAGGATGTTCCTAGGTGGTTAACGTCCTTACCCCTACTTATTACAGCTTGACAAAGGCAACACACGGCTTGACACCTGTTGTCCGCATTTGTGTTGAAATAATTCCACACCGAAGAGCTGATTTTTTTGTATTTTGACCAGGCATGTCAATTGCCATATTCGTCCCCTGGACAACAGGTGTCTCCCCGGGTGCCTGACTTAAACAAACCACCTCACCATCAGAATCCTCCTTGTCAATTTCCTCCCCAGCACCAGCAACACCCATATCCTCATCCTGGACAACTTCAACAGTGACATCTTCAATTTGACTATCAGGAACTGGACTGCGGGTGCTCCTTCCAGCACTTGCAGGGGGCGTGCAAATGGTGGAAGGCGCAAGCTCTTCCCGTCCAGTGTTGGGAAGGTCAGGCATCGCAACCGACACAATTGGACTCTCCTTAGGGATTTGTGATTTAGAAGAACGCACAGTTCTTTGCTGTGCTTTTGCCAGCTTAAGTATTTTCATTTTTCTAGCGAGAGGATAAGTGCTTCCATCCTCATGTGAATCTGAACCACTAGCCATGAACATAGGCCAGGGCCTCAGCCGTTCCTTGCCACTCCGTGTCGTAAATGGCATATTGGCAAGTTTACGCTTCTCATCAGACGCTTTCAATTTTGATTTTAGGGTCATTTTACTGAACTTTTGTTTTTTGGATTTTACATGCTCTCTACTATGACATTGGGCATCGGCCTTGGCAGACGACGTTGATGGCATTTCATCGTCTCGGCCATGACTAGTGGCAGCAGCTTCAGCACGAGGTGGAAGTGGATCTTGATCTTTCCCTATTTTAACCTCCACATTTTTGTTCTCCATTTTTTAATGTGTGGAATTATATGCCAGTATCAATAGCAATGGCCTACTACTATATATACTGCGCACAACTGAAATGCACCACAGGTATGGATGGATAGTATACTTGACGACACAGAGGTAGGTACAGCAGTGGCCTACTGTACCGTAATGCTATATATTATATACTGGTGGTCAGCAAACTGTGCAAAACTGAAATGCACCACATGTATGGATGGATAGTATACTTGACGACACAGAGGTAGGTACAGCAGTGGCCTACTTTACCGCAATGCTATATATTATATACTGGTGGTCAGCAAACTGTGCAAAACTGAAATGCACCACAGGTATGGATGGATAGTATACTTGACGACACAGAGGTAGGTACAGCAGTAGCCTACTGTACCGTAATGCTATATATTATATACTGGTGGTCAGCAAACTGTGCAAAACTGAAATGCACCACAGGTATGGATGGATAGTATACTTGACGACACAGAGGTAGGTACAGCAGTGGCCTACTGTACCGTAATGCTATATATTATATACTGGTGGTCAGCAAACTGTGCAAAACTGAAATGCACCACAGTTATGGATGGATAGTATACTTGACGACACAGAGGTAGGTACAGCAGTGGCCTACTGTACCGTAATGCTATATATTATATACTGGTGGTCAGCAAACTGTGCAAAACTGAAATGCACCACAGGTATGGATGGGATAGTATACTTGACGACACAGAGGTAGGTACAGCAGTGGCCTACTGTACCGTAATGCTATATATTATATACTGATGGTCAGCAAACTGTGCAAAACTGAAATGCACCACAGGTATGGATGGATAGTATACTTGACGACACAGAGGTAGGTACAGCAGTGGCCTACTGTACCGTAATGCTATATATTATATACTGGTGGTCAGCAAACTGTGCAAAACTGAAATGCACCACAGGTATGGATGGATAGTATACTTGATGACACAGAGGTAGGTCAGCAGTGGCCTACTGTACCGTAATGCTATATATTATATACTGGTGGTCAGCAAACTGTGCAAAACTGAAATGCACCACAGGTATGGATGGATAGTATACTTGACGACACAGAGGTAGGTACAGCAGTGGCCTACTGTACCGTAATGCTGTATATTATATACTGGTGGTCAGCAAACTGTGCAAAACTGAAATGCACCACAGGTATGGATGGATAGTATACTTGACGACACAGAGGTAGGTACAGCAGTGGCCTTCTGTACCGTACTCCTATATATTATATACTGGTGGTCAGCAAAATTATGCACTGTATTCCTATACTACAATGCAGCACAGATATGGAGTGTTTTTCAGGCAGACTACGTATACTGGTGGTCACTGTCAGCAAAACTCTGCACTGTACTCCTCCTATATAATACTGCTGCTCCCCAGTCCCCACAATTAAGCAGTGTGAGCACAGATATATGCAGCACACTGAGCACAGATAACGGATAAGTAGCGTTTTTTTCAGGCAGAGAACGGATAAAACTGGTGGTCACTGATCAGCAAAACTCTGCACTGTACTCCTCCTATATTAATAATACAGCTGCTCCCCAGTCCCCACAATTAAGATATAAGCAAGCACAAATATTTGCATCAACCACGAATAAACGGAGAGGACGCCAGCCACGTCCTCTCCCTAACATTTCCAATGCACGAGTGAAAATGGCGGCGACGCGCGGCTGCTTATATAGAATCCGAATCTCGCGAGAATCCGACAGCGGGATGATGACGTTCGGGCGCGCTCGGGTTAACCAAGCCATACGGGAGAATCCGAGTATGCCTCGGACCCGTGTAAAATGGGTGAAGTCGGGGGGGTTCGGTTTCCGAGGAACCGAACCCGCTCATCACTAGTAAAAATCTATAAAAACAACTGAGATATGAACTGACAACAGACCTGAGCCAGGACTCAGTTCACCTCATAATCCCATAATCTACTTATTTTGACTCAGAACCCCTACTTTCAGGTGTGTTCATATTTCAGGAAACCTGAACCACACACTTCTACAAAACATGTAGGGGTTTAATAAAACAAAGTCTGTACAGCACTTGTGTGTTGGGAATTGTAAAAGTAATTCATTTGAATCCAAAACTTCAATGACTGTGGATATGGATACGATTATTTTTTTCAGACTGTCCCCAAAGAAAAAGAGAAGAAAACCACATGTGTGAAATGTACTGTTAGACCAATGGGGGATCATTCCGACTCGTTCGCACGCTGCAATTCATCGCAGCAGTGCGAATGGGTCGGAACTGCGCATTCACGGTGGCCGCATTGCGCAGGCGCGTAGTTGCCCGCAGTGTCGCTGCGTACGAAGAAAGCGGTCGCAGCGGTGACCACAAGAAGATTTACAGGAGGAAGGTATTCCAGGGCGTCAGCTCACCATTTTCCGGGCGTGGAGATCTGAACGCAGGCGTATCCAGGCGTTTGGAGGGCGGATGTCTGACATCAATTCCAGGACCTTCACCGCTGGATTCATCGTACAGGGTAAGTAACTGCAGGGCTAGTCTTGTTCTACGCAAAACTTTTTCAGCATAGCAGGGCTGCACAAGCGATCGCAGCCCTGCTATGCTAAAATACACTCCCCCATAGGCGGCGTCTAGTTGATTGCACGAGCAGCAAACATTTGCTACGTGCGATCAACTCGGCATGACCCCACATATCCATTGTCTTTCCCACATTATCCTACTTACAATAGGGTTTGGATGTTAGTCCTGGGATCTGGAAAACAGTTCTCCTATAGTCGTTAATCAAGGTGCTAAGTGCCATCTGAAGAACATTGTAGCACTCCCTCACACCATAAATACATTTCAACAAAACCGTCTTTCTGAAGGTGATGTCTCAGATTACAGGTGATGGCAGTGAGAACTAGGGGAAAGTGAGAAAAGGGAGTGGGAAGACAGGCTTTTATGTGACTAGTAGGTGGGGTTGATTGGCTTTCACAAGAGAACTGCAGGGTCGAAACAGGCAGCCATGTCTATGAGAGAAATGAGGGTAGGGCAGAATCTCATGTAGGAATGGGGCCTGGGGAGAACAATCTTTCATGTGGTATGGTTTTTCCTTTTAAATGACTGCTGCTTTAAAAAAAAGTCCAAGTTCCTCCGGGATCCCTCACCTCCGGTAAACTAGGACGCCTTCACATCACGGCGGAAAAGTCTGTGAGCGACACTATTCACATATATATAAATGTCGACTCTGCAGCACAGTTGATGCCCAATGTACCACAGTATCAGCAAACATCTCTGCGCATCGGTCTGCGTGTACGGGCCCGTACCCTTGCTGGAGCGACTGCTGGTGAATGACATCTTAACTGGGCGGGCACATTTAAATGCAGGAGAGTAGAGAGAAGGAGGTTGAGCCCAGGTAATGTATGAGGCATGGCCTAATTGCGGGAGCCTTGGCCACACCACATGAAAAAAAAAATACTACAGAGGGAGGCGCCACTAGCTCCTCAACCAGCGGCAAATCCATTGGGGATCATGTGATCAATGTGGTCGTATCCCCCCCCCTACCCTCCCACAGGCAGAGGACTGCTGTAGCTCAGCCGCAGCAGTCTCCCCAGACCCATGTGCTGACTGTTGGGAAGAGAGAGGCTGCTGTCAGCTGACAAATGAGGGTCCGGGTGCTGGGTCTCTTCAGTAAGCCGGGGCTGGGTAATAAGGAATCTCTCTTGCCGCGTGGAGCTTGCTAGGAAAATACAGGCAGGATTTAGGTAAGTTTCTGGAACTTTATTCCCAGGAATTGGGTCAATGTACATTTAACCTCATTAGCATCATTTCTTGTTGTAGCTTATTCTAGACAGATAATACTATGACCCTTTCTTTCCATGCCAGTAAAATCTCACACTCACTTTTTAACAGTATGAAAAGATGTATACAGCGCTTTAAAACTGGATATGTAAATCCAATTGTATTTTATTACATAAAAATTGTTCCAACAAATTAAAGAAAAAAAATTATAAGAATACAGATTAAAATGTGTCAAGTAGGGCAAGCACAGCAATTTGTTTGGTATATTACCATATGAGAAGCCGGACAGAGTCTAGTGTATGCAGTCCAAGGAATTATGCCACAGTCCTGGGTGCAGTTTTCAATGCTAGCAGATAAAAGTCCACATGGTTTGTAAAGTCAGACCTTTTGTTTGCTTGGTTCTGGACAGATGCTCAGTCCTATTAAAAGCTGGGTCTCTTGTACCTTTGTGGACGTCTGCCAATTCCCCGTTTGTACTTGTAAATGGACTTCTAGGCGTATTCCAAGTTTGGCTAGTGGAATCTGTAGTGCCCGGCTCCTCTCAACCAACGCGTTTCGTTGTATCAACAGCTTTGTCAAGGTATTTAACAGGCCCTCCAATACGAGTTGCACTTTTGAATAATTGAAAAGATTTTTGTTGTGTTAGGCAGCTAAGCCGCAGCACAAGGCTTTCCTATCAGTAGACCACAGTAAATGGCAACTGGCTCCTGAGTAGGAGGAGTGATTGAAATCTGAAACTGTGTAATTAATCTCTTCCATTCATGTTCAGGTAATGTGTTATAATTAATAGAAACACTTTTCTAATTGATATGACAAGGTACATATTAGTCAAATATCATTAATGCATCATCACACAAGAAGGCCATAACAGGCAAAATATATCATACACATATAAAGCAGTAAATGGATACATTACCTGGGTAATTTAGGAGGGATGGCATACGGGTACAGTATAAAATATTGTGCAGTTCATTTTGCAGCAGATAGGATGAACTCATAATAGATAATAAGAGGTGCAGACACTGATTATATGAAAAAATGATCTCTCAAGTAATTTTTCTTGTCTCTTTAATTACTATTGTGTATTCAAAAATTTTCTTGGATGGCTAAAACATGGCAGCCTAGAACTCCTTATTAATTGAGGGAAATACTGACATTTTTATGGAGACTGCAATGTTGCCCATAATGGCTTATCTGTATTTTTCAGAAAAACTATTTGTTTATTCTTAGGCTACAGTATATTTGCTGTCATTAATATAAGTAGGAATTTTCATTTTTCCAACCGTCAGTATTACTAGAGATGTATAACAAACCTTTTTTGCTGGTTTTGGTTCTAATTCATCGTCTGGTTTTGGTGTTGGATTTTGATTTTGATTTTGGCCGTGACTGGCTCTAGTTTTGGTTTTAGATTTCCCCACAAAATTTTTCAAAATAGTTCTTAGAGAATTAGTAACCTCAATAACATTCATTTCCACTAATTTCCAGTCAACTTTGACCACCTCACAGCTCACAATTTTGTTTTTATCTGCTTTAGGCCAAAGGCTGCAGCGAGCTGGCTGGTTACTAAGCAACAGAGCAGCAGCACAAACACACAGCACTTTACAGCACATCTAAGAAACACAGCAGTGGCAGAAATGAAAAGTGGTGCAAAATGGAATTGTACTCGGGCCCTCCCAGCCACCCTTATGTTGGATATTAAAAAGGACATGCACAGTTTAACATACAAAGCATTTCATTAGGACTGACACTTTTGTGGCTGAAGTGCTTTATTTGTTTGGGGACAAACAAAACAAGCTACCAATGAGCTTAAGACAGCTATGCTAACAGCTCTGCAGTGGCAGAATTTAATTGTCAATACCATCCTTATCCTCACCTTCATCAGTGTGTACATAATCCTCATACAATATGAAATCTCCCCCTCTGGAATTCACGATTACAGAAGTCTCTGCACTGTGACACAATTGCCGGGAAAAGGTCTTCCTTGTGGAATTTATTGTTCATCTTGATAAACATCATAATTCCACATTTTGAGGAAGTAGCCTCCTATGCCAATCGCTCATAAGTTTCCTGGCTGCGCTGAAAACAATGTGTACAAGAGCCCCCAAATTGCCTTTTTGTCTTTCCAGTAGTCAGAGGGTTCTGTGACATGCCTATTTGTAAGGGGTTCACTACGATCTGCCGGCGGCCGGCCTCCCGGCTACCAGCATACCGGCGCCGGGAGGCCGGCCACCGGCTTACCGACAGTGTGGCGAGCGCAAATGAGCCCCTTGTGGGCTCGCTGCGCTCGCCACGCTACGGGCACGGTGACACTATTTTATTCTCCCTCCAGGGGGGTCGTGGACCCCCACGAGGGAGAATAAGTGTCGGTATGCCGGCTGTCGGGCTCCCGGCGCCGGTATGCTGGTCGCCGGGAGCCCGACCGCCGGCATACTGAAGACCACCCTTTGTAAGGTGTAATGAAAATAATAATCCCCCATCCTTGGATTGTGACCGTATCAGATGGAGTTATGGAAGAGGTGTCACAAATTTTAGGCAATTATTTTAGACCCGACCAGTTGTCAGTATGTTGCACTGACTCCTCTGCACCACCACTGGGTCTTTCAGGAAAGCTGAGGGGGTTTTTTGGCAGCTGCTGGAGAAACTGAAGATGTTGTCAAAATCCCCTGCTGCAGTTGGAGCTGTTACCAAGCAAACATGGCAAAATCATAAACTGCAAATAACAACAAGTACTGTATTTTGACAATCCCATGAATCTCTTTTGATAAAGTTTGGTTCATTTAATAAACTAAAAGTACAAACTCTATCTCACAGGCTTCCTTTCTTCAAATCTATATTTTTAAAATGCCAATGTTTATACTGTGTATCTCAGTGATGCACATAAAACTATAAACTGCGATCTCCTGTATGCTTTACAATTGTGCATGTCAAACATTATATTGAACAAAACATTTTTTAACCAAAAATAAATATATGCTAAATTATAACTGTGCATAAAAAAGAAATGTTAGGGAGCAGGTAAGTTGTATAATGGGTAAAAAAAACAGGGTTGCTTTAAGAGAGGAGAAGGCCCATGTGCTGCCTCCTCCGTTCGAGACCCCTCCTCTCTGCCAACAGCGCTGGAGAGTATGAGCACTAGAGGGCTCATTCTATACTGCACATGTGCAGATCACCTGGAAAATGGTGTGGCGGCCATTTTCCAAGTGATTTCTCTACTGAACAAGTGCAGATACCATGAAAATGGCCATTGCACCATTTTCACAGTGATTCCACAGCACTTCTGACGTCGGTGTGGGACTCTGGAGGAGTGAGCATTAAAAAAAATGGGTGCAGTGTGTGCGGTGTGGGCCCCATCTGGACTCAGTGGCCTGTGTGCACTGCACACACTGTACACATTATACACATTATATACATTATACAGTGGTAAAAAAGCCCTACACACAGCTACTGAAATATAGTAGATAGGAGTCACTAGAGAGCTGTCTAAATAGCATACACTGTAAAATTATAAAAAAAATGCACAATACAAAAAAATGGAAGATGGAGAAAACAAATCATCACAGGCCATAGTTGCTGCTCATCGCACAAGCCACAATCACAAATAATATAATTCATAAACATTTTTTTCAGAACAATCTAGAATGAATACAGTAAGTGCCAGAGGGGACCCAAGTTCCTTCTTATAAGGCTATACATCCTATATCCAAAATGTATTGGATTTTTCTGTATATTGGAATATTTGCATATCATAATGAGATATCTTGGGGATGGGGCACAAGTCTAACACAGATTGCATGTATGCTTCATATACACCTTATACACACAGCTTGAAATATTTTTTATAATTTTGTGCATGAAACAAAGTTTGTGTACAGATGAAGCCATGCTCATCATTGCTGCTGCATCATACAGACATCCTAGTCACTCCATACAAATAGAGCAGGTAGGCAAAGTAAGGCCTGATAAAGAGGATGCACAGCATGCAATACACAGATTCACCACTGGGTTGTGATAGTTCCAGAAGTGAAAACTACAATACAGTGCCGAATAGCAGCGGATGGATATGGCACTACAGAATACCGAACAATGTAGTATACTGAACAATGTAGAATACTGAACAATGCACTGGCTCTGCCAAGCGGGCCAGTGCACATTAAGTATAGTAGTTCTGTTTTAATACATTAATACTGCAGGGCGGAGTATGAAATCACCGGAACAGCAGGCACCCAGTGATAACATTCCTTACAATTGAAAGTTCCCCTGGTGCGCTGTATAAAATGATCTCTGAAATTTGAACACAGAAAAAGATTTGCTCAGTGTCTCCAACGCACACAGAGAAAAGCACAGTTTAGAGTTCTACACAGCTCTCTAAAAGAGAAGGAAAAATCATTACAATCAGCGATAGAGTTGGGACACACATTGACCATCAGAAAGCAAATGTTTCACACTCTCAGTCAAGCTCTAAAATTGTATTTCAGAATATTCCATATTTCTGAATTTTGGATATAGGAGATACAAACTGTAGCATTGTGACAATTGCTGATCCTTACTGATTAGTATCTCTAAGTTCAATGCACCTGAGGCGGGGTCTATTTACTAAGCCTTGGATGGAGATAAAGTGGACGGAGGTAAAGTACCAGACAATCGGCTCCTAACTGTCATTTTTCAAACCCAGCCTGTGACATGACAGTTGGGAGCTGATTGGCTGGTATTTTATCTCCGCCCACTTTATCCCTATCCAAGGCTTAGTAAATAGACCCCTAAAAGAGTGGTGTGAGTACTAATTCTAATACATCCAAAGTATTGCTTTTTTAAGCATTAAGAGGTCTATTCATGAAGCAGTGAAACATGTGGAGCAATGAGCCAGTGGAGAAGTTGCCCATGGCAATCAATCTGCATTGAAGTAACATTTATCATTTGCATACTATACGATTGTATGGAGCAGCTGATTGGTTGCCATGGACAACTTCTCCACTGGCTCACTTCTCCACTCTTTTCACTATATCATGAGTAGACCCCTAACACTTAAGCATAATTTTTTGGTGACTCCAACAAAAGCTTTAACAATTTCATACATGAAAAGACCTAAATCATTACAGGTGACATCTGTTATCATCCACAGTGCTTGCCTAAATAATTATTATATTACTAGGTGATTCATCGCGCCCTACGGGCGCTCTTCACACCGTCGTTTGGGGCTACGCCCCGTTAACCCCTGCACACCTTTGAACATACGCAGGCCGGTAGATATCAGATTCAGAAATGCAGGGCAGTATAGAGGGCATACAGAAATGGTGTCCGGTTGAGAAAAGATAGAGAGGCGTAGGGGGGGAAAAAGGGAATGTACAGAAACGCGGTGCGATCGGTAAAGGATAGGGAGAGTCAGGGTGGTAGGGCGAGGATAAAGAGAGGGAAGTTGTTAGACAGAAAATACCGTTGCAAGAGGCTACGATCCGTTAACCCCTGCACGGGCTTCAGCTGTGCTATAATTGTTATTATATGGAGTTTTACCTGCAAAAAAGTTTATGCTATTGGGTAAATATTGCAAAGGGGAAGGGCGTGCGATTGTCAAGGGGGCGTAGCCCTTTGTGAGGGCGTAAAGAGTGGCCGCAGGGCACAATGAATAACATAGTGTAGTATATACTGCTAGTGTATGCAGCGCAGCTTATACACACAGTGGCCACAGGTATCAGAGCCGCGTATACACACAATGGACACAGGTAGCTGAGCCGCTTATACACACAATGGCCACAGGTAACGGAGCCACGTATACACACAGTGGCCAGAGGTAGCAGGGCAGCTTATACACACAATACCCACAGGTAGCAGAGCCGCTTATACACACAATACCCACAGGTAGCAGAGCTGCTTATACACACAGTGCCCACAGGTAGCAGTGCAGCTTATACATACAGTGGACACAGGTATCAGAGCCACGTATCCACACAGTGGCCAGAGGTAGCAGGCCAGTTTATACACACAATACCCACAGATAGCAGAGCCGCTTATACACACAGTGCCCACAGGTAGCAGAGCCGCTTATACACACAGTGCCCACAGGTAGCAGAGCCGCTGATACACACAGTGCCCACAGGTAGCAGAGACGTTGATACACACAGTGCCTACAGGTAGCAGAGACGTTGATACACAACGTGCCCACAGGTAGCAAAGCAGTTTATACACACAATGACCACAGGTAGCAGTGTTGCTTATACACACAATGGACCCCGGTAGCAGTGCCACTTCTACACACAATTCCCATAGGTAACAGAGGCACTTATACACACAGTGGCCACAGGTAGCTGAGCCGCTTATACACACAATGGCCACTTTTAGCAGCACCGCTTATACACACAATGGCCACTGGTAGCAGTGTCACTTATACACACAATGGCCACAGGTAGCAGCACCACTTATACACACAATGGCCACAGGTAGCAGCGGCGCTTATACACACAATGGCCACAGGTAGCAGTGTCACTTATACACACAATGGCCACTGGTACCAGAGCCGCGTATACACACTGTGGCCACAGGGAGCTGTGCCACTTATACACAATGGCCACACGTAGCAGTGTCGCTTAGACACATAATGGCCACAGTATTACTTTTTTTTTATTAATCCAATGTCCATTGGTAGCAACTATACTCACAGAAGTTCAGTGTGTGTGTGGGGGGGTTTGGAAATAGGGTGGGTTCAGTGAGGTGGAGGTGCCTATCCATGCCGCTGATCACCCCGATTCAGGGAATCACTTGTAGCGGCTGCGGATGGTGTCCGAGGTGCTACGTGTGGTGGAGGGGTGGGTGCGGGAGGGGGTCCAGAGGTGTTGCGGGTGGTGGAGGGGTGGGTGCAGTGGCACGGATGGCGGAAAGGGTGCAGAGGTGCTGTGGGTGGGGGAGGCGTAGGTGTGGAGGGGCGCGGATGGGGTCTAGAGGTGCTGCGGGTGGAGGAGGGGTATGTGCGGGGGATGGATGTGGTGGGTGCCGTGGGTGGAGGAGGGGCAGGGGGTGCTGCGGGTGGGGGCGGGAGTGCCGTGGGAGGGGTGGGGGGTGCTGCGGGTGCTACGGGTGGGGTAGGGGGTGCGAGGCGGATGTCGCAGGTGGGGGGTGGATACTGTTGGTGCCGCGGGTGGGGGAAGGGCGGGCGGGTTTTATGGTGCGGGGGTGTAGCGGGGGGAGTGGTGGGAGTGCAGCGGGTGGGGGAGGGGCAGGGGGAGCCGCGGGTTGTGGGTGCTACGGGTGGGGGAGGGGCATGTGCTGTGGGTGGGGGATGGATGTGGTAGGTGCCGCGGGTGGGGTGGAGGGTGCGAGAGTGTAGCGGGGGGGAGAGGTGGGTATGGGGGTGGGGGAGGTGCGAAGGTGCTGCGGGTGGGGGAAAGGGCAGGAGTGCAGCGTGTGCCACGGGTGGGGGTGGATGTGGTGGATGCTGTGGGTGCCGCGGGTGGGGGAGGTACGGGTGGGGTGGAGGGTGCGGGGGAGAGGTGGGTATGGGGGTGGAGGAGGTGCAGCTGCGGGGGTGTGGTGGGCTATGGATGGGGAGGGGGTGCTGCGGGTGTGGGTGCTATGGGTGGGGGAGGGGGCGGGAGTACCGCAGGTGGGGGTGAATGTGGTGGATCCTGTGGGTGCCGCGGGTGGGGGAGGGGCGGGGCAGGAAGGGTGGAGGGAGCGGTGGTGTATGGGGGGAGAGGTGGGTATGGGGGTGCCGCGGGTGGGGGAGGGGTGGTGTTAGCTACGGGTGGGGGAGGGGCATGTGCCACGGGTGGGGGGATGTGGTGGATGCTGTGGGTGCAGCGGGTGGGGGAGGGGCAGGTGGGGTGGAGGGTGCGGGGGTGTAGCAGGGGGGAGAGGGGTATGGGGGTGGGATGGGGGAGGTGGGCAAAACCATGTGCACTGCAGGGGGGGCAGATAACATGTGCAGAGAGAGTTAGATTTGGGTGTGGTGAGTTCAATCTGCAATCTAAATTGCAGTGTAAAAATAAAGCAGCCAGTATTTACCCTGCACAGAAACAAAATAACCCAAGTGTTATATCTGCCCCCCCCTGCAGTGCACATGGTTTTGCCCAACTGCTGAAAAATTTCCTGCTGCGATCAACTTGGAATTACCCCCATAGAGTATTTCAAAACAAAAGGTTGGCTATTTCTACATAATTTCCTAACATTGATTATAGCGTTCACAACACATTTAAAAAAAAAAAACATGATCAATGAAAACAAATAGCAGCACCATTCCTACAGAAGGTATAATTAAACAATTTAATGACCAATGGCTCCTAGCCAATAAAACAACAATGAATTAGCAGATCCAATAAAATCCCAAACTCCACTATGACTTGTATGGAGGCAATAGAGCCATCCTTATTGTGTAGCACTATTATTCTAATATGTCTGCTGTTTTCATTTAAGGAAGCGATAGAGGTCCCGAGACAGCGACGGACACTATCTGAACACAATGCCGATGTTTGCGCAGTTGAGTGATTATTTGCTACTGTACATGCGTAAATAATTCTGATAACCCCTACTGCACATGCGTTACGCTGAGTATATACCCAAAGGGCGCTGTTGTGCATGGAGCTGCTGGTATCTGATATGGCAAGGCAAATAAATGGGTGTTTCTGGGTGGTGCATGGGAGATGGCCTGCAGTGAGCACACAAAAAAATCAGTCACATGGGCATGTTATGGCAGTGACACAGGCATGTCACTGCAAGCGGACAGCAATAGGCCTGGTCAGTAAAAGAAGAAGTGCTCAGAAACACCATCTAGATAGCCACAACTTACCCCTGCTCCAAGCACAGGCCACCCACCTGTCCTGACTTCATCTTTCTATCCAAGTCCATCTCTAATATGTTCCCTAATCAAACCTCTTTTTCCTCTGCTCCCATCACCCACCTACTCCCACCACTATTTACCTTACCTCTATCTGAAGATTCTTGGAATTGACCCAGACTGCTTTGACTACTCTGATCTCTCCAATCATGACCTCAGCCTGTATCTGGACTTCTCCATGTTAACTGTCTGTCCCGAAACTGGATTGTTTCCTGTTTGCTCTGCTATCTCCAACTCTAAACTTGGTCTGAATTTAGACCCAGCCAGTCTGCCCATGTCTCTGACATCTGCTCAAAAGTATTTTCATTGTCCACTCAGCCCATCATGCCTGGTGCTTATCTGGTGAGTGGTGGCTTAAGCAGTGCAGCAGCAAAGACCATATCCCCTTGTGGGGGTCACTGTAAAAAACCTGAGCTGTGTTTATACTCCGAGCCCTCAGGATAAGGGGTACCAGACTGGGCTGGCATGTCTGCAGAAGCCCTGACAAGGTTAGTGATTCATAACACATACCCATGAACGTATATATTTAGATTGGCCCATTGAAAAAGTTAACCCTTACTACTCATGGCCAGTATAGCTGAGGTAGCTGAGAATATTTTATGCATATAGTAAACATCTTTGAATTGGATGTCCATTGCTTTTAACAAATATAAAGTTCATAATGCCCTAGGCATTTTTGTAACACTAGTTTAGGCCAGTTTACTTTATGGCAGTGCCACATTGATGCTTAGATAGGTTTCCCAAATGTTTTTTTCCCCCTGTGGTGATGGCCATGTATATATAGGTCTAAGGAAAAACAAACTATTTCACCAGTGAAACATCCATCCTTGTACAGCATTTGTACAGTATGACACTATATAAATCATCACTTGTGTTTTATATTATAAACTACTGTTTAAGAATGGGCCACTGCACATAAACTTGCTCCCCAGGATAAATACCCACCAGGAGTAATAGTTCCCAGGGTAAGTACACACTAGGAGTAATTCTATTGAACATCCATTACTGTTGCCATCCACTGGCTTATTTGCTCCCCAGACTAAATACACACTAGGAGTAATACTACTGAACTAACTGCCATTCATTGGCTAATTTCTCATTGGCCATCAAACAATTTTAATATTTGATTGGCCAAACAAATGGAAATTAATCTTGTTAGTTAATTAACCAATGGGGAATTGGTGCACTATCAAAGCACATCCTGTGCACAGCAGTTAAGGCAGTATCACAATTAAACGGGGTGCGGTCAGTATCTCGGAGCAGTGGATGTCAGGGGCCAGGTGACCGACCCCGGAATCCCAACACAGCACAGAATCCCGGCGCCAGAAAACCCGACCAACGCAATCCCTATGGTGAATATTGTGGTGAGGGTGACTACGCCCATTACTATAAAAATAATTATATAAAAAAATAATTTCAGGGCCGCACTCCACAGGGGGGAGCAATTTTAATACAGCAGGGGCAAGGGGGGACAAGGTGAAGGGCACCCGCTTCCTACCTTACATGAACAGGTATGGTTTTCACTTGTTGCTTTTTGGAAGTGGCGCATTGATGTGCGATTTTATTGGGGTTTTTGATGGGGCCTAGTGAAAAAATAGTTTTTACATGTCAAGATCCGAAAAATCAGTGCATTGATTTTGTGTATTGAGATGCAAATTTTATGCGATTTTGGTGCGAATTCATGAGCTTCTCCAAAGATGATATATTTGATTTCCACTGATACCAATGTTATTTTGACAGTGTTTGAACCGATGGTGATTTGTCACAAATTGGAGTGTGAACTCACTTTTAACATGCGACTTCCATGCAAATTAACCCTAAGTAAATTTGTGATTCGCAAAATTGCGTCTTTATCCCACACAAAATGGCAAGTCAACCTTTAGTAAATTTCCCCCCTAGTTAGCTGTTTGGAATAAAATTCCAGTAATGTACAGTCTGTTTGCAAATGAGAATACTGTAGGCCACTTACTCCCAAACGTGGAAAACAAATGAAAATGGTCATTCAGACCTGTTGGTTAAATCCTCTTGGTTTCACTAATTTGTCTGACAACCAATTTTGTTTGTTTTGTCTGGCGTTTGGAAGCAAATGGTGAATTGTCATATCCAAAGATACTGTATATTACCAGACTTTCTAACCAGCCAACTATTGCATATAATATACTACTAAAGAATCTGATGTGTAGATTAGCTAAAGCTGAAGTGTTTGTTAAATTAAGTAAATAATTACAAACTCAATAAGACGTTTCCCATGACACCTTAGTATAATTAAAGAAATGTATTATCTCTGGCTGAAGGCAAACTAAATTATTTAACAGCTTACCTTTCCTAAGCTTAATGTAATGTAACACAAATCTCAGGAACTCTTGAGCATAATTGCCAGTTCTAAAGCTACAAAACTTCTTTTCTTGGCTGTATGAAGAGATGTGAGGCTGCTGTAACTATGTAAGGGTGAGTGGGCTGTACAGTGGCAAATTTCCCATTAGGCACGTGCCTAGGGGTGGCACTTGTTTGGGGGCAACACTTGGATGTTTGTGTTGGTACTGCCAGCCCAAAAAGTACCAGTAAATATTTCCACTGTGCTCATAGGCAAACGCTGGGGGGGGGTTTCTGGTTGCACGGAAACCCCCATCCTCTTGGCAAGTGGCTAAAATTATGACAACATATCAATGGTATATAATACAATTACTAGAGCTGCTGCCACATCATGCAATGTAAGGGACAGAGCAGAGCTGCTACACATGCCCAGTGCTAGCTGCTTCTTTTACCAAGTTTTTTGTGTGTGTGGATCTGAGAAATCAGTGTACTGAACCAGATAGTAGCTACCAGGAAGAACAGACAGGAGCCTTACCATGAGGTGGGAGAATGCATGATTAGAAAGTGCAGTACTGGTTGTATTATGTTTGTGTATTGGTATGCTTAACCTTTTCCTGACCACTTATCTTATTTATATGATTTCAATTGTTTTAAATATTAATACTGTATTTAACACAGTATCCAGTATATAAAAAAAACAATGTGTACATTAATGTCAGGGTTGTTACTAGGTTCTTCTACTACTTCCCCAAACTCCCGCACTTGCTCCAATGTTCTGCAGAGTGGGAGATTCTGGATTGCATTTGGAAACCCCCCTCTAGAAATCCTGCGTTTGCCACTGGTACTGTACCATATGCCATTTTGAATGGGGTGTAAATGCGTAGGACATGCACATACTGCCGCTGTAAGCTGTCACTTAGCTGCTCAGTAGCGATGTTACGGCTTGCTTCTAGGTCAGCTCTGATCCCAGCAGGTGTTGTCACAGCATCCACGTCCTTAGCCATGGCCAACGCATTTCATCCGATAGGGACTTCGGCAGATGGTCCCTATTGGAAGAAACACGTTGGACGTGGCTAAGGATATGGACGCTGTGACGTCACCCACCAGGATCAGAGCTGGCCTAGAAGCAAGCCTTAACATTGCTACTGAGCGGCTAAGTGACTGTTGTCATTCATGCTGATAATTTTAAACCTAGATGTAAGTGAGCATATGTTTTAAGTAAAGTTTGTGCATTTGAAATCATTTACAAGTGCGCTCTCCATTTGTTCTTCAGTTTCTTATTATACTCCAGTGGCATGGAGTGGATTGAAGCTGCGTTTGGATGGCTGGAAAAGAACTCTGAGAACCTAAGGACTATTTGCACAAGGACTGAGTATTATCCTACAAATATATATATATATATATATATATATAGACTAAGGACGTGAGGTGGCACTCACAGAGCTTAATAATCCAACGGAGTATGAAGGCAACTGGCACCTAAACTTGACATCAACGTTTCAGTTTTATTTCAAAAACTTTCATCATGACGAAAGTTTTTTACATAAAACTGAAACGTTGATGTAAAGTTTAGGTACCAGTCGCCTTCATATTCCGTTGGATTATTAAGCCTTGTGAGTGCCGCCTCACATCCTTCGTCTGCATTTTCCACTTAGCAAAGTGGGTAGGAAGCACTGAGGCTATAGTATATGGGAGGAAGGAGTGTCGGCATCTATCGGTATATATATATATATATATATATATATATATATTTATTTATATATACATATATATAAAATGTTATTTTAAAGAGAAACATATATGGAAAGATACATAGATCAAATAGAGAAGATAAAGAAATAGATACATATATAAAAAAAACAGAGGATAGATGACGGTAGATAAGATAGAGAGAAAAATATATATGATTTTCTACAAAAAAACCATACTGTATATAATAGTGGGGCCTTCATCTTGGACGCATTGACATCATTGTGTTCTGCCTAAGGAGAGAGGAACACAGTTTAAATTTTCCTGTAACATTATTTACATAATTAACCAATAAACTAAATGTACTAAACTATAAATTTAAATCAAATATGTGTCTCATAATTCTTAAATGCTCACTCATTCAAAATGCTAACATTCAAAATGGATGCAACACATGCTTGGTCTGGTAAAAAAAAAAATATATATATATATATATATATATATATATATATATATTACTAACACTACTAGTAATGATACTATTATTAATAATAATAATAATAAAAATTAGAAGAAAAAGAACAACAACAACAAATAACAACACCGAGCAGATATTTCTTTGTGTTACAATGTTATTTAGAAGCCATGTACCTACCACTTTAACACTCTCTGGACACCTCAAAACATGCGCATACTACTGCCTGCCACTTTATCTCTCTCTGTACACATGCAAAATAACGACACTCCTCATGCTTGAGCACATTCACATGGGAATGCTTCGGTATGCAAAATGGGAGCATATATCTACTTACAGGTGTGTATATGCTCATGTAGGGGCGCCAACAATTCCAGTTGACGGTGGCTGAGGTTGGACTACTGGTATTCTAGCTGGACAATGGTCAGCCTTGTGCCCCTCTGAATGCGGATCTTCCAGCGGACCTCCGCATAGGCTGCCTTGCTTTATAACATTAAGCAAATAGGGGACCATTCTGCCCACATGGCAGTCTATTACCGCGGTGAGGAGCATCAATTCCCTGCCCAGCAACTCACATGGTGCCAATGGCGTATTGAGCTAAATTTCCAATATTAATATAGTCTGCCTGCTGTTGATTGGTCAGTTACTTTATGATGCCAAAAAGTCAATTGGAAGTTCACATATTGTGTGTGTGTGTTTATCCCACAATACTGCTGTGTTCGTAGAGTAGGCCATGTGAATGAGTACTCATTTCGGTTTGCAAACGTAGCAACTGCAATCAGTAAAATCATAAACATATTAAATAACTCACCAATTTGATTTTGTTGTTTTATTTTCAACTGTACATTCCAGTTGTTCATTATGGAGATAAAACATATATACAGTAAGTATTAGTAAATAAACTACAATTTAAAAGTATAGTCTTATAAGCTTATAGTCTTTGTGGATCCACTCCTACACATGGCATAATCACTAGAGATGAGCTGGTTCGGTTCTCCGAGATCCAAACCGCCCCGAACTTCACCCATTTTACACGGTTCCGAGGCAGCCTCGGATCTTCCCGCCTTGCTCGGTTAACCCGAACGCGCCCGAACGTCATCATCCTGCTGTCGGATTCTCACGAGATTCGTATTCTATATAAAAAGCCACGCGTCGCCGCCATTTTCACTTGTGCATTGGAGATTGAACGGAGAGGACGTGGCTGCGTTCTCTCCCTGAAAAGCTCAGTGTGCTGCAAATATCTGTGCTCAGTGTGCTGCAAATATCTGTGCTCAGTGTGATGAAAATATCTACGTTCTCTGCCTGAAAACGCTCCATATCTGTACTCGGTGTGCTGCAAATGTCTGTGCTCAGTGTGCTTTATTGTGGGGACTGGGGACCACCAGTATATAATGATACTTATAGTAGTACAGTACAGTAGGCCATTGCTGTATCTTGCAGCTCTGTGTCACTGCAAGTATCCATTCCATATCTGTGTAGCATTTTTGTGAGCAGTATATATAGTATTACAGTGCAGCATTTTGGTGACCCAACAGTATATAGTTGTGTACAGTAGGCCATTGCTGTATCTTGCAGCTTTGTGTCACTGCAAGTATCCATTCCATATCTGTGCAGCATTTTTGTGAGCAGTATATATAGTATTACAGTGCAGCATTTTGGTGACCCAAAAGTATATAGTTGTGTACAGTAGGCCATTGCTGTATCTTGCAGCTTTGTGTCACTGCAAGTATCCATTCCATATCTGTGCAGCATTTTTGTGAGCAGTATATATAGTATTACAGTGCAGCATTTTGGTGACCCAACAGTATATAGTTGTGTACAGTAGGCCATTGCTGTATCTTGCAGCTCTGTGTCACTGCAAGTATTCATTCCATATATGTGCAGCATTTTTGTGAGCAGTATATAGTAGGACAGTGCAGCATTTGGTGACCATCTAGTAACCTGATCAGTGCTCAATATCTGCTGCATTGTTGTGACCAGTATGTATACTGTACTGTGCGACTTGTGTTATACACCTGGTGATTATACATCCTGTAATCTGTACTGAGCGATATGTGAGATACACCTGGGGATTACACACCCTATATACTGTACTGTGTGATGTGTGAGATACACCTGGGGATTATACACCCTATATTATTATTATTATTATTATTATTATTATCCTTTATTTATATGGCGCCACAAGGGTTCTGCAGCGCCCAATTACAGAGTACATAAATAATCAAACAGGAAAACAGCAATTTACAGTTGATGACAGTATAGGACAAGTACAGGGTAAATACACAGTTACATCAGCAGATGACACTGGAATAAGTATCAGGTGGCAGAAGACTGCTGGATGTGGTACAGTTGAAGATTATTAAAGTAAGACAAAGGATAAGCACATGAGGGAAGAGAGCCCTGCTCGTGAGAGCTTACAATCTAAAGGGGAGGGGTAGACAGACATGGGTGACACAGATGGGGTACATAGAGAACGTGGAACAGAGGGTTAGGATGAGATTTGGCTGGGTTTGGTGAAGAAGTGGACCCCCAAAAGGCACAAGTCAATACTTAACATTGCAACATTTTACTGAGCTATGCAGGATAAAATTAAAAATAGGGGGAAATAAAAAGACTCGATAACTTCTACCGCTTTCAAAAAGGTCAATGGAAGCAGAAATAATGGACAACTACCTCATGGAAGCCAGATACAGTATACCAAACAGTACTTAGCAGAGTTAGGAATGAGTGCTTATGAAATACAGTAACATTTTGTCATAATATTTCAGAAACTGCATGGCTGGTCTCTTGCACTCTTTTGCTCTAATACACCACCTGCTTTAGGATTTATATTCAAAAACATTATGTGTCCATAATCCCAAAAACGTCAGTCTTCTTGGAAAGTGGTTTGTTCCTTTGTAAGGGAGAGAACAAACGTTCTCAAACAACGGTTTCTCAATTTCTTTTTCCTCTGGGAAGGGATTGTGGATTTGCAGGAATATCTGAGCGTTTCTGTAATCAGAAAGCAGCGACTTTCTACAAATGTTTACGAATAATTCCAGTGATTTTGTCATTTTCTTCCAGTGATTTGGACCAATCATACCATTGATTAGAACGAATAATTCCAGTGATTTTGTCATTTTCTTCCAGTGATTTGGACCAATAATACCATTGATTAGAATGAATAATTCCAGTGATTTTGTCATTTTCTTCCAGTGATTTGGACCAATAATACCATTGATTAGAACGAATAATTCCAGTGATTTTGTCATTTTCTTCCAGTGAGTTGGACCAATAATACCATTGATTAGAACAAATAATTCCAGTGATTTTGTCATTTTCTTCCAGTGATTTGGACCAATAATACCATTGATTAGAACGAATAATTCCAGTGATTTTGTCATTTTCTTCCAGTGATTTGGAACAATAATACCATAGATTAGAACAAATAATTCCAGTGATTTTGTCATTTTCCTCCAGTGATTTGGACCAATAATACCATTGATTAGAACGAATAATTCCTGTGATATTTAGGTGTTTGTGTCGCTTAGCTTAGCCGTCCAGCAACCACAGTGCACCTCTTTTTCTCTTTTCTTTGCATCATGTGCTGTTTGGGGCCAATTTTTTGAAGTGACATCCTGTCTGACACTGCAGTGCCACTCCTAGATGGGCCAGGTGTTTGTGCCGCCCTCTTGGGTCGCTTTGCTTAGTCATCCAGCGACCTCAGTGCAAATTTTAGGACTAAAAATAGTATTGTGAGGTGTGAGGTGTTCAGAATAGAATGGAAATGAGTGGAAATTGTGGTTATTGAGGTTAATAATATTATAGGATCAAAATTAGCCCCAAATTTTATTATTTAAGCTGTTTTTGAGGGGTTTTTGGAAAAAAAACACCCAAATCCAAAACACACCCGAATCCGACAAAAAATGTTCAGGGAGGTTTTGCCAAAACGCGTCCGAATCCAAAACACGGCCGCGGAACCGAATCCAAAACCAAAACACAAAACCCGAAAAATTTCCGGTGCACATCTCTATCACGGATCCCATTGTTAAACAAATTAGACGAACAGTGCATCTAGAAAGTATTCACAGCTCTTCACTTTTTCAACATTTTGTTATGTTACAGCCTTATTCCAAAATGGAATAAATTCATATTTCCCCTCAAAATTCTACACACAATACCCCATAATGACAAATTTATTAAATACAAAAAACTAAGAAATCACATGTACATAAGTATTCACAGCCTTTGCTCAATACTTTGTGGATGCACCTTTGGCAGCAATTACAGCCTCAAGTCTTTTTAAATATGATGCCACAAGCTTGGCATACCTATCTTTGGACAGTTTCGCCCATTCCTCTTTGCAGCAGTTCTCAAGCTCCATCAGGTTGGATGGGAAGCATCGGTGTGCACAGCCATTTTCAGATCTCTTCAGAGATGTTCAATCGAATTCAAGTCTGGGCTCTGGCTGGGCCACTCAAGGACATTCACAGAGTTGTCCTGAATCCACTCCTTTGCTATCTTGGCTGTGTGCTTAGGGTCGTTGTCCTGCTGAAAGATGAACCGTCGCCTCAGTCTGAGGTCAAGAGCGCTCTGGAGCAGGTTTTCATCCAGGATGTCTCTGTACATTGCTGCATTCATCTTTCCCTCGATACTGACTAGTCTCCCAGTTCCTGCCGCTGAAAAACATCCCCACAGCATGATGCTGCGACAACCATACTTCACTGTAGGGATGGTATTGGCCTGGTGATGAGCGGTGTCTGATTTCCTCCAAACATGATGCCTGGCATTCGCACCAAAGAGTTCAATCTTTGTCTCATCAGACCAGAGAATTTTGTTTCTCATAGTCTCAGAATCCTTTAGGTGCATTTTGGCAAAATCCAGACAGGCTGCCATGTGCTTTTTACTAAGGAGTGGCTTCCATCTGGCCACTCTACCATACAGGCCTGATTGGTTGTTTACTGCAGAGATGGTTGTCCTTCTGGAAGGTTCTCTTCTCTCCACAGAGGAATGCTATAGCTCTGACAGAGTGACCACCGGGTTCTTGGTCACCTCCCTGACTAGGGCCCTTCTCTCCGATCGCTCAGTTTACATGGCCGCCCAGTTCTAGGAAGAGTCCTGGTGGTTGTGAATTTCTTCCATTTATGGATGATGGAGGCCACTGTGCTCATTGGGACCTCCAAAGCAGCAGATATTTTTCTGTACCCTTCCCCAGATTTGTGCCTTGAGACAATCCTGTCTTGGAGGTCTACAGACAATTCCTTTGACTTCATGCTTGGTTTGTGCTCAGACATGCACTGTCAAGTGTGGGACCTTATATAGACAGGTGTGTGCCTTTCCAAATAATGTCCAATCAACTGAATTTACCACAGGTGGACTCCAATTAAGCTGTAGGAATATCTCAAGGATGATCAGGGAAAACAGGATGCACGTGAGCTCAATTTTGAGCTTCATGGCAAAGGCTGTGAATACTTATGTACATGTGATTTCTTAGTTTTGATTTTTAATACATTTGCATTATGGGGTATTGTGTGTAGAATTTTGAGGGAAAATGAATTTATTCCATTTTGGAATAAGGCTGTAACATAATAAAATGTGGCAAAAGTGAAGGGCTGTAAATACTTTCCAGATGCACTGTATACCTAAAAATAGAATGGGTACAAGTTAACACTATTTTTGAATACAATTATTAAAATTGTACTATAAATATTATTGTATGCAGTATATTTAAAACAAAACCAAAACATGAAAAAAAAAACATTTTGCCAAAACAAATAACGACAAACAGCTTTTATTGTTGTTCAAGAAAACACTGTGACTGAACACCACACCAGTTTTATTACAGTGATGTGCAGTGGAGTGAGGCAGGTGAGGCAGAGCCTTTCCTGTCATACTAACGTTTGTGGCAGAGTTTTGACTGTATACAGTATATGAAAAATAGAGATGTGCACCGGAAATTTTTCGGGTTTTGTGTTTTGGTTTTGGATTCGGTTCCGAGGCTGTGTTTTGGATTCGGACGCGTTTTGGCAAAACCTCCCTGAAAATTTGTTGTCGGATTCGGGTGTGTTTTGGATTCGGGTGTTTTTTTACAAAAAACCCTCAAAAACAGCTTAAATCATAGAATTTGGGGGTCATTTTGATACCATAGTATTATTAACCTCAATAACCATAGTTTCCACTCATTTTCAGTCTACTCTGAACACCTCACACCTCACAATATTATTTTTAGTCCTAAAATTTGCACCGAGGTCGCTGGATGACTAAGCTAAGCGACCCAAGTGGCCGACACAAACACCTGGCCCATCTAGGAGTGGCACTGCAGTGTCAGACAGGATGGCACTTCAAAAAAATAGTCCCCAAACAGCACATGATGCAAAGAAAAAAAGAGGCGCAATGAGGTAGCTGTGTGACTAAGCTAAGCGACCCAAGTGGCCGACACAAACACCTGGCCCATCTAGGAGTTGTACTGCAGTGTCAGACAGGATGTCAGATTTAAAAAATTGTCCCCAAACAGCACATGATGCAAAGAAAAAAAGAGGTGCACCAAGGTCGCTGAATGGCTAAGCTAAGCAACACAAGTGGCTGACACAAAGACCTGGCCCATCTAGGAGTGGCACTGCAGTGTCAGACAGGATGGCACTTCAAAAAAATAGTCCCCAAACAGCACATGATGCAAAGAAAAATGAAAGAAAAAAGAGGTGCAAGATGGAATTGTCCTTGGGCCCTCCCACCCACCCTTATGTTGTATAAACAGGACATGCACAATTTAACGAACCCATCATTTCAGCGACAGGGTCTGCCACACGACTGTGACTGAAATGACTGGTTGGTTTGGGCCCCCACCAAAAAAGAAGCAATCAATCTCTTCTTGCACAAACTGGCTCTACAGAGGCAAGATATCGACCTCATCCTCATCGTCCGATTCCTCACCCCTTTCACTGTGTACATCCCCCTCCTCACAGATTATTAATTCGTCCCCACTGGAATCCACCATCTCAGGTCCCTGTGTACTTTCTGGAGGCAATTGCTAGTGAATGTCTCCACCGAGGAATTGATTATAATTCATTTTGATGAACATCATCTTCTCCACATTTTCTGGAAGTAACCTCGTACGCCGATTGCTGACAAGGTGAGCGGCTGCACTAAACACTCTTTCGGAGTACACACTGGAGGGGGGGCAACTTAGGTAAAATAAAGCCAGTTTGTGCAAGGGCCTCCAAATTGCCTCTTTTTCCTGCCAGTATACGTACGGACTGTCTGACTTGCCTACTTGGATGCGGTCACTCATATAATCCTCTATTATTCTTTCAATGGTGACAGAATCATATGCAGTGACAGTAGACGACATGTCAGTAATCGTTGGCAGGTCCTTCAGTCCGGACCAGATGTCAGCACTCGCTCCAGACTGCCCTGCATCACCGCCAGCGGGTGGGCTCGGAATTCTTAGCCTTTTCCTCACAGCCCCAGTTGCGGGAGAATGTGAAGGAGGAGCTGTTGACGGGTCACGTTCCGCTTGACTTGACAATTTTCTCACCAGCAGGTCTTTGAACCTCTGCAGACTTGTGTCTGCCGGAAAGAAAGATACAACGTAGGATTTAAATCTAGGATCGAGCACGGTGGCCAAAATGTAGTGCTCTGATTTCAACAGATTGACCACCCGTGAATCCTGGTTAAGCGAATTAAGGGCTCCATCCACAAGTCCCACATACCTAGCGGAATCGCTCTGTTTTAGCTCCTCCTTCAATGTCTCCAGCTTCTTCTGCAAAAGCCTGATGAAGGGAATGACTCAGGCTGGCAGTGTCTGAACTGACTTCACGTGTGGCAAGTTCAAAGGGTTGCAGAACCTTGCACAACGTTGAAGTCCTTCTCCACTGCGCTTGAGTCAGGTGCATTCCCCCTCCTTTGCCTATATTGTAGGCAGATGTATAGGCTTGAATGGCCTTTTGCTGCTCCTCCATCCTCTGAAGCATATAGAGGGTTGAATTCCACCTCGTTACCACCTCTTGCATCAGATGATGGCAGGGCAGGTTCAGGACTGTTTGCTGGTGCTCCAGTCTTCGGCACGCGGTGGCTGAATGCCAAAAGTGGCCCGCAATTCTTCGGGCCACCGACAGCATCTCTTGCACGCCCCTGTCGTTTTTTAAATAATTCTGCACCACCAAATTCAATGTATGTGCAAAACATGGGACGTGCTGGAATTTGCCCAGATGTAATGCACGCACAATATTGGTGGCGTTGTCCGATGTCACAAATCCCCAGGAGAGTCCAATTGGGGTAAGCCATTCTGCGATGATGTTCCTCAGTTTCCTTAAGAGGTTTTCAACTGTGTGCCTCTTATAGAAAGCAGTGATACAAAGCGTAGTCTGCCTAGGAACGAGTTGGCGTTTGCGAGATGCTGCTACTGGTGCCGCCGCTGCTGTTCTTGCTGCGCGAGGCAATACATCTACCCAGTTGGCTGTCACAGTCATATAGTCCTGAGTCTGCCCTGCTCCACTTGTCCACATGTCCGTGGTTAAGTGGACATTGGGTACAACTGCATTTTTTAGGACACTGGTGACTCTTTTTCTGAGGTCTGTGTACATTTTCGGTATCGCCTGCCTAGAGAAATGGAACCTAGATGGTATTTGGTACCGGGGACACAGTACCTCAATCAAGTCTCTAGTTCCCTGTGAATTAACGGTGGATACCGGAAACACGTTTCTCACCACCCAGGCTGCCAAGGCCTGAGTTATCCGCTTTGCAGCAGGATGACTGCTGTGATATTTCATCTTCCTCGCAAAGGACTGTTGGACAGTCAATTGCTTACTGGAAGTAGTACAAGTGGTCTTCCGACTTCCCCTCTGGGATGACGATCGACTCCCAGCAGCAACAACAGCACCGCCAGCAGCAGTAGGCGTTACACTCAAGGATGCATCGGAGGAATCCCAGGCAGGAGAGGACTCGTCAGACTTGACAGTGACATGGCCTGCAGGACTATTGGCTTTCCTGTCTAAGGAGGAAATTGACACTGAGGGAGTTGGTGGTGTGGTTTGCAGGAGCTTGGTTACAAGAGGAAGGGATTTAGTGGTCAGTGGACTGCTTCCGCTGTCATCCAAAGTTTTTGAACTTGTCACTGACTTCTGATGAATGCGGTCCAGGTGACGTATAAGGGAGGATGTTCCTAGGTGGTTAACGTCCTTACCCCTACTTATTACAGCTTGACAACGGCAACACACGGCTTGACACCAGTTGTCCGCATTTCTGTTGAAATAATTCAACACCGAAGAGGTGATTTTTTTTGTATTTTGATCAGGCTTGTCAATGGCCATATACGTCCCACGGACAACAGGTGTCTCCCCGGGTGCCTGACTTAAACAAACCACCTCACCATCAGAATCCTCCTTGTCAATTTCTTCCCCAGCGCCAGCAACACCCATATCCTCATCCTGGTGTACTTCAACAGTGACATCTTCAATTTGACTATCAGGAACTGGACTGCGGGTGCTCCTTCCAGCACTTGCAGGGGGCGTGCATATGGTGGAAGGCGCAACCTCTTCCCGTCCAGTGTTGGGAAGGTCAGGTATCGCAACCGACACAATTGGACTCTCCTTGGGGATTTGTGATTTAGAAGAACGCACAGTTCTTTGCTGTGCTTTTGCCATCTTAACTCTTTTAAGTTTTCTAGCAGGAGGATGAGTGCTTCCATCCTCAGGTGAAGCTGAACCACTAGCCTTGAACATAGGCCAGGGCCTCAGCCGTTCCTTGCCACTCCATGTCGTAAATGGCACATTGGCAAGTTTACGCTTCTCCTCAGACGATTTTGATTTAGATTTTTGGGTCATTTTACTGAGCTTTATTTTTTTGGATTTTACATGCTCTCTACTATGACATTGGGCATCGGCCTTGGCAGACGACGTTGATGGCATTTCATCGTCTCGGCCATGACTAGTGGCAGCAGCTTCAGCACGAGGTGGAAGTGGATCTTGATCTTTCCCTATTTTACCCTACACATTTTTGTTCTCCATTTTTTAATGTGTGGAATTATATGCCAGTAGTATATCAATAGCAATGGCCTACTACTATATATACTGCGCACAACTGAAATGCACCACAGGTATGGATGGATAGTATACTTGACAACACAGAAGTAGGTAGAGCAGTGGCCTACTGTACCGTACTGCTATATAGTATATACTGATGGTCAGCAAACTGTGCAAAACTGAAATGCACCACAGGTATGGATGGATAGTATACTTGACGATACAGAGGTAGGTAGAGCAGTGGCCTACTGTACCGTACTGCTATATAGTATATACTGGTGGTCAGCAAACTGCAAAACTGAAATGCACCACAGGTATGGATGGATAGTATACTTGACGACACAGAGGTAGGTAGAGCAGTGGCCTACTGTACCGTACTGCTATATATTATATACTGGTGGACAGCAAACTGTGCAAAACTGAAATGCACCACAGGTATGGATGGATAGTATACTTGACGACACAGAGGTAGGTAGAGAAGTGGCCTACTGTACCGTACTGCTATATAGTATATACTGGTGGACAGCAAACTGTGCAAATCTGAAATGCACCACAGGTATGGATGGATAGTATACTTGACGACACAGAGGTAGGTAGAGCAGTGGCCTACTGTACCGTACTGCTATATATTATATACTGGTGGACAGCAAACTGTGCAAAACTGAAATGCACCACAGGTATGGATGGATAGTATACTTGACGACACAGAGGTAGGTAGAGCAGTGGCCTACTGTACCGTACTGCTATATAGTATATACTGGTGGTCAGCAAACTGTGCAAAACTGAAATGCACCACAGGTATGGATGGATAGTATACTTGACGACACAGAGGTAGGTAGAGCAGTGGCCTACTGTACCGTACTGCTATATAGTATATACTGATGGTCAGCAAACTGTGCAAAACTGAAATGCCCCACAGGTATGGATGGATAGTATACTTGACGACACAGAGGTAGGTAGAGCAGTGGCCTACTGTACCGTACTGCTATATATTATATACTGGTGGACAGCAAACTGTGCAAAACTGAAATGCACCACACGTATGGATGGATAGTATACTTGACGACACAGAGGTAGGTAGAGCAGTGGCCTACTGTACCGTACTGCTATATAGTATATACTGGTGGACAGCAAACTGTGCAAAACTGAAATGCACCACAGGTATGGATGGATAGTATACTTGACGACACAGAGGTAGGTAGAGCAGTGGCCTACTGTACCGTACTGCTATATATTATATACTGGTGGACAGCAAACTGTGCAAAACTGAAATGCACCACAGGTATGGATGGATAGTATACTTGACGACACAGAGGTAGGTAGAGCAGTGGCCTACTGTACCGTACTGCTATATAGTATATACTGGTGGACAGCAAACTGTGCAAAACTGAAATGCACCACAGGTATGGATGGATAGTATACTTGACGACACAGAGGTAGGTAGAGCAGTCGCCTACTGTACCGTACTGCTATATAGTATATACTGGTGGTCAGCAAACTGTGCAAAACTGAAATGCACCACAGGTATGGATGGATAGTATAGTTGACGACACAGAGGTAGGTAGAGCAGTGGCCTTCTGTACCGTACTGCTATATAGTATATACTGGTGGTCAGCAAACTGTGCAAAACTGAAATGCACCACAGGTATGGATGGATAGTATACTTGACAACACAGAGGTAGGTAGAGCAGTGGACTACTGTACCGTACTGCTATATATATAGTTATACTGGTGGTCAGCAAAATTCTGCACTGTCCTCCTACTATATACTACAATGAAGCACAGATATGGAGCGTTTTTCAGGCAGAGAACTTATAATACTGGTGGTCACTGGTCAGCAAAACTCTGCACTGTCCTCCTACTATATAATACTGCTGGTCCCCAGTCCCCACAATAAAGCAATTAGCACACTGAGCACAGATATTTTTCTGCACACTGAGCACAGTCAGATATGGAGCGTTTTTCAGGCAGAGAACGTAGATATTTGCACTTGCAGCACACTGAGCACAGATATTTGCAGCACACTGAGCACAGATATTTGCAGCACAATTTGCAGCCCACTGAACATAGAAACTGAGAGGACCCCAGCCACGTCCTCTCATGATCATCTCCAATGCACGAGTGAAAAATAGCAGCGACGCGCGGATCCTTATATAGAATACGAATCTCGCGAGAATCCGACCGCGTGATGATGACGTTCGGGCGCGCTCGGGTTAACCAAGCAAGGCGGGAGGATCCGAGTTGCCCGGACCCGTGAAAAAAAGTTGAAGTTCGGGCGGGTTCGGATCCCGAGGATCCGAACCCGCTCATCACTAATGAAAAATACAAAGAATTTGTTTAAAATATCTTCTTTGCATTATTCTAATCATTTTTATAGCCAAAACTCTGGTGTAAAAAGTCTGAATATCTTTCAGCACATCTCTGATCAAACCTCACCAAATTTCCAGGAGTTTATACTGCTGCACCTGTGTATAATGCCCAGATGTACCCTTTGGCTCATATACTGCATGAAAATCTGGCTCTGGTGCTAGCCAGTGCCTCCTGAGCCATTTAGCTCACCGCACGTCCCACCACTGCATGAAAACAGATATTTACCAGCCAATAAATTTGTATAAAAGTGCAAAGATGAAATCAATATAACAAAAAAACCTTTAGGTAAATGAAGATTTAAATCATTGGTACAGAAGCATATGGTTGCTAAATAGAAAAAAGCATACAAGAAAGAAATTTATACTTACTGGGCAGTAATGAAATATGAAAACTAGGCAAAAAATGCATTCTCTCTTCCTCTCTTCTCTATCTCTCTTTCTCTGTCTTTCTCTCTCTCTCTCTCTCTCTCTCTCTCTCTCTCTCTCTCTCTCTCTCTCTCTCTCTCTCTCTTTCTCTCTCCTACCAATAAAAGACCACACACCCTCACACAGATGCAAACTACCTCTTTAAATAACCTACACAATTTGTTGTCCTAGATGCAAAATTATGCAAGCACAGCCTGCACGCGTTAACTCGTAATGGGTGCATTCTGCTATAAAACTACCCCATTTCCATCTGCAAAATGCAATTTATCATGCATCCGATTGCCAGACAACTCACCAAAGTCACTGCACGGATGCGTGAGGATGCTGAGAGGAGTAGAATAGCAGAGAGAGAAGCAGCAGGTGCACAACACCAGCAAACACCTGGACATGCAGATGAAGAGGTATCAGGGCCCAGTATCCAGTCTTAAGAAGTCCAATCTCAGGCAACGGAGGAGAAGGAGAAGAAACAAAGTCAACCACCATTCAGCAGGAGGGAGATTGACATTCTGGTCCCTCAAGCAATGGAGAAAGTGCACCCTGGGCCGAAGGATATGGGTGCATTGAAGGAGCGCATCTGGCAAGAGATTACAGATGTGGTCAACGTGGAGGCGCCCATCATCCGCACATTACAGGAATTGAAAAGATGGTATGATTAAAAAAAATAGTGTTTTGCCTGTGCAAAAAATACCTATGTGTAAAGTAAAAGTGCATGTGCATACTGTACATCTCTCAAGGACAATGCGTATGGGTAGAAGTGTATGTGTAAGCCATGAAGGACAATTAAGTCAAACATTAAACTCTGCTACTCTAGGGAAGGGGGGGGGGGGGAGTTAGGACTGCAGTTCTTAATTAATATGGTGTATGGCTTTTTTTTTTTTTTTATAAATTGAGTTTAGTAACTATTAGAGAATGTACCAGCAAGTTTTAAAGAGTGTGTAGAAATTTTATTATGTTTTTATATATTGTTTTATTTTATTTTTATTTTTACATTTCTTGAATACCATAGTAACATGTATCCTCCATAATTATATTGTAGTTTATTTTAGATGGGTGGACTTCAAATGTCGGCTGAAGGGGAAGATAGGTGCCCATTGGCAAAATGTCAGGGGGACAGGTGCCATTGAGCTCCCACATGCTGACCCTGGTAATTTTAAAACTCATTTTAAAGTAAACTTTATGACATGCAAAATACCTATGCTAATTTATCTTTGTGTTTGTTTAATTTTCAGATGAGGATGATGGAGCTGCGTGAGATGACCTCTACCATCAGGCAAGACATGCGAGAGATGGCCTCCATTCTGGCCCACCACCTTGTATGCAACATCCCCCAGCCCTGGCTAGGATTGCAACACCTCTGGCCAGGGCACTCACAGATCAACCCGGCGGGCATCCTCACCCAAAGTACCCCTTCAGCCAGCAAAGAGAAGACTGCAACGCTGACATATGTAATCTCTTGTCAGATGCCCTCTTAAATTGAGGACCCCATATTTGTTTGGCCCATGGTGACTTTCTACCATTGCTTGAGGGATCTGTACTATGCTGTCTAAGATTGGGTACTGGGTCCTGTTACCTCTTCCTCTGCATGTCCAGGTGATTGTTGGTATGCTTGCAGAACTGCTGCTTCTCCCTCTGCATTTTTGTTTTATATTTTGTTATTTTTACTTATATTTTATTTATGTCTATCAGATTTAATTTATATATATTTTAGACAAAATTACAAAATGTAAAAAAAAAATAAGATTTGATGTATCTTCCTAACTGTGTAGTGTTACATCTTCTGTTACTGTAGCATAAGTGCTGTGCATTATGCAAACACTGGCCTGTATGCAGGTATTGCACCAACACACACACACACACACACACACACACCATACACCAACACCACATGGTTTCCATCCAGTTGGCGCCCCCAAATTCTTAATTTTACAAAAAGACAGAACCGGCTGAGTTCCAAATGACTCAGAATAGGAAGAAGATATGACAACATGCCACTTGCATACATGCACAAATATTTGTCCTTCCTAGAATCATCCCTTTAGTTGTCATTTCCAATGTTCATTTTCCAGTTTTCATATATTAAGTGAGTGTTCTCCCATATTTAAGGTACAATTTTTATAACACATGGAAATATGCTTGTTTCTAACAACCTGTTTTCTTACAGACATCAAACTGAATTTGCAACTCTGTAAAAAAAAATTATTAGATTTGCCTCATAATCTGTTGGTTTTTAGGCCTTTCAGAAAACCTGCTGATATATCCTATATACGTATGTTGAATGTGTCCTTCCTCATTGTTGCCATAGTCACGTTAAACAGATCTTCTAGTCGCGCCTAGTCCCGAGTGCATTTACTTACGCCGAACGTCTTTTCATGTATCTATTTTCCTGAAAACGCATCTTATTTGCATCACTATGAGAATAAGACACAAAAGCAGACTATGCTGATTAAAATGATTTCCACTGACACTGTAATGTAGCACACAGAATATACACATGTTGCATATCATTTTAATCAGCATAATCCTGCTTGTGCATATTATTCCCATAGCAATGAAAATTAGATACATTTTCGGGGGAAAAGACACTTGTCGATGGACGAGTCGCCCGGGAGCTGTCGGCTCTCATGCTCCCTGTGTGCCACGACTCGTAAGTACAGAGGCTTGTCTTCAACAGAAGATCCAGAAACTGTTGTGAGTGGATATGCGCCCTTCTTCAGCCCACCTCACTAGCACCCCCTCCTGGATGGCATGCTAAACTGTGAAATTCTTGACTTCAAAATTTAATGACTATAATAGTTTAAAGCTTATGTGAAGCGTTACTTAATTTGAGGCATAGCAAAAGCATATTATAACAAGCAATTCAATCAGCATGAAGTCATCAACGTATTGACCTATAACTTTTTGCACCTTCTAAAATCTCTATGCAATTTCAAAATTATTACTATGTGATTGAATTAAACAAACTACTATTGCTACAATTCATGTTTTCAGAATCTTTAAAATAAACTATAAACTTGTAATCATAAAATACATCTCTGTGAAAAGTACACATCTACTCTGCTTTTATTTCTGCCTAACTGGCTATCTGCCTGGTCTAACAATTTACACATCTCCTCAGAATGGCTCCATCTGGAAACTACTCAAACACATAAAGCTTGCTGCTAAAATGTTCTTACATTCTGTTGCTTTAATCAAAAGTTGAATAAAAAATAAAAATTAAGTAAAATTTGGTATTAAACAAAACTTGGAGGTTAAATCTAAATCAGTCTGTATTGGCCCGTACTGCTGAATGTCTTTGTTTAAAAAATACAGCTAAAAATATCCCCACCAATCCCTTTAACTCACATCTCACAATACAGTAAAGAATTGTCCTTAGTTCCCCCATTAAGGGGAAGTTGTATCAAACCTTCTAAAGAGGACAGATGTAGATGTTGCCCATAGCAACCAATTAACTTCTAGCTATCATTTTAAAGATTGTATTTGATAAATGATAGCTATAAACTGATTGGCTTGGTTGCTATGGACAACTTCACTTTTTCTCTTTAGAAGATTTAAAACATCTCCCCTCTAATCTGTATTCAAATCCTGTTACATACATAAGAAACATTTCCCGAACAGACACAATCCTCTCACATTCATTTATGCACACATTATCTCCCCATCGTCTATTGTAATTTCCTCCTTACAGATTTTATCCTAATCAGACTTTCACCCAACAATCTAGCAGCTAATGTTCCATGCAGAACAGTTTTCTGTTGCTGCTCCTCTATGGCAGTCAATGCATTGACTTCAAATTTCAAATTTGACCTTGTCTCAAATGTCCTCCAATCTCAACATCTCTGCCCATTATTTGGGCCTCTCATCCACACTCAATACCTGCTCACATTCCTAATTGCAGGACTTATCACGGTCTGCAACCACTTTCTGGAATCCCATCTCTCACATCATATGACCTTCCTCAAGCATTCAAGCCTTCAAGAATGAATTAAAAACCTAAACTTTTCATATTCCTGAACAGCTTCATAATCAAACTACATTAGACTATTTTCCCCAATTAGCCATTCTCTACACCAGAGGTTCCCAAACTAAGTCCTCAAGGCACCACAACAGCCCAGCTTTTAAAGATAGCCCTGCTTGTGCACAGATGGTATAATTAAACTCACTATGCATATCTATAAAACTTGGTCTGTTGGGGTGCCTGGACGACCACATTTGGGAACCACGGCTCTACACAATTCACTAAAAATGTATATTTATTATTCTTCTATATTCAAATATTTTTTTCACCATAAGATAAATATTAATGTTTTTAGCATCTTGATTAATACATTCCTAGTGCCCACATACACTCATTCAGTAAATGTATTGTGCCACCTTGTTATCTGATTGGACAGATAATGCAAACACTGTGCTCAATAGCAATCTCACCTATTATAATCACCTCATTATTTTTAGTGTTTTTTGGGAGTTGTTTTTTTCAGCACTTTACAAAAACAACACTCAATGTGTTTTCTCTACTATACACATAAAATGGACAAACACATGCGATTTTGACAAACCAGACTTTAGTAAATTTACCCCCCATCCTTGTTTTAATACTGTGTTTGTTGTCAGTCGTAAAGTACTGTGGAGTACAGTATGTTGGTGCAGTGTAATAAAATGTTTACAGTAATAGGTCACTTAGAAAAAAAAAATCTGAACAATTCTGAATCCTTCTAAAAAAAAATTCAAGCAGAACTAATGATACGATTATGGGAATGGACAGATAAACATGTGCAGTAAATCGCAATGATATAATAATATAATAATTATACAGTATAAATTGTAATTCAGCAAATTATATATAAAAATTATAGCAAGTGTTATCAAAAATTCATAATAGTTTTCCAATCTGTTAAATATAACACTTCTATTGGGTAGTATTGGGTAGACCTTGTTGTTTGTCCTAGTGGTACCATATACACTAGCGTGCAAAAGTCTTTGGGTCTAATTCAGACCAGATTGCAAAAGCAAGATCTTTCTCTAATGGGCGAAACCATGTGCACTGCAGGTGGGGCAAATATAACATGTGCAGAGAGATCTAGATTTGGGTGGGTTATTTTGTTTCTGTGCAGGATAAATACTGGCTGCTTTATTTTACACTGCAATTTAGATTTCAGTTTGAACACACCCCACCCAAGTCTAACTCTCTCTGCACATGTTATATCTGCCCCACTGGCACTGCACATGGTTTTGCCCATTCGAGAAAAAGTTTGCTGTTGCGATCAGGTCTGATTTAGGCCCTTTGGTCAAAGCTAATATGTTTACTTATATTACTTGATCTTAAAGAATATCAACATTATTATTAGAAACAAGACTTTAAGACATTACTTCAAATGTACAATACATTGTTTAACATATTATTTGTAAACACAAGCATATCTAATTTTCATCGCAGACACAAGAGTTTATTGATATGCTAAAATATGTAATTTTGAGCTTGCCATTAATAAATCTGGTATGTATGTTGATTAATTTTATTTAATAATATTTTTAATACAAAATATATTTTTATAAATCGACTATTTTATGTCTTAATTTTTTTTCTTTTAATTTCCTTTTTCACAGTGTTAAAATCAGTAATACTAACCATAACTTTTTCAAAATTAAGAAAAGAAACAAATATTCACTTGAATTGTGTAGCAACATTTAAACTCTTTCTCAAGATGGCTACAGTACACTAATCGACAAATTGCAAAAAAAAAAAAATTCTATGGTCTAGTGTAACCAGTTGCAGTTAAATTGCCGGCTCTCAGGATCCCGGTGTTCAATATACCAACACCAAAATCCCGACAGCCGACAATACAGACAGATGGAATCCTGGCGCATAAGGGCTATTCCCACTCGTCGGTGTCCACGACACCCATATAGTTGGATTAGACAGAAGTGTGGCGAGCACAGTGAACCTTCAAGGGGACTTTTAGCACTCGCCCTGCTGCCGGCATTCTGCCAGGCTGGATGACGCTTTCGGGATACTGACAGCCGGCATCCCGTCCGCCGGTAAAATGTATGTAACCCATTGTAATGTATACATTAGCTTGATACAAAGAAACAGGTACAAACATGACTAAAAAATGTTCTGGACGACCCAGGTGTACATCAAAAAGGAAAGATAGATACATTAACATAGTGAGTAAGTGAAACCGAAGACTACCAGTAACTGCAATCAAAGAGAAACTCAATAAAATTAGACAAACTTAGAAATTAGAAACAATATCATGTGAAACTTTATTATGAACAAATATTTTCATTATTTCCCTACATTTTGACTTTTATTAACAATTTTTTTATTTGGCCAAATACTTTTGCACACTAGTGCAAGTACTGTAAGCAGCTGGGTGTTGAAACTTGTTCTTTAAACAATGGTTATAAAAAGCGTCATTTTCTAAACAAGCTACAGAAGTTTAAGAATTGTGTTTGCCTGTGTTGCAAATATGTAGGCTCCATGTTTTGCTGTTTGGGCAAACAGTTGGATATTGCAACTTCCTCTTCAATGTAAGGATTTAAAAAAGCTAATTCAACCATTGCCTTAGTCATGGTTTTCCAAATCTTCTAAATTTAAAACTTATGTTACGGGTGTTTTTTCCATATGCATAGGTTTAAGGGTAACTGTTTAGGCAAATAGATGGAAGTTCTCTACTCAACAGGTTCTAAAAAGCAAAATCCACCAAGTCAATAGCTGAATGTTCATGCCTCTGCAGCCAGAAAGGTGAGATATGCTGCACACAACCCTTACTACAGAAACTGTAGGAATAACAGGTGTTAATGCAGCCAAGGGACAATACATTGTTGCCAGCCACAGGTCTCCTTGCTCTCACCTGATTGGATGTCAAAAGAGCGGGAATCCCAGGAATGGAATGTTGCCCTGGGAAGCCAGAGAGGTTAAATATGCCCTGCATCTGGTGGGAGGTGTGCAGTGTCAGCGTGGAGTGTTCTCTGCAGTGTGTCCAGCTGTTGGTATTGTGAGAGGGGTGGGTGTTGCAGCAGCCCCAGACAGAGTGCACCCTATCTATTGGAAGTGGGCAGAACAGAGTGACAGCAGTGTTGGAAGCTGTAAACCTTCACCAGGCAGAAGTTAGCAGAGCCCTGGAGCCAAAGACTTGTTGGCAGTACTGATACAAGCATCCAGTTGACAGAAGAGAGGGATATGAGCTGCCACTACCTTGGAAGCTGTGTGTGGTGAGTCTGAACTCTCTAGTATTGCACACTATTCACAGACACTGACTTTATTGAACTTTTTCAGACTATATCCACCTCCTTAAAGTGTACATAACCCTGTGATGAGTGAGTCCTCAGCCAGTGCCACAGTTAAGCACTAATGCCTGCTGCATATAGAGACTGAGAGACTTTTGGTTAGACAGTAAAGGGGAGCACCAAGCAGCTATTAGCAGCATATAACTTGCCTCCCCCTCTCAGTATGATACAAGCTGTAAAACAAGTGCATACCCTGCCGCAGCCTACATGGTGTGAGGGATTATTCAAGTCACCCTACCTTGAGTGTGCAAATAAATGGATAGCATTATCATAACTTCAGGATTACAAGACTGCTAATGCAGTTTGTCCATCTCTAAAGCCACACCATATACCTCTATTGTCTGTTGCTGGGTTCAATTGCCTGTAAATCGGAGGGTTGTGGACAGGAACTCACTGTGGAGCTCTGATTTACAGTTATGCATCTGTGCAGTGCAAATGTTTCCTAGGCTGATTAAAGGGTAGTAATCTCCTGCTACAGCTTGCACCACCTAAAGTGTTCACTAGCACATCCCTTATCAAAAGAATACCCTTCAGAGCTGCAACACTGTTTACTGTTACATTGATTCTTGCAACAAACATGGATTATGGATTATATTCTGACGAGTAGTCGCTCTACCATCTACTGACTAAAACCAAACTAAAGGTGTGTACACATGGTGAGATCTTTTCTTCCGATTCTGACTATATAGTCAGAATCGGAAGAAAAGATAGTGCAGATCGCAAGGTGACAGTAACCTTGCGATCCCGATTCGATGCCGATGCGCGGCCCCGCGCGGTCGGCATCGGCAGAAAAAATAGGCTGTGCAGGCAAGTCAATCCTGGCTATCTCTATAGAAGAGATAGTCAAGATTGACACTTAGCCAAAATCGCACAGAACCAGGATCGCAAGCACAATCATTATGTGCTTGCGATACTGGCTAAGTGCCGACCCGGCCCCTGTCGCACAGTGAGAATCGGTTAAGTCCGAATCTCACCGTATGTACACACCCTTAGACCTTTTCTGGTTTTTATATATATGCATATATATCCCGATTCAAATTGCTATGGACGTCATACTGGGATCTCTTATCTCACCCTGAACTCACGTGTGCTGGAACTATATTCCAGGAACATCTGTGTGTTGAACTGTCATAGTGATATGGCATATATGGTTCTTGCTAATGTATGGAGATATTACCGTAATATTTGAAAAGTCATTCATATTATTTGATATGCTGATTGATTGTAAACTATTTCTACTGAAAGTGGTTAATATTTACATGACAAATTTTCAGATTGCATGCATCGCATTCTACGCTCTATTATTGCATTTATGTTATTTAAATAAAATGCTTGTGCTTCTCATCTATATCTCCGAAACCACCAGCAAATTTGTAGTGGAGACCATGACCTGACAACTTGGCCGAAGAACTGAGAGATCCAGATCAGGTCAGTGAATCACCTCCCCACCTCTCACTGCACACGTCAGGAAATCACATACCTTTTTCATCTGGAAATGTATTTAGCCAAACTCAGATAATATGCAATAAGGTCTGCAGGAATGTACTTCCCATCTGGCCCTTCTGGCAAATGTCAGAAAGGCCAGATGGGCAAATGCCAGAAGGGGCAATGACCTGACGGTCGTGCAGAGAGACCAGGGCTGGCCGAGCACTCTGTTTGGTTGCCTGGCTTGCATAGACAGGAGCAGGCCAAGCAGCTAGGCCTGTCAATGTTCTATTTGGCCACCTGGCATACATAGACATGGGGCTACGCTGCAAGGACAGGCTCCCGAAATTCGCAGCACGGCACCCTAAACTGTAACCATGCCACCTTTTCATGCACACATGCACACTACAATGCCAGGGCTGCTAGACAGCCCCAGTCAACCCCTGAAGGCTCCGGTAGCCTTTGATCAAACAACAGTTAGTGGAGATGGTCCTATTCAACTATAAGCAGCATTGGTAGAAGCCTAACTTACTGTAGTTAGCAACAACACCATATTCATTCTCATCATTATCATTATCAAGTTGTGCAAAGTTGTAAATACAAATATACTCCCTCAATCTCTTCATCGAAAATAATTATTGGATGCTAGGGCTGCTGTTATTGAACCTGAACCTCTGTTACAGAGGGGAACAGCTGAAATGATGCTTTCTCTATAGTGAGGGGCTGAAGTTATTATACACCATTAGATAATATTTCACTATATAACAATCCTTTGCAAAAGAAAACTAATAATAGCCAGTATACCATTGCACATAAGAACACTAGAATTATGGCTGCCAAGTTTGCATGTAATCAACGGATGGCGGTCATTAGGTCGACATGAGTTAGGTCGACATACATTGGGTCGACCATTGGTGGGAGGATTAGGGTTAGGCTGCGGGAAGGGGGTTAGGTTTAGGCTGCGGGGAGGGGGGTTAGGTTTAGGCTGCAGGGTGGGGGGTGTTAGGTTTAGGCACCCCCGGAGAGAGTTAGAGTTAGGCTGCAGGTTTTAGGTTTAGGCTGCAGTAAGGGGGGGTTAGGTGCCACCAGAGAGGTTTAGGCTGTGGGGGGAGGGGGGAGGGGGGTTAGGTTTAGGCTACAGTAAAGGAGGGTTAGTTTTAGGTAGTTAGGGGTTGAGGGGTTGCATGCTTCAGCTTCCTGCACAAAATCAATCCAGAGATGTAATATTCCAGTGGTGGATAGGTTAAGAACAGTCCAGCCACAGAAAACCTACAAGTACTTATTTAGAGAGCCACTCAGCCCTCAGCTCTGTCCTCTGAAAATTAAGTGTTAGGGTTACTACTGTAAATCTCATTCTGTCTTGGCTGGTTCGCTCAATGTGCAGCTCAACGTTCTAACGTAGGGATTGGGATGTTGTCAGCACTCAAGTTTAATAGTCCTAAACTTTATTATGTGACTGTCTAGACAAGTGGTTCTGTGTGCCGTGGCACCCTGGGGTGCTGTGAGGCATTTGCAAGGGTGCCTTGGATTGGTGGTCAAGGTCCTATTCAAATTAAATATGGTCAATTTAATAGGCAAAAATAGTACTGGTGGCTGCAAATCATAAACAGAAGCAAATCCAGTCCGTCACCACACAACTGAACAAACAGATGACATATAAACACAATTTACTTAATTTCTCAATAAGAAACTTTTGGCCTAGGGGTGCCATAAAAAAAAATAAGAATTTACTTACCGATAATTCTATTTCTCGTAGTCCGTAGTGGATGCTGGGGACTCCGTAAGGACCATGGGGAATAGCGGCTCCGCAGGAGACCTGGCACAAAAGTAAAGCTTTAGAACTACCTGGTGTGCACTGGCTCCTCCCCCTATGACCCTCCTCCAAGCCTCAGTTAGGATACTGTGCCCGGACGAGCGTACACAATAAGGAAGGATTTTGAATCCCGGGTAAGACTCATACCAGCCACACCAATCACACCATATAACTTGTGATCTAAACCCAGTTAACAGCATGATAACAGAGGAGCCTCTAGAAAAGATGGCTCACTACAGCAATAACCCGATTTTTTGGTAACAATAACTATGTACCAGTATTGCAGACAATCCGCACTTGGGATGGGCGCCCAGCATCCACTACGGACTACGAGAAATAGAATTATCGGTAAGTAAATTCTTATTTTCTCTGACGTCCTAGTGGATGCTGGGGACTCCGTAAGGACCATGGGGATTATACCAAAGCTCCCAAACGGGCGGGAGAGTGCGGATGACTCTGCAGCACCAAATGAGAGAACTCCAGGTCCTCCTCAGCCAGGGTATCAAATTTGTAGAATTTTACAAACGTATTTGCTCCTGACCAAGTAGCTGCTCGGCAAAGTTGTAAAGCCGAGACCCCTCGGGCAGCCGCCCAAGATGAACCCACCTTCCTTGTGGAATGGGCTTTTACAGATTTTGGCTGTGGCAGGCCTGCCACAGAATGTGCAAGCTGAATTGTACTACAAATCCAACGAGCAATAGTCTGCTTAGAAGCAGGAGCACCCAGCTTGTTGGGTGCATACAGAATAAACAACGAGTCAGATTTTCTGACTCCAGCCGTCCTGGAAACCTATATTTCCAGGGCTCTGACAACGTCTAGCAACTTGGAGTCCTCCAAGTCCCTAGTAGCCGCAGGCACCACAATAGGTTGATTCAGGTGAAACGCTGAAAACCACCTTAGGGAGAAACTGAGGACGAGTCCTCAATTCCGCCCTGTCCGAATGGAAAATCAGATGAGGGCTTTTACAGGATAAAGCCGCCAATTCTGACACGCACCTGGCCCAGGCCAGGGCCAACAGCATGACCACTTTCCATGTGAGATATTTTAACTCCACATATTTAAGTGGTTCAAACCAATGTGACTTTTGGAACCCAAAAACTACATTTAGATCCCAAGGTGCCACTGGAGGCACAAAAGGAGGCTGTATATACAGTACCCCTTTCACAAACGTCTGAACTTCAGGGACTGAAGCTAGTTCTTTTTGGAAGAAAATTGACAGGGCCGAAATTTGAACCTTAATGGACCCCCATTTCAGGCCCATAGACACTCCTGTTTGCAGGAAATGTAGGAATCGACCTAGTTGAAAATTCCTCCGTCGGGGCCTTACTGGCCTCGCACCACGCAACATATTTTCGCCAAATGCGGTGATAATGTTTTGCGGTTATATCTTTCCTGGCTTTGATCAGGATAGGAATGACTTCATCCGGAATGCCTTTCTCCTTCAGGATCCGGCGTTCAACCGCCATGCCGTCAAACGCAGCCGCGGTAAGTCTTGGAACAGACAGGGTCCTTGCTGGAGCAGGTCCCTTCTTAGAGGTAGAGGCCACGGATCCTCCGTGAGCATCTCTTGAAGTTCCGGTTACCAAGTCCTTCTTGGCCAATCCGGAGCCACGAATATAGTGCTTACTCCTCTCCATCTTATAATTCTCAGTACCTTGGGTATGAGAGGCAGAGGAGGGAACACATACACTGACTGGTACACCCACTGTGTTACCAGAGCGTCTACAGCTATTGCCTGAGGGTCCCTTGACCTGGCGCAATACTTGTCGAGTTTTATAAACATGTGGAAGACTTCTGGGTGAAGTCCCCACTCTCCCGGGTGGAGGTCGTGTCTGCTGAGGAAGTCTGCTTCTCAGTTGTCCACTCCCGGAATGAATACTGCTGACAATGCTATCACATGATTTTCCGCCCAGCGAAGAATCCTTGCAGCTTCTGCCATTGCCCTCCTGCTTCTTGTGTCACCCTGTCTGTTTACGTGGGTGACTGCCGTGATGTTGTCCCAATGGATCAACTCCGGGTGACCTTGAAGCAGAGGTCTTGCTGAGCTTAGAGCATTGTAAATGGCCCTTAGCTTCAGGATATTTATGTCCGTGGTCACCAGGACCCAGTCCTGAATGTGCGGCCCTCTAGAAGATGAGCACTCTGCAACCACCACAGGAGAGACACCCTTGTGCTTGGAGACAGGGTTATCCGCTGATGCATCTGAAGATGCGACCCGGACCATTTGTCCAGCAGGTCCCACTGGAAAGTTCTTGTGTGGAATCTGCCGAATGAGATTGCTTCGTAGGAAGCCACCATTTTTCCCAGAACCATTTCATTGATGTACTGAGACTTGGCTCGGTTATAGAAGGTTCCCGACTAGCTCGGATAACTCCCTGACTTTCTCCTCCGGGAGAAACACCTTTTTCTGGACTGTGTCCAGGATCATCCCTAGGAACAGAAAACGAGTCGTCGGAATCAGCTGCGATTTTGGAATATTGAGAATCCCATCGCGCTGTCGCAACACTACCTGAGATAGTGCTACACCGACCTCCAACTGTTCCCTGGATCTTACCCTTATCAGGGAATCGTCCAAGTAAGGGATAACTAAAATTCCCTTCCTTCGAAGGAGTATCATAATTTCGGCCATTACCTTGGTAAAGACCCGGGGTGCCGTGGACCATCCATATGGCAGCGTCTGAAACTGATAGTGACAGTTCTGTACCATAAACCTGAGGTACCCTTGGTGAGAAGGGTAAATTGGGACATGAAGGTAAGCATCCTTGATGTCCCGAGACATCATGTAGTCCCCTTCTTCCAGGTTCGCAATCACTGCTCTGAGTGACTCAATCTTGAATTTGAACCTCCGTATGTAAGTGTTCAAGATTTTAGATTTAGAATCGGTCTCACCGAGCCGTCCGGCTTCGGTACCACAACAGTGTGGAATAATACCCCGTTCCCTGTTGCAGGAGGGGTACCTTGATTATCACCTGCTGGGAATACAGCTTGTGAATGGCTTCCAAAACTGCCTCCCTGTCAGAAGGAGACATCGGTAAAGCCGACTTTAGGAAACGGCGAGGGGGAGACGTCTCGAATTCCAATTTGTACCCCTGAGATATCACCTGAAGGATTCAGGGGTCTACTTGCGAGTGAGCCCACTGCGCGCTGAAATTCATTGAGACGGGCCCCCACCGTGCCTGATTCTGCTTGTAAAGCCCCAGCGTCATACTGAGGGCTTGGCAGCGGCGGGAGAGGGCTTCTGTTCCTGGGAACTGGCTGATTTCTGCAGCCTTTTTCCTCTCCCTCTGTCACGGGGCAGAAATGAGGAACCTTTTGCCCGCTTGCCCACGAAAAGACTGCACCTGATAATACGGCGTCTTCTTATGTTGAGAGGCGACCTGGGGTACAAATGTGGATTTCCCAGCTGTTGCCGTGGCCACCAGGTCTGAAAGACCGACCCCAAATAACTCCCTTAATAAGGCAATACTTCCAAATGCCGTTTGGAATCCGCATCACCTGACCACTGTCGTGTCCATAACCCTCTACTGGCAGAAATGGACAACGCACTTAGACTTGATGCCAGTCGGCAAATATTCCGCTGTGCATCACGCATATATAGAAATGCATCTTTTAAATGCTCTATAGGCAATAATATACTGTCCCTATCTAGGGTATCAATATTTTCAGTCAGGGAATCCGACCACGCCAACCCAGCACTGCACATCCAGGCTGAGGCGATTGCTGGTCGCAGTATAACACCAGTATGTGTGTAAATACATTTTAGGATACCCTCCTGCTTTCTATCAGCAGGATCCTTAAGGGCGGCCATCTCAGGAGAGGGTAGAGCCCTTGTTCTTACAAGCGTGTGAGCGCTTTATCCACCCTAGGGGGTGTTTCCCAACGCACCCTAACCTCTGGCGGGAAAGGATATAATGCCAATAACATTTTAGCAATTATCAGTTGTTATCGGGGGAAACCCACGCATCATCACACACCTCATTTAATTTCTCAGATTTAGGAAAACTACAGGTAGTTTTTCCTCACCGAACATAATACCCCTTTCTCTGACGTCCTAGTGGATGCTGGGACTCCGTCAGGACCATGGGGATTAGCGGCTCCGCAGGAGACAGGGCACAAAAATAAAAGCTTTAGGACTAGGTGGTGTGCACTGGCTCCTCCCCCTATGACCCTCCTCCAAGCCTCAGTTAGGTTTTTGTGCCCGTCCGAGCAGGGTGCAATCTAGGTGGCTCTCCTAAAGAGCTGCTTAGAAAAAGTTATTAGGTTTTTTATTTTCAGTGAGTCCTGCTGGCAACAGGCTCACTGCAACGAGGGACTTAGGGGAGAAGAAGTGAACTCACCTGCGTGCAGGATGGATTGGCTTCTTAGGCTACTGGACACCATTAGCTCCAGAGGGATTGAACACAGGCCCAGCCATGGAGTCCGGTCCCGGAGCCGCGCCGCCGACCCCCTTGCAGATGCCGAAAAGTGAAGAGGTCCAGAAACCGGCGGCAGAAGACTTTTCAGTCTTCATGAGGTAGCGCACAGCACTGCAGCTGTGCGCCATTGTTGTCAGCACACTTCACACCAGCGGTCACTGAGGGTGCAGGGCGCTGGGGGGGGGCGCCCTGGGCAGCAATGATAATACCTTGTTCTGGCTAAAAATACATCACATATAGCCCCTGGGGCTATATGGATGTATTTAACCCCTGCCAGGTCTCACAAACACCGGGAGAAGAGCCCGCCGAAATAGGGGGCGGGGCCTATCTCCTCAGCACACAGCGCCATTTTCCTGCACAGCTCCGCTGCGAGGAAGGCTCCCAGGACTCTCCCCTGCACTGCACTACAGAAACAGGGTAAAAAAACAGAGAGGGGGGGGCACTTTTTTGGCGATATTGATATATTAAGCTGCTATAAAGGAAACAACACTTCTGTAGGGTTGTTCCTATATATTTATAGCGCTTGGGTGTGTGCTGGCAAACTCTCCCTCTGTCTCCCCAAAGGGCTAGTGGGGTCCTGTCTTCGATAAGAGCATTCCCTGTGTGTCTGCTGTGTGTCGGTACGTGTGTGTCGACATGTATGAGGACGATGTTGGTGTGGAGGCGGAGCAATTGCCGGTAATGGTGATGTCACCCCCTAGGGAGTCGACACCGGAATGGATGGCTTTGTTTATGGAATTACGTGATAATGTCAGCACGTTACAAAAATCAGTTGACGACATGAGACGGCCGGCAAACCAGTTAGTACCTGTCCAGGCGTCTCAGACACCGTCAGGGGCTGTAAAACGCCCTTTACCTCAGTCGGTCGACACAGACCCAGACACGGACACCGAATCTAGTGTCGACGGTGAAGAAACAAACGTATTTTCCAGTAGGGCCACACGTTATATGATCACGGCAATGAAGGAGGCTTTGCATATCTCTGATACTGCAAGTACCACAAAAAGGGGTATTATGTGGGGTCTGAAAAAACTACCTGTAGTTTTTCCTGAATCAGAGGAATTGAATGAAGTGTGTGATGAAGCGTGGGTTAACCCCGATAGAAAACTGCTAATTTCAAAGAAGTTATTGGCATTATATCCTTTCCCGCCAGAGGTTAGGGCGCGCTGGGAAACACCCCCTAGGGTGGATAAGGCACTCACACGCTTATCAAAACATGTGGCGTTACCGTCTCCTGAAACGGCCGCCCTCAAGGATCCAGCTGATAGGAGGCTGGAAACTACCCTGAAAAGTATATACACTCATACTGGTGTTATACTGCGACCAGCCATCGCCTCAGCATGGATGTGCAGTGCTGGGGTGGTTTGGTCAGATTCCCTGACTGAAAATATTGATACCCTGGATAGGGACAGTATTTTATTGACTATAGAGCAATTAAAGGATGCTTTTCTTTATATGCGAGATGCTCAGAGGGATATTTGCACTCTGGCATCGAGAGTAAGTGCGATGTCCATATCTGCCAGAAGAAGTTTATGGACGCGACAGTGGTCAGGTGATGCGGATTCCAAACGGCATATGGAAGTATTGCCGTATAAAGGGGAGGAATTATTTGGGGTCGGTCTATCGGATTTGGTGGCCACGGCAACAGCCGGGAAATCCACCTTTTTACCTCAGGTCCCCTCCCAACAGAAAAAGACACCGTCTTTTCAGCCGCAGTCCTTTCGTTCCTATAAGAACAAGCGGGCAAAAGGACAGTCATATCTGCCCCGAGGCAAAGGAAAGGGTAAGAGAGTGCACCAAGCAGCTCCCTCCCAGGAGCAGAAGCCCTCCCCGGCTTCTGCAAAGCCCTCAGCATGACGTTGGGGCTTTACAAGCGGACTCAGGGGCGGTGGGGGGTCGACTCAAGAATTTCAGCGCAGTGGGCTCACTCACAGGTGGACCCCTGGATCCTGCAGGTAGTATCTCAGGGTTACAGGTTGGAATTCGAGAAGTCTCCCCCTCGCCGGTTCCTAAAGTCTGCTCTGCCAACGTCTCCCTCAGACAGGCCGACGGTATTGGAAGCCATTCACAAGCTGTATTCTCAGCAGGTGATAGTCAAGGTAACCCTCCTACAACAGGGAAAGGGGTATTATTCCACACTATTTGTGGTACCGAAGCCGGACGGCTCGGTAAGACCTATTCTAAATCTGAAATCTTTGAACCTGTACATACAAAAATTCAAGTTCAAGATGGAGTCACTCAGAGCAGTGATAGCGAATCTGGAAGAAGGGGACTTTATGGTGTCCCTGGACATCAAGGATGCTTACCTGCATGTCCCAATTTGCCCTTCACATCAAGGGTACCTCAGGTTCGTGGTGCAAAACTGTCATTATCAGTTTCAGACGCTGCCGTTTGGATTGTCCACGGCACCTCGGGTCTTTACCAAGGTAATGGCCGAAATGATGTTTCTTCTGCGAAGAAAAGGCGTATTAATTATCCCTTACTTGGACGATCTCCTGATAAGGGCAAGGTCCAGAGAACAGCTGGAGGACGTAGTAGCACTAACCCAAGTAGTGCTGCAACAGCACGGGTGGATTCTGAATTTTCCAAAATCTCAATTGACCCCGACGACAGGTCTGCTGTTCCTGGGAATGATTCTGGACACGGTTCAGAAAAAGGTGTTTCTTCCGGAGGAGAAAGCCAGGGAGTTATCCGAACTTGTCAGGAACCTCCTAAAACCAGGAAAAGTGTCTGTGCATCAATGCACAAGAGTCCTGGGAAAAATGGTGGCTTCTTACGAAGCGATTCCATTCGGCAGATTCCACGCACGAACTTTTCAGTGGGATCTGCTGGACAAATGGTCCGGATCGCATCTGCAGATGCATCAGCGGATAACTTTGTCTCCACGGACAAGGGTGTCTCTTCTGTGGTGGTTGCAGAGTGCTCATCTGTTAGAGGGCCGCAGATTCGGCATACAGGACTGGGTCCTGGTGACCACGGATGCCAGTCTGAGAGGCTGGGGAGCGGTCACACAGGGAAGAAACTTCCAGGGAGTGTGGTCAAGCCTGGAGATGTCTCTTCACATAAATATACTGGAGCTAAGAGCGATTTACAATGCTCTAAGCCTGGCAAAACCCCTGCTTCAGGGTCAGCCGGTGTTGATCCAGTCGGACAACATCACGGCAGTCGCCCACGTAAACAGACAGGGCGGCACAAGAAGCAGGAGGGCAATGGCAGAAGCTGCAAGGATTCTTCGCTGGGCGGAAGATCATGTGATAGCACTGTCAGCAGTGTTCATTCCGGGAGTGGACAACTGGGAAGCGGACTTCCTCAGCAGACACGATCTACACCCGGGAGAGTGGGGACTTCATCCAGAAGTCTTCCACATGATTGTGAACCGTTGGGAAAAACCAAAGGTGGATATGATGGCGTCCTGCCTCAACAAAAAACTGGACAGGTATTGCGCCAGGTCAAGAGACCCTCAGGCAATAGCTGTGGACGCTCTGGTAACACCGTGGGTGTTCCAGTCAGTGTATGTGTTTCCTCCTCTGCCTCTCATACCAAAAGTACTGAGAATTATACGGCAAAGGGGAGTAAGAACGATACTCGTGGCTCCGGATTGGCCAAGAAGAACTTGGTACCCGGAACTTCAGGAGATGCTCACGGAAGATCCGTGGCCTCTACCTCTAAGACGGGACCTGCTTCAGCAGGGACCGTGTCTATTCCAAGACTTACCGCGGCTGCGTTTGACGGCATGGCGGTTGAACGCCGAATTCTAAGGGAAAAAGGCATTCCGGACGAGGTCATCCCTACCCTGGTAAAAGCCAGGAAGGAGGTGACTGCACAACATTATCACCGCATTTGGAGAAAATATGTTGCGTGGTGTGAGGCCAGGAAGGCCCCGACGGAGGAATTTCAACTGGGTCGATTCCTACATTTCCTGCAAACAGGATTGTCTATGGGCCTCAAATTAGGGTCCATTAAGGTTCAAATTTCGGCCCTGTCGATTTTCTTCCAGAAAGAATTGGCTTCAGTTCCTGAAGTCCAGACTTTTGTAAAAGGAGTACTACATATACAGCCCCCGGTTGTGCCCCCAGTGGCTCCGTGGGATCTTAATGTAGTTTTGGATTTTCTCAAATCCCATTGGTTTGAGCCACTCAAATCGGTGGATTTGAAATATCTTACACGGAAAGTAACCATGCTACTGGCCCTGGCTTCAGCCAGGAGAGTGTCAGAATTGGCGGCTTTATCGTATAAAAGCCCAAATCTGATTTTCCATTCGGACAGGGCAGAACTGCGGACGCGTCCTCAGTTTCTGCCTAAGGTGGTTTCAGCGTTTCACCTGAACCAGCCTATTGTGGTGCCTGCGGCTACTAGCGATTTGGAGGATTCCAAGTTGCTGGACGTTGTCAGGGCATTGAAAATATATATATTTCAAGGACGGCTGGAGTCAGAAAATCTGACTCGCTGTTTATACTGTATGCACCCAACAAGCTGGGTGCTCCTGCTTCTAAGCAGACGATTGCTCGTTGGATTTGTAGCACAATTCAACTTGCACATTCTGTGGCAGGCCTGCCACAGCCTAAATCTATCAAGGCCCATTCCACAAGGAAGGTGGGCTCATCTTGGGCGGCTGCCCGAGGGGTCTCGGCATTACAACTCTGCCGAGCAGCTACGTGGTCGGGGGAGAACACGTTTGTAAAATTCTACAAATTTGATACCCTGGCCGAGGAGGACCTGGAGTTCTCTCATTCGGTGCTGCAGAGTCATCCGCACTCTCCCGCCCGTTTGGGAGCTTTGGTATAATCCCCATGGTCCTGACGGAGTCCCAGCATCCACTAGGACGTCAGAGAAAATAAGATTTTACTTACCGATAAATCTATTTCTCGTAGTCCGTAGTGGATGCTGGGCGCCCATCCCAAGTGCGGATTGTCTGCAATACTTGTACATAGTTATTGTTACAAAAAAATCGGGTTGTTATTGTTGTGAGCCGTCTGTTCAGAGGCTCCTACGTTTGTCATACTGTTAACTGGGTTCAGATCACAGGTTGTACGGTGTGATTGGTGTGGCTGGTATGAGTCTTACCCGGGATTCAAAATCCTTCCTTATTGTGTACGCTCGTCCGGGCACAGTATCCTAACTGAGGCTTGGAGAAGGGTCATAGGGGGAGGAGCCAGTGCACACCACCTAGTCCTAAAGCTTTTATTTTTGTGCCCTGTCTCCTGCGGAGCCGCTAATCCCCATGGTCCTGACGGAGTCCCAGCATCCACTACGGACTACGAGAAATAGATTTATCGGTAAGTAAAATCTTATTTTTTGGTGGTACTCGTATTATCAGAAATGTGTAAAACATTTTTCATTGCCTCAATCATGTAACGTGTGGCCCTACTGGAAGTCACATTTGTCTCTTCACCGTCGACACTGGAGTCAGTATCCGTGTCGGCGTCTATATCTGCCATCTGAGGTAACGGGCGCTTTAGAGCCCCTGACGGCCTATGAGACGTCTGGACAGGCACAAGCTGAGTAGCCGGCTGTCTCATGTCAACCACTGTCTTTTATACAGAGCTGACACTGTCACGTAATTCCTTCCAACAGTTCATCCACTCAGGTGTCGACCCCCTAGGGGGTGACATCACTATTACAGGCAATCTGCTCCGTCTCCACATCATTTTTCTCCTCATACATGTCGACACAAACGTACCGACACACAGCACACACACAGGGAATGCTCTGATAGAGGACAGGACCCCACTAGCCCTTTGGGGAGACAGAGGGAGAGTTTGCCAGCACACACCAGAGCGCTATATATATACAGGGATAACCTTATATAAGTGTTTTTCCCCTTATAGCTGCTGTATTTTTAATACTGCGCGTAATTAGTGCCCCCCTCTCTTTTTTAACCCTTTCTGTAGTGTAGTGACTGCAGGGGAGAGCCAGGGAGCTTCCCTCCAACGGAGCTGTGAGGGAAAATGGCGCCAGTGTGCTGAGGAGATAGGCTCCGCCCCCTTCTCGGCGGCCTTATCTCCCGTTTTTCTGTGTATTCTGGCAGGGGTTAAATTCATCCATATAGCCCAGGAGCTCTATGTGATGCATTTTTTTTTGCCATCCAAGGTGTTTTTATTGCGTCTCAGGGCGCCCCCCCCCCAGCGCCCTGCACCCTCAGTGACCGGAGTGTGAAGTGTGCTGAGAGCAATGGCGCACAGCTGCAGTGCTGTGCGCTACCTTGTTGAAGACAGGACGTCTTCTGTCGCCGATTTTCCGGACCTCTTCTGTCTTCTGGCTCTGTAAGGGGGCCGGCGGCGCGGCTCTGGGACCTATCCATGGCTGGGCCTGTGATCGGTCCCTCTGGAACTAATGTCCAGTAGCCTAAGAAGCCCAATCCACTCTGCACGCAGGTGAGTTCGCTTCTTCTCCCCTTAGTCCCTCGATGCAGTGAGCCTGTTGCCAGCAGGTCTCACTGAACCTAAAAAACCTAAAACTAAACTTTTCACTAAGCAGCTCAGGAGAGCCACCTAGTGTGCACCCTTCTCGTTCGGGCACAAAAATCTAACTGAGGCTTGGAGGAGGGTCATAGGGGGAGGAGCCAGTGCACACCAGGTAGTTCTAAAGCTTTACTTTTGTGCCCAGTCTCCTGCGGAGCCGCTATTCCCCATGGTCCTTACGGAGTCCCCAGCATCCACTAGGACGTCAGAGAAAATTCTGATACTCTAGGGCGCCATGATTTACAAAAGTTTGGGAACCACTGGTCTGGACATTATAAGAGTTGAACTCTGCTGATTGGGAGTTTCTACCTATAATGGGTGCCTGCCTGTAAACTTCATTTACTGCTAGACACTCTAAAAAGAAGACATTCTCATAGGCTGTGTCCCTAATCTGTATAAACTGTATTCAGAAATTATTTTGGGTTCTCCAGTTTCTCTGCCTTTTGGCTAAGACCAGGTGTAGATGCTTATGTATGCTGTGGGGCTAAAATGTGCCCCCAGTAGGCAGCGGGCCATCACCTGGTCTTCTAGCCAAGGGGCCAGCAGCTTAAAGCCTGAGGTGCCTATGTGCTTATGGTGCTGCTTGAACCAGGTTTTCCTGAAATGCACTGGTGGTGGAGGCGAGCACACCTCTGCACTAATATGGTACTTTGCACTATTCACTTATACTTCAGGATGCTAATTTCTTATTATGGCTGGGGCTTATTATTTGTTTAGTTATTTATTTATTTATTTATTTATTTATTTCACTTATTGCAATCTTTACATGTATAAACTAACCTTTTTGTGTTTGTGTTTGTGTGTCACGACCCTTATGAGCTGCCCTTACTTCAAGTTTCCTGAGGTTCTCTCTTTCTGGGGAGAGCTGAAGAATCCATTCCCCAGGGTGAAGCTTCAACCAACCCTGGAGATAAATTGTGACCCTTGCCTCCTAAGGGGCCTCTTGGCTCCAGTGGTTGGGCATTCGAATGGTCCTTCCTAACTTTAGTAAAGGGGGTCCCAAATATTCCCTTTTCCCCTCATTGGGCCTTTTGATTTCTCTGGAAATGGGGAGAAATGGGGCCCTTTCCTTTTGGAGAGGGCCCAAAAGACCCAATCACCCAAGCAGTTTTGCACTGCACTGGGTAAATTAAACCACGCACCTCTGGCTTCAAAAATATATATATTTTTTTATATATACTCAACTCAGAAGTCTTCAGGCGGACCCTGATCAACATAAACTACCTAGAAACCATCAGTGTTTTTAATAATTTGCACAAAGTTGACTTCTGTCAGTGTGAAGTGTAGGAACAGCTAAGGCAGAGAAAGAGTTCCCTTTCTGGCTGGTTACTTGACCAAACTTTAGTATTTTGCTCTCTGCTACTGCTAATATTCAGCTTCTGTTGATTGCAAAGTAAATAAATAACAAGCTAGAATGTACACAAACATACAAAGAGCATTTGGCACAGAAGGTGCAAACTCCCTAAGAGGGATTATTATAGTGTTGCATTATTATTCTAGATGTTATTAATGTAAAGATGATATATATGTACCAATTGCAGTGCCGTAACTAGACATTTTAGCGCTGTGTGGGGCAAATGCACACCATAGACGCGCGCCTATAATATAGAGGTGAGGGCTTCATGGGGAAGATAATAAAATAATACCAATTCATATTACACTGTACAGAAGTCTCCATTATTCAATTTATTTAGCGCCACTTACACACATTACACCAGGTACAGCCCCTGTTACACATTGCGGCAGGTAGAGCCCCTGTCACATATTACGCCAGGTAGAGTCCCATTTACACATTACTCCAGGTAGAGTCCCCTTTTACACTGTACGGCAGGAAGAGTCTTCCTTTTACACAGTACCGCAGGCAGAGTCCCCTTCTGGTGTTACAGTGCTGTGCAGGGGGCGCACAGGGGCAGTGCAGGGGGCAGTGCAGTGCTGTGCATGGGCGCCCGCCGTGGCACTTTGCTGGTCCCTGTTTCCATGTCCTCCGTCTTCCCGAGTACTCCTGCTCGGGGGGCGGAGTTTCGCGGAACGACGCGGCTGCGTCGTGACATCACGATGCAATCGCGTCATTCCGCGAAACACCGCCCCCGAGCAGGAGTACTCGGGAAGACGGAGGAGGGCTGGAAGGAGGTGGCGCGAGGAAGCTGGAAGCTGGAAGGAGGAGGCGCACGGAAGGAGAGGCGGCCGACCCGAAGAGCAGGAAGATCCTTAATAGGTAAGTTGTGTCTCTCTCTCTTCCTTCCCCCCCACTTGACACTTGCCTGCCGTACTGTGTAAATTGGGGACACTTGCTTGCTGCACTGTGTAAATTGGGGACACTTGCCTGCTGCACTGTGTAAATTGGGGACACTTGCCTGCTGCACTGTGTAAATTGGGGACACTTGCCTGCCGTACTGTGTAAATTGGGGACACGCCTGCCGTACTGTGTAAATTGGGGACACTTGCCTGCCGTACTGTGTAAAATGGGGACTCTTGCCTGCCGTACTGTGCAAAAATAAGAATTTACTTACCGATAATTCTATTTCTCATAGTCCGTAGTGGATGCTGGGAACTCCGTAAGGACCATGGGGAATAGCGGCTCCGCAGGAGACTGGGCACAAAAGTAAAGCTTTAGGACTACCTGGTGTGCATTGGCTCCTCCCCCTATGACCCTCCTCCAAGCCTCAGTTAGGATACTGTGCCCGAACGAGCGTACACAATAAGGAAGGATTTATGAATCCCGGGTAAGACTCATACCAGCCACACCGATCACACCGTACAACCTGTGATCTGAATCCAGTTAACAGCATGATAACAGAGGAGCCTCTGGAAAGATGGCTCACAACCACAATAACCCGATTTTTGTAACAATAACTATGTACAAGTATTGCAGACAATCCGCACTTGGGATGGGCGCCCAGCATCCACTACGGACTATGAGAAATAGAATTATCGGTAAGTAAATTCTTATTTTCTCTGACGTCCTAGTGGATGCTGGGAATTCCGTAAGGACCATGGGGATTATACCAAAGCTCCCAAACGGGCGGGAGAGTGCGGATGACTCTGCAGCACCGAATGAGAGAACTCCAGGTCCTCCTCAGCCAGGGTATCAAATTTGTAGAATTTAGCAAACGTGTTTGCCCCTGACCAAGTAGCTGCTCGGCAAAGTTGTAAAGCCGAGACCCCTCGGGCAGTCGCCCAAGATGAGCCCACTTTCCGTGTGGAATGGGCTTTTACAGATTTTGGCTGTGGCAGGCCTGCCACAGAATGTGCAAGCTGAATTGTGCTACAAATCCAATGAGCAATAGTCTGCTTAGAAGCAGGAGCACCCAGCTTGTTGGGTGCATACAGGATAAACAGCGAGTCAGATTTTCTGACTCCAGCCGTCCTGGAAACATATATTTTCAGTTCCCTGACTACGTCCAGCAACTTGGAGTCCTCCAAGTCCCTAGTAGCCGCAGGTACCACAATAGGCTGGTTCACGTGAAACGCTGAAAACAGCTTAGGGAGAAATTGAGGATGAGTCCTCAATTCCGCCCTGTCTGGAAGATCAGATAAGGGCCTTTACAGGATAAAGCCCCCAATTCTGACACGCGCCTGGCCGAGGCCAGGGCCAACAACATGACCACTTTCCATGTGAGATATTTTAACTCCACAGATTCAAGTGGTTCAAACCAATGTGACTTTAGGAACCCCAAAACTACATTGAGATCCCAAGGTGCCACTGGAGGCACAAAAGGAGGCTGTATATGCAGTACCCCTTTTACAAAACGTCTGAACTTCAGGAACTGAAGTTAGTTCTTTCTGGAAGAAAATTGACAGGGCCGAAATTTGAACCTTAATGGACCCCAATTTTAGGCACATAGACACTCCTGTTTACAGGAAATGCAGGAATCGACCTAGTTGAAAATTCCTCCATCGGGGCCTTACTGGCCTCGCACCCCGCAACATATTTTCGCCCAATGCGGTGATAATGCTTTGCGGTTACATCCTTCCTGGCTTGATCAGGGTAGGGATGACTTCATCCGGAATGCCTTTTTCCTTCAGGATCCGGCGTTCAACCGCCCTGCCGTTAAACGCAGCCGCGGTAAGTCTTGGAATAGACAGGGTCCTTGCTGGAGCAGGTCCCTTCTTAGAGGTAAAGGCCACGGGTCCTCCGTGAGCATCTCTTGAAGTTCCGGGTACCAAGTCCTTCTTGGCCAATCCGGAGCCACGAGTATAGTTCTTACTCCCCTCCGTCTTACAATTCTCAGTACTTTTGGTATGAGAGGAAGAGGAGGGAACACATACACTGACTGGTACACCCACGGTGTTACCAGAGCGTCCACAGCTATTGCCTGAGGTTCCCTTGACCTGGCGCAATACCTGTCCAATTTTTTGTTTAGGCGGGACGCCATCATGTCCACCTTTGGTTTTTCCCAATGGTTTACAATCATGTGGAAGACTTCTGGGTGAAGTCCCCACTCTCCCGGGTGGAGGCCGTGCCTGCTGAGGAAGTCTGCTTCCCAGTTGTCCACTCCCGGAATGAATACTGCTGACAGTGCTATCCCATGATTTTCCGCCCAGCGAAGAATCCTTGCAGCTTCTGCCATTGACTGCTTCTTGTGCCACCCTGTCTGTTTACATGGGTGACTGCCGTGATGTTGTCCGACTGGATCAACACCGGCTGACCTTGAAGCAGAGGTCTTGCTAAGCTGAGAGCATTGTAAATGGCCCTTAGCTCCAGGATATTTATGTGAAATTATGTCTCCAGGCTTGACCATAAGCCCTGGAAATTTCTTCCCTGTGTGACTGCTCCCCAGCCTCGCAGGCTGGCATCCGTGGTCACCAGGACCCAGTCCTGAATGCCGACTCTGCGGCCCTCTAGAAGATGAGCACTCTGCAACCACCACAGGAGGGACACCCTTGTCCTTGGTGACCGGGTTATCCGCTGATGCATCTTAAGATGCGACCCGGACCATTTGTCCAGCAGGTCCCACTGGAAAGTTCTTGCGTGGAATCTGCCGAATGGCTTTTCTTCGTAGGAAGCTACCATTTTTCCCAGAACCCTTGTGCATTGATGCACTGAGACTTGGTTCGGTTTTAGGAGGTTCCTGACTAGCTCGGATAACTCCCTGGCTCTCTCCTCCGGGAGAAACACCTTTTTCTGAACTGTGTCCAGAATCATCCCTAGGAACAGAAGACGAGTCGTCGGAACCAGCTGCGATTTTGGAATATTGAGAATCCAATCGTGCTGTCGCAACACTACCTGAGATAGTGCTACACCGACCTCCAACTGTTCCCAGGATCTTACCCTTATCAGGAGATCGTCCAAGTAAGGGATAACTAAAACTCCCTTCCTTCGAAGGAGTATCATCATTTCGGCCATTACCTTGGTAAAGACCCGGGGTGCCGTGGACCATCCAAACGGCAGCGTCTGAAACTGATAGTGACAGTTCTGTACCACAAACCTGAGGTACCCTTGGTGAGAAGGGTAAATTTGGACATGAAGGTAAGCATCCTTGATGTCCAGAGACACCATGTAGTCCCCTTCTCTTGAATTTGAACCTCTGTATGTAAGTGTTCAAAGATTTTAGATTTAAAATCGGTCTCACCGAGCCGTCCGGCTTCGGTACCACAACAGTGTGGAGTAATACCCCTTTCCCTGTTGTAGGAGGGGTACCTTAATTATCACCTGCTGGGAATACAGCTTGTGAATGGCTTCCAACACTGCCTCCCTGTCTGCTTGTAAAGCCCCAGCGTCATGCTGACGGCTTGGCAGAGGCGGGGGAGGGTTTCTGTTCCTGGGAACTGGCTGATTTCTGCAGCCGTTTCCCTCTCTGTCACGGGGCAGAAATGAGGAACCTTTTGCCCACATGCCCTTATGGGAACGAAAGGACTGCGCCTGATAATACAGTGTCTTTTATGTTGAGAGGCGACCTGGGGTAAAACGTGGATTTCCCAGCTGTTGCCGTGGCCACCAGGTCTGAAAGACCGACCCCAAATAACTCCTCCCCTTTATAAGGCAATACTTCCATATGCCATTTGGAATCCGCATCACCTGACCACTGTCGTGTCCATAACCCTCTTCTGGCAGAAATGGACAGCGCACTTACTCTTGATGCCAGTCGGCAAATATCCCGCTGTGCATCACACATATATAGAAATGCATCTTTTAAATGCTCTACAGGCAATAATATACTGTCCCTATCTAGGGTATCAATATTTTCAGTCAGGGAATCCGACCACGCCAACCCAGCACTGCACATCCAGGCTGAGGCGATTGCTGGTCGCAGTATAACACCAGTATGTGTGTAAATACATTTTAGGATACCCTCCTGCTTTCTATCAGCAGGATCCTTAAGGGCGGCCATCTCAGGAGAGGGTAGAGCCCTTGTTTTGACAAGCGTGTGAGCGCTTTATCCCCCCTAGGGGGTGTTTCCCAACGCACCCTAACCTCTGGCGGGAAAGGATATATGCCAATAACTTTTTAGAAATTATCAGTTTTTTTATCGGGGGAAACCCACGCTTCATCACACACCTCATTTAATTTCTCAGATTCAGGAAAACTACAGGTAGTTTTTCCTCACTGAACATAATACCCCTATTCGTGGTACTCGTATTATCAGAAATGTGTAAAACATTTTCCATTGCCTCAATCATGTAACGTGTGGCCCTACTGGAAGTCATATTTGTCTCTTCCCCGTCGACACTGGAGTCAGTATCCGTGTCGGCGTCTGTATTTGCCATCTGAGGTAACGGGCGCTTTAGAGTCCCTGACGGCCTATGAGACGTCTGGACAGGCACAAGCTGAGTAGCCGGCTGTCTCATGTCAATCACTGTCTTTTGTAAAGAGCTGACACTGTCATGTAATTCCTTCCAGCAGTTTTTCCACTCAGGTGTCGACCCCCTAGGGGGTGACATCCCTATTACAGGCAATTTGCTCCGCCTCCACATCATTTTCCTCCTCATACATGTCGACACAAACGTACCGACACACAGCACACACACAGGGAATGCTCTGATAGAGGACAGGACCCCACTAGCCCTTTGGGGAGACAGAGGGAGAGTTTGCCAGCACACACCAGAGCGCTATATATATATACAGGGATAACCTTATATAAGTGTTTTTCCCCTTATAGCTGCTGTATTGTTTATACTGCGCCTAATTAGTGCCCCCCTCTCTTTTTTAACCCTTTCTGTAGTGTAGTGACTGCAGGGGAGAGCCAGGGAGCTTCCCTCCAACGGAGCTGTGAGGGAAAATGGCGCCAGTGTGCTGAGGAGATAGGCTCCGCCCCTTTCTCGGCGGCCTTTTCTCCCGTTTTTCAGTGTAATCTGGCAGGGGTTAAAATTCACCCATATAGCCCTGGGGGCTATATGTGATGTATTTTCGCCAGCCAAGGTGTTTTTATTGCTGCTCAGGGCGCCCCCCCCTAGCGCCCTGCACCCTCAGTGACCGAAGTGTGAAGTGTGCTGAGGAGCAATGGCGCACAGCTGCAGTGCTGTGCGCTACCTTGGTGAAGACAGGATGTCTTCTGCCACCGATTTTCCGGACCTCTTCTTGCTTCTGGCTCTGTAAGGGGGCCGGCGGCGCGGCTCTGGGACCGGACTCCATGGCTGGGCCTGTGTTCGATCCCTCTGGAGCTAATGGTGTCCAGTAGCCTAAGAAGCCCAATCCACTCTGCACGCAGGTGAGTTCGCTTCTTCTCCTCGATGCAGTGAGCCTGTTGCCAGCAGGTCTCACTGAAAATAAAAAACCTAAAACTAAACTTTTCACTAAGCAGCTCAGGAGAGCCCCTAGTGTGCACCCTTCTCGTTCGGGCACAAAAATCTAACTGAGGCTTGGAGGAGGGTCATAGGGGGAGGAGCCAGTGCACACCAGGTAGTCCTAAAGCTTTACTTTTGTGCCCAGTCTCCTGCGGAGCCGCTATTCCCCATGGTCCTTACGGAGTTCCCAGCATCCACTAGGACGTCAGAGAAATGGGGACTCTTGCCTGCGTAATGTGTAAAATGGGGACACGTGCCTGCCGCAATGTGTAAAATGGGGAGTCTTGCCTGCGTACTGTGTAAATTGGGGACACTTGCCTGCCGCACTGTGTAAAATGGGGACTCTTGCCTGCCGTACTGTGTAAAATGGGGACTCTTGCCTGCCGTACTGTGTAAATTGGGGACACTTGCCTGCCGCACTGTGTAAATTGGGGACACTTGTCTGCCGTACTGTGTAAAATGGGGACTCTTGCCTGCCGTAATGTGTAAAATGGGGACTCTTGCCTGCGTAATGTGTAAAATGGGGACACGTGCCTGCCGCAATGTGTAATATGGGGACTCTTGCCTGCCGCAATGTGTAAAATGGGGACACGTGCCTGCCGTAATGTGTAAAATGGGGACTCTTGCCTGCCGTAATGTGTAAAATGGGGACTCGTGCCTGCCGCAATGTGTAAAATGGGGACTCTTGCCTGCGTAATGTGTAAAATGGGGACTTTTTTCTTCCCCCTGTGGTGGCCGTGATGATATTAGATGAGGTCACGCCCATTTTAATGAGACCACGCCCATGTTTTTTTTTTTTTTTTTTTAAATATCTAGGGGGGGGCGCATTTTTTTAAATGTCAATGGGGGGGGGGGGGGGGCGCATGTTGAAATCTCGCACTGGGAGCCAAATTGGCTAGAGACAGCCCTGCCCAGACACACCCTCCACCTGACGGGAGGTTAAACTGAACAGAGGACAATATGCCCGATCTCCCCCACCCATGCTGCCTCCGCCGGAATATACGGTGACAGTGAGCCGTGCAGACTATAATGCCCCGATCCCCCTCCCCATCACCTGTGTCCGGAGTTACATTGAGCGCTGACAACTCCCTTCCCTTCAGGACAGTGAGCCCGCGGCTCAATTGTTTGGCTGCATTCACCCACTGTAACTCTGGCGGCGGGTGTTGCCAGCACACACCTAGTTACGGTTCTCACTAATTGTAAATATATATATATATATATATATATATATATACACTGCTCAAAAAAATAAAGGGAACACTTAAACAACACATCCTAGATCTGAATGAATGAAATATTCTTATTAAATACTTTGTTCTTTACATAGTTGAATGTGCTGACAACAAAATCACACAAAAATTATCAATGGAAATCAAATTTATTAACCCATGGAGGTCTGGATTTGGAGTCACACTCAAAATTAAAGTGGAAAAACACACTACAGGCTGATCCAACTTTGATGTAATGTCCTTAAAACAAGTAAAAATGAGGCTCAGTAGTGTGTGTGGCCTCCACGTGCCTGTATGACCTCCCTACAATGCCTGGGCATGCTCCTGATGAGGTGGCGGATGGTCTCCTGAGGGATCTCCTCCCAGACCTGGACATCTCCTGGACAGTCTGTGGTGCAACGTGGTGTTGGTGGATGGAGCGAGACATGATGTCCCAGATGTGCTCAATTGGATTCAGGTCTGGGGAACGGGCGGGCCAGTCCATAGCATCAATGCCTTCGTCTTGCAGGAAATGCTGACACACTCCAGCCACATGAGGTCTAGCATTGTCTTGCATTAGGAGGAACTCAGGGCCAACTGCACCAGCATATGGTCTCACAAGGGGTCTGAGGATCTCATCTCGTTACTTAATGGCAGTCAGGCTACCTCTGGCGAGCACATGGAGGACTGTGCGGGCCCCCAAAGAAATGCCACCCCACACCATTACTGACCCACTGCCAAACCGGTCATGCTGGAGGATGTTGCAGGCAGCAGAACGTTCTCCTTGGCGTCTCCAGACTCTGTCACGTCTGTCACATGTGCTCAGTGAGAACCTGCTTTCATCTGTGAAGAGCACAGGGCGCCAGTGGCGAATTTGCCAATCTTGGTGTTCTCTGGCAAATGCCAAACGTCCTGCATGGTGTTGGGCTGTAAGCACAACCCCCACCGGTGAACATCGGGCCCTCATACCACCCTCATGGAGTCTGTTTCTGATCGTTTGAGTAGACACATGCACATTTGTGGCTTGCTGGAGGTCATTTTGCAGGACTCTGGCAGTGCTTCTCCTGTTCCTCCTTGCACAAAGGCGGAGGTAGTGGTCCTGCTGCTGGGTTGTTGCCCTCCTACGGCCTTCTCCATGTCTCCTGATGTACTGGCCTGTCTCCTGGTAGCGCCTCCATGCTCTGGACACTACGCTGACAGACACAGCAAACCTTCTTGCCACAGCTCGCATTGATGTGCCATCCTGGATGAGCTGCACTATCTGAGCCACTTGTGTGGGTTGTAGGGAGGTCATACAGGCACGTGGAGGCCACACACACTACTAAGCCGCATTTTGACTTGTTTTAAGGACATTACATCAAAGTTGGATCAGCCTGTAGTGTGTTTTTCCACTTTAATTTTGATTGTGACTCCAAATCCAGACCTCCATGGGTTAATAAATTTGATTTCCATTGATAATTTTTGTGTGATTTTGTTGTCAGCACATTCAACTATTCAAAGAACAAAGTATTTAATAAGAATATTTCATTCATTCAGATCTAGGATGTGTTATTTTAGTGTTCCCTTTATTTTTTTGAGCAGTGTATATAAAAGGGGATGTGTTATAATTACCGGCTGTCGGAATCCCTGCAGTCCGGATACCAGTGCCAGAATCCCGACAGCCAGGGAAATGCTGGCGGTCGGAATCCCGACGCAAGCTCAATATTCCCACTAGAGTGATGGTCCACGCCACCACCCCAAGGGGAATATAATAGTGTGGCGACCGAAAGTCTTCACCGGGTCTGAAGCGTGGCAAGAGCAGCAAGCCTGTGAGGGGACACGCTGCGCTCGCTGATGGGATTCTGGCTGTCAGGTTCCCGTTGTCGGTCTCCTGACCGCCGGGATCCCAGACCGATCAAAGAAAAAGCACCCCTGTTGCAGTATATCCAATTGATCTAACCTACCAAATTTACCAGATGTTGTGCTCAGTGCTACAATTTAGTGGGGAAGTGCTACATGCGCATTTTCCAGAATGCAAAAAAAAGCCTTCAGCTCTTACATGTACAGTATGTGCTAGAAAGTCATGGAACTGGATGATAAACCTAACACATTCATGACCATCTTCATATATGTTTAGATGCATATGGTAAAGCCTTACAAATTAAGGAGGAGATTTATCACAGCTTGGAGTGAGATATAGTGGACAGAAATAATGTACTAACCAATCAGCTTCTGTCATTTTTCAAACACAGCCTGTAAAATGACATTATGAAGCTGATTGGTTGGTACTGTGTGGTCTATTTACTAATCCTTGGAGAGAGAGAAAGTGGACAGAGATAAAGCACCAACCAATCAAATTCTAACTGCCATGTTACAGGCTGTGTTTAAAAAAATGACAGTTAGGAGCTGGTTGGTTGGTACTTTATCTCTCTCCAAGGCATAGTAAACAGACTGCATATCTCTCTCCACTTTATCCCTCTCCAAGCTTTGATAAATCTCCCCCAAAGATCTGTACTTAAATTATAAAGATTGAAAATAGGGGATAAAAAGTATTTGCTACAGTATATTTCTGAACAGTCCTTAGTTTCCAGTAACTGTTAAACATTTTATTACTAATGTCGTTTTCTAAAACATAAAATCTATTGGTAAAGAATTAATGCATTAAAGAGTGCTAATCCAATAAGTGACATTTCTACTTTGCCTCATTTAAAATACAGCTTGGAACACACACTGGGCATTCCAGGTTGTCTAGGAGAGGAAAGTCTAATGAAATAAATAATTCAAATTATATGTGTCCTGTGTAACTTATGATAACAATTTAGTATCATTGGACAGGTTAATTGAATAGTCATATTTTGTAATGTAATTTGTTTTGCAAAATATATCAAAGAAAACTTTCCAATGATGTAAACACGGCCTGATTATTTAATAACAGGATGCTTTTAAGCAATCCACGTGACAGTACCAATGCTATGCGCTTGTCCAAAAGGCTTACAGATCAATCAAAATTTAGTTAATTAATTTTTAACTAGGAGGAAATGTTCCCGTAGGCATATATCAACAGTATTTAAAAAATAATAATTACATGTGTCTTTCTGATGTTCATACTTGCAATGTCATTTTTCACTGAGATTTTTAAACCATATTCAATCAAATATGACAGTTATTCAAAACTATCTCCGATATGTAGCAGGACACCGTATGTCTTCGCTTGACTCTAGTTCTTGAAAAGTTGTAGACTAAGGATAAATAAGTTAAATAAGTTGTGACATGTGTAATCCATCATTTTACCTTGAATGCTTAAATATGTTCAAGCCAACGAAAATCATAATTTAAAACAAATATTGGCAATGATAAATGACATAGTGTGTGTGTGTGTGTGTGTGTGTGTGTGTGTGTGTGTGTGTGTGTGTGTGTGTGTGTGTGTGTGTGTGTGTGTGTGTGTGTGTGTGTGGTATGAGGGCACTGTTAATTTGCATTAGTGAGCCAAGGATTCTATGTGTGGCTGGATTGATCCACCCTCACAGGGAAGAAGAGGCAGGTACACAGTGATTGCTGCAGAGTCAGTATGGTGAAGACTACTGCAGTCATGGCAGGCTGCTGCCTGTGTATCTAGCCTAAGTGCGGTTGGGAAAGCCAGTCAGGCAGTAAGGGCAATCAAAGACCCCAGTGGGCTAAGGAAGCCATTGAGGGTCAGGAGGCCATTGTTTAAACCTGTAGGAGGCAGGGAAGACCACAAAACTCTGTGACTGAGTTTATGTTGCTGGGTAGAAGCCAGGCCAATGAGCCTTGAGCTTAAGTAGGCCAGGCAGTCATTGTCTAAACCTGTAGGAGACAGGGAAGCCCGCCAAATACTGAGACTGTATGTGACTAGTTGTGGCAGCCAAGCCAGGATGAAGCCTGGATATATACAGTACCTGTAAGAAGCAGGCAAGATTTTGAGATTTTGTGGAGAGACTTTGTTTGCAGAGTAGCTGCCCAAATATAGTGAGGGGCGAAGAAGTGTGTTAGTGCCCTGAATGGGGACTAGGCTGTTTGTTGTTTCCATTTCATTTATGTCAGTAAAACACCATTTCATTTATTTACCTGAAAAGCTGTGTGTGGACCCTGATTAAGCACCTAGACACTGCACCAATTCACCCCCCCGCCCTACAGAGTTAATTACCCCAATCTTATCACAATATATATAAATGTAAATTTAACACAGAAACCTAAATGTGACATAATAAACATTAACAATCACATTGCTATTTGCTAGAATAAAACTGTCAATTCCTACATCAAACCTACATCTCTCTATGGGGCATATTTACCAAAGATATTTTGGCAGGTTGAGAGAGTTTTTGGGGACAGCTCTGGCATCTGACAGAATGAGATAGTCTGTGTGAACAGGTCTGGTAGGTGACAGGATGAGAGTCTATGAGGCAGATGTTGTGGTTGACAGGGTGAGAAGAGTCTGTGGGGCAAGTCTGCTCACAGCACCTCTTTTGCCCCCCTTTAATTTCCACCTTTCACAGCACTCCCCCACTGCAATACTCTCTTCCCCTTCACCATATCAATCTCCCCAATCCTTCAATCTTCAATATTCACCACATCAAAGCACTCTCACCCATTCCTTCAATATCCACCTTAAAACCACCCCTCTCATTCCTTCAATATTCACATCACAACGCTCTCCCCACCAGCCACCCAGGCAGAACCAGCAAACTTCTGACATAATGCGCTTACAGTGTGTGGCAGCCTTCCCTGACATGACAAAGTGTCATGATCGCACATCCACACATGTTGAGACTGAGAGCACAGGAAGACAGAGCTGCCCAGCTGCTCCGATTGTATTACAACACAGAGTGGCCAGAGAAAATCCTCCCTTTCTGCCTCCTGTAGACAGCCATGCACATGCAACTGCAAGCTTCCCTAGATCCCTATAATTGTACTGACCCGGGGGCAGATAGCACCCTGCCTGTCACGATCCGGGTATCTGGACGCCATTTCTTACCCATCAGATGCCTCCTAAGGCTGGCTCAGCGCTCCAGGACCGGATCCCATCTGTTATCCTAATGTTCACATTCCTGCATCCTCTCCTGTCTCTCTGAGACGCTGTCACAGTAACGCCTTATTACATCTGGCATGGCGTCTCCCGCGGCCTCCGCCGCCGTCCCTGAGCTTCTGCATGCAGAGTGTCAGAGTGGCGATTACGTCAGCCGCGGCCTCCGCTGTGTCCGCGTGGTTGGATGTGCACTTGTCAGCCTGGCGTCTCCTGTCTCCAGTGGCCGGCGCCGCCATTACTGTTTTCATTACAACATGGATTACAAACCAAACTTCCCTCCAAGTGTCTGCATGGGCGCAGCCATCTTGGATTCTGTCAGCTGATCATTTCCTCCAATCTGTTGTCAGTATTGTTAATCTGCATAATTGCCTAGCCAATCCCTTCCTTGCTGCAGGTATAAATACACTGTGCCTGAGCAAGGAAGGCGTCAGTGCTTTGGTTGTCAAACCTAGTTCCTGTTTGTCTCTCTCCTGTGATTGTCTTCCAGGTTCCAGCTCCTGTCTCAAGACTTCCACCATAGAGACCCGCACCAGCATTCCACCTGCGGTGTAGCCTGACTCTCCAATCCATTGTGGATTCATCTGTTTCCAGCTACAACATTACCTGCTTCCAGCTCAGCTTCCAGCAGAGTACAGCTTCCCTTAAAGGGCCGGTGTCCTTTCTACACTTTACCACCCTCCACCGGTATTATTATTTCTCCGCTCTCAAGTTCTACATTTCAGTTCATATTTCATCGCTCCCAAGTTCATTTATTATTTAACTGGTTCCAGCCAGTATCCACTCCGTGCTAACAACAGTCTGGTTCCAGCCAGTATCCACAGCAGCTGTTTTACCTTCAGCAACCCAGCTTTTCCTGGAACACCAGCTGGCACAATCCTGGGTTATCTCCATTGCTACAGTCGGGCCTGGTAAGGACTTTCCATCTAGAAGATCATAAGAACTATCTCACACTACCAGTGCCCTGTGGCTCCTGCCATCCTGTAGTACCCAGGAACTGTATTTATTATTTGCTGACTTTTACGTTTTCTTTTACTGCTGCTGTGTTGCGGAGTTGTCATAATAAACATCATTGACTTTTATCCAAGTTGTCGTGGTCACGCCTTCGGGCAGTTATTATTCATGTTACTTACATGTCCAGGGGTCTGATACAACCTCCCAGGTTCCGGTACATCTCAGCCCCTACAACTGAGGCTGCCTCCCGTCAGCTCAGGCCCTCAGTTGTGACAGTAAGCACTGACCTAATGAATCCAGCCGGAGACCAGGATCAAGCGGCCAGGCCGATGCAAGAACTGGCAGCCCGACTAGAACATCAGGAGGCTGCACAGGGCCACATCATCCGCTGTCTCCAGGATCTCTCTACTCGGCTGGATGGGATTCAGACAACTCTCCGTGGATCAGGCGCATCTGGTGCGTCAACCACAGTGACTCCAGCTATAACCCCACCCACCTTACCCATTTCTGCTCCACGTCTTCATCTTCCAACGCCAGCAAAATTTGACGGATCTCCAAGATTCTGCAGGGGATTTCTCAACCAGTGTGAGATTCAGTTTGAGCTACAACCTGGCAATTTTCCCAGTGACCGTACAAAAATTGCCTACATCATCTCTCTTCTCAGTGGCTCCGCCCTTGACTGGGCATCACCGTTATGGGAGAGGTCCGACACCCTGCTATCTTCTTACACTGCATTCGTGTCAACATTCAGGCGCATCTTCGACGAGCCAGGCCGGGTAACCTCAGCTTCATCCGAGATTCTCCGTTTACGCCAGGGGTCACGTACTGTAGGACAATATCTGATACAGTTCCAGATCCTGGCATCCGAACTGGCATGGAACGACGAGGCCCTGTATGCTGCATTCTGGCATGGCTTATCTGAGCTTATTAAAGATGAGTTAGCTACCAGAGACTTACCTTCTAAATTAGATGAGCTAATCTCACTCTGCACGAAAGTTGATTTACGTTTCAGAGAGAGAGCAACTGAGCGTGGAAGATCATCTGCTCCAAAATCTTCTGCTCCTCCTCCTCGTCAACTGTCACCATCTAAAGATGAGCCCATGCAAATTGGCCGTTCCCGTTTAACTCCTGCTGAGCGCCGAAGACGTCTCTCTGAGTCTCTTTGTCTTTACTGTGCAGCTCCGTCTCACACCATCAATGCCTGTCCCGAACGTCCGGGAAAACTCCAAACCCTAGCTCGCCCAGGAGAGGGCCGGCTAGGAGTAATGATCTCCTCTCCATCTCCTCATGATTGTAATCTCCCAGTCTCGCTTCAAGTTGCTCAACGTTATCGGAACGTCATTGCTCTCCTTGATTCCGGAGCAGCTGGGAACTTTATTACTGAAGCCTATGTTAAACGGTGGTCCCTACCCACCGAGAGACTTCCTTCCTCCTTTTCCTTAACTGCCGTGGATGGCAGTAAAATTTTTTATACTGTTATTGCTCTAAGGACTCTACCAGTTCGTCTGAGAGTGGGAGTTCTTCATTCCGAACTTATTTCACTTTTAGTGATTCCAAGAGCCACACATCCTGTGGTCCTGGGCCTTCCATGGCTCCGTCTTCACAATCCTACAATTGATTGGACGACTATGCAAATCCTGGCATGGGGTTCCTCCTGTGCAGAGACATGTTTGTTTAAAGTATTGCCTGTCTGTTCTTCCTCCCCCAGGTCGTCTGATGTTCCACCTCCTCCATATCAAGATTTCACGGATGTGTTCAGTAAAGCTTCTGCTGATATCCTTCCTCCTCATAGAGAATGGGACTGCCCGATTGATCTCGTTCCAGGGAAGGTTCCACCTCGAGGCCGAACTTATCCGTTGTCTCTGCCTGAGACGCATTCTATGGAGGGATACATTAAAGAGAACCTAGCAAAGGGGTTCATTCGACCTTCTTCTTCCCCAGCCGGCGCAGGCTTCTTTTTTGTAAAAAAGAAAGATGGTGGTCTGCGGCCGTGCATCGACTACAGAGGTTTGAACGACATTACCATCAAGAACCGTTATCCTTTACCCCTGATTACTGAGCTCTTTGACAGAGTTAGCGGAGCTACCATCTTTACAAAGCTGGACTTGCGAGGTGCATACAATCTCATCCGGATCCGTGAGGGTGACGAGTGGAAGACCGCCTTTAACACCCGTGACGGACATTATGAGTACCTCGTCATGCCCTTCGGATTGAGCAATGCTCCAGCTGTCTTCCAGCATTTTGTCAATGAGATTTTCAGAGACATTCTATACCGTCATGTCGTGGTCTATCTAGACGATATCCTCATTTTTGCCAACGATTTAGAGGAACATCGTTTTTGGGTTAAAGAGGTTCTGTCCCGTCTCCGTGTCAATCATCTCTATTGCAAATTAGAAAAATGCGTCTTTGAAGTCAAGTCCATTCCGTTTCTAGGGTACATTGTGTCCGGTTCCGGACTAGAGATGGATCCTGAGAAACTACAAGCAATTCAGAATTGGCCGGTACCCTTAACCCTCAAAGGGGTCCAGAGGTTCTTAGGGTTCGCCAATTATTACCGAAAGTTTATACGAGACTTTTCCACCATTGTGGCGCCTATTACTGCTTTCACCAAGAAGGGTGCTAACCCGTCCAAGTGGTCTGAAGAAGCCATGCAAGCTTTTCATCTTTTAAAACAGAGGTTCATCTCTGCGCCTGTCCTGAAACAGCCTGACATCGACTCTCCTTTCATCCTAGAGGTGGATGCCTCCTCCGTTGGAGTAGGAGCGGTGTTATCTCAGAGGGCTAAAGATGGCCATTTACATCCTTGCAGTTTCTTCTCCCGGAAGTTCTCCCCAGCTGAGCGCAACTATGCCATTGGCGACCAGGAGTTGCTAGCCATCAAGCTCGCTCTAGAAGAGTGGAGGTATCTGTTGGAGGGAGCTTCTCATTTAATCACCATACTTACAGACCACAAGAACCTTTTATACCTGAAGGGCGCACAATGTCTCAACCCTCGTCAGGCCAGATGGGCACTTTTCTTTTCCAGGTTCGACTTTAAACTCCAGTTCTGTCCGGGCTCTCAGAATCGCAAGGCCGATGCCCTTTCCCGCTCATGGGAGCAAGAAAATGAGTCAGAGTCTTCAGACAAGCATCCTATTATAAATCCGTTGGCATTCTCCACGGTAGGGATGGACTCTACGCCCCCATCAGGGAAAAGTTTTGTGAAGCCGATGCTAAGGAAGAAGCTCATGCATTGGGCCCATGCTTCCCGTTTTGCCGGACATACAGGTATCCAAAAAACCCTGGAGTTTATCTCTAGGTCCTATTGGTGGCCAACTCTGAAAAAGGACGTCTTGGAGTTTATTGCATCTTGCCCAAAGTGTGCCCAACATAAAGTATCCCGCCAGTCGCCTGCGGGGCAACTGGTTCCACTATCCGTTCCCCGTTGACCATGGACCCACTTGTCGATGGATTTAATTACAGACTTACCCATGTGCAACAAGTTCAATACCATCTGGGTGGTAGTTGACCGGTTCACCAAGATGGCACACTTCATTCCTCTCACCGGTCTTCCGTCAGCTTCCAAGTTGGCTCAAGTATTCATACAAGAGATCTTCCGACTCCACGGTCTTCCTGAAGAAATTATCTCAGATCGAGGAGTTCAATTCACAGCCAAATTCTGGCGAAGTTTATGTCAAGTCCTCCAAGTCAAGCTAAAGTTTTCCACGGCTTACCATCCTCAGACCAATGGTCAAACCGAGAGGGTGAATCAGGACTTGGAGGCCTTCCTCCGCATCTATGTGTCCTCCTCTCAAGATGACTGGGTTCAATTACTTCCCTGGGCCGAGTTCTGTCATAACAACCAGTATCATTCTTCATCTGCTTCAACACCATTCTTCACTAACTTTGGATTCCACCCTAAAGTTCCTGAGTTCCAACCGCTTCCAGCAACTTCTGTTCCCGCAGTGGATATCACCTTGCATCAGTTTGCCAATATCTGGAAGAGTGTACGATCAGCTCTGCTCAAGGCATCGTTCAGGTACAAGAAGTTTGCGGATAAGAAGCGTCGAGCAGTTCCTGCTCTCAAGGTGGGTGATCGGGTATGGTTATCCACGAAGAATTTGAGGTTAAGAGTTCCCAGTATGAAGTTTTCACCTCGCTATATCGGTCCTTTCAAGATTGAACAAGTCATCAATCCTGTTGCTTACAGACTCCAGTTGCCTCCCTTCTTAAAAATACCCAGGACATTCCATGTTTCCCTGTTGAAACCGCTGATCTTGAATCGGTTTCATTCCTCACTTCCTCCAACTCCGAAAGTCCAAACTCAACGAGGCGTTGAGTATGAAGTGGCCAAGATCCTGGACTCACGTCACCGTTACGGTCAACTACAATATCTTATTGACTGGAAGGGTTATGGTCCTGAGGAACGTTCATGGACCAATGCTTCTGATGTCCATGCTCCTGCCTTGGTCCGGAGATTCCATTCCAAGTTTCCTCAAAAGCCAAAGAAGTGTCCTGGGGCCACTCCTAAAGGGGGGGGTGCTGTCACGATCCGGGTATCTGGACGCCATTTCTTACCCATCAGATGCCTCCTAAGGCTGGCTCAGCGCTCCAGGACCGGATCCCATCTGTTATCCTAATGTTCACATTCCTGCATCCTCTCCTGTCTCTCTGAGACGCTGTCACAGTAACGCCTTATTACATCTGGCATGGCGTCTCCCGCGGCCTCCGCCGCCGTCCCTGAGCTTCTGCATGCAGAGTGTCAGAGTGGCGATTACGTCAGCCGCGGCCTCCGCTGTGTCCGCGTGGTTGGATGTGCACTTGTCAGCCTGGCGTCTCCTGTCTCCAGTGGCCGGCGCCGCCATTACTGTTTTCATTACCACATGGATTACAAACCAAACTTCCCTCCAAGTGTCTGCATGGGCGCAGCCATCTTGGATTCTGTCAGCTGATCATTTCCTCCAATCTGTTGTCAGTATTGTTAATCTGCATAATTGCCTAGCCAATCCCGTCCTTGCTGCAGGTATAAATACACTGTGCCTGAGCAAGGAAGGCGTCAGTGCTTTGGTTGTCAAACCTAGTTCCTGTTTGTCTCTCTCCTGTGATTGTCTTCCAGGTTCCAGCTCCTGTCTCAAGACTTCCACCATAGAGACCCGCACCAGCATTCCACCTGCGGTGTAGCCTGACTCTCCAATCCATTGTGGATTCATCTGTTTCCAGCTACAACATTACCTGCTTCCAGCTCAGCTTCCAGCAGAGTACAGCTTCCCTTAAAGGGCCGGTGTCCTTTCTACACTTTACCACCCTCCACCGGTATTATTATTTCTCCGCTCTCAAGTTCTACATTTCAGTTCATATTTCATCGCTCCCAAGTTAATTTATTATTTAACTGGTTCCAGCCAGTATCCACTCCGTGCTAACAACAGTCTGGTTCCAGCCAGTATCCACAGCAGCTGTTTTACCTTCAGCAACCCAGCTTTTCCTGGAACACCAGCTGGCACAATCCTGGGTTATCTCCATTGCTACAGTCGGGCCTGGTAAGGACTTTCCATCTAGAAGATCATAAGAACTATCTCACACTACCAGTGCCCTGTGGCTCCTGCCATCCTGTAGTACCCAGGAACTGTATTTATTATTTGCTGACTTTTACGTTTTCTTTTACTGCTGCTGTGTTGCGGAGTTGTCATAATAAACATCATTGACTTTTATCCAAGTTGTCGTGGTCACGCCTTCGGGCAGTTATTATTCATGTTACTTACATGTTCAGGGGTCTGATACAACCTCCCAGGTTCCGGTACATCTCAGCCCCTACAACTGAGGCTGCCTCCCGTCAGCTCAGGCCCTCAGTTGTGACACTGCCATCCCCAGCCAAACCCACATCTGGCTGCTAAACTGTTGCAATGAATTTGCTTGGCCTCAGTAGGTAACAGCATTTTCAGATGATGTTAACACATAGTAACCTATTGTGTACTACAGGGCAGTTTTTACCAGAAAAGGATTTTCCCTCCCAGTTGGCTCCCACTAACACATGCTCAACCTGATGGTCACGCATGGGCAGAACAATTCACTCGCCAGGACCGAAACTGGAAGCAAAGTGATAGCAGTAACTAACACTTTGCTTCTAGCGGCAGCCCTTCACTGAGATACAGTTTTTTCAGGCATATTATTATTATTTTTATTATTATTATTATTATTATTATTATTTTCCTTTATTTATATGGCACCACAATGGTTCCGCAGCACCTTACAGAGTACATAAACATATGAGTTAAACAAGAAAACTGTGACAACAGGGCAAGTACATGGTTTATAAACATTGCTCCATCAGCAGTCATAACACTCAAATAAGCAGCAGGGTGACAGAACCCAAGGTTAGGTGCTGTTGTAGGAGTATGCTATGGAGCAGATGATAGTATAATAAGGGAAGGCAACACACGAGGGAAGAGGCTACAGAGTCCAGGAACAGATCCAGAAAAGTACAACAGGTAAAAGCAAGCTGGGCTAATCTTAGCTATCTTTTGGTACCTTTTGTGGGTGGAATATATAAACCTTGGAAGAGATTAGCTCAAATATCTGCACCAACCCTGCATTACCCTTGTTGTTCTCTCTAGATTTTCTTTTACTTCTGTATTAGTGTTTTACTTAATCTTTTGTAGCATGTGCTTTGGTTTTGTTGTCTGTAAAGGGCCTTGAGTCCTGTTGGAAAAAGAGCGATATATGAATAAAATATATTATTATTATTATTATTATTATTATTATTACTATTATTATTATCATTTATCTTGGGTAAGTGTAGTAAATAAAATAAAGCAAAACCACACAACAGTATTTTCTTTTCACTTATAGCCTACATGTATTTATTCACACTCACTTCACATTTCCTAGATTCCAGTCACAAAAGATGGGGACACCCATGTTTGAAATAGTGAGTCCAATCTATCAAAGTATGTGTCTCCACAGAAATGTCTGTCTGGTAATCAGTGTTATCACAAGACCTTAACCCCTGCACTACAGAAAAATGTTGGACTCTAGGGGTGGCGGTGGATCTCCCCATAACCTGATACCCATAATATCAGGGGCACCTACATTTGAAAGAAGGAGATCGTCTCTTTTAAATGATGTGACCTCCTAATAATTATTGTTTGGTGATCAAAAGACAATATTGCCCTGTGCTACAGAAAGCAGAATTCTCTGCAGTACGTGCCCTATCCCGCCCATAATTACGTCTGTAAATGTTGGGTCCCCCACATATGAAAGAGGGGTGTCCTCTCTTTCTATGTGATCTCCTGAAAATATCGGCCACCCCGACAGATAAAAATAGCTTTCCATAGATGGGAAGAGCTGTGCCCATATCCCAGCACTCCCCCCAATCCGCTAAAACCAGCACCAGGCAGAACCAACCAGGGGGGGTAATGCCATAGTAGGGGAGACACTCAGTGTGGGGTCCCCCTGCCATGCCATTAAACACCCCCCAAACCAGTCAGCTCAGGGCTGGAATTCCTCGGAAAGTGGGGCCCCCAAAAAATCAAAATGGGGTCCCCCCTCCCGAGCAACAACCAGCGCTGGGCTGATAGCCCAGTGCTATGCCCCTCACCCCTGGTGGCGGTGGGTGCGGGGTTCATTGTATGCTAATATTGTTCTTTATAGGTGGCCTACAGGCCCCAGCAAGCCTGCCCCAGCATGCTGGCACTTGGAGAACCACAAATGCCAGCATGCCCAGACATAAAAGGCCTGCTAGCACCTGTAGTCCACCTGTAAAGAAAATATTAAAAAAAAAACACTACACGTTCTTTAAAAAAAAAGCTTTATTACACAGGGTTTTCACCTGGGGGCGGCAGCCTTTAAGCTCTTTTGCATGGCCGCCGCCTTCCCAGGACTTCCAGCGTCTTCACCTGGTGGGCGGTGGCTGCTAAGCTCTTTTGCATAGCCGCCGCCCATCCAGGACTTCCACGGCGTCTTCTTTCTTCAGGAGCTCTTCTCTGACCTCCTCCGCCGTCGGACTGACAGCCGCTGCCTCGTGCTGACTTATATAAGTCAGCGGGAGGGGGCAGGGCGATGACGCGGCGAGCCATGATTGGCTCGCGGCGGCCATCTTGAATTTTAAAAATTATGCTGAGGCGCCATTTTTTAAATGGGTACCGCTTCCGCTGCCAAACTCTGCATATTGGCCCTGACTGCCACGTCCCGCTGCCGCTACTGCCGGCCGCATCTCCGCCGCCTGCACCTCCGCCTGCACCTCCGTCGCCCGGCCCGGCGCATCCCGCACCTCCGCCGCATCCCGCACCTCCGCCGCCCGCACCTCCGCCGCCCACACAGTGATTGACAGCGGATTCAGTGACGGATCCGCTGGCCAATCACTGTGGCCTCACTCACAGGGGCGTGCTTTCATAGGTTGAAAGCACGTCCCTGTATGAAAGCGGCACCTCTAATGGTGCCGCTTTCCCATGCAATTTCAATGGGCTTTTCCTGCCCATTGCTAGGCCCCGTCCGCGCCCGCCCCCGCTCCCATATCTTTCCCCAATCACTACGGGAGTCACCACGATCGGTGCCTCCCAACCCCATTTTACACAGTTTAATGATGAGTAAAATAATAAAGGAGATACTTATGTGTCATAATTATCTTCTTTGCATTATTTTACTCATTAATGACAGGGGAGGCACTGCCTCCCCTGCCTCCCCTTGACTGCACGTCCCTGCCTTATCCCACATACTGGCCAACACACACAGGGTGGGCACCACCATGTATTGAAAGAGAGGAGTCTCCTCTTTCAAATGATGTGCCCTGGTGATCCCCAGACAGTTATGGAAACAGTACACAACATACCAAATTATCCACAGATCTATATTCCATATATGGCCATCTTGTGTCAAATAAAAAATGGTATTTTCAGAAAATGCAAAGTCTTCGGAAAAACAAAAAATGGTGTAATTTCTGTGGGTACCGCATATAAAATTATTGATATTGCTGTTGGAATGTGATGAGTGCAAATGTGGAAACTTGATCTCAGCACAAGGCTGAGAAAACCTTCAGAAGCAAAGAGGTTAAATTATGTGGGACATGTACTGTATGCTGAGGTTTTGTATTGATGGAAAGGGGTTTCTGAACCTGCAGATGGGAGTTGCAAGGGTTTTTTTCCAACTATTTACAAACTTGTATATACAGTACACACTTACAAATCACTATTGTACCGTAAAACACTCAAGACACTTTTATTTGCTGAAATACACTTGCTGGCTATCATATTCCTATCATTTGTAAAAGTTGCAAAAATCAACCATTTCACACCACTTTAACTGCCTCCAATACTTTGCTTATAGCCACTAACAGCCTTCTACACTGTCCCGCTGTCTAATTTGTCCATTTTTTGTGGTTCTTCACCCTTTAGAATTTAGATATGTTCACTTACAACTTTGCTATTTTGCTCAATTTGGCACAACATGCAAAACACGGCTAAGCTGTTTTTCATGAGTAGCGATGGTTGGATTTAAAAAAAATTGTTTGCCATAATAGAATATGTATAAAGTAACATATTAAAGAAGCAACTTAAGAAAAATCACAAGGCATGGCTAAATCTCTGAGTATATGGCATGCATATTTGGCAGGATAAAGCAAATATGTATGTGGACACATCTGTAGGTCACGCACTGCAAAATGAATGCACATCAGTAACGTGCCATTTATAATTGAATTGTGCAGGTGTCCAGCGCACTCGTGAAAATGCATAACATTGTTAACCAAGCAGAGGATTAATTGAATCTGGCCCCAAGGGTCAGGTGCAATGACGCCTAAGTTGGCCGGAGGTGCATTTTCCCAGCTGAATTCGTACGTTTTTTAGAAGCGACAAATATATACAAGGCAAAACCATGCCTTGTAAATGTTTGTCGCTTTTAAAAAAAATGTCCGAGTTCGGGCAGGGACCAGCACCTCTGGCCAACTCGGGCGTCATTACACCCGGCCCTAAATGTTTTCTGCAAAAAAGTAGTAGAAAATGAACAACAAAGATGTGCAAATCCTGTTATTATCAATTAGAGGATATGATTTAAAAATCAAGCTCCTTATACACTCATTTTTATTTTAATATTAGATTTTTTATAGCTTTAGCCTATCAGAATCACTTAAGCTTTTCTTTCTTATGACACAGCTTTTTTTTAACTTATCCCCAGACTAATTTAAAATTAGAGTCATAGATCTGTCCTCTAGTTTGCCAGAACACATTACAATGCTCATAATCTCATTTCCAGGGATAGGTAAGAAAGAGAACTTGGATGTGATATGTACAGAATAGTTTTTTCAAAGGAGTTTGATGCTAGAAGCTCAATGTTTATTGGGGATGGTGCTGGCAGAAGCTTTGCCTTAACTTGAGCTTAAATTTGGTCTAAAATCGTATGAACAGATGTTTGGGAAGATAACAGGATATTTAGTAAGAGAGATTAAGGGCACTATTCTGCGCAAATGTTCCATAGCTTCTGTGCACAGACGCCCACAAACAGACTCCTGCACCTGGTGACCTATTTTTATTACAACTCTACGAAAAGGGAACCCAGAAGGATAGTTATTCCACAGAAATATCAGGACGTGTTCATTGTCTCCATACTCCGTAGCACAGGGAGATGGTCTGTGATGGAAAACATTTACTTTGCATAAATGTATTGGACTGTTTTCTCTGGCAGATGGTCAGCCAAATCATTATTTTCCAGCTACTGGACTATTAATGGTTAAAAAAAAAAAAGTAGGAATTTATCTAAGCAACTCTGTAAAGATTCTTCCCAATCCCAAACCTTCATGATTGACCTTAGTCATGAATAAAATCCGGGGCCAAATGTAATAGAGTGAGAGTTTCAGAAAGTGAGAGATTTGGTAAGGTTTTGCAGTTTTTTTTAAAGTGGCAATCATTTACACTGCAAATCCAGGTTGATCTTGCTGTGAAAATGATTGCCACTTTAAAAAAAACTGCAAAACCTTACCAAATCTTTCACTTTTTGAAACTCTCACTCTATTACATTTAGCCCATGAATTCTATTACATTTATTATTATTATTATTATTATTATTATTAATAATAATTTATTTTTATGGCAAATTTTCTGTACAAAAAATATTTGTCATTCACATCAGTCCTTTCCCCATTACAGCTTACTGCCTAGATCACGTGTCAAACACATAGCCCGTGTGCCGCATGCGGCCCAAAATGCATATTTTTGCAACCCCGCATTACTATGTAAAAACAAGTGGAATGAGGCCAAACAGAACCATCCCTGTTAGTGTCACTCTCACTATACTCCCACCTCCTATATGTGCCCGCCCAGGCTCCTCCTTCATCCTATGTGTGCCCGGGGGTGGTATGGAAGGTAGAGAGTAACTAGGTCGACAGTGTCTAGGTTGACCACTGTTGGGCGACAGTAACTAGGTCAACAGGGTGTCTAGGTCGAAAGGGTCTTTAGGTCGACATGGTCTAGGTCGACAGGTCAAAAGGTCAACGTGAGGTTTTTATGTTTTTTTGGTGTCTTTTTCTTCATAGAGTGACCGGGAACCCCAATTAGTGCACCGTGTCCCCTCGCATGGCTCGCTTTGCTCGCTTCGCTCGGCACAGATTACCGTTCCAATCGTAGTCCATGTGGATCGTTGTGTATTAAAAAGTTCAAAAAAATAAAAAAATCGTGAAAAACTCATGTCGACCTTTTGACCTGTCGACCTAGAACATGTCAACCTAGAGACCCTGTTGACCTAGAAACCCTCTCGACCTAGTTACTGTCGACCAATAGAGGTCAACCTAAATAGTGTTGACCTAGTTACTGTCGACCTAGAGGCCGGATCCCGTGTGCCCTTCCTTTCTCTTCCCCGGGGTGCCTCTCCTAATTGATCTGACAAGTGCTTGAACAGAAGCAGGGGAACATGTGGATGTGGCAGTGAGTGAGAGATCGGCAGCGGTAGTGAGATGAGTGATGTGTGCTGGGGCCCCTGGTGCTGAGAAGGGCACTGTATAGTGTGTGTGGTGGGGGGAGAGAGGGTAATGGGGGGTTATAGTGGGTAATAGCCCACTCTCTGCCCAGGCACAGTCTCTGTACTGTGATATGGAATGATACATGGCAGGTTTCTTGGTATCAGGGACCGCCACCCGGTAATATACAGACACAGCCAATACTATGGTGGATATAAGGAGATGCAGAGTATTAGCATCACTCCTCTTGTTGTCGCATTACTCTGGCTCCCATAGGGCTACATGTAATTCCTGAGTATAACCCACTGAGCACGGTGCGGGGGGTCACTGATGCTGGAGGTATAAGGAGGGGATTCGGTCTGAAGATCGACAGTGCCTAGGTCGACAATGTTTAAGTCGACCACTATAGGTCGACAGAGTCAGAAGGTCGAAAGGGTCAGAAGGTCGACAGATTCTAGGTCGACAGGTCAAAAGGTTGACATGAGTTTTTAAAAAAAACAAGAATTTACTCACCGGTAATTCTATTTCTCGTAGTCCGTAGTGGATGCTGGGTACTCCGTAAGGACCATGGGGTATAGACGGGCTCCGCAGGAGACTGGGCACTCTTAAAAGAAATATTAGGTACTATAGCTGGTGTGCACTGGCTCCTCCCTCTATGCCCCTCCTCCAGACCTCAGTTAGGGAAACTGTGCCCGGAAGAGCTGACATTACTAGGAAAGGATTTGGAATCCAGGGTAAGACTCATACCAGCCACACAAATCACACCGTACAACTCGTGATAACTATACCCAGTTAACAGTATAAACAATAACTGAGCCTCTCTCAACAGATGGCTCATACAATAACCCTTTAGTTAAGCAATAACTATATACATGTATTGCAGAGAGTCCGCACTTGGGACGGGCTCCCAGCATCCACTACGGACTACGAGAAATAGAATTACCGGTGAGTAAATTCTTGTTTTCTCTGACGTCCTAGTGGATGCTGGGTACTCCGTAAGGACCATGGGGATTATACCAAAGCTCCCAAACGGGCGGGAGAGTGCGGATGATTCTGCAGCACCGAATGAGCAAACTCAAGGTCCTCCTCAGCCAGGGTATCAAACTTGTAGAATTTTGCAAAAGTGTTTGAACCCGACCAAGTAGCAGCTCGGCAAAGTTGTAAAGCCGAGACCCCTCGGGCAGCCGCCCAAGAAGAGCCCCCTTCCTCGTGGAATGGGCTTTTACTAATTTAGGATGCGGCAGTCCAGCCGCAGAATGTGCAAGCTGAATCGTGCTACAGATCCAGCAAGCAATAGTCTGCTTTGAAGCAGAAGCACCCAGCTTGTTGGGTGCATGCAGGATAAATAGCGATTCAGTTTTTCTGACTCTAGCCGTCCTGGAAACAAAGTTTCAGGGCCCGGACTACGTCCAGCAACTTGGAATCCTCCAAGTCCCTAGTAGCCGCAGGCACCACAATAGGTTGGTTCAAATGAAACGATGATACCACCTTAGGGAGAAATTGGGGACGAGTCCTCCATTCTGCCCTTTCCATATGGAAGATCAGATATGGGCTTTTACATGACAAAGCCGCCAATTCTGACACACGCCTAGTCCAAGCTAAGGCCAAAAGCATGACCACTTTCCACGTGAGACATTTTAGCTCCACGGTCTTAAGTGGCTCAAACCAGTGGGATTTTAGGAATCCAACACACGTTAAGATCCCAAGGTGCCACTGGAGGCACAAAAGGGGCTGAATATGCAGCACCCCTGTAACAACGTCCAAACTTCAGGCAGTGAAGCCAGTTCTTTTTGAGAGAAAAAGGGATAGGGCCGAAATCTTGGCCTTTATGGATCCTAATTTTAGGCCCATAGTCACTCCTGACTGTAGGAAGTGCAGGAATCGACCCCCCTGGAATTCCTCTGTAGGGCCTTCCCGGCCACACACCAAGCAACCTATTTTCGCCATATACAGTGAAAAAGTCTTGCTGTCACCTCTTTCCTAGCCTTTATCAGCGTAGGAATAACTGCATCCGGAACGCCCTTTTCCGCTAGGATCCGGCGTTCAACCGCCATGCCGTCCAACGCAGCCGCGGTAAGTCTTGGTAAGTCTTGGATCAGACAGGGTCCCTGTTGCAACATGTCCTCTGAGAGCATTTCTTGCAGTTCCGGTTACCGAGTCCTTCTTGGCCAATCCGGAGCAAAGAATATTGTTCACACTCCTCCGTTTATTACAATTCTCAGCCCTTGGGTCTGAGAGGAAGAGGAGGGAATATATAGACCGACTGGAACACCCACGGTGTTACTAGTGCGACCACAGCTATCGCCTGAGAGTCCCTTGACCCAGCGTAAAACCTTTTTTATCTTTTTATTGAGGTGGGACGCCATGTAGTCCACCTGAGGCAGTTTCCATCAATTTGCAAAACTGCGTGAAGACTTCCTGATGAAGTCACCACTTTCCCGGGTAGAGGTCGTGTCCACTCCCGGAACGAACACTGCTGACAGTGCGCTTACTTGATTCTCCGCCCAGCGAAGAATTCTGGTGGCTTCTACCCTCGCCACCCTGCTCCTTGTGCCGCCCTGGCGGTTTACATGAACCCCTGCGGTCTGACTGGATCAGAACCGGTTGGTCGTGAAGCAGGAACTCCGCTTGACTTAGGGCGTTGTATATGGCCCTTAGTTCCAGGATATTGATGTGAAGGCAAGTCTGTTGGCTTGACCACAAACCTTGGAATTTTCTTCCCTGTGTAACTGCCCCTCACCCTCGGAGGCTTGCATCCGTGGTCACCAGGACCCAGTCCTGAATGCCGAATCTGCGGCCCTCGAGAAGGTGAGCATCCGCAGCCACCACAGGAGAGACACCCTGGCCCTGGGAGATAGGGTGATTAACCGATGCATCTGAAGATGTGATCCGGACCACTTGTCCAGTAAGTTCCATTGTCCTTGCATGGAACCAGCCGAAGGGGATGGCCTCGTATGATGCCATCATCCTTCCCAGGACTCGAGTGCAGTGATGCACTGACACCTGTTTTGGTTTTCAATGGATTCCTGACCAGTGTCATGAGCTCCTGAGCTCTCTCTATCGGGAGATAAACCCTCTTCTGGTCTGTGTCTAGGATCATGCCTAGGCGAGGCAGATGAGCTGTAGGAACCAACTGCGACTTCGGAATATATAGAATCCAGTCGTGTTGCCGTTTCACTTCCAGAGAAGGTGATACGCTGTCCAGCAACTGTTGTCTTGATCTCACTTTTATGAGGAGATCATCCAAGTATGTGATAATAGTGACACCTTGCTTCCGCAGGAGCACCATCATATCCGCCATTACCTTGGTGAAATTGGTAATGACAATCCCGTACCGCAATTCTGAGGTACACCTGATGAGGTGGATAAATGGGGACACGAAGGTATGCATCCCTTATGTCCCGATTCATTTCAGGCTTGCAATGACCGCTCTTAGCGATTCCATCTTGAACCTGAACCTTTTCTGGTATATGTTCAGGGATTTTAATACAATATGGGTCTAACCGAACCGTCTGGTTTCGGGATTATAACATGGTCGAATAATAACACCCTCTTGTTGAAGGAGGGGACCCTTGACCACCACCTGTTGAAGATACAATTTACGAATTGCAGTTAACACTGGCTCCCTCTCTTGGGGGGAAGCCCGCCGGTTCCTCGGTGAGGGGGCATCTTCTCACAGTCCAGCCTGTATCCCTGCGATACAATTTCTATTGCCCAGGGATCTAACAGGGAGTGAACCCACTTGTGGCTGAACTTACGAAGGCGTGTCCCCACCGGGCCTAGCTCCACCTGTGGAGCCCCAGCGACATGCGGTGGATTTTTGTAGAGGCCGGGGAGGATTCTGTTCCTGGGGACTAGCTGTGTTGTACAGCTTCTTTCCTCTGCCCCCGGCTCTGACAAGAAAGGACGCACCTCAGACTTTCTTGTTTCTTTATTCGAAAAGCTGCATTTAATAATGTCGTGCTTTCCTAGGCTGTGCAAGAATATAAGGCAAAATATCAGAATTACCAGCTATAGCTGTGGAGACCAGGCCCGAGAACCTTTCTCCACACAATCCTCAGCCTTCCATATGCCTCTTAAGTCGGCATCATCTGTCCAATGTATATTCTACAGGACACGTCAAGCAGAAATCGACATAGCTTTTGTCTCTAGGACCCAGTATACTCATGTCCCTTTGGGCATGCTTTATAATTATATATCTATCACTTAAGACAGCATCTTAAAATATTTATATGCATACTAGGGTCTCAATCTCTGCTGATAAGGTACCTGTCCACGCTGCCACAGCGCTATAAACCCATGCCGACACAATCGCCGGTCTGGGTAGTATACTAGAATGTGCACACTATCTGCAGGATCCCTGAGAATAGCTAGTGCAAACAGGACACCCAAGGGGAAGATTCTCAACACATCCTGGCCCTAGTGGGGAAAGGATACAGCCTGAGAATTCTCTTGTGGGAAGCTGCCGTCTCTTGTCTGGAGATTCCCGCTCTTTTTCCTCATGAGAGGAGGGAAATTTACCTCAGCATTCTTCCCCTTAACATGTGTACTCTCGTGTCAGGGACAGATGAGTCATCAGTGATATGCAAATCATCTTTTATTCCAATAATCATATATTGAATATCTTTTAGCCCTCTTGGCTGTAACTTTGCATTATCGTAGTCGATAGTGGAGTTAAACTCCGTGTCGATACTTTGTTATTTTGGATAGTGAACATAGAGAGACTCTGAAGGACTCTGTGACATAGGGACAGACCAGGGTAGATTTCCTTTCTGTTCCCTAACCTTTTGTGCAATAATTTTACCTCAGCACTTACACATATCCAAACAGGTGTCGGCGTTGTCGACGGAGACACCCTCCCACACACATATCCGCTCTATCACCTCCTTAGAGGAGCCTTTTACCTCAGACATGTCGACACACGCGTACCGACACACCTCACACACAGGGGATGCTCTATTTTTAGAGAGACAGAGAGAGAGTATGCCAGCACACACCACAGCGCTATATAATACAGGGATGTACACTATACTGAGTGATTTTTCCCCTATAGCAGCTTATATACACAGTTTTGCGCCTAAATTTATGTGCCCCCCCTCTCTTTTTTACCCTTTGTGTACCAGGATACTGCAGGGGAGAGCCTGGGGAGCTTCCTTCCAGCAGAGCTGTGAAGAGAAAATGGCGCCGGTGTGCTGAGGAAGAAGGCCCGGCCCCCTCAGCGGCAGGGCCGTCTTTTCATATGGGCTCAATGGGCTCTTGCCCAAGGGCCCCAGGAGTATAAGGGCCCTATGCTGATAGCTAAGGGTCCCCTCTTTCCAGGGGTACCTGATTTTTTAAAATCGGCCCTGGGGAACTGGAGATATTCGACTTGAAAGCAGTGGTCCCCATCCAAGCCTGTTAATTGCTCTTCCCAGACAGATATCTTGGGTTCTGTCTGAGTTAGAGTTTATCTGAGGATATACTCCAAAAGGTGGGACTCTCCCCTTTTGGAGGACATTGGCAGCTTGTCTCAATTATGCCCAGAACCAGAGATATCAGCCTTCCAGCAGCTGGTCCCTGCTCCAGCTCCACACGCATAATATGCAGTTTTATATATTTGTTGGTGGATTGCTCTGGCTCCTGAGATCTGATCCCCAAGTCCCTAGTATCTCCTGAAAGGTGGGACTCTCTAGATTTTGTATCCCATTCAAAGCTAAGAAATCTAATTTCAGGAACTTGAGATATCTTCAGTCAAGCAAGCTGCCCTCCCTCCAGAAAATGATGAATATTAAGCCCACTCCACTATCCACCCCTCCCCTACGTATTTAACTCCCCTTACCACCCTGGAAGCCATATACAGGGGCCCCTTCATTCAGCCCAATGCCCCCTTAAAGGAGTAATTAGCAGAAATTACTGCTCCAGGTCCTACATGCTGAGCAGAAGATAGAACACCATGCTCCACAAACTGATTTTCCTCATAGCACTTCATGGTATCCTCTATAAAATGACATCGTCCTTCACTATTCCTGTTATTTATCGCTCTGTACACATTGCAGCCTCATTAATCCACTCCCCTCTTATTAACACTCATGAGCTTTTAACCTATCTATGTAAACTAACTGTCACATCCTCTACCTGTCACCATAAACTATCACACACCTCCCCAAACTATACCTATCTCTCTCTTCTTCTGCTTCTACTAGCTGGTGACATATCCCCAAATCCAGGTCCCATCCACATACCACGCTCACATTCAGCTGATTCACAACAGAATATAAAATCAACAAACCTTATCAACATCACTTGTCTCCCATCTACCTCCAAGTCACTAAAATGTGCTTTATGGAATGCACGCTCTGTTTGCAACAAATTAACAGCTATTCATGACCTTTTCATAGCAAAAAAATTCAATATGCTCGCTATAACAGAAACCTGGCTCACACAATCAGACACTGCCTCCCCTGCAGCACTGTCACATGGTGGCCTCCACTTCACACACACCCCCAGGCCTGGTAACCTCAAAGGAGGGGGTTTTGGAATATTACTATCCAAATGTTACACGCACATTGTTTTACCACCTGTTCCCTCACTCACATTTACATCCTTTGAGGTACACTCTATTAGGATTTTCACCCCTTTCTCTCTGCGTGTTGCAGCTATCTATCGCCCACCTGGGCAACCCAAAAAGTTTCTGGAAGAATTTTCTGCATGGCTCCCTCACTTTCTTTCCTCTGACATCTCCACCATCATTATGGGTGATTTCAATCTCTCTATTGACAGTCCACAATCTCCCCATGCCTCTAAACTACTCTCTCTAACCTCCTCTCTTGGCCTCTCCCAATGGACTGACTCCCCTACTCATCAGGAGGGCCACTGCCTTGATCTTGTATTCACCAGACTATGCTCTGTTTCTGAACTCACTAACACTCCTTTCCCTCTCTCAGATCACAACCTTATCACATGCATGCTCTCCTCCATTACTTCAAACTCAATGTCCATAAAGTCTACAAGGACACCTCTTACCCGCAGAAATATTAACGCTATTAATTTTCAACAACTATCTACCACTCTGCAACCACTGCTTTCACCAATTTCTACATTCACCTCTCCAGAGACCGCTGTGTCACACCTTAACCAAACTCTAGTAACAGCACTTGATGAAGTGGCTCCAGCTACTCATCACACTCCACGTAGACTTAGATGTCAACCGTGGCACTCTAAATACACTAGACACTTACAAAAACTCTCATGAAAAGTTGAACGCCAGTGGCGTAAATCTCGTAGTTCAAGTGACTTTCTCACATATAAGACCACCTACCACTCTTATCGTACTGCTCTGGACACTGCCAAACAAACATATTTTCAATCTCTCATCTCTGCTCAAGCCTCTAACCCCAAGCGACTTTTTAATACATTTAAATCACTTCTTGTCCCTCCCTCACCTAACCCACCAGCCACTGTCAGTGCGCAAGATCTTGCTTCCTATTTCAAGGACAAGATTGACAAGATTCGAAATGAAATGGTATGCTCTTCCACAGCAAGTGACCTGCTCAATTCCCTGCCTGAACCCTCTAACACCTTCTCTTCCTTTGATCCTACAAATGAAGATGAAGTATCTGCACTCTTTTCATCTGCCTACTCTAATACCTCTCCCCTTGACTCTATACCCTCACAAATTAGTAAAGCTCTGTCTACTGTGCTCATCCCAACCTTAACAAAAATCTGTAATCTCTCCCTGTCTACTGGTATCTTTCCTTCTCTATACAAGCATGCAGTGATTACTCCCATTCTGAAAAAACACAACTCTGACCCGAACGCTCTCTCTAACTACCGTCCCATCTCTCAGCTCCCATGCCCCTCCAAGCTACTGGAGAGACTTGCCTACACTCGCCTCACACACTTTCTTAACTCACACAGCCTACTGGACCCACTTCAGTCAGGATTTCGTGCCCAACACTCCACAGAGACAGCACTGACTAAGGTAGTGAATGATTTGGTCACTGCTAAATCTAAAGGACATTTCTCTCTACTTATTCTCCTTGATCTCTCTGCTGCTTTTGACACTGTTGACCACTCTCTTCTCATACAAACACTACAATCCCTAGGTATTCAGGACACAGCCCTTTCTTGGTTCTCATCCTACCTATCTAATCGCTCCTTCAGTGTTCGTTTCTCTGATTCCACCTCTCCTTCGCTACCTCTCTCAGTTGGAGTACCGCAAGGCTCAGTCCTAGGTCCTCTGCTTTTCTCTATCTATACCACATCTCTTGGCAAACTAATCAACTCTTTCGGATTTCAGTACCATCTGTATGCGGATGATACTCAAATCTACCTATCCTCCCCTGATTTGTCACCATCTGTATTGGGCCGTGTCACTGCATGCCTTTCTGCCATTTCATCTTGGATGACATCTCGCCACCTCAAACTTAATATTTCCAAAACAGAATTAATTATATTTCCACCGGCCAATAGTAGTTTCCAACCTGATATCTCTATCACTGTTGAGAACTCTGCAATCACCCCTACCCCACAAGCTCGCTGCCTAGGTGTCATTCTTGACTCTGAACTGTCCTTTGTTACCCACATTCAATCTGTCTCAAAATCATGTTACATACATCTAAGAAACATATCCAAAATACGCCCTTATCTTACACAAGACACAGCAAAAACTCTAATCCATGCTCTCATTATCTCCCGCATTGATTATTGTAATAGTCTCCTGACCGGTCTTCCCAAACATAGGCTCTCACCACTACAATCCATTTTGAATGCAGCTGCGAGACTAATCTTCCTTGCCAGACGTTCATCGTCTACAGATCCGCTCTGTCAGTCCCTCCATTGGTTACCGGTATTCTACCGTATTAAATATAAAATACTTTTACTCACATACAAGGCTATTAACCAAACTGCACCAACATACATCTCTTCACTCATCTCAAAATATCTCCCTACCCGACCTCTCCGCTCTGCACAAGATCTACGTCTCTCATCCACACGCATTACTTGTTCACACTCAAAATTACAGGACTTTATCCGGGCTTCACCCACTCTGTGGAATGCCCTCCCACGCACAGTAAGACTCTCCTCTAGTCTCCAAACCTTTAAATGTTCCCTGAAAACTCACCTCTTCAGACAAGCCTATCAAATTCCAGACCCACCGACATAACCTTCAGTGCTTCCCTATCTAATTACATCCTCTGTAGAATATTCATAACATCACATATCTTGTCTTTCTTTAGTCTCACACCCTCCTGACACTTGGATAACTTTGTGGGGTATCATCATACAACCCATTAAGAACCTAGCAATCTGGTGGACCATTATGCAATAGGTAGCATCTATCCTTGTGTATCTATGCCTATTTCCCTATAGATTGTAAGCTTGCGAGCAGGGCCTTCCTACCTCTATGTCTGTCTGTTTTTACCCAGTTTTGTTCTATTACTGTTGTTCTAATTGTAAAGCGCAACGGAATATGCTGCGCTATATAAGAAACTGTTAATAAATAAATAAATAATACCGCCCGCGGGACATCAAAGCTGCCGCTGATAGCACCCCCCACCCCTACCGCTGGAGGATGGGTAGGGGGCCCAGTGCATTGCTGTGCCCAGGGGCCTACACTGCTCAGCGGCGGGCTTCTGTCCTTTATGTACTTTAATGGCGGGGGTTAATGCACACATACAGTTTATCAGACTGTATTATGTGCTTTTCGCCAAATAAGGTAATCTAATTGCTGCCCAGGGCGCCCCCCCCCCCCCCCCAGCGCCCTGCACCCATCAGTGACCGGAGTGTGTGGTGTGCTAAGGGAGCAATGGCGCACAGCTGCAGTGCTGTGCGCTACCTTAATGAAGACCGGAGTCTTCAGCCGCCGATTTTCATCTGCAAGGGGGGCGGCGGCGCGGCTCCGGGACCGGATGACCGAGGACTGGGCCTGTGTTCGATCCCTCTGGAGCTAATGGTGTCCAGTAGCTTTAGAAGCCCAAGCTAGCTGCAAGCAGGTAGGTTCGCTTCTCTCCCCTCAGTCCCACGTAGCAGTGAGTCTGTTGCCAGCAGATCTCACTGAAAATAAAAAACCTAACAAATACTTTCTTTTCTAGGAAGCTCAGGAGAGCCCCTAGGGGCGAGGGCACATGGTGCACTAATTGGGGTTCCCGGTCACTCTGCGAAGAAAACGACACAGAGAAAATCCATAAAAAACTCATGTCCACCTTTTGACCTGTCGACCTTCTGACCCTGTCGACCTAGTGACTGTCGACCTAAATATTGTCGACCTAGATACTGTCGATCTAATGATCCACACCCATTAGGAGATGCACAGTGTTAGCAGCGCTCCTCTAATTGCTGCAGCGCTCTCTCTCCCATAAGGCTACATGTAATTCCTGAGTATAACCCACTGAGCGCGGTGCAGGGGTCACTGATGCTGGAGGTATAAGGAGATGCACAGTATAAGCAGCACTCCTCTTGTTGTTGCAGCGCTCTCGCTCCCATAGGTCTACATGTAATTCCTGAGTATAACCCACTGAGCATGGTGCACGGTATTGGGGTCACAGATGCACAGTATTAGCAGCGCTCCTCTAATTGCTGCAGCGCTCTCTCTCCCATAAGGCTACATGTAATTCCTGAGTATAACCCACTGAGCACGGTGCGGGTGTCACTGATGCTGGAAGTATAATGAGATGCACAGTATTAGTACAGCCGTCACACCACTCCCCCCATCCCACCGTACATCCGGTGCTGTGCATAACTGCTCCCAGTACTCAGCAGCAGCTCAGTGCGCTCCACATCCCCTAGAGCAGCCAGTTTGGTACATAACATATTAGATGAATAAAGAACTGATGGCCTAATTCCAAGTTGATCGCAGCAGAAAACTTGTTAGCAGTTGGGCAAAACCATGTGCACTGCAGGGGGGACAGATATAACATGTGCAGAGAGAGTTAGATTTGGGTGGGGTGTATTCAAACTGAAATCTAATTTGCAGTGTAAAAATAAAGCAGCCAGTATTTACCCTGCATAGAAACAAAATAACCCACCCAAATCTAACTCTCTCTGCACATGTAATATCTGCCTCCCCTGCAGTGCACATGGTTTTGCCCAATTGCTAACAAACTTGCTGCTGCAATCAACTCAGAATTACCCCCTGAGAACGGTGTATTTGTTGCCATACAACTATAAATTTTACTTTTATTGGTCACTTTAAAAAATGATCAATATTGACCAGTCTGTGAAAATATAAAACACATAGAAAGTGTAATTAAAGTAGCCTCACATAGGATGGCGTTCTTTTTCGACCTGGGAATCTGCATTTATATGTATATATGTAATCCGATTTATTTTGGGAAAACAACTTATTGATCTATACTATATTATTGCATCATTCGCCTTGTCACATTGTAGACAGAAAGTATATATATTTATAGCCGGATTTTTCAGTTGCCACCCAGGCTCCTATACTATATATGGGATACAGACTGTTTGCCATCAGTCGAGATCCCAGCGTTCAGGATACCGGCGCTGAAATCCCAACAGCCGACAATGCCGCCAGCCGGAATCCCGGTGCAACAAGACTATTCCCAATCGTGGGTGCCCACGACACCCATAGAGTGGAAATCGATACAGCGACACAGCGAGCCACTGAGACCGAAGCATGGCGAGCGCAGAGAGCCCGCAAGGGACTCTTAGCGCTCACCCTGTAGCCGGCATTCTGGCGGGCGGAATGCCGCTGTTGGGATATTGACAGCCAGCATTCGCCGGTAATACATACCGAACCCCTATATATGACTTAATATGAGCACACTTATACAAGGGACATACATTTTCTGACTATTAAATATAAATCAATTGCTTCCCTTTGCAAATTACACATTGCCTGTGCCTCCATACAGGACTGCCATCAGAAATTGTGAGGCACGGGACTGACAAAATAGACAGGGCCCCTCCCTCCCAAAAAAAAGATTCTGCCGCTCTGCTCCACCCCTATGTGATGTCATACATTCTGACGTTACATATAGGTGGAGTGTTGCGGACCTACAGGAACAGTTTACAGAGAGCTGATGCACAGATAAGGCTTGTTGTAAGAAGTCCTCCCTGCGCATCAGCCTACTGTTGATTCACAGACTGGTGCAGCTCTACAGGTATTGGCGGTAGGAGCCAGGGGTGGGCCCTCCTCTCTGTAAGGGCCCGGGACACCAGTCCCCACAGTCCCCCCTTGATGGCTGCTCTGCCTCCATATCACATTCGGCAGTACTGCCATATCGAAAACTATTCGTATATGTATAATTCGTTTATTTGGAGGTCAATTTTTGGACCCTGCACTTGTAATATATACAAACTCATATTACAAAGTGATGTGTGATGCATATACCTAAAAGGGTTCCAACATTCTGACATAATTGTATAAGTGACCACAATCCACCACTGCTGCATGAATAAACCCTCTCTGAATTTAGTCGGTGATATCAGCCAGATCAAACGCTCCATTATAATGCCCATGCGAAGGGTATCAATGGTATCAAATAAGAGTGAAGATTTATAATAATAGCAGCTATTGAACATCTAGGAGACATCTAGGAGACAAATAGATCATTTTTGACACCATGGATATAATTATCAAGCATGAAATGGCAATACACTGATGGAAATTAACAGCAATTAAAATGTTCTGAAACCACAGAACAACATATACACTCCCTCACGATAAATGCAAAACTCTAGCAGTGGCACAAAAATGAGATAACTTTTGTAATATCCAATATTTTGTGGTTGTATCTATACTAGTTTCATTATCTGATACATTATATTGTATATAAATGTTACAAAGTGGTTACATTATTTGATGTGATACATTTTAGCTGACCTAACCATTACACTTCCTGTGCAATATCCTCTCAGCATAAATATAATTGGTGTGGCATAACTTGGTTATACAGAATTAAACAAACAAAATAAAAATTAAACGCTGTCAAATACTAACAGGATTGGAAAAAGAAATGTATTAAATTAATGATACAGCGACACACAGGAAAGTGAGCAAATATATTGTCAGTTTCTGGACCCATGCAGTACAACCCCTTTCTTTTAAACCCTTTCTTACTTTAATTACACTTTATATTTGTTTTAATATTTTCAGATTGTTCAATAATCAAAAAAAATATTTTTTATTGAAATAAATGTAAAAAAATAGAAATATTTATTCAAACCATGCAGAAGTAGGCAGACACTGTACACCTACTTCTGTGACATCACAAGTTGGACAGAAGTTGGCTGGTGTGCTGGAAAAGTTGGCTCATTGGCTGGTTCGGTGAAAAAGTTGGTGAGGTGTATGGGCCAGCATTTTAGTTGGACAGACAAGTTGGATGGTTGGTCAGTTGGTCGGTTGGTTGGTTTGTTGGTTGGTAGGAGGAAAGTTGGTCTGATGTATGGCTCACATTAGACTTTGATCTTTTGGCCCAACTAGGGTTTTGAGTTTGACATGCCTGGTCTAGATTAACCTTACACCAGGCGCAGGGAAGGAGGTGGGCACAAATTACAAGGGAGGGGGCTCTTATTGGGTTACAAAATCCTTAAAGCATATCCATGCCACCTCCCCAAAATAATGCATTGTTGTTATTAATCTGGTACATTACCACGCACAGACTAGCAGTGATTACAATATATATTTAACAAGGGGCCCAGACCATGCATTCTCTACTGATTAGCCGTGCCTCTTTGGTGGCTGGTCACACCCATAAGAGAGAGCCCCTAAAACGGCATCCCCTGGTGGGCCCTTCATGCCCCTGTCTGAGACTGCATGTACATAGCAGCAGCAGTCTTCACCAGTAGCAAATTTTGCCTATGGGCTGCAGGACTGCAGCCCCCCACCCCCTTTCCCCCAGTAAAATCTGCCACCTCAGCTCAGTGAGCCAGATGCAGTCCTGGCTTCACTGTGACTGGCAGTTACTTCCTAATGGAAGTCCTGCCTGCCAGTCACCCACTGAACAAACAGTCCCATTGGGAGGTGTTTCCTCCCTCTGGCACTGCCAGACTGGCCTGTGATTAGCAAGGAGCTGGCTTTCTGTAGGAAGTCACCCCCTGTCATTCTGCCCTAACTGGCTTCTATTGGCTGCAGCTGATGCAGTCCATAAAAGCCTGGGTTTTGTACATGCACCAGTCCCAGCACCTGATAGATACATTGTACAGGAGCCAAAACCGGGACTGCGGCAGGAGCAGGTGGGGACTGGTGGTAGGGACCAGGCAGCACAGCCCAAGCGGCTTCACTCTTCCCCTCCCCATTGTGCCACTCCGACTGCAATTCTTTACAGAAGCTGCTATAGTGGTAGTGGACAGAGAGAAGAATTATTACAGGTGTTACTGAACTGATCGGGATGCAGTCAGTTTACCTCCAATCAAAATCCCGACGTTCAAAATCCCGACACCAATTGACCGATGGTCATAATCCCGACAAGGTCAAAATCCCTACAAGGTCAAAATGCCGACATGTAAAATGCCGACAGGTCAAAATACCGACATGAGTTTTTCATGATTTTTTTCATTGAAACCAACTTGTTCATACTTCACCATCCCAGTGGACCTGGAGGGGAATATAATAGTGTGCCGAGCGTAGCGAGGCACCGTGCCCGAAGCATGGCGAGCGCAGCGAGCCATGCGAGGGGACGCGGTACACTTTATATGGTGTCCATGTTGACTTATGTCGACATACACACAAAAAACCAACCAAAAACGCATGTCAGTATTTTGACCTGTCGGCATTTTATGTCGGTATTTTGACCTTGTCGGTATTTTAAATGTCGGTATTTTGTCCATGTCGGGATTTTGACCTTGTCGGGATTTTGACCATCGGTCAATTGGTGTCGGGATTTTGAACGTCGGGATTTTGATTGGAGGTATTTCATACCGATCCCAACTGATCCCCTGCCTCTCCAGTCAACTCCGATCCCCCCCTCCTCGGTGCCCCTGAATATATACCATTGCACGGCAAATGACTGCCATGCTCTTACTTATCAATTCCAGTATCAGACTGTGGCATGAAAGGCACGCCAGGGGTATGTAATCATAGGGGCCCACTACAGGGCTATGCCATCACCAATGGGCATGAGGCCAACCACCAGGAAGGACTGGCCAGCCATTGCAGGGGACAACTCCTCGGATAGCAGCAACACCCCCGCAACAAGACACAAATATTGCTACACTCTAGGCAAACCCCTTGCTTCCATTACAGGGTACATGTTTTACCCACAGAGTACATGATTGCGCCACAGTTATTTTTAGGGCGCACAGAAGTTCCTTTGCTATTGTTTGTAGCAGATGTTAAAGCCAACGTTTGTATGCAACTTGATATGTTTCGATATCTTATTAATATTGTACTTAGGGGGTCATTCCGAGTTGTTCGCTCGCAAGCGGATTTTAGCAGATTTGCTCATGCTAAGCCACCGCCTACTGGGAGTGAATCTTAGCATCTTAAAATTGCGAACGATGTATTCGCAATATTGCGATTACACACCTCGTAGCAGTTTCTGAGTAGCTCCAGACTTACTCTGCATCTGCGATCATTTCAGTGCTTGTCGTTCCTGGTTTGACGTCACAAACACACCCAGCGTTCGCCCAGACACTCCCCCGTTTCTCCGACCACTCCTGCGTTTTTTCCGGAAACGGTAGCGTTTTTTCCCACACGCCCATAAAACGGCCTGTTTCCGCCCAGTAACACCCATTTCCTGTCAATCACATTACGATCGCCAGAACGAAGAAAAAGCCGTGAGTAAAAATCCTAACTGCATAGCAAATTTACTTGGCGCAATCGCAGTTCGGACATTGCACATGCGCATTAAGCGGAAAATCGCTGCGATGCGAAGATTTTTACCGAGCGAACAACTCGGAATGACCCCCTTAATTACATCCATAGTTTATGTATATTTATTACAGGTACTTGAGCAATGTTTCAGTGTGCTTGTTTTTTCTGTTGTGTATGATGGTCAGTCTATTGTGTGGCAATTAGGGTGCATCCTCTGTTGCATGATCGTCGCTATAATGCTTTAGTTGTTTACAAAAAAGCAACCAATAGTTTTAGTCCGCCATGACCCGGGTGCTGCATTACCCCCCTCTTCCCCCGCCCCCAGCAGTGGTCACATTATGGGGGAGCAGTCATGTGACCGGGGGATGGGGGCCAGAGGTGGAGTGCTGCAGCGGGAGCTGTCAGGAGCTGGCACCCAGTGCAGTACACAAAAGCCCTGATAAGATGCAGCTCGTGCCAGCTTATCGGGGCTAAATGAATAGCCCTGGGCGATATCATTACCCACGGTAATGTACCGCGGGTAATCGGATACCACCCTAATCTGAAATGTTGCTTCTGCAACAAAATACACTATTATGTTAATGGAAATGTCTTGGAGTGCCATCTATTCTTTGGATTAAATATCGGAAACATCTGCTGCGATCCCCCATTTTGGATTGCAATAGTAGCCCCCCATAGGTTTTTAGGGAGGCTACTATCTCTGAGTTTTACCAAATTTCAGAATGCATAGTATTCCGGAGCTTGGGTTCTGTGGCTAGCCATTGTAGCCTTTTGGCTACTTACTGTAAAAGTTACCCTCTCCGTCAATGGCCACTCACATGTGTGCAGTCTACAGACCCCTCATGGGAAAAAAGTATGAACGGCTCCTGAACAAGATCAGTGATCCCTTTACTTTTACACCTCAAGGGACAGGCTTCTAATGGAGCCCCTGTACCTGGATGTGCTTTATGATGCATTCCAGAGATCTATAATTTCTTATTGCTGTAATAAGCAGCAATAAGAAATTATAATTATCTGTCTAAAACTGGAGAATTTATAAATATGCACGAGTTACAGTTATCAGCAAAGCTTCATGATACAAAAGTACAGGTTTTGCTGTGAAAGAAAAAATTAGTCTAACTGGCATTAAATCATTTCATGTTCCCAATCTAATCCTAAACACACCAGCCAGTTGAGTGATTGTCCCATCTCTGTTCATAGATTACAAACAAGCTTCACCATTTACACACATGGAGGGCTTTTTTTTACAATTGTCTGCAAGTCCTTAAGTGGTGCAAAAAAAATCTGCCTGTCCATACTGCATATGAGCATATAGAGTTTTATATTTTTAGAGTTGATCCTACACTCCTTACTCTTAGAGGAACATGGGTGGGTACACATAATGTGTATATACAGAACAGTATGTATATGTAAGTGTAGCACGCCTTCTTGGTGTTGATTTCTGTTAGACTTGAAGACATCTCCAATTATGGCTTTTAGGAGGTGTCAAATTTGCACTTCACTGAAAGCCTGGTTTGATGGCACCAGTAGTATGTAACTTGCAGCTTCCAATTGGCTGCTTGTGTATTGATCTATCTAGTTGATAGTACTGTAGCTGGTTCAGTTGTGGTATGATTTGTCGACAATGAGCATCTCCATATTCATGATGATATGATATGATAATATGTGTCGACATGATGACCTGTCAACAAACCATCCCTAGTGATCTCTTGCCTTCTCCCAGCAGATACGGTGACTCCCCCATTGGGAGATGTTTCCTTCCTCTGGGACTGCCAGACCTGGCTGCGTATAGCAGAGAGCAGGATTTCTGTAAGAAGACACACTCTGCCTTTCGGGAAGCCCTAGCTGACTTCTATGGGCTGCAGCCATTGCAATCCATAGGAGCCATGGGTTTGCGCTTGTAAAGTACCATCACCGCTACTGCACATGTGCCGGTCCCAACGCCCGTGAACTACATTGTACAGATGCCAGGACCAAGCCGGCACCAGGAACAAGGGAACAGGTACTCGGCAACAGGGACTAGGAAGAAGGGACCCGGCACGGCCAGCGGCAGCCCCCTCTCCCCCTAACCTCCACCATGGTAGGAGCTGCTGCTGCTCCAGTATCTTTTACCAGCAGCAGCTCCAGTGTCTTCTTCCGTGTCCCAGCGCAGCTATGACTGTCACTTCTGGTGCATTCCAGTAAGTATTTCTCCCTCTTTCCCTCCCCCTGGAGTCTAACCCTATCCCGCCCACGGAGTATAATCCTAAGTGTCAGCATCCTCAGAATGTTGACATTTCACATGGTGACATTGCAAATATGTTGAAATTCTGAGGATGTTGAGAATGCAGCCTGTAGACTAGCCCACTGTTTTTCCTGGTGCAAATAGCTCCCCCACCCCACCCCCTCCTTTCTACCTGAAATCATGACATCACATGTTTGGGAGGGTGGGTCTGTCACTGACTGGAAACTCACCCTGCTCTGGTCCTGACAAATGATCTGGCTATTTAAATAATGTGTAAGTTGGTAAATGTATAGAATTTTAGGACAATCCCACAGTGCTATTAGCTTGCTCATCCCTCTGATACAATTGGATAAGAAGAGCATGTAGAATTAAGTGACCTGTTTGATTTAGCCACCATTGGCAAGTTTCAAGTGATTTGCCACTTGTGTCTAGATGAGTCAGTCACTCCCAGAGTCTGTGCACTCATACATATCACGCTGGCCACAAAAGATAAAATCATTGCCGTTCTTGACCATATCACCAAACTAGGGGTCACAGACCCTGTAAAGGAGATGACACAGTGGGTTTCAGATTACATGGTCATAACATGCCAGTTGACCCCAACAAAGCACTCCTATGAGCCCACCACCCTCTCAGGCTCATTGAACAGGTAATCACGGACGGCCCTGAAGCAAAAGTGTTCAGCACAAATTTAGATTTAGGCAGATTTCCCCCAGTGTTGAGTGCTTAAGATTTACTACTTTCATGAAACCCACTGGCAGATGGGCTTAGTATTCACCTGCAACCAAATCCACAGCTTCATCTATAGTCACCCTGTTACAGTTGTCAGCCCCTTATCATCACCATGATTGAAAAGGCTCCATGATGTCATGTCTGTACAAATCCTCTCATACAATAGAATGGCAGAGTTCAGAAAAGAAACTGGCTGATGGCTGCTGCCACCACCATCTGCCCAAAGTCTGTTGTACTGTAAGGCTGTCTGTGGTACTGCAGGAGTAGAGCTCATTATTTGCAATGAGGGATGCAATTAACTCACTGGACAGTATTCAAATGAGTTATCACGCCCAATCTCCTTTCTAAAGTTATACCCGTTAAAGCACATATCACGCTGGGACAGAACTCCTGGAGGCAAAGGGAGTCTGTTGCCACCGGGGCTCCAGCACTGAAGGGGGCACCTGGCTCCTATACTGTCACCCATCCTGGAACCCTGCCCTTCCCTTACTGCAATAGAAGGTCCACGAGCAGAGGTGGAGCGCCGATCAGCATCAATGCGGTGCTCCCCCTCTGACCTAGCGACTCAGTAGGGCGAAGGGGTCACTAAAAGACCCCCTCATAAAATGACTCACTCACTGCCATTCAGTAGCTGCCGGGAGAAGGGGAACATTAGCAGGAGGAGCAGAGTGGAGACCGGGGACACGGGGAGGAGATGTCCCCACGACAAACTGCCCTGACAGAGAGGGGTACATGGTCCGGACTGCGAGGCCGGAAGAAGCGCTGCACCACAGCTACCAGCAAGCACCATCGCGGACAAGGAGACTGGGTAAGTGTGGACTGTGCAGAAAGTTTGCGGTTCTTGTATAGGAAACTCTAGGGGTAAGACCACAGCCGCTCACATAAGGAGGGGTGTCAGTGTGTGGCACCCCTGGTGACCGTCTTCATCACCCAGCGTCCCACAGAGCAGCAGAAGCTTCCATGCACCTCACCCTGTGCTGTTCCCTCTTTCTCCACGGCTCTCTCTGCGTCTCTCTCCCTCTGTCTATCTCCCTGTCTCTCTCTCCCTCTGTCTCTCTCTCTCTTCCTCTCTCTCTCTCCCTGTATCTCTCCACCTCTCCCTGTGTCCCTGCTTCCCTCTCTCTGTGTCTCTCTCCCTCTCCCTGTAGCTCTCTCTCTCCATCTGTCTCTCCCTCTCCCTGTCTCTCTCCCGCATCTCTCTCCCTGTCTCGCTCTCTCCCTGGGGTATATTTACTAAGCTCCCGATTTTGACCGAGATGCCGTTTTTTCATCAAAGTGTCATCTCGGTAAATCTCGGTCATTTACTAAACACTAATCACGGCAGTGATGAGGGCATTCGTAATTTTTTGCTAGTTCAGGTAAAAAATTACGAATGAATACACCATCGGTCAAAACGCGGCTGTTTAAGTATGAATCTCGGTCATTTACTAAGAAGTGCAAAGCAAAAAAACACAAAACACTGCCGTGAAAAATTACAACTCGTAAAAAAGTCCTAAAAAAAAACAGACCTGCTTTTTTTATCCGTGATTTGAGATGCATGCAGGGATCCATGAGATCCGTGCATGTATATCAGTGGGAAGGGGTGTGAAAGTGCTTATTTTAGCTAAAAAAATTGCGTGGGGTCCCCCCTCCTAAGCATAACCAGCCTCGGGCTCTTTGAGCCGATCCTGGTTGCAGAAATATGGGGGAAAAAATGACAGGGGTTCCCCCATATTTAAGCAACCAGCATCGGGCTCTGCGCCTGGTCCTGGTCCCAAAAATACGGGGGACAAAAAGAGTAGGGGTCCCCCGTATTTTTAAAACCAGCACCGGGCTCCACTAGCTGGACAGATAATGCCACAGCCGGGGGTCACTTTTATACAGCGCCCTGCGGCCGTGGCATCAAAAATCCAACTAGTCACCCCTGGCCGGGGTACCCTGGGGGAGTGGGGACCCCTTCAATCAAGGGGTCCCCCCCCCCAGCCACCCAAGGGCCAGGGGTGAAGCCCGAGGCTGTCCCCCCCCATCCAATGGGCTGCGGATGGGAGGGCTGATAGCCTTTGTTGTAAAATAAAAGATATTGTTTTTAGTAGCAGTACTACAAGTCCCAGCAAGCCTCCCCCGCATGCTGGTACTTGGAGAACCACAAGTACCAGCATGCGGCGGAAAAACGGGCCCGCTGGTACCTGTAGTACTACCACTAAAAAAATACCCAAAAAAAGACAAGACACACACACCGTGAAAGTATAATTTTATTACTTACATACACACATACATACATACTTACCTATGGCCCCACGCAGGTCGGTCCTCTTGTCCAGTAGAATCCAAGGGTACCTGTTGAATAAATTATACTCACGAGATCCAGGGGTCCAGGCTCCTCGGCAAATCCAGGGTTAATCCACGTACTTGCCAAAAATAAAAAAACGGTGTCCCGACCACGAACTGAAAGGGGACCCATGTTTGCACATGGGTCACCTTTCCCCGAATGCAAGAAACCCACTTTGCCTTCTGGCTAAGTGGGTTTCTTCAGCCAATCAGGGAGCGCCACGTTGTAGCACTCTCCTGATCAGCTGTGTGCTCCTGTCTTCACTGACAGGCAGCACACGGCAGTGTTACAATGTAGCGCCTATGCGCTACATTGTAACCAATGATGGGAACTTTCTGCTCAGCGGTGACGTCACTTTAGGTCAACCGCAGGGCAGAAAGTTCCCATCATTGGTTACAATGTAGCTCATAGGCGCTACATTGTAACACTGCCGTGTGCTGCCTGTCAGTGAGGACAGGAGCACACAGCTGATCAGGAGAGTGCTACAACGTGGCGCTCCCTGATTGGCTGAAGAAACCCACTTAGACATCAGTCAGAGTGGCTTTCTGGCATTCGTGGAAAGGAGTCCCATGTGAACACATGGGGCCCCTTTCAGTTCGTGGCTCGGCTTTCCGTTTTCTTATTTTATGCAAGTACGTGGATTACCCCTGGATTTCCCGAGGAGCCTGGACCCCTGGATCTCGTGAGTATAATTTCTTCAACAGGTACCCCTTGGATTCTACTGGAGAAGAGGACCGACCTGCGTGTGAACATAAGGTAAGTATGTATGTATGTTTGTGTGGATGTATGTAATAAATCTTTACTTTCACGGTGTGTGTGTCTTGTCTTTTTTTGGGTATTTTTTTAGTAGTAGTACTACAGGTACCAGCGGGCCCGTTTTTCCGTCGCATGCTGGTACTTGTGGTTCTCCAAGTACCAGCATGCGGGGGAGGCTTGCTGGGCCTTGTAGTACTGCTACTAAAAACAATATCTTTTCTTTTACAACAAAGGCTATCAGCCTCCCCATCCGCAGCCCATTGGATGGGGGGGGACAGCCTCGGGCCTCACCCCTGGCCCTTGGGTGGCTGGGGGGGGGGGGACCCCTTGATTGAAGGGGTCCCCACTCCCCCAGGGTACCCCGGCCAGGGGTGACTAGTTGGATTTTTGATGCCACGGCCGCAGGGCACTATATAAAAGTGACCCCCGGCTGTGGCATTATCTGTCCAGCTAGTGGAGCCCGGTGCTGGTTTTAAAAATATGGGGGACCCCTACTCTTTTTGTCCCCCGTATTTTTGGGACCAGGACCAGGCGCAGAGCCCGATGCTGGTTGCTTAAATATGGGGGAACCCCTGTCATTTTTTTCCCCATATTTTTGCAACCAGGATCGGCTCAAAGAGCCCGAGGCTGGTTATGCTTAGGAGGGGGGACCCCACGCATTTTTTTTAATGATTTTACATTGTTTAATTAAAAAAAAAAAAATAATAAACACCAGCACGGATCACACAGATCCGGCCGAGATTGATTGTAAAAAAAAACGGCAGTGTTTTGCTAATCACTGCCGTAAAAATAGGTAAAAAAAAACGAATGACATCGACATCGGAAGAAAAGAAAAACCCGAATACGACAGCTTAGTAAATCCATCGTAATCAATTCAAAAAGTTGCAGTTTTACACTGTCGATGTCATTCGTGATTGAACTTTGACCTTTTTTCGGAAATTACGAATCTTAGTAAATTTACCCCCCTGTCTCTATTTCCCTTTCCCTGTTTATGTGTACCTGTCTCTCTCCATCTCTCTCTCTTCTCTTTCTCCCCATCTCTGTCTCCCTCTCTCTCCCGCATGTCTCTCTCTCTCTGTGTCTCTCTCTCCCTTTCCCTGTCTGTGTCCGTCTCTCTCCTTATCCCTGTATCTCTCTCTGTCTTTGTGTCTTCTCCCTCGCTTCTCTCTCTCCTCATTTCTCTCTCTCTCTCTCTCTCTCCGTCTCTGCATGTCTCTCCCTGTCTCTCTCTCCTGTCTCCCTCACTCGTCTCTCTCTTCCTCGTCTCTCCCCCCTCTCCCTGTCTCTGCATCTATCTCCCTGTCTCTCCCTGTGTCCATGTCTCCGTCTTCCTGTCTCTGCATCTATCAACCCTCCCTTTCCCCTCTCTCCCCATCCCAATCTCTCCCCGTCTCTCTCTCCCTACCTTGTCTCTCTCTCTCTCTTTGTCTCTCCCTCGTCTCTCTCCTTTATCTCTCTCTCCCTCGTCTCTCGCTCTTTCTCTACTCGTCTCTCTTCCCCTCTCCCTGTCGCTGTCTCCCTTTCCCTGTCTGTGTCCCTGTCTCTCTCCCTCTCACTGTTTCTCTCTCCCTCATGTATTTCTCTCTCCCTTGTCTCTCTCCCCCTCATCTCTCTTTCACACAGAAATGTGTGTGTGTGTGGGGGGGGGGGTGCAGGGCTCACACGGGGGAAGGGGGGGTATCACAAACACAGGGCAAGGATCCAGCAACATACAAATCTTTATTTATTTTTTGGGGGGAGGTCACAACAATTATCTTGCCTCTGGGCTATTGAGATGAAGTTACGCCACTGTATCACACCCATAGTAATCAGGTTTAGCTGCGTAATGGGTTGGGTGTCCTCGCTACCACAGGGGTAGCGAGCTGAAATTATTGTACCACGCCCATCAGCAGAAACAGAACTGGTGTGCAAGGGGGTGAAAAAAATTGAATAACGCCCACTATGTTGTAAAGTTGATAATAAATCTTGAGTGATTATAGTCCTTCTGTGAAACTGGACCACCACTGCGTGGACACACACAAGTGATCCGAATTGTGGGAGTGTAGTCCAACTTCTGTACTTGTGTGAAAGGTGTGCACTCAAATGGGATGCCTGTGACAGATGGTCCTCTTGTAACTGAGCATGGGTGCTGATACCGAGGTCTACTCCAGACACTTTGCGCAAGGTATCACAGACCACAATGTATCATCAGACCACTTCTGCTGTTTACCATGTATATACAGTCTGTTTTTGAACATAAGCCTGACTGAGAATCAGCCAATCAGGCCATATCAGGAGTTTGATAATTAAAACTTTTAGCAGTATATAACAATAGACCATCTGTTTATTTACAAATGTATTCACTGGAATTTCTCTCCTGTCAGAAAAACCTTTGATCAAGCGACTCTGCTGAAAAATTAATTATGCACAATGTCTTCACTGACAAGTCATGTTACAGTGAACACATTTAATAATCAAATTAAGATGCATTACATTTCTTTTTTGACAGTGGAGCAGTAGGGGGTTTACGATGCCTATTTCTCACTTAAGTATATTTAGCTATACCTCATTAGTAGCTGTTAATATTCTAACGATAACTCCGTGGGGACTTGTAACCTTATCTATATTAAAAGAAAATAGGATTTTAATTACCTACTGGTAAATCCTTTTCTCGTAGTCCGTAGGGGATACTGGGGTCCATTTAGTACCATGGGGTATAGACGGGTCAACTAGGAGCCATGGGCACTTTAAGAAATTGATAGTGTGGGCTGGCTCCTCCCTCTATGCCCCTCCTTCCGAGGAGACGGACATACTTTGAAAGAAGGATAGATAAAGATAGTGGTGAGATTCCGAACCAGCACACACAAACAGAGGAAAGCTATGCTAACCCAACTTTAAACGGTACAGCAACAGCTGAACCAACAATACTTAACCAAGTAACAGTGCAGGAAGAATGAAGCACCGGGCGGGCGCCCAGTATCCTCTACGGACTACGAGACAAGGATTTACCGTTAGGTAATTAAAATCCTATTTTCTCTTACGTCCTAGAGGATGCTGGGGTTCCATTTAGTACCATGGGGATGTACCAAAGCTTCCAAACTGGGTGGGAGAGTGCTGAGGTACCTGCAGAACTGATTGACCAAACTGAAGGTCCTCATGGGCCAAAGTATCGAACTTGTAGAACTTAGCAAAAGTGTTTGAACCTAAGTAGCTGCTCGGCAGAGCTGTAAAGCCGAGACGCCCTGGGCAGCCGCCCAGGAAGAACCCACCGACCTAGTAGAGTGGGCCTGTACAGATTTTAGAACCGGCAAACCTGCCGTGGAATAAGCATGCTTAATAGTGAGCCTGATCCAGCGTACAATTGTCTGCTTTGAAGCAGGACACACAGTTTTTGAGGATCATATAGAACGAACAGCGAGTCGGATTTCCTGTGATGAGCTATCCTTTTTATGCATACTTTCAAAGCCCTCACAACATCCAAAGACTGAAGTATCAGGAGTGTTGGTGATAACCGGAACCACAATAGGTTGATTGATGTGAAACGCTGACACCACTTTCGGAAGAAATTGCTGACGAGTTCAGCTCTGTCCTCATGGAAAATTAAATAGGGACTCTTGTGAGACAAAGGCCTCAGCGTCGACATACGTCTTGCTGAAACCAAGGCCAACAGTATGACGGTCTTCCATGTAAGGTATTTTATGTCAACCTCCTGTAATGATTCAAACCAGTCCGATTGGAGGAACTGCAGCACCAAATTGAGATCCCAAGGTGCCATGGGAGGCACAAAGGGATGTTGGATGCACAGAACATCTTTCAAAAACATCTGGACTTCAGGGAGAGAAGCCAATCGTTTTTGAAAGAAAATGGACAAGGCCCAAATCTGGACTTTTATGGAGCCCAGACGTAGGCCCACATCCACACCTGTCTGCAGAAAAAGCAGGAAATGTCCCAAGTGAAATTCCACAGCAATATATTTTCTGCCCTCACACCAAGAGACGTATTTCTTCCAAATACAGTGGTAATGTCTAGATGTTACCCCCTTCCTGGCTTAGATCATAGTTGGGATAACTTTGTTAGAGATCCCTCTTCTGGATAGAATCAGCCGTTCAACTTCCATGCCGTCAAACATTGCCATGGTAAGTCCTGATAGACGAACGGGCCCTGTTGCAGAAGATCCTCGCAAAGAGGTAGAGGCCATGGATCTTTGAGGAGCATCTCCAGGAGGTCCGCGTACAAGGCCCTTTTTGACCAGTCCGGAGCAATGAGAATTGCTTGAACCTTTTCCCTTTTTATTCTTTTTAGAATTCTTGGGAAGTGGAGGAAACACGTATACCATCTGATAGACCCATGGAGTCGTCAGAGCGTCCACCGCCACTGCCTGTGGGTTTCTCGACCGGGAACAATACTGCTTGAGCTTGTTGTTGGGACAAGAGGCCATCATGTCAATGTGTGGATATCCCCACTGATGTGTAAAGCACCTGAACACCTCCAGGTGAAGGCCCCACTCCCCTGTCATGTCTGCTGAGGAAGTCTGCTCCCCAGTTGTCTACTCCTGGAATAAAGACCGCCGACAATGCCACAGTGTTTTTCTCTGCCCAGAGGAGAATTCTTGACACCTCTGACATTGCTGCTCTGCATTTCGTTCCGCCCTGTCGGTTTATGTACGTCACTGCCGTCACATTGTCCGACTGGACCTGAATGGCCCGATCCTGAAGAAGATAAGAGGCCTGCAGAAGGGCATTGTATGGGGCCCTGAGTTCCAGAATGTTGAGTGAAAGGGTGACTTCCTGACTTGACCATCTTCCTTGAAACTACACCCCCTGGGTGACTGCTCCCCAACCTCTGAGGCTTGCATCCATGGTTAACAGGATCCAGTCCTGAATTCCGAACCTCCGACCCTCGATGAGGTGAGAAATCTGTAGCCCCCACAGAAGGCATTTGGTGACACACGGATCCTCTAGTGCATGTGAAGATAATCAAGCTGGAAGGGTCTTGCGTGAAACCTTTCATATTGAAGCGCCTCATAAGAGGCCACCATATCCCCCAGAAGTCGAATGCATAGAAGCACCGATACCCGGGTTGGCTTCAGGACATCCCATACCATCGACTGCATTACAAATGCATTTTCCAATGGATGGAACACTTTCTGCGACTCCATGTCCAGTATCATTCCCAGGAATGGGAGCCTCCGTGTTGGCTCTAGGTGAGATTTCGGAAGGTTCAGAATCCACCCGTAATCCTGAAGCGATTTGGTTGAGAGGACAATGCTGTCCTGCAACCTCTCCCTGGACAGTGACTTTATCAGATGATCGAGCAGGTAAGGAATTATGTTCACTCCCTGCATGCGAAGGAGAAACATCATCTCTGCCATCACTTTGGTGAATACCTTCGGTGCAGTGGAGAGACCAAATGGCAGGGCCTGGAACTTGTAGTGACAAGCCTGATGAGGCGGCCAGATGGGAATGTGAAGGTATGCATCCTTGATATCCAGAGACACAAGGAATTCCCCTTCCTCCAGACCTGAGATCACCACTCTCAGAGACTCCATCTTGAACTTAAACATTTTTAAGAATGCATTCAAGGACTTGAGGTTCAGAATAGGTCGTACTGAACCGTCCGGTTTCGGTACTACAAACAAGTTGGACTAGTATCCCTTGTTGTGCAGATGAGGTGGAACTGGAACAATGACTTGAGTCTGTACCAGTTTTTGGATGGCCTGCTGTAAAGTTATACTTGCCTCTTGTGAAGCCGGTAAGCCTGATTTGAAGAATCTGTGAGGTGAGAGGTTTTGGAACTCCAGTCTGTATCCCTGGGAAATAAGATCTATGACCCAGGGATCCCGGCACGAAGTTGACCAGATGTGACTGAAGAATTTTAGTCGGACTCCCACCTGTCAGCCCTCCAGGCCTCGTGGTCCACCGTCATGCTGAAGGCTTTGAGGAAGCAGAGTCTGACCTCTGTTCCTGAGCACCTGCAGTTGCTGGTTTGCGTGGTTTACCTCGTGCACCTCTGGAAGATGTAGAAGCGACTCTGGATTTTCCCTTAAACTGGCTGTCCGAAAGGACTGTCAATTTCAAGAAGAATAAGCTTTCCTGGCTGGGGGAGCTGCGGAAAGAAGATACGTAGACATACCCCTAGTAGCTTTGGAGATCCATTTGTCTAGTTCGTCTCCAAACAAGGCCTCTCCTGTGAATGGCAGGCATTCCACGCCTTTCCTGGAATCCGCATCAGCAGTCCACTGGCGTAGCCACAAGCTCCTGCGTGCTGACACTGCCATAGTGGTGGTGCATGCATTAAGCAACCCAATCTCTTTTATGGCCTTCACCATTAAGTTTGCAGAGTCCTGTATATGCTGCAGGAGTAAAACAACATCCCCCCTAGACAAGTAATCTAACCCCTCAATTAGGTTACCTGGCCATTTAGCAATGGCTTTTGAGATTCACGCACCTGCAATAGTGGATCTCTGGGGCACCCCAGCAGCTGTGTACAATGATTTAACTGTAGTCTCAATTTTACATATCTTTAAGGGAGGCTGCACCAGGGACAGGCAATACAATTTTACGTGACAGTCTAGAGACTGATGCGTCCACTATCGGTGGACTTTCCCATTTTTTCCTATCCTCTAGGGAAAAAGGAAAAGATGAGAACAACCTTTTAGGGATTTGAAATTTCTTATCAGGATTAACCTATGGTTCTTCAAACAGGGTATTCAATTCCTTTGACGCAGGAATAGTGACTGAGGACATCTTTTTTACATTAAAATAAGATTCCTCACACTCCTCTGACACCTTATCAGGAATTTGCAGAACATCTCGGATAGCCTCTATAAGAGCCTCTATTCTCTGTGACAGAGTAGCAATTCCCACCCCCCCACCCCCCCCCCCACCCCTCCAAATCCACCTCACCCTCCTCCATGTCAGCGTCAGAGTCAGACTGCAGGTTATGGGCCTGAGATCGTTTTTGCGGACAAATGGGAGGGGATTGAGATGCTGCTTTGGGGACTGAGGGGGTAATTCTGAGTTGATCGCAGCAGGAACTTTGTTAGCAGTTGGGCAAAACCATGTGCACTGTAGGGAAGGCAGATATAACATGTGCAGAGAGAGTTAGATTTGGGTGGGTTAGTTTGTTTCTGTGCAGGGTAAATACTGGCTGCTTTATATTTACATTGCAATTAAGATTGCAGATTAAACACACCACACCCAAATCTAACTCTCTCTGCACATGTTATATCTGCCTCCCCTGCAGTGCACATGGTTTTGCCCAACTGCTAACAAAGTTCCTGCTGCGATCAACTCAGAATTACCCCCAGAGTCTCTATTCATAAACTCATCCACAGTATTTCTTAAGTATTGCATCTCTTTCTCATTGCGGGATAGCTTTGTAGAAATATTTGAGATCATTCCCTTAATGGAAGTAACCCAATCCGGTTCAGTCCTGCTATTCTGGGAAGGTACACTGCCCTGAGTACTTAGTAGTGAGCCCCCTGGTGAAGAGGAACACTCCGCTGTACAAGAAACACACTCTTTGCCTGACAATGTAAATATGACAGCACACACACACAGGAAAAGGTTAAGCACAATTAACCAACAAAGAGCCCTTCAGGGAGACACAGAGTTATTTGGAGCCAGCCCCCACCGCGACCTTATCGCTAATGCCAAATTTAGCTGGGTCATAGACTAAGTGGGTCATTCTGAGTTGATCGCTCGCTAGCAGTTTTTAGCAGCCGTGCAAACGCATTGTCGTCGCCCACTGGGGAGTGTATTTTCGCTTTGCAGAAGTGCGAACGCTTGTGCAGCAGAGCGCCTGCAAAATCTTTTTGTGCAAAACATGAATAGACCTGTAGTTACTCTTCATGTGCGTTGATTCTAATGACGGAGGGATGGCTTTTGATGTCACACACCCGCCCAACGAAAGCCCAGCCACGCCTGCGTTTTTTCTGCCACGCCTGCATTTTTCTAAGCACTCCCTGAAAACGGTAAATTTACACCTAGAAACGCCCACTTAATGTCACTCTTCATGCGTTCGGCCGTGCGACTGGAATGTTTGTTACACTCTGTGCAAACCCACAATGCTCTTTGTACCCATATGATGCGCCTGCGCATTGCGGTGCATACGCATGCACAGAAATGCAGATTTTTAGCCTGACCACTGCTCTGCGAACAACGGCAGCAAGCGATCAACTCGTACTGACCCCCTAAGTACCCTGATAGGGGACTTAGTACACTAAGAATCGCTCCCCCCCTGCTATGACCCCCAGGTACCGCTAAGGTAATCTGGAGTCTCTCCGGAGGAGCTGCGCGACCCTGTCAGTCAGTGTCTGTGTCCACTGCAGAGGGAAAATGGCGCTGGTGAGCTGCTGGATCCTCTCATAGTAAAGGCCCCCGCCCCTTCAATGGTGTGCGGTCATCCCGCTTTTTTTATACTGTCTGAGGTAATCTGGTGCTTAAAATGGAGAGAAACCGTTTTAAGGCTAAATTTGCCAGTGTGGGTACTGTGTACAGTGTACTGAGATGCAGCTGTGTACTGTGTCTGGAGACGCATTCCGCCCCGGTTAGAAGCCGTGCGTCTCTGTACCCTCATGCCACCATAATGGCCAGCGACCCGCTAGTCAGGATGCCTGCTTAATACTCACCACTCTCCTTTCTTCTGGCTCTGTTAGGGGTGGCGGGGTTCTACGGGAATGTACGCTTGCAGTGGTGGGGCTTGCGAAAAGTTCCCTCAGGAGCTCAGTGTCCTGTCAGCGGGGAATGGGACCATTAACCCTTCAAGAGGTTGGGCCCCCCTCCCCCCCTAAGTCCCACGAAGCAGGCAGGCTGGTGCCAACCAGCCTGCCTGAAAATAACAAACATATAAAATAAATGCAGAAAACTCTTCAGGAGCTTCCTTCAGCGTGACCGGCTTCTATGAGCATATTTTATAAACCGAGTCTGGTAGGAGGGGCATAGAGGGAGGAGCAAGCCCACACTATCAAACTCTTAAAGTGCCCATGGCTCCTAGTGGACCCATCTAATACCCCATGGTACTAAATGGAACCCGAGTATCCTCTCAGTAGCGGACCTTGCCACGGGCAAGCAGGACTTTTGCCCGGGGCGCCGCCTTCCGGAGGGTGCCGCACCATGGCAAGATCCGCTAATGCTGTGCCCCCCGCTGGTCCCGCTGTGAAGGAAACTAGACACGTTCCCTTCGTGGAGAGGACCTTTGCAGTGAGGTGCGCGATGACGTCATCGCGCACCGCACAGCATTGTGGTACTGACACAGATGCTAGGGGTCATAATTAACCTCTAGTGTCTGTCTATGCCAGATCCAAGGAGAGGAGCGGCGCCGGCGGTGGTCTGCAGCGGTCGGGAGCGGGAATAGTAAGTATTCTTTTTTTTTTTTCTTCTTCTTTTGCAGCGGCGCTACTCTACTGTACAGGGGGCATAACTGACCACGCCCCCTGTATGAAGCCACGCCCCTATTTCCCGCCCGGGCCGCCAAAAGGGCAAGAATCGGCCCTGTATCCTCTAGGACACAGGTTCTCAAACTCGGTCCTCAGGACCCCACACAGTGCATGTTTCTCTTACGTCCTAGAGGATGCTGGGGACTCCGTAAGGACCATGGGGATAGACGGGTTCCGCAGGAGACATGGGCACTTTAAGAAAGACTTTAGGTATGGGTGTGCACTGGCTCCTCCCTCTATGCCCCTCCTCCAGACCTCAGTTTGATACTGTGCCCAGAGGAGACTGGGTGCATTACAGGGAGCTCTCCTGAGTTTCCTGTCAGAAAGTATTTTAGTTAGGTTTTTTATTTTCAGGGAGCCTGCTGGCAACAGACTCCCTGCAGTGAGGGACTGAGGAGAAAGAAACAGACCTACTTCTGTGAGTTTCAAGGCTCTGTTTCTTAGGCTACTGGACACCATTAGCTCCAGAGGGATTGGTACGCAGGTCTCACCCTCGCCGTCCTTCCCAGAGCCGCAGCGCCGTCTTCCTCGCAGAGCCGGAAGATAGAAGCCGGGTGAGTATGAGAAAAAAAGAAGACTTCAGAGGCGGCAGAAGACTTCTTGATCTTCACAGAGGTAATGCACAGCAGTAAAGCTGTGCGCCATTGTTCCCATACAACTCACACACGGCAGTCACTGTAAGGGTGCAGGGCGCAGGGGGGGCGCCCTGGGCAGCATATAAACCTCTCCTTTGGCAAAAATACATATATACATGTACAGCTGGGCACTCTACATGTATATAAAGAGCCCCCGACAGTTTTTTAAGATTTTTGAGCGGGACAGAAGCCCGCCGCAGAGGGGGCAGGGCTTCTCCCTCAGCACTCACCAGCGCCATTTTCTCCACAGCACAGCGCTGAGAGGAAGCTCCCCGGACTCTCCCCTGCTTACTCACGGTGACAGAGGGTTTTCAAGAGGGGGGGGGGCGCATATTTGGCGCATATACATATAAAAGGCGCTACTGGGTAAACATTTTGTGTTTCTTCCTGGGTCATATAGCGCTGGGGTGTGTGCTGGCATACTCCCTCTCTGTCTCTCCAAAGGGCCTTGTGGGGAAACTGTCTTCCGATAAGAGTTTCCTTGTGTGTGTGGTGTGTCGGTACGCATGTGTCGACATGTCTGAGGTAGAAGGCTCGCCTAGGGAGGAGGGGGAGCGTATGAATGTGAGGTCTCCATCGGCAGCGCCGACACCTGACTGGATGGATATGTGGAAAGTTTAAAGTGCTAATGTATATTTATTGCACAAAAGATTAGACAAAGCTGAAGCTAGGGAACAGTCAGGGAGTCAAACCATGTCTGTCCCAATGTCGCCGGGACCTTCGGGGTCTCAAAAGCGCCCACTATTCCAAATAGGAGACACAGATACCGACACGGATTCTGACTCCAGTGTTGACTACGATGTTGCAAAGTTACAGCCAAAAGTGGCTAAATGTATTCGTTATATGATTATTGCAATAAAAGAGGTTTTGCATATCACAGAGGAACCCCCGGTCCCTGACACGAGGGTACACATGTATAAGGGAAAGAAACCTGAGGTAACTTTTCCCTCCTCACATGAGTTGAACGAATTATGTGAAAAAGCTTGGGAATCTCCAGACAAAAAACTGCAGGTTCCCAAAAGGATTCTTATGGCGTATCCTTTCCCGCCAATGGACAGGATACGGTGGGAATCCTCCCCTAGGGTGGACAAAGCATTGACACGCTTATCAAAAAAGATAGCGCTGCCATCCCAAGATACGGCTACCCTCAAGGATCCTGCTGACCGCAAGCAGGAGGTTACCTTGAAGTCCATTTACACACATTCTGGTACGTTACTCAGACCGGCAATTGCGTCGGCCTGGGTTTGTAGCGCTGTAGCAGCATGGACAGATTCCTTATCAGCGGAAATTGAGACCATAGATAAGGATACCATTTTATTGACCCTAGGGCATATAAAAGATGCTGTCTTATATATGAGAGATGCTCAAAGAGACATTAGTCTACTGGGTTCCAGAATAAACGCTATGTCTATTTCTGCTAGGCGAGTCTTATGGACCCGGCAGTGGACAGGTGATGCCGACTCAAAGAGGCATATGGAGTCTTTGCCTTACAAGGGTGAGGAATTGTTTGGGGAAGGTCTCTCGGACCTCGTCTCCACAGCTACGGCAGGTAAATTGAATTTTTTGCCTTATGTTCCCTCACAGCCTAAGAAAGCGCCACATTATCAAATGCAGTCCTTTCGGTCAAATAAAAGCAAAAGAGTACGTGGATCGTCCTTTCTTGCCAGAGGTAAGGGCAGAGGACAAAAGCTGCACAACACAGCTAGTTCCCAGGAACAGAAGTCCTCCCCGGCCTCTGCAAAATCTACCGCATGACGCTGGGGCTTCACTGAGGTAGTCCGCCCCAGTGGGGGCACGTCTTCGACTTTCCAGCCACATCTGGGTTCACTCACAGGTGGATCCCTGGGCAATGGAAATTGTTTCTCAGGGATACAAGCTGGAATTCGAAGAGGTGCCTCCTCGCCGGTTTTTCAAATCGGCTCTACCGACTTCTCCCCTAGAAAGGGAGATAGTGTTAAATGCTATTCACAAATTGTGTCTTCAACAAGTGGTGGTCGAGGTTCCCCTGCTTCAAAGAGGGAAGGGATACTACTCAACTCTGTTTGTAGTCCCGAAACCGGACGGTTCGTTCAGACCCATTTTGAATATAAAATCCCTGAACCTATACTTAAAACGGTTCAAGTTCAAGATGGAATCGCTCAGAGCGGTCATCGCCAGCCTGGAAGGGGGGATTTTATGGTATCTCTGGACATAAAGGATGCATACCTTCATGTTCCCAATTATCCACCTCACCAGGCGTACCTGAGATTTGCGGCACAGGATTGTCATTACCAATTTCAGACGTTGCCGTTTGGGCTTTCCACGGCCCCGAGGATTTTCACCAAGGTAATGGCGGAAATGATGGTGCTCCTGCGCAAGCAGGGTGTCACAATTATTCCATACTTGGACGATCTCCTCATAAAAGCGAGATCACGAGAGAAGTTACTGAACAGCGTGTCACTTTCACTGAAGGTGTTACAGCAACACGGCTGGATTCTCAATATCCCGAAGTCGCAGCTGGTTCCTACGACTCGTCTGACCTTCTTGGTCATGATACTGGACACAGATCAGAAAAGGGTTTTTCTTCCGATAGAAAAAGCTCAGGAACTCATGACTCTAGTCAAGAACCTATTGAAGCCTAAACAAGTGTCAGTACATCATTGCACTCAAGTCCTGGGAAGGATGGTGGCAACATACAAAGCCATTCCCTTCGGCAGGTTCCATGCAAGGACTTTCCAATGGGACCTATTGGACAAGTGGTCCGGGTCACATCTACAAATTCATCAGCTGATCACCCTGTCCCCCAGAGCCAGGGTATCTCTCCTGTGGTGGCTGCAGAGTGCTCACCTTTTAGAAGGCCGCAGGTTCGGCATTCAGGACTGGATCCTGGTGACCACGGATGCGAGCCTCAGAGGGCGGGGAGCAGTCACACAGGGAAGAAACTTCCAAGGACTTTGGACAAATCAAGAGACTTGTCTTCACATCAACATCCTGGAACTGAGGGCCATATACAACGCCCTACGTCAAGCGGAGAACTTACTTCGCGACCAACCAGTTCTGATCCAGTCAGACAACATCACCGCAGTGGCTCATGTAAACCGCCAAGGCGGCACAAGGAGCAGAGTGGCAATGGCGGAAGCCACCAGGATTCTTCGCTGGGCGGAAAATCATGTAAGCGCACTGTCAGCAGTGTTCATTCCGGGAGTGGACAACTGGGAAGCAGACTTCCTCAGCAGACACGACCTGCATCCAGGAGAGTGGGGACTTTATCAGGAAGTCTTCGCACAGATTGCAAGTTAGTGGGGACTGCCCCAGATAGACATGATGGAGTCCCGCCTCAACAAAAAGCTACAGAGGTATTGCGCCAGATCAAAAGACCCTCAGGCGGTGTTCCAGTCGGTCTATGTGTTTCCTCCTCTTACTCTCATACCCAAGGTGTTGAGAATAATAAGAAAAAGAGGAGTGAGAACAATTCTCATTGTTCCAGATTGGCCACGAAGGGCCTGGTATCCGGATCTGCTGGAAATGCTCACGGGAGATCCGTGACCTCTTCCTCTGCGACAGGACCTGTTGCAACAGGGGCCCTGTCTGTTCCAAGACTTACCGCGGCTGCGTTTGACGGCATGGCGGTTGAACGCCGGATCCTAGCGGAAAAGGACATTCCGGATGAGGTCATTCCTACTCTGATAAAGGCTAGGAAAGACGTGACAGCGAAACATTATCACCGGATATGGCGAAATTATGTTTCTTGGTGTGAAGCCAGGAATGCTCCTACGGAAGAATTCCATCTGGGCCATTTCCTTCACTTCCTACAGACTGGAGTGAATTTGGGCCTAAAATTAGGCTCCATTAAGGTTCAGATTTCGGCCTTATCTATTTTCTTTCAAAAAGAATTGGCTTCTCTCCCAGAAGTACAGACTTTTGTGAAGGGAGTGCTGCATATTCAGCCTCCTTTTATACCTCCGGTGGCGCCTTGGGACCTTAACGTGGTGTTGAGTTTCCTTCAGTCGCACTGGTTTGAACCACTTCAAACGGTGGAGTTAAAATATCTCACTTGGAAGGTGGTCATGTTATTAGCCTTGGCTTCGGCTAGGCGAGTGTCGGAATTGGCGGCTTTGTCTTATAAAAGCCTCTATCTGGTTTTCCATATGGATAGGGCGGAATTGCGGACCCGTCCTCAGTTCTTGCCTAAGGTGGTGTCATCTTTTCATATGAACCAACCTATTGTGGTGCCTGTGGCTACGCGAGACTTGGAGGATTCCGAGTCCCTTGATGTAGTCAGGGCTTTGAAAATTTATGTGGCCAGAACGGCTAGAGTCAGAAAAACAGAAGCACTGTTTGTCCTATATGCAGCCAACAAGGTTGGCGCCCCTGCTTCAAAGCAGACTATTGCTCGCTGGATCTGTAACACGATTCAGCAGGCGCATTCTACGGCTGGATTGCCATTACCAAAATCGGTCAAGGCCCATTCCACTGGGAAGGTGGGCTCGTCTTGGGCGGCTGCCCGAGGGGTCTCGGTACTACAACTGTGCCGAGCTGCTACTTGGTCGGGTTCAAACACCTTTGCAAAGTTCTATAAGTTTGATACCCTGGCTGAGGAGGACCTCATGTGACATGTGACCTACCTTTGATAAAGTCACATGACTTGTGACGAAACGCGTCAGGACCCCGCCTCCCTGCACACCTTGATCGTGTTACCCACTTGGTAGCAAGCTGCTTACTGAGCTACTGATATCCTGGCTCCATATCCCGGCTTATTACACGGCTGCCGGCAATTTCCCTCTGTACGCCGCTGATACTGCACTTTCCACCGCTGGCTGTTTGGCCACAGCACGCTCATCTCCTTGCCGCACAGACGGGCACTGGGCACTGCAGGACCGCATTACTGAGGACGCTCGGTACGGACCAGCCCAAGGAGAGGTATTTAATCATCTGTAAAACCACAGCTTTCCTTTGCCTTTGAAGCCACCATTGCGGCATTTACTATCAGCATGATACTGACTGACTGCTAATTGGAACTGTGGATACTCAAGTAGAGTTAACAATTGGATTTCATGCTTCTTTCCTCCAACAAAAGACACTACTTTGCAGCTCAACTATTCATTTGATCGAGGTGTTGTTACATTTAATCTATGTATGAATGTTTCTATTGAATCTTATACTTAGTTTCAAAGTGTTATAATCAATGTTATTAATACAATAAATTCTCTTTACTACACGTCAGCTCTTATCATTAACTACTCCCTATAAACTCTTATTAATTGCTCTTATACATTTGCGCAGCCGTTCTCTTTTTCTTAATTTATTTACCTGTAACAAACACACACACAGTGTTTTACGGCAGCGCAGCTGATAGAGCAATTACATACCCACATATTTATTTAATAATATTATTTCTTGAGGCGCTACTCAGCAGTTGTCAGTTTTTTCCTTTGGTACCATGCCTGATCTAATTGAACTATTGAAAATCAAGTATATGGGTCGTGCTAGTTGTAAACTAAGCTCCATAAGAACCCTCAAGTGAAGTCCATCAGGACCAGGTGATTTATTAATCATAATTTTGCTTAGTTTCTCCCGTACTACTTCTTTACTTAAACAAGTATCTAACCATGAATCATTACTGTCACAATTGTTATGCTCTACTCCCACCATCAGTTCTTCTCTGGTGAATACTGATGAAAAGAATTTGTTCAGTATTTCCGCTTTTATTTCATCATCATTTATCAATTCTCCTAATTCATCTTTTAATGGACCTATATTCTCCGTTTTTAACCTTTTACTGTTTACGTATTTAAAAAACTTTTCAGGGTTGGTTTTACTCTCTATAGTGATTTGCTTTTCATTTTCCATTTTAGCTGCTCTTATTGCTTTTTTGCATTTCTTATTACACTCCTTGTAATACTTGAAAGACTCCTCCTTTCCATTAGATTTAAATGCTTTGAAAGCCAGTTTTTTTTTAATCCATTTCTGCCTTAACCATCTTGTTAAGCCACATCGGTTTGTGTTTAATACTCCTGCGTTTACTGCCCATGGGAATAACATTATGAATATTGTTATCCAGCAACCCTTTTAAAACATCCCACATTTCCGAAGTGTTCTTGTTATTAAACAGAACCTCCCACTCTATGTCGTTAAGTGCACATCTAAGCATACTGAAATTAGCCTTCCTAAAGTTAAAAGTTTTGATGGAACCCCTGTAGCTATGTTTCCTGAAACTGATGTCGAATGTGATCATATAGTGATCACTGTTACCCAAAGTCTCCCAAACTTTATTGTTTGATATAATGTCCACATTATTATTAATTACTAGATCCAGGGTAGTTTTACCCCTAGTTGGGTCCTCCACTAATTGAGACAAGTAGTGATCCTTTAACATATTTAAGAACCTGGTGCCCCTCTCTTTAGCACATGAATTGTTACTCCAGTTTATATCCGGGTAATTAAAATCCCCAATCACAAGGATGTCCCCAAATCCTGCAGCTGTTTTGATTTGCTGCAAGAGTTGTATTGGGTTCAGCAGCTTTAGCGCCCAATTGTGATATACTCAAACCCATTCCATTGCTGCAAGAGTTGTTCTTCCTCATGTATGCTATTATCTGGCTGTTTGTAGCACGTGCCTATGACTAGTTTTATTGCATCAACACTCCCACTTGAGATTTCAACCCATAGTGACTCCACATTACTGCCAGTCTCCTCATAGATAACCTCCTTTAGGTATGGTTTAAGTGATGGTTTAACATTAAGACATACACCTCCTCCTCTTTAGTTTGCCCTGTCCCTCCTGAAAAAAGAATACCCCTCCAAGTTTACAACCCAGTCGTGAGAGTCGTCCCACCATGTTTCCGTAATACTTATAATGTCATACTCAGCCTTTGATGCTATCAATTTCAATTCCCCTATTTTACCTGCTAGACTTCTTGCGTTTGCAAGCATACATTTTAGTTTATTGTTTCCTTTATTTGTTTGCTTTTTTAAAGATATCCCATCCTGGTTTACTAGTGCATCCCAATAGTTACTGATACAGACTGTACTTTTCGCTCCCTCTCCAGCCCCACCGTACTTAGTATTGCCCACCTTACTTTTCTCTTTGGTCAACCCAATGTTCCAGTCTAAATTCACCGCCCTGACATAAGTATTTTCCCTTAAGTCCTGTACAACATTTTCTATAGGCTGTAATGATGACACATAATTGTTATTATTTAATGCTTTGGCAATACCTTTCTTAACACCCTTATTAGAACCCATGTAAATACCCATACCGCCTGCACTTTCCCTCCCCCCTTCTCCACCCCCTTTTATCTCATTACCTACTATACTCGCTGCATGACCCATAGTTTCTAGCTGAACCCTCCGCCCAGGCTCCTAGTTTAAAAGCTCCTCCAACCTACTACCCATCCTTCCCCCCAGCACCGCAGCCCCTTCCTCATTCAGGTGCAATCCGTCACAAGAAAAAAGCTACACTTTTACCTCCCTAGTCTCCCTCTGTCTCCCTGGGCTAGCATGTGGCACTGGTAATATTTCTGAGAAAATTACCTTAGATGTCCTTTTTTTTAGTTTCTGGCTGGGTACAAACTAGTTGAAATATCTGCAGATCAGTTGATCTGCAGATATATCTATGGATGGATCGGGCAGTGTGTTGAGCATGCACACTGCCCGATTCATCGACACTGACGTCAGGAACTGGGCGGGCATGTACATGCGCCTGCCCAGTTCAGCTGTCAATCACCGCCGACTGCTGCAGCATGTGTATGGGCGTACACACAGCGATGCACCAATATATTGGTAGATATATTGGTCATCGGCTGTGCAGCAGGGCCAACGCATTATGGGGGTCATTCCCAGTTGTTTGCTCGTTGCCGATTTTCGCTATACTGCGATTAGTCGCTTACTGCGCATGAGCAAGGTTCGCAGAGCGCATGCGCTTAGTTATTTTACACAAAAGTTAGGTATTTTACTCACGGCATAATGAAGCTTTTTCATCGCTGTGCTGATCGTAGTGTAACTGACAGGAAGTGGGTGTTTCTTGGCGGAAACTGACCGTTTTATGGGAGTGTGCGGAAAAACGCAGGCGTTCTAGTTGTAAAACGCAGGAGTGGCTGGAGAAACGGGGGAGTGGTTGGGCAAACGCTGTGTGTGTTTGTGACGTCAAACCAGGAACGAAAAGGACTGAGCTGGTCGCAATGGCTGAGTAAGTCTGGAGCTACTCAGAAACTGCTAAGAAATTTCTATTCGCAATTCGGCTAATCTTTCGTTCGCACTTCTGCTAAGATACATTCCCAGAGGGCGGTGGCTTAGCGTGTGCAATGCTGCTAAAAGCAGCTAGCGAGCGAACAACTCGGAATCACCCCCTATGTATGAGAACGATGGCATTCACAGACATATCGTTAGTACACACTGGCCGGCGGACCCATAATATAGTGGCTGTTCAATAAAACGGCCAATATATTGGCCAGTGTGTACACACCTTAATACAGATGGTCTCAAAACACGGAAAGTCCACTCTCATATTCTTTCTATGGACACAATGGCTACAAGAAGAGCTTTGTCTTTAAGTGAAAAGGCTCATTTTTAAAATCAGTTTTCAATTTAATATAACATCTTAAATCCTTAAGTAATTATATAGTATGTGTTTTATATACGTGTATGCTAGTTTGACCGGATGGAATCAATTTGTCACCATGTTTTGTATTTTTTTTTTTTTTTAGAGATTCTTTGAACTTTTTCTTACAGGGGGTCATTCCGAGGTGATCGCTCGCTAGCAACTTTTTTGCAGCGCTGCGATCAGGTTAATTCTCGGCAAAACTGCACATGCGTATGCACCGCATTGTGCAGGTGCATCGTACGGGTACAAAGAGGATCGGTGCTGTGCGATGGATTTAACGAAGAATCCATTCACACAGCCGATTGCAAGGTGATTGACAGAAAGAGGGCGTTTGTGGGTGTCAATTGACCGTTTTCTGGGAGTGTTTGCAAAAACGCAGGCGTGTCCAAGTGTTTGCAGGGCGGGTGTGTGACGTCAATTCCAGGACCAAAAAGACTGAAGTGATCGCAAGGGCTGAGTAAGTCCATAGCTACTCAAAAGCTGGAAAAAACTTTTTTGTGCCGTTGGCTGCAAAAGGGTTCGCACACTTGCAAAGCTAAAATACACTGCCCCATAAGCGGCGACTATCTGACTGCAGCGCTGCAAAAAGTTGCTAGCGAGCAATAAACTCGGAATGACCCCCGCTATCATTAATCTGCTCTTACTGAACACTCCTACTTGTCTCACTTATTAGCCACTCACCAACTGTAACTGTAACATAGGCCCTCATTCCGAGTTGTACGCTCGCTAGCTGCTTTTAGCAGCATTGCACACGCTAGGCCGCCGCCCTCTGGGAGTGTATCCTAGCATAGCAGAATTGTGAACGAAAGATTAGCAGAATTGCTACTAAATAATTCTTAGCAGTTTCTGAGTAGCTCCAGACCTACTCCTAGATTGCGATCAGCTCAGTCCGTTTAGTTCCTGGTTTGACGTCACAAACACGCCCTGCGTTTGGCCAGCCACTCCCCCATTTCTCCAGACACTTCCGCATTTTTCCCTGACACGCCTGCGTTTTTTAGCACACTCTCGGAAAACGCTCAGTTACCACCCAGAAACGCCCCTTTCCTGTCAATCATTTACTGATCAGCAGTGCGACTGAAAATCGTTGCTCGAACACCAGCAAATCGACTAAGTTTTGTGTTAAATAACTTAGCGCATGCGCTCTTCGTACCATGCGCATGCGCAGTTAGCAACAAATCGCAGCATAGCGAAAATCGGCAATGAGCGAACAACTCGGAATGACCCCCATAACTAGAGGAGCAGAGGGGGGGGGGAGTTTGTGGTTACTAATTATCCAGGTCCAAGCTTGTTGGATGGGCCTAGTGGGGACCTGGACAGGTCAGCTGCTTATGGGGACACTGTCCCATTTTCCTGTGCTGCTGAGGGGGACCTGACTGTAACTGTGTACCAATGCCCCTTCCCTAGTGCTCAGAACCGCTTGTTTCTATGTGGTTTGTGTAAGCTAAAGAACCTTTTGGCTGGTTTCTCTGACTGGATCCTCCACTTAATTTGATCAGGATTGCTTGGTAGTGGGTAGGGTGTTGACTCTGCAAGCTGGGATCAACGCAGGACATTTAAGTGGTGGGTAAGAGATGATCCCTTTCTTTCTCATACTTGCTCCTTTATGGTTTATAGGGACCTGCATGAGTGCATGGAGTGACAATGGGGATTCCAGTACTGCTTTCTAGTTTCTACTGTTACCAGCAATCTGGGGAAGACAGCCCAAACTACACCAGGACCAGCTGATCCACTAGGGTCTCCATGGGTACACATTCTTTTCCAGTATGAAACAACAGTTCTATTTTAAACAAATATGGTTTTGCATATTAATCAATATCCATTATACATAAGATGTTGTCTGATGACATAAATGAAATGTGTACTGCATCATGTGTGGGGGAAGGATGGGCGACACATTGCAGCTTGTCTGTTCCATACTTTAACAGTCACCTTTTTAAGCATTAATTGTAACAATTGACTTGTCATGATTTAGCTGCGGAATAGCACTTCTTTCTACAGAAGCAAGATCATCATGTTCAATTGTAAGATGCAGAGACACAAAATCTTTCACCATTAGACACCTAAATTGGGCAATTTAAAGATGGGTGGAATAAGGTAACAGGTAGTGTATTATTAGAAAGCTGTATTACATGATTCTAAATTGTATATGTAGGCCCTTATTCAGAGTTAGATGTAAATACAAGTCAGTGTTTTTTAACCACAGTTTACACCTTTTTTTTGTCTTTCTACACACACAGGTTGAACTTGTGACTACGACTGTGGGGTATATTTACTAAGCTCCCGATTTTGACCGAGATGCCGTTTTTTCATCAAAGTGTCATCTCGGTAAATCTCGGTCATTTACTAAACACTAATCACGGCAGTGATGAGGGCATTCGTAATTTTTTGCTAGTTCAGGTAAAAAATTACGAATGAATACACCATCGGTCAAAACGCGGCTGTTTAAGTATGAATCTCGGTCATTTACTAAGAAGTGCAAAGCAAAAAAACACAAAACACTGCCGTGAAAAATTACAACTCGTAAAAAAGTCCTAAAAAAAAACAGACCTGCTTTTTTTATCCGTGATTTGAGATGCATGCAGGGATCCATGAGATCCGTGCATGTATATCAGTGGGAAGGGGTGTGAAAGTGCTTATTTTTGCTAAAAAAATTGCGTGGGGTCCCCCCTCCTAAGCATAACCAGCCTCGGGCTCTTTGAGCCGATCCTGGTTGCAGAAATATGGGGAAAAAAATGACAGGGGTTCCCCCATATTTAAGCAACCAGCATCGGGCTCTGCGCCTGGTCCTGGTCCCAAAAATACGGGGGACAAAAAGAGTAGGGGTCCCCCGTATTTTTAAAACCAGCACCGGGCTCCACTAGCTGGACAGATAATGCCACAGCCGGGGGTCACTTTTATACAGCGCCCTGCGGCCGTGGCATCAAAAATCCAACTAGTCAATCAAGGGGTCCCCCCCCCAGCCACCCAAGGGCCAGGGGTGAAGCCCGAGGCTGTCCCCCCCCCCATCCAATGGGCTGCGGATGGGAGGGCTGATAGCCTTTGTTGTAAAATAAAAGATATTGTTTTTAGTAGCAGTACTACAAGTCCCAGCAAGCCTCCCCCGCATGCTGGTACTTGGAGAACCACAAGTACCAGCATGCGGCGGAAAAACGGGCCCGCTGGTACCTGTAGTACTACCACTAAAAAAATACCCAAAAAAAGACAAGACACACACACCGTGAAAGTATAATTTTATTACTTACATACACACATACATACATACTTACCTATGGCCCCACGCAGGTCGGTCCTCTTGTCCAGTAGAATCCAAGGGTACCTGTTGAATAAATTATACTCACGAGATCCAGGGGTCCAGGCTCCTCGGCAAATCCAGGGTTAATCCACGTACTTGCCAAAAATAAAAAAACGGTGTCCCGACCACGAACTGAAAGGGGACCCATGTTTGCACATGGGTCACCTTTCCCCGAATGCAAGAAACCCACTTTGCCTTCTGGCTAAGTGGGTTTCTTCAGCCAATCAGGGAGCGCCACGTTGTAGCACTCTCCTGATCAGCTGTGTGCTCCTGTCTTCACTGACAGGCAGCACACGGCAGTGTTACAATGTAGCGCCTATGCGCTACATTGTAACCAATGATGGGAACTTTCTGCTCAGCGGTGACGTCACTTTAGGTCAACCGCAGGGCAGAAAGTTCCCATCATTGGTTACAATGTAGCGCATAGGCGCTACATTGTAACACTGCCGTGTGCTGCCTGTCAGTGAGGACAAGAGCACACAGCCGATCAGGAGAGTGCTACAACGTGGCACTCCCTGATTGGCTGAAGAAACCCACTTAGACAGAAGTCAGAGTGGCTTTCTGGCATTCGTGGAAAGGAGTCCCATGTGAACACATGGGGCCCCTTTCAGTTCGTGGCTCGGCTTTCCGTTTTCTTATTTTATGCAAGTACGTGGATTACCCCTGGATTTCCCGAGGAGCCTGGACCCCTGGATCTCGTGAGTATAATTTCTTCAACAGGTACCCCTTGGATTCTACTGGAGAAGAGGACCGACCTGCGTGTGAACATAAGGTAAGTATGTATGTATGTTTGTGTGGATGTATGTAATAAATCTTTACTTTCACGGTGTGTGTGTCTTGTCTTTTTTTGGGTATTTTTTTAGTAGTAGTACTACAGGTACCAGCGGGCCCGTTTTTCCGTCGCATGCTGGTACTTGTGGTTCTCCAAGTACCAGCATGCGGGGGAGGCTTGCTGGGCCTTGTAGTACTGCTACTAAAAACAATATCTTTTCTTTTACAACAAAGGCTATCAGCCTCCCCATCCGCAGCCCATTGGATGGGGGGGGACAGCCTCGGGCTTCACCCCTGGCCCTTGGGTGGCTGGGGGGGGGGGGACCCCTTGATTGAAGGGGTCCCCACTCCCCCAGGGTACCCCGGCCAGGGGTGACTAGTTGGATTTTTGATGCCACGGCCGCAGGGCACTATATAAAAGTGACCCCCGGCTGTGGCATTATCTGTCCAGCTAGTGGAGCCCGGTGCTGGTTTTAAAAATACGGGGGACCCCTACTCTTTTTGTCCCCCGTATTTTTGGGACCAGGACCAGGCGCAGAGCCCGATGCTGGTTGCTTAAATATGGGGGAACCCCTGTCATTTTTCCCCCCATATTTTTGCAACCAGGATCGGCTCAAAGAGCCCGAGGCTGGTTATGCTTAGGAGGGGGGACCCCACGCATTTTTTTTAATGATTTTACAGTGTTTAATTTAAAAAAAAAAAAAAATAAACACCAGCACGGATCACACAGATCCGGCCGAGATTGATTGTAAAAAAAAACGGCAGTGTTTTGCTAATCACTGCCGTAAAAATAGGTAAAAAAAAACGAATGACATCGACATCGGAAGAAAAGAAAAACCCGAATACGACAGCTTAGTAAATCCATCGTAATCAATTCAAAAAGTTGCAGTTTTACACTGTCGATGTCATTCGTGATTGAACTTTGACCTTTTTTCGGAAATTACGAATCTTAGTAAATTTACCCCTATGACTAAGGAAGTTGGAGTAGGCATGTAGATTAGGTGGTGTGTGCATGCAGCCCAAGAACAGTAAAGAGATGGTGTGGGCATGTTGATGCAAATTTCAGTCAAAATGGTGCGCCAATCACCTGGAAGGACCTGACTTATGGGTACAGAAATCCTGGTTCAAGTTAATGATGACAGATGAAGGACTGCATCTGATTGGATAATGGTGACTAAAACACGCCCCATTAATGCATAGTGGGTGACACTACAGCAACTGTCATGGGCGTAGCTACAGAGGAGGAGACCCGTGTGCAGTCTCCACATGTGGGCCCCCTCCTCCTCCGTAGCAAGCAGCGCAGTTGGTACTCTGAGCGCTAGAGAAACTCTGGCACAGTGCCAGAAACAACAGCGCTTGCGCAGGTGTCCGGGAAAATGGTGCGGCGGCCATTTTTCTGGAGACCTGCACAAGCGCTTTAGATGATGGCACAGTGCCAGAGTCTCTCTAGTGCTCAGAGCACCAACTGCGCTTCTGGCTATGAAGGAGAAGGGGGCCCACAAGCGGAGACGCCGATGAACATCAGAAAGGTAAGTATAGACGAAATGGGCCCATTATAGATACGCCAGTGACAACTGTGATTTGAAAGATATATCAGACTTCAGTGAATATGCGTTCTACATATATGAAGTATGTTTCATGCTCTGAAGGGGAAGGGTGCAACATGGCATTGCGGGCGTGTGCTGACGGAAACATGGGTAGGTCAGGGACATTTTCGGGGCCGCTGTGAGACGAAAAATGTCAGCTGCCTGACTGCATATGTAGAGATGTGCCCTGTGTCGCAGGGCACATCAGTGCAGCGGCGTAGTGCAGGGGATCTGCGTCCCCTGCAAGGTGCAGTGGTGGCCGGCGCTGGGGCGGTGTGTCTGTCCCCAGCGCCGGTCAAGAAGCAGCGACGGGCAGCGGCGCGGTGGCGTTTCAAACTTGGCGCCAATCTGGCCGCCAATGAGAAGCACCGGCTGCGTCAATTCAAATCACGGCTCACGGGGCGCTGGCCAATAAGAAGAGGATGCAGTGAGCCAATCGGCGCTCGCCGCGTCATAGGCCCTGCCCCCAGCGTGTGACGTCAGACGCCGGGCGGGTGCCAAAGACAGAAGAAGCCACGCCGAAGAGCGGTGAAGAGTCAGGCGGCACCAGGAAGAGGAGAACGTCACAGTGGGAGGTCCTGAGGCCGCGGAAGAGGCCAGAAGACGCCAGGCTCCAGGAAGATGTCCAGCGGTGGCTGGATGCGGAGAGGCGATGGCTGCGCCGCTGGCCAGGACGGGCCAGCGGCAGAAGAGTGAAGAGGAACGCCGGAGAGGTCACCAGGGGTTTGAAGCGAAAGAGCTAACGAAGCTCCCCCCTGGTGACTCTCCCATCGGTACGGTAGGCCCTTGTAAGGTGCCCCCCCCCTCCCCTTTCCTCCCTAGACCACCGGGTGTTCGGGCATTAGGCCCGTGGGCAAGATCAGGCATTAGGCCTGCGGAGATATTAGAGTGCGCTAGGCCCATGGGTGATGTCAGGCCTCTGGCCTGTGTGCAATTAGGGGCGCTAGGCCCAGTAAATAAGTGCCCCCCCCCCCAAGGTGAATAAAGGTGGCACTAGGCCCAGGACACCCCGAGGTGGATAGGTAGGCAGGCCCGCTTGGCCTGAGCCCCATATGAGAAAGTGTACAGGAGGTGGGTAGGCTGTACGGCACCCACCCCCAGCGGCAGATAGGGATTTAAAGGAACAGCACCGTTGAATCTTGCACTGTGTATTGTGATGTATGTTGTTAACGTGCAGGGCAAAGTGTTTGTTTTAAAGTTTGTGCATAGTTTGTGTTGCACCACACACACAAGCTAGTTTGAGGGCTCTGTTCATGTAGCTAGTGTAGCGGACGCACACTAGGGTAGTTCTTGGCCCTGCGCGGCTGTTTTCTCTTTACCTCCTTACAGGGACCTGTAAGCGGAGAAGATCGGAGTGCAAGACTTGTGACGGTGAGTAACATCTGTCTGTGTGTTCCTTTTGCGTGTGTTTGTCCCTATCTGTCTCCCTTCCTTCAGGACGAACGGTGGACCTTGCACGCAGGTGTAAGTTTGAATTTACACCTGGTGCGAGAGTACCGATAGCTGAAATTCGGGCTCTGAGGCCGTGCGCCCAGGATGACCTTCACCTAGTCCGAAACCTCTATTTTCTGTTTCGGAGGGCGTTTCGGTCCACAGTTAGGAGGAACGGTACTCAGCAATCTCCTTCCTCCTAGGTCATCGTGTCCGGGTCCGACGGAAGATTTCCAGGTCCGTTGAAGGTTCCGGTACCTGAAGGTGAGAGAGTGCGGCGCCTGGTAAGTGGTGAACCTACACCTGCATGGCAGCAGGCACTACACCGCACCGCCACCCTCTTACACATACGCAGCCAAACTGCGCAGGCAGGAGCTACCCTTATTTTACCAGGTCTGCGATGTGAAAACAGACCAGACCAGCCCGCATTTCCATCACCATGACCCCATGTTTCCGTCTACACATCGTCGCACCACAAATGACTCTGCCTGTCAATCAGGCAGAGGCGTTCACGTCACTGCGATGCGATCACATTTCCTGCGCATGTGCACTGAACCAGTAATTGGCAGAATGTGATTTCATTGCAGATGCTATTGCTGCTGAGTAAGGCCCAATGTCCTCAGTATCGTCTTCCGCTTTGTATTGCAATGGAGCTTATTGCATTCAGTATGCCAAGCAGTGGCAGTTTTTACCTACGGGCTGCACAAATGCAGCCCCCCCACCAGTAAAAATCCGCCTCCCAGCTCACTGACAATGAGGCCAGATGCAGTCCGTGAGACTGAACTGGCTTCATTGTGACTGGCAGTGGCTTCCTACTGGAAGTCCTACCTGCCAGTCACAGATCCTGCAGGCAGTCCCATTGGGAGGTGTTTCATCCCTCCGGGACTGCCAGACCGGGCTGCAATAGTCAGAGAGTTAGCTTCCTGTAGGAAGTCACTCCCTGCCTCATTAGCCCTAGCCAGCTTCTATGTACTGCTGCCGGTGCAGTCCGTAGAAGCCGTGGTTTTGCGTATATGCACAGTACTGTTGTCACTACTGCACATGGGCCGGGTCCCGGCGTCTATGAACTGTAAATAGCTCAGGTGCCGGTACCCAGGCGGCAGCGGCGGGGACAAGGAGGGGGAGAACCGGCAGCAACAACAGCCCTCCTACTCTAACAAGGTAGGAGCCGCTGCTGATGCCAAGTATGACTTCAAATGGATCTCTCTCTTGCAGTGGTCTTTTGCTGATGTGACTGCCTTGTTATCTTTCTTTTACTCCCCTGTGCTGCATCACAGAGCTAGTGACTGTTTGCCATCACTGATTCCGCTTTTGAATAAGTTGTATTTCTGCAAGTATGATTTGAGTTTCTGTCCTTGGATAGAGTGGACATGTTATTTTGATAAACATGAAAATCACCGTAACAAAATAAATACTTTCTCCCACAATGGCGCTTATCACATATATAATAAATAGTCCTTACTCCAATGGATTCTGAGAATGAAAGAATTCCAGGGTCCCTTTTATCATAACATGAATTAGTTCTTGTCTGCGTTCGGTCCACCAATGTAGTCACTGTGGTATATCCAATCTCAAAAGGAAGAAAGGAAAAATCTAGTGCAATATTGTCTGAACCAATTGAGCAGAAAAAGGTATTTATTTCATTACACTCACAATAAAATCATAAAAAACAGGCATATCACCACAAATTGTGGATGGAGATGATCACAAACGGCAGGTTCCACTCTAATTACCAGACCCAGATCGAATAGGGTGAAGAGATCGAAAGCCCGGGATTCTTTCAACTCCTATGGCAAAGAGTGGATTAAGTGAAGTTATCCCTCAAATTGTTTCTCACCAGCAGCCTAAAGCTTTTCGGACAAACATGTCCTTCTTCAGAAGCATGGTGAGAAATAATGCGCTCCTATACTTATACCCCCTCTAATTGGATCAATTAGGTTTGATTTCCCCGCCGGAACGTCATATGTGACGTCACCGGAAATATCGTCTGTCCGTTAGTTAAACTTCCTGCCTTCCTATATGAGCACCTTAATATAACGTCCCTTAGTTTATTGCCGCTGTTCGCGGCCGGGCAAGTTCCGATGTACTTCCGGCGGAAGTGACGTCTTTCAATGTCCGGTGAAATCTCCGGAAGTTGTAAATGCGTTCCAAACAGTTCTTCCTGGAAGATGATGTATTCCGGCTAGGTGCAGTGATTTAATTCCTCCCATGGAAATGATGACAAATAAGAAAGTTCACATTGCGTTCCAAGACAAATAGAGATAAAAAGATGCAATAAGTCCGAAAAATAAAATGTCCCATAAGTCCATTCAAGGTCCATATAAATACATAAAAGAGAGATAAATATATAATTAATACTAACTTCAAAAAGACAGAAAAGCTATAAAAACCATTTTATTTCAAAATCGCTATTCAGTCCATTTGGGACCAATGTCTTTAATTTAAAAATCCATCGCATTTCTGTTTTAGCGAGCCTGGTCTCAAGATCCCTATCTTTCCAATTTGTTAAAACTGTTTGTATACCTAAAAAAGATTTAATTTCATTATGGAAAGATACAGAGGATGGTCTCATTGATTTTTGTGATTCTTTGAATAAGAATGATGTCAATATAAAATTGACCTTTTCCATTAGTCCTATTGAGATCACTTTCTTGGACCTATCCATTTACAATCAGAATGGTGAACTAAAAACAAGAACTTTTAGAAAGAGCACAGACTCTAATGCATATATAGATAGGACAAGTATGCACCACGAAAATTGATTAGATGGGGTGCCATATGGACAGTTCCTACGTATTAAGAGGAACTGTACGGATAGTGAAGTCTGCTCTCAACAATGTAATGAAATGGAACTCAGGTTCAAGGATAAGGGTTATGATATGAAAATAGTTAAAATGGCACGGGACAAAGCAGATAGTGCTGACAGAAGTAAATTATTAGAAGAGAATCAGGTTAGAGAAATTAAAAATACTCATCAATGGTCATTTTTATGCAATTTTAATAACCAACATAAAGAAATTGAATCTGTTTTTAAAAAACATTGGCATATTTTAAAAGAAGATCCTATTTTATGTAGTTGAGAGCCAATTCCCCGTAGTGCCAAATCCAGCTGTCATCCTCATGCATATTCCCCCTACTGCGAAATTTTTCACTGCCATTGACCTCTGTTCTGCTTTCTTTTCCGTCCCTCTGCACCCTGACAGCCAATACCTGTTTGCATTCACATACAGTGGAGAACAGTACACCTGGACTCGCCTACCCCAAGGTTTCATTGACAGCCCAAGTATTTTCTCCCAGGCTTTGCATGACTGTTTGCAATCCTTTCAACCTGAGAGCGGATCAGTATTAATACAGTATGTAGATGACTTTTTGCTGTGTTCAGATTCACTCGAGTCGTCCTTGAAAGACACGAAACAGCTTCTGTTTTACCTTTCTAATACGGGACACAAGGTTTCAAAGGATAAGTTACAGTTGTGCCAGACCAAGGTAAAATATTTGGGACATTGCTTGACAAAAGGACTTAGACACCTCACCGCTGATAGAATACAGGCGATTCGCGACATGACTCTACCACAAACCCAGCAGCAGATCCGCACTTTCCTTGGAATGTGTGGGTACTGCCGAAACTGGATCCCAGGGTTCTCCATACTGGCTTTACCTTTGCAGGAAATGGTCTCCTCGAACAAACCAGATCGGATCTCTCACACAGATGAGTCCGAACTGGCATTTGAGAGACTTAAACAATGCCTATCACAGGCACCTGCATTAGGCATGCCAGATTACGGGAAACCCTTTGAATTGTACGGTACCGAAAGTGCTGGGTGTGCGGCAGGCGTCCTAACCCAGAGACATGGTGATGCCAGCAGGCCGGTAGCTTACTACAGTGCACAGTTGGACACCGTAGTGCGGTCTCTCCCCACATGCTTGCGAAGTGTTGCAGCGATAGCTTTGCTAGTGAGTAAAAGCGAAGACGTAGTGTTAGGACACAACCTGACCATCCATACACCTCATGCAATGTCAGCCTTACTGAACTCTGCCCAAACCAGACATGTCTCATCAGCACGGTTTACAAGGTGGGAATTAGCACTAATGGCCCCTGTAAACATCACCATAAAGAGATGCAGCGCACTAAATCCTGCAACTTATCTGCCAGGTGTGCCTGGACAGGCACAAAGGGTGGAGGATGAGAATGATGGTGAAGGAGGAGTTAGTATAGACACTGACACACATGATTGTATGGAATATCTAAACCAAACTTTCACTGCAAGACCCGACATTAGTGACAACCCACTGGAAGGCGTAGATTTTACTTTTTACACTGACGGTAGTTGCCACAGACAGACGGACTCGGGAGACTTGTGTACTGGATATGCAGTCGTAGATGACAGAGGTATCATAGAAGCTGAGCCCCTGGGCCCACCGCACTCAGCACAAGTTGCTGAGCTGGTCGCCCTAACCAGAGCGTGTGAATTGGCTAAGGGTAAGTCAGCCAATATATATACAGATTCTAGGTATGCCTTTGGAGTAGTGCATGATTTCGGGGCCCTATGGTGACTCAGAAATTTCATGACGGCAGCTGGCACACCTGTAGCGCATGCATCCCACATAAAAAGGCTTCTAACAGCGATACAGGAACCTGACAGAGTGGCTGTTATCAAGTGCAAAGCCCACACTTACAGTCAAGACCCAGTGTCACTTGGTAACAGCCGGGCAGACGAAGCTGCTAAATCAGCAGCCAGCACCCCCATACAAACAGATATCACATCACTGATGATATTCAACACCGTCAATACACAAAAATTAAGTGAAATGCAAAATTTGTGTTCTCCACAGGAAAAGGCAGTCTGGAGGTCAAAAGGGTATGGCCAGGAGTCCTCAGGACTCTGGACAGATGGACAAGGTAAGCCAGTAGCCCCCAGAGCATATCTTCCAAGCTTAGCTGAGGCGGCACACGGTCTGACTCATCTGGGCAAAGAGGGTATGTGTAAGCTGGTGAGAGCCTACTGGTGTGCACCAGGATTCTCTTCTCATGCAGGTAAGAGAGCAATGACATGTCTTATCTGCTTGAAGAAGAATATTGGAAAGTCAATACCAACAGAACCATCCCATATCCCGACAACAGATGGCCCTTTTCAGGTAATACAGATTGATTTCATACAGTTGCCACCCAGCAGAAATTTAAAATATGTGTTAGTCTGTATTGATGTGTTTTCCAATTGGGTAGAAGCATTCCCGGCTGCCACAAATACTGCTACGTTCACTGCAAAGAAAATTGTGCAGGAATTTGTGTGCAGATATGGTATCCCTAGGATAATTGAAAGCGATAGGGGTACCCATTTTACAGGTGAAGTCTTTCAGGTTATGTGCAAACTGATGGGGATTAATAGCAAGCTGCATACTCCGTACCACCCACAGGCGAGTGCGAAGGTGGATAGAGTACACAGCACTATTAAGAACAAGCTGAGCAAAGTGATGGCTGAAACTGGATTGTTGTGGCCAGAAGCTTTGCCACTTGTATTGTACAGCATCAGAACCACTCCCAGGTTCCCCCTTAACCTATCACCCTTTGAGATTCTTTTTGGTCGACAACCCCATGTAATGATTGACCCCCAGGATGATTTGAAATGCAATAATGAAGTGACTGTAAAATATTTGGTTAAGATGAGCCAGCAGCTGAGGAATCAAAACAGAAATCTAAAGCTGGTGATTCCTGACCTACCAAACAGTAATTGTCATGACATTGAACCTGGGGATTATGTAATGATTCAAAATTTTCTACGCTCAGGTTGCCTCATTGACAGGTGGGAAGGACCGTACCAAGTCTTACTAACCAGCACGACAGCATTAAAGGTTGCCGAAAGAGAGACTTGGGTCCACTCGTCCCACTGTAAGAAGGTCACTGACCCAGAGAGAACCCGTGACAAAGAGCAGAGTGTAGAGAACATTGTATCACTGGAGTGTCTGTTCCGGGAAGGTTGAGAGGCAGGACTGTTGTCACGGCACCTGAGCACGGAGAACAACAAGACCAGAGGCGGTTGTCGCACCAATTTTCTTTTTTCCTTTTTATTATTTTCTCCCATTACCCTCCTTTCCTCCCCCTTCTTGCTCCCTTTTATCTCCCCTTAACAAGATGGACTTACCCCAAGAGACTGCGTTCCGGGTTTTCCTGTTGACCCTGTTGTTGACCAGAGCAGTCTGTTTCGGTGAGAGTACCAGAGAGGTCGAGAAAGGATCTGGAATCCGTTCTGATGGCAAGGACGGATTTGTAGAATTCCAAGAGCAACACATCCATCGAGCAAAGGCGAGTATCAGAAAACGATCTGGTAGTCAGGAAACTAGGAGGCACTGTGAAGGGTTATTGGCTGAGGAAAATTGTATTTGTAGGAATTGTGAAAACATAGTTGAGGACGGGTGCATCCAGAGATGTCAGTCCAGCCTTAATATCAACATGGACCGTCATCCATTGAGTGATTATCACTCATTAGCGGGTAAGGTTTTAAACCAAACAGAATGCTGGGTGTGCTCACAAGTACCTCAAGGTCAGAGCAAGTCAGGACTAGTACCGTACCCTTTAACAATAGAAGAGGTACTTGAATTACGGGGTGGGAGACCGGTGGACAAGAAATTTAATATTTCTAGGCCCCCTAGTTTGAAGCTCCACCAATATCATGTGGATAGATCCTTAGTGTGTTTCAACATTTCCAATTCCCGAAAGCCGGGAAATTGGGAGGTGACATGGAATAACCAGACCATGGCATTTTCACACAGAGCTGACAGGATACCCGTAGACTCTGAATTTATACGCCAAATAGCCGACGATGGAAGGTATTTTCGGTATAGGTATACTCTAGGAAGTAAGACCATGCGGGTTGGAGAAGTATCACCAGGGTACTGTGCGCATATCATACAGCCTGATACGTGTACTGAACAGATTAGAGAACTAGGGATTGGGTTTTTCACTTGGAAAGTTTGCAATATGGTAATGTCATATTCTGTCCCATATGTTCTCCCCGATGATGCCTATTTCACATGCGGGAGGAAGGCGTATAAGTGGCTTGCCCCAAACTCAGAGGGATTGTGTTACATTGGACGAGTGTTGCAAGAAGTAATGACCATAACCCATGATAAGATGAAAGACGTTCACCGCAGTGCTCAAGCTCCTTATACTCATACTCACTATGAACACATCGTTAAGAGACACCTCATAGATAGGACAGAGCACGCAGCCTCTTATTTAATCCACGAATCCACCGGGATTCAATTCCTACTCACGTTAGACATCACCTGTACCGCCAGAGGAATTATAAATTATAGGTACATCCATGCGCTAGCGAACCTGATAGATAATATCACCGAGATGTATGATGACACCTTCAGGTATACAGGAAGGGAGTTGCAAGCTTACAAAACGGAACTGATCCAGCACAGGATAGTCCTCAATTATATCACAGCAGTGACAGGCGGGTACTGTGTCACTTTGGCAACTCAGTATGGTGTGAAGTGCTGCACGTATATTACAAACAGCACTGATGACCCAACCGAGGTCAAAGATCAAAAGATGGACTATATCTTGCAGTTGAAGTAGGAGTTCCGAAGGAGACACAACCTTCCCTTACTGCTGTGAGTAATGAACTGACCGGCTGGGTCTCATGGTTGAACCCACAAAATTGGTTCTCAGGTTTAGGAGAATGGGCCCAAAATGTTATCATGAGTGTGGGAAAGTTTCTCCTTTGTATCCTGGGAGTCGTCATAATTATCGGCTTCATATTTAGGTGTGTTCGAATTTTAACGCGGCGCAAGCATGGCACAAAAGTGATGAGTTTAAGGAGCGGGGGCATTGGTACAGCAGCAGATTTAATTTATGTCCCATCAATAGAGACAATGTTGTGATAAGACGTGATTCCACGGCCCGTTTATTTCACCCGTTTTTCCTTTGTTTTCCCTCAGCAAAAATACACCCATCCGGAATCAACACCCAAGAATGATTACGCAAATGTTATGTGAATGTATTTTTGATATGTTTCTTATCTTCATCCCTACAACCTTCAGGTAGTGACACACATAGTCGACAGGTGATATCCATATATTAGCATCCACATATGATCCCCCTCCATGTATCATCAACTAAATGTGCACCCCATTTGTTGGAACAAGAAGCCGAAAAGAGCTCGGTAGTGTTTGTTGGCCCACTTACAGACCCTTAATACGGGATAAGAAGGATTTAATGTATACTTCACAATACCTCGAAGCTTATCTAGAACATATACGGCACGATGATACATGTCCCTCAGACATGGATTTCATACATACAGTACATGCTTTTACTATCCCACTAGGTCATACATTTCCCACCTACACCTCTCCTCCTACCATCCAATCATCTGTAGATATTTGTATTGCATATTTTTATCCAATCATCTGTAAATATTGTATTGTATATTTTTCTGTTTAATGTTTAGATAGTGGCAGTTATTGTTGACTGCCAAAGGGTGGACTATCAAAGTCGAAAAATATTGTAATGTATACACCATGTACTAACCCCACACACATGCCCGCTGCGCGAGCACTTGTTCCGCCGTGCGTGCACATATCCGCAATTTGCGTATGAACGCTCCCGCGATCCTGCGCGTGGCATGGGTATTTACGGCGGAGTTTGTGAGCGCATAGAGGGTTATTAGAACATTACATATTTAACCCAAATAGTGCACATTTTAGATATAGCTCCCTTGCACCATATCAGCAATTATCAACAGTTTAAATGGTTCCAGGACTAAGGGATTCGCCTTTGCATGATAGGAAGGGTCAGACTAAGGTTAGAAGGTGATGTCTAGTATCCAGCTGTAGGGTATTTTAAGGGTAACATTCCGGTGTTGGTTAGAGAAAGATCGCATGTTCCAGCGTATAGTTATGTGCAGAAGTAGAATATAGATATAAACTGTATTTACTGTATATTATGTATGCGGCGGGAATCCAGAGGATACCACCCCCAAGAGCAGTTGAGAAAGACATCGCCCACCTTTTCAAATCAACCTATGACCTCTCCTGTAATGTAAAGATGCATCTCTGTGTCCAATGGACAATGAGATTACAGTAACCATTGTATTGTGTATGGAAGTTGTGTATAAAAAGCCCGTTGTTGCCTGGCCGGTCAGAAGGCTCTGAACGCTCTCTACCTGATGAGCGGAGGACTGGTCCAGGTTGCGCAAGCGAACATTCTCACGTATGTACATTTTCTGTAGCCATTATTCTGTTGTAGATTTATCTTGTTAGCCTGTAGTGTATAATTTGTATTGTCATCCCTTTTGAAATAATCCACTGTGGCCTTAGAACCCTGTGGTTGACTACATATCGGTGTTGTGTCCTCATTTCTCTGCTAGGGTTTAAAGCGTATTATATTACATAACTGTATAAGGTTTAAGAGTGTATTGATAAGGTGTACGTACTGCGGGTACTTTGTACCGTCAGCACTGCTTAAGGTTTAAGGTATAACATCATTACAGTTCTTTACTGCATAAAGGTTTAAAGGGTAATTATATCATTGCATTGTATTACTAATAAGGTTTAAAGTTTATCAATTGAGTGTGCGCGCGCTGTGTGTACTTTGTACCCCCAGCGCGGCGTTTGTACGCTAAGACCGTACAACTTACGGGACTCTGTACGCAAATAGCGTACAAAGTGCGTAGCGTGTATATTCAGTCTAGCGGCCGTAGCGGCTCCAAGGTTAAAGTGTATTTAGAGGTATAGCTTTATGGTTTAAGATAATATCGACATTATCAATATATTTCTCTCTCTTTTATGTATTTATATGGACCTTGAATGGACTTATGGGACATTTTATTTTTCGGACTTATTGCATCTTTTTATCTCTATTTGTCTTGGAACGCAATGTGAACTTTCTTATTTGTCATCATTTCCGTGGGAGGAATTAAATCACTGCACCTAGCCGGAATACATCATCTTCCAGGAAGAACTGTTTGGAACGCATTTACAACTTCCGGAGATTTCACCGGACATTGAAAGACGTCACTTCCGCCGGAAGTACATCGGAACTTGCCCGGCCGCGAACAGCGGCAATAAACTAAGGGACGTTATATTAAGGTGCTCATATAGGAAGGCAGGAAGTTTAACTAACGGACAGACGATATTTCCGGGGACGTCACATATGACGTTCTGGCGGGGAAATCAAACCTAATTGACCCAATTAGAGGGGGTATAAGTATAGGAGCGCATTATTTCTAACCATGCTTCTGAAGAAGGACATGTTTGTCCGAAAAGCTTTAGGCTGCTGGTGAGAAACAATTTGAGGGATAACTTCACTTAATCCACTATTTGCCATAGGAGTTGAAAGAATCCCGGGCTTTCGATCTCTTCACCCTATTCGATCTGGGTCTGGTAATTAGAGTGGAACCTGCCGTTTGTGATCATCTCCATCCACAATTTGTGGTGATATGCCTGTTTTTTATGATTTTATTGTGAGTGTAATGAAATAAATACCTTTTTCTGCTCAATTGGTTCAGACAATATTGCACTAGATTTTTCCTTTCTTCCTTTTGAGATTGGATATACCACAGTGACTACATTGGTGGACCGAACGCAGACAAGAACTAATTCATGTTATGATAAAAGGGACCCTGGAATTCTTTCATTCTCAGAATCCATTGGAGTAAGGACTATTTATTATATATGTGATAAGCGCCATTGTGGGAGAAAGTATTTCTTTTGTTATGGTGTTATTATTGTGGTGAATTAGTGAAGCACCATTTTTTCCCATAGGCTGCAACTCACAGCTAGCGCTTTCAAGATCACCAGTCTTTGTTGTATTGTAACTTTTTTCACTAAACATGAAAATCAGTCATAAAGTTATTTTGCTTTTCCAACAATTGCTGTTGTTTAATCTTTTTAGATTTATATCAGGATTTAATATTTGTGATTGGAGCAAAGAAAGATATCTGTATTGCTTACAGTCAGATCTCTCTCTTTCTGCAACACCTTAGAGGCAAATTAAATATTACCAGAGAATGCAGAGACACACTAGCCAAAAAAACTAATTGGGCACAAAGTTAGTTGAACGAGGCACAATAAATTTATAGGCTTTCTTATCTGTAAAAGATATGGGGCCTAATTCAAGTTTGATTGCCAAACAACATTTTCCTCTAATGGTCAAAGCCATGGGGGTAATTCCAAGTTGATCGCAGCAGGAATTTTTTTAGCAGTTGGGCAAAACCATGTGCACTGCAGGGGAGGAAGATATAACATGTGCAGAGAGAGATAGTTTTGGGTGTGGTGAGTTCAATCTGCAATCTAAATTGCAGTGTAAAAATAAAGCAGCCAGTATTTACCCTGCACAGAAACAAAATAACCCACCCAAATCTAGCTCTCTCTGCAAATGTTATATCTGCCTCGCCTGCAGTGCACATGGTTTTACCCAACTGCTAAAAAATTTCCTGCTGCAATCAACTTGGAATTTTCCCTATGTGCACTGCAGGTGTGGCAGATATAACATGGAGACAGAGTTAGATTTGGGTGGGTTATATTGTTTCTGTGCAGGGTAAATACTGGCTGCTTTACTTTTACACTGCAATTTAGATCATACTTGCCTACTCTCCCGGAATGGCCGGGAGGCTCCCGAAAATCGGATGACCCTCCCGGTCCCCCGAAAGAGCAGGCAAGTCTCCCGAATCGCGGGGGTCCCCCCTGCCCGTCCGCCCACTTAGTGTGTAAAGTGGGCGGTCCGGGCAGTCGATGACGCGATTCTTGCTGAATCGCGTCATCATAGCCACGCCCCCTGCAGTGTAATGCCGGTGATCGCGGCATTACAGAGCGGGGGCGTGGCTTAAAGGAGGTGTCATCGTGACCCCACCATTGCTCTACCCCCGCCGCCCTTGCTCCGCCCCCGTCCTGCCTCCGGCCCACCCCCTCCTCTTCGTCACAGCCTCCCCTGCCCGCCCTGTGAGCCGACCTGGCTGCTCTCTCCCGCAGAGAGCAGCCAGAATGTCGGTAACTATGATTTAGATTTCAGTTTGAACACACCCCACCCAAATCTAACTTTCTTTGCACATGTTAAATCTGCCCCCCCCCCCCTGCAGTGCACATGGGTGGTCATACCGAGTTGTTTGCTCGTTGCCGATATTCGCTATGCTGCGATTTGTTGCTAACTGCGCATGCGCATGGTACGCAGAGCGCATGCGCTAAGTTATTTAACACAAAACTTAGTAGATTTGCCGGTGGTCGTGCGGCGCTTTTCAGTCGCATTGCTGATCGGTGAATGATTGACAGGAAAGGGGCGTTTCTAGGTGGTAACTGAGCATTTTCCGGGAGTGTGCTAAATAACGCAGGCGTGTCAGGGAAAAACGCGGGAGTGTCTGGAGAAACGGGGGAGTGGCTGGCCGAACGCAGGGCGTGTTTGTGACGTCAAACCAGGAACTAAATGGACTGAGCTGATTGCAATCTAGGAGTAGGTCTGGAGCTACTCAGAAACTGCAATGAATTATTTAGTAGCAGTTATGCTAATCTTTCGTTCGCTATTCTGATAAGCTAAGATACACTCCCAGAGGGCAGCGGCCTAGCGTTTGCAATGCTGCTAAAAGCAGCTAGCGAGCGAACAACTCGGAATGACCACCATGGTTTTGCCCATTAGAGGAAAATGTTGTTTTACAATCAACCTTGAATTAGGCCAATATAGGCCCTCATTCCGAGTTGTTCGCTCGCAAGTGAATTTTAGCAGATTTGCTCATGCTAAGCCGCCGCCTACTGGGAGTGAATCTTAGCATCTTAAAATTCGCAATATTGCGATTACACACCTCGTAGCAGTTTCTGAGTAGCTTCAGACTTACTCGGCATCTGCGATCAGTTCAGTGCTTGTCGTTCCTGGTTTGACGTCACAAACACTCCCAGCGTTCGCCCAGACACTCCCTCGTTTCTCCAGCCACTCCTGCGTTTTTTCCGGAAACGGTAGCGTTTTTTCCCACACGCCCATAAAACGGCCTGTTTCCGCCCAGTAACACCCATTTCCTGTCAATCACATTACGATCGCTAGACCGATGAAAAAGCCGTGAGTAAAATTCCTAACTGCATAGCAAATTTACTTGGCGCAGTCGCAGTGCGGACATTGCGCATGCGCATTAAGCGGAAAATCGCTGCGATGCGAAGATTTTTACCGAGCGAACAACTCGGAATGAGGGCTATAGTATGTTCATTTTTATGTACTGTAGTTTAAACTAGAGATGAGCGGATTCGGTTCTCAGTTCTAAGCCCGGATCCAAGCCCGGCTCGGGTTTTCCCGCCGGACTCAGAAACCAGAACTAGGCAAAACGTCATAATCTCGCTGTCGGATTCTCGCGGGGTTTGGATTTCATATAAAAAGCCGCGCGTCGCCGACATTTTCACTCCAGTCCTGGAGAGTGTAGTGAGAGGACGTGTCTCCGTCCTTAGGGGTATATGCAATTGCGGTCGAATTCCCGAAAATGTCGAAAAACGGGACATTTTCGGCCAAATTTTTTTTTCGACAATGCAATTCAGTACTTTTCGACAAAAAAACGTACTTTCCAAATTCGACTTTTTGAAATTCGACATTTGTCAAATTCGACATTTCTGCAATGGTACAAATGCGGCATTTCGACAAAAGTATATTCAATTGAAGTTTGTACATTCGACAACAGTGCTTTTAGACAGTAAATTCGTCATTTTCAATCCGCCACACTTTGCTGGCGGAATCTAATAAAAAAATTTAAAAACATGTTTTTTTGTGTGTTTTTTTTTATTGGTAATAGCATATCTATTTATATTAGAAGGGATTAGGTACTTGGTTTGTCTATTTTGGAGGCACAAGTATTATTTATATATTTTTAAAAATATTATTATTATTTTATTTTTTTAAATGGAATGTTAAAAATCAGAAAAAAAATTGCGTGGGGTCCCCCCTCCTAAGCATAACCAGCCTCGGGCTCTTCGAGCCGGTCCTGGTTCTAAAAATCCGGGGGAAAAACTGACAGGGGATCCCCCGTATTTTTAAAACCAGCACCGGGCTCTGCGCCTGGTGTTGGTGCAAAAAATACGGAGGACAAAAAGAGTAGGGGTCCCCCGTATTTTTTACACCAGCATCGGGCTCCACTAGCTGGACAGATAATGCCACAGCCGGGGGTCACTTTTATACAGCGCCCTGCGGCCGTTGCATTAAATATCCAACTAGTCACCCCTGGTCGGGGTACCCTGGGGGAGTGGGGACCCCTTCAATCAAGAGGTCCCCCCCCAGCCACCCAAGGGCCAGGGGTGAAGCCCGAGGCTGTCCCTCCCATCCAAGGGCTGCGGATGGGGGGCTGATAGCCTTGAGAAAATTGAACGAATATTGTTTTTTCCAGTAGTACTACAAGTCCCAGCAAGCCTCCCCCGCAAGCAGGTAGTTGGAGAACCACAAGTACCAGCATGCGGGAGAAAAACGGGCCTGCTGGTACCTGTAGTTCTACTGGGTAAAAAATACCCAAATAAAAACAGGACACGCACACCGTGAGAGTAAAACTTTATTTCACACATGTCGACACACACATACTTACCTATGTTCACACGCCGACCTCTGTCCACTTGTCCAAGTAGAATCCACGGTGTACCTGTGAATAAAATTATACTCACCTCAATCCAGTGTCCGGATCTTTTAAAATAATCCTCGTACTTGGCAAAACAACAAAACGAACACCCGGACCAAACGGACTGAAAGGGGTCCCATGTTTACACATGGGACCCCTTTCCCCGAATGCAGAGACCCCCCTCATGACTGCTGTCACAGAAAGGTCTCTTAAGCCAATCAGGAAGCGCTACTTCGTGGCACTCTCCTGATTGGCTGTATGCGCGTCTGCTGGCAGACAGCGCATCGCACAGCTCCCTCCATTAGTTTCAATGGTGGGAACTTTGCGGTCAGCGGTGGGGTTACCCGAGGTCAGCCGCTGACCGCGGGTGACCTCACCGCTGACCGCAAAGTTCCCACCATTGAATATAATGGAGAGGCTTTGCGATGCGCTGTCTGACAGCTCAGACGCGCATAGCCAATCAGCAGAGTGCCAGGACGTTGCGCTCGCTGATTGGCTGAAGGGACCTTTCTGTGACAGCAGTCACGGGGGGGTCTCTGCATTCGGGGAAAGGGGTCCCATGTGTAAACATGGGACTCCTTTCAGTCCGCCTGGTCCGGGTGTTCGTTTTGTTGTTTTGCCAAGTACGAGGATTATTTTAAAAGATCCGGACACTGGATTGAGGGGAGTATAATTTTATTCACAGGTACACCGTGGATTCTACTTGGACAAGTGGACAGAGGTCGGCGTGTGAACATAGGTAAGTATGTGTGTGTCGACATGTGTGAAATAAAGTTTTACTCTCACGGTGTGCGTGTCCTGTTTTTATTTGGGTATTTTTTTCCCAGTAGAACTACAGGTACCAGCGGACCCGTTTTTCTCCCGCATGCTGGTACTTGTGGTTCTCCAAGTACCAGCTTGCGGGGGAGGCTCGCTGGGACTTGTAGTACTACTGGAAAAAATAAGAATTTACTTACCGATAATTCTATTTCTCGTAGTCCGTAGTGGATGCTGGGGACTCCGTCAGGACCATGGGGAATAGCGGCTCCGCAGGAGACAGGGCACAAAAATAAAGCTTCAGGATTAGGTGGTGTGTACTGGCTCCTCCCCCTATGACCCTCCTCCAAGCCTCAGTTAGGATACTGTGCCCGGACGAGCGTACACAATAAGGAAGGATATTGAATCCCGGGTAAGACTCATACCAGCCACACCAATCACACCGTATAACTTGTGATCTGAACCCAGTTAACAGTATGACAAACGTAGGAGCCTCTGAACAGACGGCTCACAACAATAACAACCCGAATTTGTTTGTAACAATAACTATGTACAAGTATTGCAGACAATCCGCACTTGGGATGGGCGCCCAGCATCCACTACGGACTACGAGAAATAGAATTATCGGTAAGTAAATTCTTATTTTCTCTAACGTCCTAAGTGGATGCTGGGGACTCCGTCAGGACCATGGGGATTATACCAAAGCTCCCAAACGGGCGGGAGAGTGCGGATGACTCTGCAGCACCGAATGAGAGAACTCAAGGTCCTCCTCAGCCAGGGTATCAAATTTGTAGAATTTTGCAAACGTGTTTGCCCCTGACCAAGTAGCAGCTCGGCAGAGTTGTAATGCCGAGACCCCCCGGGCAGCCGCCCAGGATGAGCCCACTTTCCTTGTGGAATGGGCCTTGACAGATTTAGGTTGTGGCAAGCCTGCCACAGAATGTGCAAGTTGAATTGTGCTACAAATCCAACGAGCAATCGTCTGCTTAGAAGCAGGAGCACCCATCTTGTTGGGTGCATACAATATAAACAGTGAGTCAGACTTTCTGACTCCCGCCGTTCTTGAAATATATATTTTCAATGCCCGGACCACGTCCAACAACTTGGAATCCTCCAAATCGTTAGTAGCCGCAGGCACCACAATAGGCTGGTTCAGGTGAAACGCTGACACCACCTTAGGCAGAAAATGAGGACGCGTCCGCAGTTCTGCCCTGTCCGTATGGAAAATCAGATATGGGCTCTTATATGATAAAGCCGCCAATTCTGATACTCTCCTGGCTGAAGCCAGGGCCAGTAGCATGGTTACTTTCCATGTAAGATACTTCAACTCCACCGATTTGAGCGGCTCAAACCAATGGGATTTGAGAAAATCCAAGACTACATTAAGATCCCACGGTGCCACTGGGGGCACAACCGGGGGCTGTATATGTAGTACTCCTTTTACAAAAGTCTGGACTTCAGGAACTAAAGCCAATTCTTTCTGGAAGAAAATCGACAGGGCCGAAATTTGAACCTTAATGGACCCCAATTTAAGGGCCCATAGACAATCCTGTTTGCAGGAAATGTAGGAATCGACCCAGTTGAAATTCCTCCGTGGGGGCCTTCCTGGCTTCACACCACGCAACATATTTTCTCCAAATGCGGTGATAATGTTGTGCAGTCACCTCCTTCCTGGCTTTTACCAGTGTAGGAATGACCTCTTCCGGAATGCCTTTTTCCCTTAGAATTCGGCGTTCAACCGCCATGCCGTCAAACGCAGCCGCGGTAAGTCTTGGAATAGACACGGTCCCTGCTGAAGCAGGTCCCGTCTTAGAGGTAGAGGCCACGGATCCTCCGTGAGCATCTCTTGAAGTTCCGGGTACCAAGTTCTTCTTGGCCAATCCGGAGCCACTAGTATCGTTCTTACTCCCTTTTGCCGTATAATTCTCAGTACTTTTGGTATGAGAGGCAGAGGAGGGAACACATACACTGACTGGAACACCCACGGTGTTACCAGAGCGTCCACAGCTATTGCCTGAGGGTCTCTTGACCTGGCGCAATACCTGTCCAGTTTTTTGTTGAGGCGGGACGCCATCATATCCACCATTGGTTTTTCCCAACGGTTCACAATCATGTGGAAGACTTCTGGATGAAGTCCCCACTCTCCCGGGTGTAGATCGTGTCTGCTGAGGAAGTCTGCTTCCCAGTTGTCCACTCCCGGAATGAATACTGCTGACAGTGCTATCACATGATCTTCCGCCCAGCGAAGAATCCTTGCAGCTTCTGCCATTGCTGTCCTGCTTCTTGTGCCGCCCTGTCTGTTTACGTGGGCGACTGCCGTGATGTTGTCCGACTGGATCAACACCGGCTGACCCTGAAGCAGGGGTTTTGCCAGACTTAGAGCATTGTAAATCGCTCTTAGCTCCAGTATATTTATGTGAAGAGACATCTCCAGGCTTGACCATACTCCCTGGAAGTTTCTTCCCTGTGTGACCGCTCCCCAGCCTCTCAGACTGGCATCCGTGGTCACCAGGACCCAGTCCTGTATGCCGAATCTGCGGCCCTCTAACAGATGAGCACTCTGCAACCACCACAGAAGAGACACCCTTGTCCGTGGCGATAAGGTTATCCGCTGATGCATCTGCAGATGCGATCCGGACCATTTGTCCAGCAGATCCCACTGAAAAGTTCGTGCGTGGAATCTGCCGAATGGAATCGCTTCGTAAGAAGCCACCATCTTTCCCAGGACTCATTGTGCATTGATGCACAGACACTGTCCCTGGTTTTAGGAGGTTCCTGACAAGTTCGGATAACTCCCTGGCTTTCTCCTCCGGAAGAAACACCTTTTTCTGAACCGTGTCCAGAATCATTCCCAGGAACAGCAGACGTGTCGTCGGGGTCAACTGAGATTTTGGAAAATTCAGAATCCACCCGTGTTGTTGCAGCACTAGTTGGGTTAGTGCTACTCCGTCCTCCAGCTGTTCTCTGGACCTTGCCCTTATCAGGAGATCGTCCAAGTAAGGGATAATTAATACGCCTCTTCTTCGCAGAAGAATCATCATTTCGGCCATTACCTTGGTAAAGACCCGAGGTGCCGTGGACAATCCAAACGGCAGCGTCTGAAACTGATAATGACAGTTTTGCACCACGAACCTGAGGTACCCTTGATGTGAAGGGCAAATTGGGACATGCAGGTAAGCATCCTTTATGTCCAGGGACACCATAAAGTCCCCTTCTTCCAGATTCGCTATCACTGCTCTGAGTGACTCCATCTTGAACTTGAATTTTTGTATGTACAGGTTCAAAGATTTCAGATTTAGAATAGGTCTTACCGAGCCGTCCGGCTTTGGTACCACAAATAGCGTGGAGTAATACCCCTTTCCCTGTTGTAGGAGGGGTACCTTGACTATCACCTGCTGAGAAAACAGCTTGTGAATGGCTTCCAATACCGTCGCCCTGTCTGAGGGAGACGTTGGCAAAGCAGACTTTAGGAACCGGCGAGGGGGAGACTTCTCGAATTCCAACCTGTAACCCTGAGATACTACCTGCAGAATCCAGGGGTCCACCTGTGAGCAAGCCCACTGTGCGCTGAAATTCTTGAGTCGACCCCCCACCGCTCCTGAGTCCGCTTGTAAGGCCCCAGCGTCATGCTGAGGGCTTTGCAGAACCCTGGGAGGGCTTCTGTTCCTGGGCAGGGGCTGCTTGCTGCCCTCTCTTACCCCTTCCTCTGCCCCGAGGCAGATATGACTGTCCCTTTGTCCGCTTGTTCTTATAGGACCGAAAGGACTGCGGCTGAAAAGACGGTGTCTTTTTCTGTTGGGAGGGGGTCTGAGGTAAAAAGGTGGATTTTCCGGCAGTTGCCGTGGCCACCAGATCCGATAGACCGACGCCAAATAATTACTCCCCTTTATACGGCAATACTTCCATATGTCGTTTGGAATCCGCATCACCTGACCACTGTCGCGTCCATAAACTCCTTCTGGCAGATATGGACATCGCATTTACTCTCGATGCCAGAGTGCAAATATCCCTCTGAGCATCTCGCATATAAAGGAAAGCATCCTTTAATTGCTCTATAGTCAATAAAATACTGTCCCTATCCAGGGTATCAATATTTTCAGTCAGGGAATCCAACCAGACGACCCCAGCACTGCACATCCAGGCTGAGGCGATGGCTGGTCGCAGTATAACACCAGTATGTGTGTATATACTTTTTAGGGTAGTTTCCAGTCTCCTATCCGCTGGATCCCTGAGGGCGGCCGTATCAGGAGACGGTAACGCCACTTGTTTTGATAAGCGTGTGAGCGCCTTATCCACCCTAGGGGGTGTTTCCCAGCGTGCCCTAACCTCTGGCGGGAAAGGGTATAATGCTAATAACTTTTTTGAAATTAGCATTTTTCTATCTGGGTTAACCCACGCTTCATCACATATATCATTTAATTCCTCTGATTCAGGAAAAACTACAGGTAGTTTTTTCACCCCCCACATAATACCCCTTTTTGTGGTACTTGCAGTATCAGAGATATGCAAAGCCTCCTTCATTGCCGTGATCATATAACGTGTGGCCCTACTTGAAAATACGTTTGTTTCATCCCCGTCGACACTAGATTCAGTGTCTGTGTCTGGGTCTGTGTCGACCGACTGAGGTAAAGGGCGCTTTACAGCCCCTGACGGTGTCTGAGACGCCTGGGCAGGTACTAACTGGTTTGCCGGCCGTCTCATGTCGTCAACTGATTTTTGTAATGTGCTGACATTATCACGTAATTCCATAAACAAAGCCATCCATTCCGGTGTCGACTCCCTGGGGGGTGACATCACCATTATCGGCAATTGCTCTGCCTCCACACCAACATCGTCCTCATACATGTCGACACACACGTACCGACACACAGCAGACACACAGGGAATGCTCTTATCGAAGACAGGACCCCACTAGCCCTTTGGGGAGACAGAGGGAGAGTTTGCCAGCACACACCCAAGCGCTATAATATATATGGGAACAACCTTATATAAGTGTTGTTCCTTATAGCAGCTTAAATATATCCAATATATCGCCAAAAAATGCCCCCCCTCTCTGTTTTACCCTGTTTCTGTAGTGCAGTGCAGGGGAGAGTCCTGGGAGCCTTCCTCACAGCGGAGCTGAGCAGGAAAATGGCGCTGTGTGCTGAGGAGAATAAGCCCCGCCCCCTATTTCGGCGGGCTTTCCTCCCGTAGTTTCAGATAACTGGCATGGGTTAAATACATACATATAGCCTCAATGGCTATATGTGATGTATTCTTTTGCCATAAGGTATTAAAATATTGCTGCCCAGGGCGCCCCCAGCAGCGCCCTGCACCCTCCGTGACCGCTTGGTGTGAAGTGTGTGACAACAATGGCGCACAGCTGCAGTGCTGTGCGCTACCTTCATGAAGACTGAAGAGCCTTCTGCCGCCTGTTTCCGGACCTTCAATCTTCAGCATCTGTAAGGGGGGTCGGCGGCGCGGCTCCGGGACGAACCCCAGGGTGAGACCTGTGTTCCGACTCCCTCTGGAGCTAATGGTGTCCAGTAGCCTAAGAATCCAATCCATCCTGCACGCAGGTGAGTTGAAATTCTCTCCCCTAAGTCCCTCGATGCAGTGAGCCTGTTGCCAGCAGGACTCACTGAAAATAAAAAACCTAAAAAACTTTTTCTAAGCAGCTCTTTAGGAGAGCCACCTAGATTGCACCCTGCTCGGACGGGCACAAAAACCTAACTGAGGCTTGGAGGAGGGTCATAGGGGGAGGAGCCAGTACACACCACCTAATCCTGAAGCTTTATTTTTGTGCCCTGTCTCCTGCGGAGCCGCTATTCCCCATGGTCCTGACGGAGTCCCCAGCATCCACTTAGGACGTTAGAGAAACAATATTCTTTCAATTTTCTCAAGGCTATCAGCCCCCCATCCGCAGCCCTTGGATGGGGGGACAGCCTCGGGCTTCACCCCTGGCCCTTGGGTGGCTGGGGGGGGGACCCCTTGATTGAAGGGGTCCCCACTCCCCCAGGGTACCCCGGCCAGGGGTGACTAGTTGGATATTTAATGCCACGGCCACAGGGCGCTGTATAAAAGTGACCCCCGGCTGTGGCATTATCTGTCCAGCTAGTGGAGCCCGATGCTGGTGTAAAAAATACGGGGGACCCCTACTCTTTTTGTCCCCCGTATTTTTTGCACCAGCACCAGGCGCAGAGCCCTGTGCTGGTTTTAAAAATACGGGGGATCCCCTGTCAGTTTTTCCCCCGGATTTTTAGAACCAGGACCGGCTCGAAGAGCCCGAGGCTGGTTATGCTTTGGAGGGGGGACCCCACGCAATTTTTTTCCGGGTTTTTTCCCGTTTTTTAAAAATCGGATCAAAATCCGTCAAATCGGCCGTTTTTCGACAGCGGGACTGTCGAATCCGGTTTTTATTGAAAATGTTGAATTCCGGCACCCACTTGCCGGAATTTGACGGTTGAATTGTGTCGAATGAAAAAACGGGCGAAAAATTGCCGCGATTCGTCCAGTAATTGCATATACCCCTTATAGGCCCTACACACATGCCGATATTCTGAAAGATATGAACGATCTCGTTCATAAATGAACGAGAACTCGTTCATATCTTTCAGTGTGGAGACTCCAGCGATGAACGATGCGCGGCCCCGCGCTCGTTCATCGCTGATCTCCCGTCGGCTGTGCATGCAGGCCAATATGGACGATCTCGTCCATATTTGCCTGCACTTCAATGCAGCCGGGTGACGGGGGGAGTGAAGAAACTTCACTCCCCCCGTCACTGCCCCCCCGCCGCCGGGTTGCTCGTCGGCCGTATCGGCCGTCGGGCACCTCGGCGGCGCATCGCCGAGTGTGTAGGGCCCCTTAGTGTCTGTGCGGGGCAAGAAAGTGGGGTGGCGAATATTGTGCTCTCTTGTGCTGCTCAGTCCAGTGTAGTGTCTTAGATGCATCAGTCAGTCCAGTGACCAGTCACAGTGGTGGTGTCCTCTGCTGCCATATGTCCAGTGCTGCTGTATAATAAGTCCCTGACAGTGTTGCTGTGTTGTCCTGCATCAGACCAGTGGTAGTGTCCTGTGCATCAGTCAGTCCAGTGACCAGTCACAGTGGTGGTGTCCTCTGATGCCATATGTCCAGTGCTGCTGTATAAGCATACTTACCTATGCTCCTCATTCTGCAGGAGACTCCCTGAAATAGAAGCAATCTCCCTGACTCCCTGAATAATCCAGCAAACTCCCTGATTGCACCTTAACCCCATTGTGCAGCTGTTATATTCTTGGGGGGGAAAATAAATCACAAATACATACATTCAAATGGGAACATCAGTGCCATTTCCCTGCATTGGTTATAAGACACAATGGGGGTCATTCTGACCCGATCGCACGCTGCAGTCCCCCCGCATGTCAGTGTGAATGATCATCTCGGAATGAGAACCAATGAACCCTATGGCTACATGCATTTTAAATAAAGTTTCTCGTGGCCACGTACAGTATATGGAACCTTTTGTAAAGGACAAAACACAAACAAATTCTGCAAAATATAAGAGTCTTTTCTTCAACAAGTAGATCTAACTTTGGGGCTCATTTACATTTGGATGTAAGTCATTTTTATGACACGCCTCTCAAATGTAGCAGTACACGTCCGCACTGATAGGTGTTACTTTCACAGCTCCCTGAAATGCTTTTTCAAAAGTAGGCAAGAATGATTAAAGTCGGGTTCTGTTGTATAACCTGGGCAGAGTCAAGGTCCGCAGAAGCATGACCGGAACACCAACTGTCAGTGCAGTGCTATACGCTGGAAGTCCAGCTGCACTAAGTGAGTTTAATAATTCCACTCATACTGTACAGTCATTTTGGACAGGTTGGTATTGGGTGACCAGTGGTTGGGAGACCGGCGGTCACCATACCGACGCCGGGATCCCGTCTGTCAGATGGCCAGTGGAGGGGTGGGGTGACAGCCAGTGCAACAAAGCCCCTTGTGGGCTCACTGTGCTTGCCACAGATTCTATTCCCAGTCTATGGGAATAGTCCCTGTTGCTCGGCATGCCAACCGGCGGCTAGTCAGTGTTCGAGATGCCAGCGCTGGTATTGTGACCGCTGGTCACATAACCGCATCCCTTTTGGACTTGAGGAGCCTGCACACTGCAAGCGTCTGGTTGTTCATTTATTGTTCCTCTCCCTGATGTTAGATGGAGATCATACATACCTCAGTCCTTTCCTAGGTCACTAAGCTATACAACAGTGAAAATGTGCTATAAATTCATACAGTAGTTTTTGTGTGATGCCAGAACATACAGACAGACTAAATTTCACTTTTTTTTTCTTTTTTGTCTCAATGGTCCATAAACAGTCCCTAGAAGTATAATTCTCAACAACAAAAAATGTCTATGTACAGACACAACACTTACAGTTTTATTATATGTATAGATATTATTGTAGGGTGTCCCTATTTATCTTTGGCTATGTAGGGCTTTGAGTGAACCCAATTTATTTTCCACTGTTATTATGTTTATTACTGTTACAGTGTTACTATTACGGTTACATTTAAAGACAAAATTATGAACAAATTGGAGTAAATCTGTGAAAAGCACAAACATTACCCGATTGGTCTGATTCTGCATCTGCTATAGCAGTGTTTTTCAACCACTGTGCCGTGGTACACTAGTGTGCCCTGAGCAGTCTCCAGGTGTGCCGCCATAGAAGCACAGCCAGGCCCGTCAGTGTTTTGCCGCTACTGAGGCCCTGGAACGATCAATACTGGTGGGTTTAGTGGTTGCAGAGCCAATTCTAATTTTGGGCCCGGGCAGTGTTGGGCTCTTCTGGCTTTCTCAGATGTGGCTCAGGCGTTACCTACGGAGAAGCTGCGACATGACATCCTAGGACACGCAACTGCACATTTAAATCTTGTTCAGTGTGCTGCGAGTTGTAAAAGGTTGAAAATCTCTGTGCTACAGTGTCGTCGCCATGTTGTTATAAAAATGCCAAAAGACGTGCATTGGTGGAGGGGCTGCTGGAGGGGCCGGCAGGGGCACAGTATGCTACCCCTCCCCAGTATGCCTCTGCTGTAGCCAGTGGCAGTGGCGCCATCTTTCCGGTGATCTCTTCGGGAAGATGGCGCGGGATATGGTCATTAGGTCGACAACACTTAGGTCGACAGTCATTAGGTCGACCACTATTGGCCGACATGGTCACTAGGCCGACATGGTCACTAGGTCGACATCGACATGTACTAGGTCGACATGGAAAAAGGTCGACATGCGGTTTTCACTTTTTCACCATTTTTTGATACATTACTATTCACGTGGACTACAATTGGGAATAGTAGTAACCTGCCCGAAGCGAAGGGACACCGTGCACTAATTGGGGTTTCCCGTCACTTTATGAAGAAAACGACACTAAGAAAAAAAGTAAAAAAACTCATGTCGACATGTTTCCATGTCGACCTTGTTCATGTCTACCTAATGACCATGTCGACCTAATACATGTCGACCAATAGTGGTCAACCTAATGATTGTCGACCTAGGTCGACCCATACCCGAAGGCGCTGCACAAAGAAAGCAAAAAATCTGGCACTGCTCCTGACTAGCTGCTGATCTGCGAGCTCTGATTTGCTCACGATCCGACGCCTGATTTAAAATACCCACACCCAGGGCTTAAAGTGGTCCTGGAGAGGTGGGGGAACTCACCTCCCCCGTGACCCCTCCCGCTTAGTGCGCACCGAAGGCGCGTGTGCCACAGAAAGGGGTGTGGCCTCACAAGGAAGGGGCGTGGCCACACAAAAGTACCACCAATTCAAAATAATGCCTCACAGTAGCACAATCTTATTGACATTGCCCACCCCACATACTAGTGCCCTTTACACACACAATGCCCACAATAGCAGAGCCACTTACACACACAATGCCCACAGCAGTGCCCCCCTCCTAATTTTAGATTTGATTCACAATATAGCAGTATATGTTGAACAACCTTTGCTCTTGTCTTCCGTGCCCCATCTACTTTCTTGTTTCCTTTGTCTGTCACTCTCCTCATGTGTCAATATCTTCATCCTAGGTGTCCCTTACTCGCTATATGCTCTAATTTGTGTCTGATTATCTGAATCTTTCTCTCCTTTACTTAACCCCTACACCTCTCACTCTCTGTGCCTCACCCCCATCTCACCCCCTGCACCTTTCACTTCCTCCCCATCTCACCCCCTGCACCTCTCACTTCCCCATCTCACCCCCTGTTCCTCTCACTTCCCCATCTCACCCCCTGTTTTTCTCACTCCCCCATCTCACCCCCTGCACCTCTCACCCCCCCATCTCACCCCCTGTTCCTCTCACTCCCCCATCTTACCCCCTGTTCTTCTCACTCCCCCATCTGACCCTGGTGCCTCTCCCCCCCCCCCATCTCACCGCCTGCACCTATCACTCTCCCATCTCACCCCCTGTTCCTCTCACTCCCCCATCTCACCCTGGTGCCTCTCACTCACCCATCTCACGTCTTGCTCCTCTCACTCCCCCAACTCAATCCCTGCTACTCTCACTCCCCCAACTTACCCCCTGCTTCTCTCACCCCCCTCCCATCTCACCCCCTGCTCCTCTCACTCCCTCCCCATCTCGCCCCCTGCTTCAGTGGCCATGGCCTGGAGCATCAGGTCCCGGCTGTGGTGTAAAGCTGTCAGTGGCCGCCAGACACTACTGGCTCATGTAATAGCTGATATTGAAAAGAAGCGAGGCCGCACTTTGAATCTGGTGCCGATTGTACACCATTCACGGCTCCCAGACCGCCAGCTCCCAGCCCGTGAGCCGTGATTGGCTCACGCCAGATTTTCTAAAAGCTGCCCCTTCTTTTGATTGGTGCTGTAGCCGGTTCGCGAGCTGGGATTGGCTGAACTGGTTCTAACTGCAATTAGAGGTGACGGAACGCAGTTCCGCCCCGTTCCAGCCCACTTTAACCACTGCCCGTGCTGCAGCCAGAGACAGGACTGAGGAGCAGGAGAGGCGCGTGCTGCGCTCTCCTACCCTTGCCCTGCCCTCACTGCAAGCAAGGTGGTCGGGCCGCAAAAGGACCCCTGCCCGTGGGTCGCAAAAGGGTGCGGTAGGGGCTGTGAGTTTGACACCCATGCCCTAGAGCAGGGGTGTCAAACACAAGGCCCGCGGGCCAAATCCGGCCCGCCAGACCTCGTCTGATGGCCCGCGGTGCCGCCGCCAGCCTTGCAGCCTCCCCTTTTTTTTTTTCAATGAATTTACTCCGTGCCTGCACGGAGTAAATTCATTTTAAAAATGGCTCAAGTTAAAAAAAAAAAAAATTTACTTACCTTCCGGGACCTGGCCCGACTTCTTCCTGCCCCGCACTGCTCCCTGGGTGTCGGACGTGACGTCATCACGTGACGTCCGCCCGACATCTCCAGGGATCAGAGGAGCGCGCGGACGCCGCGGAGAGGAGCAAGAAGAAAGAAGTAAAAGAAAGAAAGAAGTAAAAGGTAAGTAAAGTAAATGGAGGGGGCAGATGGCTGGGCACTATAAAAGGGGGCAGATGGCTGGGCACTATAAAAGGGGGCAGATGGCTGGGCACTATAAAAGGGGGCACATGGCTGGGCACTATAAAAGGGGGCAGATGGCTGGGCACTATAAAAGGGGGCAGATGGCTGGGCACTATAAAAGGGGGCAGATGGCTGGGCACTATAAAAGGGGGCAGATGGCTGGGCACTATAAAAGGGGGCAGATGGCTGGGCTGTTTTCCATATGTTTAATAAACAGTGTTTGGCAATATTTGTATGTTTAAAAAAAAATTAATGTTTGTTACCAAAAAACATTTTTCAATACATTGTACAATAATTGTACATTTGAATATCTACTTGTCATTATTCTGACTATGTTTCTGCTTTCAGAGCTAGTTATTACTTACATTATTACAAAAAACAGTAATAATTGAATGCAGTGACATTAATTTATGATAATAAAGAGTGGACACATAGACCTACAGATACAACCGGCCCTTTGATGGGGACCAAACTGCTGATGCGGCCCCCGATGAATTTGAGTTTGACACCCCTGCCCTAGAGTATCAGAATTTGCGTCACGGCACCCATAGACCAAAGTTTCTTAGTGAGATATTTAGAAAAAAAAGTTCCTTCACTCCCCCCGTCACTCAGCTCCATAGAAGTGCAGGCAAATATGGACGAGATCGTCCATATTGGCCTGCATGCACAGCCGACGGGGCACCAGCGATGAACGAGCGTGGGGCCGTGCATCGTTCATCGCTTGAGCCTCCACACTGAAAGATATGAATGGTATCTCGTTCATTAATGAACGAGATCATTCATATCTTTCAGTCAGATCGACGAGTGTGTAGGGCCTATAAGATGGGAGCCTCATGACTCATGAAGAGTGATCCTTCAGCACTCAGGAGAGGAAAAAACCCCTTGTGGAGGAAAGCTCTGGGGACCTATGGCTGAAGGACTGCCCGTCCCTCTAGGCATTAAGAAACTATGCAGAGTTTGCCCAGACCACCTGCCCACCATCCCTTCTGTCACCTCAAATCTGCTATTTTGAACTGTTTACCCGGCCGGAGAAAAACGCACCTATACGTCAATGGTGAGAGAGTGAAAAAAAAGAGCAAGAGATGAGTGGGAGCGAGTGGGGGGGCTGGGGGGGGGGCAGTCATAACCACCATAGCATTCATTTCTGACGCTAGCAGGGATTACAACTGGACGTCTAAGACATGTGCCCCATTCGCATGGATGGGAGCGGCAAATGCCGCAGTTCGGCACGGCTAGGCACAGACGCGCACAGCTGCGTTGAGGGTGCACGTTTCCCTCAGATGTAGACATGATCAGCATGGCTACATCTGTATATAGTATTGGATAAATGATTAAAGCACAATATAAATCTCTTACATCTCTGCACATAAAAAATAGAGATGAGCGGGTTCGGTTCGCCAAGAACCGAACCCCTCCTAACTCCACGTGTCAAACATGAGTCCGACTCGGAAAACCCGAATGACGCAAAACGTCATCATCCCGCTGTCGGATTCTCGCGAGATTCGGATTCCATATAAGGAGCCGCGCTTCGCCGCCATTTTCACTCGGGCATTGTAGAGGGAACAGAGAGGACGTGGCTATGTTCTCTCAGTGTCAGTTCTCAGTATCAGTGCTCAGTATCAGTGCTTATTGCTGCTCAGTAATACTAGTACAGTGTCTCTCTTGTGCTGCATCTTGCTGCTGTAGGGTGCTGTGGTAGTAGTGTCCTGTGACTGTGTATCGTTCATCATCATTCCAGTCACAGTGGTATCTGGGGGGTGACAATTCCAGAGTGCTTTTGTGCTGCTCACTAATACTAGTACAGTGTCTCTCTTGTGCTGCATCGTGCTGCTCAGTGTCAGTTCTCAGAAGTATCATGAGTGCTCAGTATCAGTGGTCAGTAGTATCATCAGTGCTCAGTATCACTGCTAATTGTCTTGTGGTGCTCAGTAATACTACATTACTAATACTAGTACAATGTCTTGTGCTAATCGTGCTGCTTAGTGTCAGTTCTCAGTAGTATCATCAGTGCTCAGTAGTGTCATCAGTGCTCAGTATCACTGCTCATTGTCTTGTGGTGCTCAGTAATACTACATTACTAATACTAGTACAGTGTCTTGTGCTAATCGTGCTGCGCAGTGTCAGTTCTCAGAAGTACCATGAGTGCTCAGTATCAGTGCTCAGTAGTATCATCAGTGCTTAGCATCACTGCTCATTGTCTTGACTTGTGGTGCTCAGTAACACTACATTACTAATACGAGTACAGTGTCTTGTGCTAATTGTGCTGCTCAGTGTCAGTTCTCAATAGTATCATCAGTGCTCAGTATCAGTGCTCAGTAGTATCATCAGTGCTCAGTATCACTGCTCATTGTCTTGTGGTGCTCAGTAATACTACATTACTAATACTAGTACAATGTCTTGTGCTAATCGTGCTGCTTAGTGTCAGTTCTCAGTAGTATCATCAGTGCTCAGTAGTATCATCAGTGCTCAGTATCACTGCTCATTGTCTTGTGGTGCTCAGTAATACTACATTACTAATACTAGTACAGTGTCTTGTGCTGCATCGTGCTGCTCAGTATCAGTGCTCAGTATTATCATCAGTGCTTAGTATCACTGCTCATTGTCTTGTGGTGCTCAGTAATACTACATTACTAATACTAGTACAGTGTCTTGTGCTGCATTGTGCTGCTCAGTATCAGTGCTCAGTAGTATCATCAGTGCTCAGTATCACTGCTCATTGTCTTGTGGTGCTCAGTAATATTACATTACTAATACTAGTACAGTGTATTGTGCTGCTCAGTGTCAGTTCTCAGTAGTATCATCAGTGCTCAGTATCAGTGCTCAGTAGTATCATCAGTGCTCAGTATCACTGGTCAGTGCTCAGTGTTCTGTGCTGCATTGTGCTGCTCATTGTCTGCCATTTGATATAATTCCCGTGATACTGGCTTTTAATTCTAGTGATTTTGTAATTTTCTTCCAGTGAATTGGACCAATAATACCATTGATTAGAACGAATAATTCCTGTGATACGCGCTTTTAATTCTAGTCATTTTGTAATTTTATTCCAGTGATTTGGACCAATAATACCATTGATTAGAACTAATAATTCCTGTGATACTGGCTTTTAATTCTAGTGATTTTGTAATTTTCTTCCAGTGATTTGGACCAATAATTACATTGTTTAGAACAAATAATTCCCGTGATATTGCCTTATAATTCACATGATACTGGAGTCTAATTCTAGATGGGCCAGGTGTTTGTGTTGCTTAGCTTAGCCATCCAGCGACCTCTTTTTTTCTTTGCATCATGTGCTGTTTGGGGACTATTTTTTTAAGTGCCATCCTGTCTGACACCACAGTGCCACTCCTAGATGGGCCAGGTGTTTGTGCCGCCCACTTGGGATGCTTAGCTTGGTCATCTAGCGACCTTGGTGCAAATTTTAGGACTAAAAATAATATTGTGAGGTGTGAGGTGTTCAGAATAGACTGGAAATTAGTGGAAATTATTGTTATTGAGGTTAATAATACTATAGGATCAAAATTACCCCCAAATTCTATGATTTTAGCTGTTTTTGAGGTTTTTAAAAAAAATCACCCGAATCCAAAACGCATCCGAATCCAAAACTCGAGAGGGTGGTTCTGCCAAAACGCGTCTGAATCCAAAACACGACTGCGGACCCGAATCCAAAACAAAAACACGAAAAATGCCCGCTGCACATCTCTAAATTAACTAAAAATGGATCAGCCTGCAACACTGGCACACTGGGATATAGGCAGGCAGAGAGAGAGAGAGAGTAAAGGATTTAATTTGAACCATTATAGGCTCACCAAACATCTCCAAGGAGATGTCATAGGTGCAGCATTTCATTAGGAACATTATAGGCCCATCTAGACACTTGTGCACTTGAAATTTTTCGGGTTTTGTGTTTTGGTTTTGGGTTCGGTTCCGCGGCCGTGTTTTGGGTTCGACCGCGTTTTGGCAAAACCTCACCGAATTTTTTTTGTCGGATTCGGGTGTGTTTTGGATTCGGGTGTTTTTTTCAAAAAACACTAAAAAACAGCATAAATCATAGAATTTGGGGGTCATTTTGATCCCAAAGTATTATTAACCTCAAAAACCATAATTTCCACTCATTTTCAGTCTATTCTGAACACCTCACAATATTATTTTTAGTCCTAAAATTTGCACCGAGGTCGCTGGATGACTAAGCTAAGCGACCCTAGTGGCCGACACAAACACCTGGCCCATCTAGGAGTGGCACTGCAGTGTCACGCAGGATGGCCCTTCCAAAAAACACTCCCCAAACAGCACATGACGCAAAGAAAAAAAGAGGCGCAATGAGGTAGCTGTGTGAGTAAGATAAGTGACCCTAGTGGCCGACACAAACACCTGGCCCATCTAGGAGTGGCACTGCAGTGTCACGCAGGATGGCCCTTCCAAAAAACACTCCCCAAACAGCACATGACGCAAAGAAAAAAAGAGGCGCAATGAGGTAGCTGTGTGAGTAAGATAAGCGACCCTAGTGGCCGACACAAACACCTGGCCCATCTAGGAGTGGCACTGCAGTGTCACGCAGGATGGCCCTTCCAAAAAACACTCCCCAAACAGCACATGACGCAAAGAAAAAAAGAGGCGCAATGAGGTAGCTGTGTGAGTAAGATAAGCGACCCTAGTGGCCGACACAAACACCTGGCCCATCTAGGAGTGGCACTGCAGTGTCACGCAGGATGGCCCTTCCAAAAAACACTCCCCAAACAGCACATGACGCAAAGAAAAAAAGAGGCGCAATGAGGTAGCTGTGTGAGTAAGATAAGCGACCCTAGTGGCCGACACAAACACCTGGCCCATCTAGGAGTGTCACTGCAGTGTCACGCAGGATGGCCCTTCCAAAAAACACTCCCCAAACAGCACATGACGCAAAGAAAAAAAGAGGCGCAATGAGGTAGCTGTGTGAGTAAGATAAGCGACCCTAGTGGCCGACACAAACACCTGGCCCATCTAGGAGTGTCACTGCAGTGTCACGCAGGATGGCCCTTCCAAAAAACACTCCCCAAACAGCACATGACGCAAAGAAAAAAAGAGGCGCAATGAGGTAGCTGTGTGAGTAAGATAAGCGACCCTAGTGGCCGACACAAACACCTGGCCCATCTAGGAGTGTCACTGCAGTGTCACGCAGGATGGCCCTTCAAAAAAATACTCCCCAAACAGCACATGACGCAAAGAAAAATTAAAGAAAAAAGAGGTGCAAGATGGAATTGTCCTTGGGCCCTCCCACCCACCCTTATGTTGTATAAACAGGACATGCACACTTTAACCAACCCATCATTTCAGTGACAGGGTCTGCCACACGACTGTGACTGAAATGACGGGTTGGTTTGGACCCCCACCAAAAAAGAAGCAATTAATCTCTCCTTGCACAAACTGGCTCTACAGAGGCAAGATGTCCACCTCATCATCATCCTCCGATATATCACCGTGTACATCCCCCTCCTCACAGATTATCAATTCGTCCCCACTGGAATCCACCATCTCAGCTCCCTGTGTACTTTGTGGAGGCAATTGCTGCTGGTCAATGTCTCCACGGAGGAATTGATTATAATTCATTTTAATGAACATCATCTTCTCCACATTTTCTGGAAGTAACCTCGTACGCCGATTGCTGACAAGGTGAGCGGCGGCACTAAACACTCTTTCGGAGTACACACTTGTGGGAGGGCAACTTAGGTAGAATAAAGCCAGTTTGTGCAAGGGCCTCCAAATTGCCTCTTTTTCCTGCCAGTACAAGTACGGACTGTCTGAGGTGCCTACTTGGATGCAGTCACTCATATAATCCTCCACCATTCTTTCAATGGGGAGAGAATCATATGCAGTGACAGTAGACGACATGTCCGTAATCGTTGGCAGGTCCTTCAGTCCGGACCAGATGTCAGCATCAGCAGTCGCTCCAGACTGCCCTGCATCACCGCCAGCGGGTGGGCTCGGAATTCTGAGCCTTTTCCTCGCACCCCCAGTTGCGGGAGAATGTGAAGGAGGAGATGTTGACAGGTCGCGTTCCGCTTGACTTGACAATTTTGTCACCAGCAGGTCTTTGAACCCCAGCAGACTTGTGTCTGCCGGAAAGAGAGATCCAAGGTAGGTTTTAAATCTAGGATCGAGCACGGTGGCCAAAATGTAGTGCTCTGATTTCAACAGATTGACCACCCGTGAATCCTTGTTAAGCGAATTAAGGGCTCCATCCACAAGTCCCACATGCCTAGCGGAATCGCTCTGTGTTAGCTCCTCCTTCAATGTCTCCAGCTTCTTCTGCAAAAGCCTGATGAGGGGAATGACCTGACTCAGGCTGGCAGTGTCTGAACTGACTTCACGTGTGGCAAGTTCAAAGGGCAGCAGAACCTTGCACAACGTTGAAATCATTCTCCACTGCGCTTGAGACAGGTGCATTCCACCTCCTATATCGTGCTCAATTGTATAGGCTTGAATGGCCTTTTGCTGCTCCTCCAACCTCTGAAGCATATATAGGGTTGAATTCCACCTCGTTACCACTTCTTGCTTCAGATGATGGCAGGGCAGGTTCAGGCATTTTTGGTGTTGCTCCAGTCTTCTGTACGTGGTGCCTGTACGCCGAAAGTGTCCCGCAATTCTTCTGGCCACCGACAGCATCTCTTGCACGCCCCTGTCGTTTTTAAAAAAATTCTGCACCACCAAATTCAAGGTATGTGCAAAACATGGGACGTGCTGGAATTTGCCCATATTTAATGCACACACAATATTGCTGGCATTGTCCGATGCCACAAATCCACAGGAGAGTCCAATTGGGGTAAGCCATTCCGCGATGATCTTCCTCAGTTGCCGTAAGAGGTTTTCAGCTGTGTGCGTATTCTGGAAACCGGTGATACAAAGCGTAGCCTGCCTAGGAAAGAGTTGGCGTTTGCGAGATGCTGCTACTGGTGCCGCCGCTGCTGTTCTTGCGGCGGGAGTCCATACATCTACCCAGTGGGCTGTCACAGTCATATAGTCCTGACCCTGCCCTGCTCCACTTGTCCACATGTCCGTGGTTAAGTGGACATTGGGTACAACTGCATTTTTTAGGACACTGGTGAGTCTTTTTCTGACGTCCGTGTACATTCTCGGTATCGCCTGCCTAGAGAAGTGGAACCTAGATGGTATTTGGTAACGGGGGCACACTACCTCAAGAAATTGTCTAGTTCCCTGTGAACTAACGGCGGATACCGGATGCACGTCTAACACCAACATAGTTGTCAAGGCCTCAGTTATCCGCTTTGCAACAGCATGACTGCTGTGATATTTCATCTTCCTCGCAAAGGACTGTTGGACAGTCAATTGCTTGGTGGAAGTAGTAAAAGTGGGCTTACGACTTCCCCTCTGGGATGACCATCGACTCCCAGCAGCAACAACAGCAGCGCCAGCAGCAGTAGGCGTTACACGCAAGGATGCATCGGAGGAATCCCAGGCAGGAGAGGACTCGTCAGAATTGCCAGTGACATGGCCTGCAGGACTATTGGCATTCCTGGGGAAGGAGGAAATTGACACTGAGGGAGTTGGTGGGGTGGTTTGCGTGAGCTTGGTTACAAGAGGAAGGGATTTACTGGTCAGTGGACTGCTTCCGCTGTCGCCCAAAGTTTTTGAACTTGTCACTGACTTATTATGAATGCGCTGCAGGTGACGTATAAGGGAGGATGTTCCGAGGTGGTTAACGTCCTTACCCCTACTTATTACAGCTTGACAAAGGCAACACACGGCTTGACAAATGTTGTCCGCATTTCTGTTGAAATACTTCCACACCGAAGAGCTGATTTTTTTGGTATTTTCACCAGGCATGTCAATGGCCATATTCCTCCCACGGACAACAGGTGTCTCCCCGGGTGCCTGACTTAAACAAACCACCTCACCATCAGAATCCTCCTTGTCAATTTCCTCCCCAGCGCCAGCAACACCCATATCCTCCTCATCCTGGTGTACTTCAACACTGACATCTTCAATCTGACTATCAGGAACTGGACTGCGGGTGCTCCTTCCAGCACTTGCAGGGGGCGTGCAAATGGTGGAAGGCGCATGCTCTTCACGTCCAGTGTTGGGAAGGTCAGGCATCGCAACCGACACAATTGGACTCTCCTTGTGGATTTGGGATTTCGAAGAACGCACAGTTCTTTGCTGTGCTTTTGCCAGCTTGAGTCTTTTCATTTTTCTAGCGAGAGGCTGAGTGCTTCCATCCTCATGTGAAGCTGAACCACTAGCCATGAACATAGGCCAGGGCCTCAGCCGTTCCTTGCCACTCCGTGTGGTAAATGGCATATTGGCAAGTTTACGCTTCTCCTCCGACAATTTTATTTTAGATTTTTGAGTCCTTTTTTTACTGATATTTGGTGTTTTGGATTGTACATGCTCTGTACTATGACATTGGGCATCGGCCTTGGCAGACAACGTTGCTGGCATTTCATCGTCTCGGCCATGACTAGTGGCAGCAGCTTCAGCACGAGGTGGAAGTCGATCTTGATCTTTCCCTATTTTTGGAACCTCAACATTTTTGTTCTCCATATTTTAATAGGCACAACTAAAAGGCACCTCAGGTAAACAATGGAGATGGATGGATACTAGTATACTTATGGATGGACGAGCGACTGCCGACACAGAGGTAGCTACAGCCGTGGACTACCGTACTGTGTCTGCTGCTAATATAGACTGGATGATAATGAGATAAAATTAAAATATATATATATATCACACTAGTACTGCAGCCGGACAGGTATATATTATGTAATGACGGACCTGCTGGACACTGTCTGTCAGCACTGCAGACTCCTAAAGTAAGCTACTAGTATCAAGAAGATAGAAAAAAAAAAAAAAACACGGGTAGGTGGTATACAATTATGGATGGACGAGCGACTGCCGACACAGAGGTAGCTACAGCCGTGGACTACCATACTGTGTCTGCTGCTAATATAGACTGGATGATAATGAGATAAAATTAAAATATATATATATATCACACTAGTACTGCAGCCGGACAGGTATATATTATGTAATGACGGACCTGCTGGACACTGTCTGTCAGCACTGCAGACTCCTAAAGTAAGCTACTAGTATCAAGAAGATAGAAAAAAAAAAAACCACGGGTAGGTGGTATACAATTATGGATGGACGAGCGACTGCCGACACAGAGGTAGCTACAGCCGTGGTCTACCGTACTGTGTCTGCTGCTAATATAGACTGGATGATAATGAGATAAAATTAAAATATATATATATATCACACTAGTACTGCAGCCGGACAGGTATATATTATGTAATGACGGACCTGCTAGACACTGTCTGTCAGCACTGCAGACTCCTAAAGTAAGCTACTAGTATCAAGAAGATAGAAAAAAAAAAAAACACGGGTAGGTGGTATACAATTATGGATGGACGAGCGACTGCCGACACAGAGGTAGCTACAGCCGTGGACTACCGTACTGTATCTGCTGCTAATATAGACTGGATGATAATGAGATAAAATTAAAATATATATATATATCACACTAGTATTGCAGCCGGACAGGTATATATTATGTAATGACGGACCTGCTGGACACTGTCTGTCAGACTCAGCACTGCAGACTCCTAAAGTAAGCTACTAGTATCAAGAAGATAGAAAAAAAAAAAACCACGGGTAGGTGGTATACAATTATGGATGGACGAGCGACTGCCGACACAGAGGTAGCTACAGCCGTGGACTACCGTACTGTGTCTGCTGCTAATATAGACTGGATGATAATGAGATAAAATTAAAATATATATATATATATATCACACTAGTACTGCAGCCGGACAGGTATATATTATGTAATGACGGACCTGCTGGACACTGTCTGCAGAATGCGTTTATAAAAACACCACACGACGAGTGTTTAACTTTTTCAGGCAGACAATCACAATATACTGGTGGTCAGCAGACAACCACAATACTGGTGGTCAGTGGTCACTGGTCAGTCACACTGGCAGTGGCACTCTGGCAGCAAAAGTGTGCACTGTACTTAAAAATATGTACTCCTGCTATAACTGCTCCCCACTTCCCCAGTCTCCCCCACAATTAAGCTGTGTGAGCACTGAGCACTGCAGTGAGCACTCAGCAGTCAGATAATGATATACAGTATTACATATGATGCAGCACACTGGGCTGAGCACAGATATGGTATGTGTGACTGTGTCACACTGTGTATCGTTTTTTTTTCAGGCAGAGAACGGATTAATTAAACTGGTGGCACTGGTGTCACTGGTCACACTATCAGCAGCAAGTAGTACTCCTCCTATATGCTCCCCAAAATTTGTGTCTCTCTCTAGTACTCTAGTCACTCTAAACGGAGAGGACGCCAGCCACGTCCTCTCCCTATCAATCTCAATGCACGTGTGAAAATGGCGGCGACGCGCGGCTCCTTATATAGAATCCGAGTCTCGCGATAGAATCCGAGCCTCGCGAGAATCCGACAGCGGGATGATGACGTTCGGGCGCGCTCGGGTTAACCGAGCAAGGCGGGAGGATCCGAGCCTGCTCGGCCCCGTGTAAAAAAAGCTGAAGTTCGGCGGGTTCGGATTCCGAGAAACCGAACCCGCTCATCTCTACTAGACAGCGCTCTTCAAATATCTCCAGTGGCCCATTTGCCGCCGCTTGTGGATGTTAACTAACGGCACTGTCCCAGTAGGTGTGAGATTTTGTTTTTATCCAATACTATGCTATCCCCAAGGTCATAAGTCATATATAGTCAGGCTAAAAGTCTGCCGACGATTCCAACTAAGCTGCTCTTATCTTTGTCCAGTCACTAACCTTCTACCAGTGTGCTATGCCGTGCCAGGCCTCTGAAAGCATATGCAAGAGACAGCAACAGCACAGCCCTGATACAGGCAGTTGCCATTATGACATCACAGCATGACCTCACACAACCCCACCAGACCGGCTAATACTGGTTATTTCTGGTTTGAGGCCCTTGTCTTTTACATGACTGACCTAAGAGAAATGTGATTTCACTTATTATTTAAAACTATTACATGAGAAAATTTTATTACTACCATTTGCCCGCAGTTTTGCTCGCTTAGTAGCATCTAATATTGTGATGTATATTTTATATTGTACACATAGTGCCTGATTCAGGTTGGATCGCAATCGATATAAGCGATCCAATGACAAAAATTGCTAAGAGGATGCGGGCTCAGGGGGCATAGTCAGGCCGACTGCGTGACGTCACACGCAGCCGCTGCAATAAACAAAAATGGCGACGGGCCTTCTGCGGGCGATTGACATGCAGGGTGGACTACAAACAGAGACGTCACGGGGTGCGGGCGGCAACATTCCATTTCCAAGGTGGAGAAGGAGCATTGCGAGGACGAGGCTTCAAAACAGGGACGGCAACGGAGAAACAGGGGGCGTAGCTGGGGCAGCCGATGTGATCACAAAAATGGCTGTGTGTCTCTTGCGGGCGCCTGACATGTGGACTAGACCTGTGCTGGGTGTCCCCCGGCATGTCAGAGAATCTGATCGTAGATGTGCTACATTTAGCACATCTACGATCAGGGGGTATATTTACTAAGGTCTTGATTTTGACCGATTTGGTGTTTTTTCGTCCAAGTGTCATCTCGGGAATTTACTAAACTAAAATCTCGGCAGTGATGAGGGAATTCATATTTTTTTGGAAGTCAAAGAAAAAATACGAATGAATACACCATCGGTCAAATACGCCTGTTATTTTATACAACTCAGTAATTTATTAAAAATTCTATTTCACAAACACTGCCAGCAATAGCCAAACACTGCCGTGAAAAAATATAAATCGTAAAAAAAAAGCAGTTTTAAAACAGATGGGGGGGACAGCCTCGGGCTTCACCCCTGGCCCTTGGGTGGCTGGATTTAAGGGGTCCCCACTCCTCCAGGGTACCCCGGCTAGGGGTGACTAGTTAGTGATTTAATGCCAGGGCCGCAGGGACCTATATAAAAGTGTCCCCCGGCTGTGGCATTATCTCTCTGACTAGTGGAGCCCGGTGCTGGTGTTAAAAATACGGGGGACACCTACGATTTCTGTCCCCTGTATTTTTGGCACCAGGACCAGGCGCAGAGCCCGGTGCTGGCTGATCAAATATGGGGGAACCCCTGTCAATTTTTCCCCCATATTTTTTCAACTAGGACCGGCTCAAAGAGCCCGAGGCTAGTTTTGCTTAGGAGGGGGGACCCCACGCATTTTTTTTCTTGATTTTTAACACTTTATTTTTTTTTTTAAAGGTGCACAATGAAGCCCTACACGGATCTCACAGATTCATTGGGGTTTATTTACTAATATTCGTGTTTTGACCGTTTTGAAGGGTGTTTGAACTCGAATGGTATCGGGTGCATTTTACTGCAACTTTTTGAATCCTGAGACGGTCATTCACTAAGCTGCCGAGTTTTGCACAATCGTTTTTTCCGATGTCGATGTCGATGTGATTCGTAATATCAGGCAGTGTTTTACGGGAGTGATGAGTAAAACACTGCCTGAAAAAATACAAGGAAACCCGGACGGATCTGTGAGATCCGTGCAGGGCTTCATTGTGTACCTTAAAAAGTTAATTAAAGTCTTTAAAATTCTGATAAAAATTGCGTGGGGTCCCCCCTCCTAAGCATAACCAGCCTCGGGCTCTTTGAGCCGGTCCTGGTTGAAAAAATATGGGGGGAAAAATGACAGGGGTTCCCCCATATTTAATCAACCAGCACCGGGCTCTGCGCCTGGTCCTGGTTCCAAAAATACGGGGGACAAAAAGCGTAGGGGTCCCCCGTATTTCTGAAACCAGCACCGGGCTCCACTAGCTGGGGAGATAATGCCACAGCCGGGGGACACTTTGATATCGGTCCCTGCGGCCGTGCCATTAAAACCCCAACTAGTCACCCCTGGCCGGGGTACCCTGGAGGAGTGGGGACCCCTTCAATCAAGGGGTCCCCCCCCCCTCCATCCACCCAAGGGCCAGGGGTGAAGCCCGAGGCTGTCCCCCCCATCCAAGGGCGGTGGATGGGGGGCTGATAGCCAAGTGTGAAAGTGTGAATATTGTTCTTAGTAGCAGTACTACAAGTCCCAGCAAGCCTCCCCCGCAAGCTGGTACTTGGAGAACCACAAGTACCAGCATGCGGTGGAAAACCGGGCCCGCTGGTACCTGTAGTACTACTACTAAAAAAATACCCCAACAAAAACAGGACACACACACCGTGACAGTACAACTTTATTACATACATGCACACCAACATACACACATACTTACCTATGTTTCCACGAGGCTCGGTCCTCTTCTCCATGTAGAATCCTCGAGGTACCTGTGAAAAAAATTATACTCACATAATCCAGTGAAGAATCCGGCCTTTGAATAATCCACGTACTTGGCAAAAAAATAAAACGCAAAGCCGACCACGCACTGAAAGGGGTCCCATGTTTACACATGGGACCCCTTTCCCCGACTGCCAGGAACCCCCCTGACTCCTGTCAAAGAGGGTCCCTTCAGCCAATCAGGGAGCGCCACGTCGTGGCACCCTCCTGATTGGCTGTGTGCTCCTGTAGTGTCTGTCAGGCAGCACACGGCAGTGATACAATGTAGCGCATATGCGCTCCATTGTAGCCAATGGTGGGAACTTTGCGGTCAGCGGTGAGGTTACTTTCGGTCAACCGCTGACCACAAAGTTCCCACCATTGGCTACAATGGAGCGCATAGGCGCTACATTGTATCACTGCAGTGTGCTGCCTGACAGACACTACAGGAGCACACAGCCAATCAGGAGGGTGCCACGACGTGGCGCTCCCTGATTGGCTGAAGGGACCCTCTTTGACAGGAGTCAGGGGGGGTCCTGGCAGTCGGAGAAAGGGGTCCCATGTGTAAACATGGGACCCCTTTCAGTGCGTGGTCGAATTTGCGTTTTATTTTTTTGCCAAGTACGTGGATTATTCAAAGTCCGGATTCTTCACTGGATTATGTGAGTATAATTTTTTTCACAGGTACCCCGAGGATTCTACATGGAGAAGAGGACCGAGCCTCGTGGGAACATAGGTAAGTATGTGTGTATGTTGGTGTGCATGTATGTAATAAAGTTGTACTGTCACGGTGTGTGTGTCCTGTTTTTATTGGGGTATTTTTTAGTAGTAGTACTACAGGTATCAGCGGGCCCGGTTTTCCACTGCATGCTGGTACTTGTGGTTCTCCAAGTACCAGCTTGCGGGGGAGGCTTGCTGGGACTTGTAGTACTGCTACTAAAAACAATATTCACACTTTCACACTTGGCTATCAGCCCCCCATCCGCCACCCTTGGATGGGGGGGACAGCCTCGGGCTTCACCCCTGGCCCTTGGGTGGCTGGAGGGGGGGACCCTTGATTGAAGGGGTCCCCACTCCTCCAGGGTACCCCGGCCAGGGGTGACTAGTTGGGGTTTTAATGGCACGGCCGCAGGGACCGATATCAAAGTGTCCCCCGGCTGTGGCATTATCTCCCTAGCTAGTGGAGCCCGGTGCTGGTTTCAGAAATACGGGGGACCCCTACGCTTTTTGTCCCCCGTATTTTTGGAACCAGGACCAGGCGCAGAGCCCGGTGCTGGTTGATTAAATATGGGGGAACCCCTGTCATTTTTTCCCCCATATTTTTTCAACCAGGACCGGCTCAAAGAGCCCGAGGCTGGTTTTGCTAAGGAGGGGGGACCCCACGCAATTTTTTTTTCTGATTTTACACTAAACAGACCCTTTCCCATAGATAACCATGCACAGATCTCACTGATCCGTGCATGGTTATCCAAACTCGACTGGAAAAAGCAGGTCTATTTTTTTGCTGCTTTTTTTAACGATTCGATAAAAAACAGACCCGCACTTGAGCACTCAAAAACTAACACCCAAATACGAATGAATAGTGAATGGCCGTATTCTATGAAATAACAGCCGCGTTTGACCGATGGTCTATTCATTCGTATTTCGGAAGGCTGTCATTCAAACCATTACGTATAGACCAGAAACTGCCGAGATTGGTGCTTAGTAAATTCCCGGATTGGGACTTAGAAAAAAAAACACAAATCGGCAAAACTCGGATTTTTAGTAAATACTGGCCATTGTGTTAATGTCGGCAGTGTTTTACTATTCACTCCCGTAAAACACTGGCCGAAATTACGAATGACATCGACATCGGAAAAAACGAAAATGCAGAATACGACAGCATAGTAAATGTGGCGTAAAAAATTCAAAAAGTTGCAAATTCACACATTCGATGTCATTCGTGATTAATCTCCCTCCAAATCGACACATATATGAATTTTAGTAAATATACCCCCAGGTCTGAATCACCCCCATGGAACAGAAAAAAGACCTAAATTATGTGATTTTAGTTTTGTTTGTCAATTTTTGAAAACAAAAAACCAAAACCAGTCACGGCGGTTTGGCAAACAAATCCAAAGCCAGATGACGAATCAGGGACAAATCCAAATCCAGCAAAAATGGTCCTGTGCACATCTCTAGTAATATTCTAATATCACATTGAGTTTGCTAGCATTGTATGCCTAGGTATGTGCTGATATGAGACATTCCCTTTATCTCCTGTTTGGGGTATTCAGAGTTTTATGAATTATTCCTATAGTTTAGCTGGTCATTCAAAACTTTGGATCAGTGCTACCATATGGTCCTTACTGGTCTGCACATGTGCACTGATGATGCTTGCTGACTGGTAGCTGCATTAGAAGTTGCTGCATTCCACAGGAGGAGCTAGCTGCATATATCCAGTTTTGCGTTCCACATGAGATGCACAGCTCGGGAGCACCAGTGCCACGTTTTACACATGGTACCCTGAGGTTACCGGCAGAGAGGTACATCTCTGCCTCACCGATTACCAGTGCCGTAACCAGACATTTTAGCGCTGTGTGCAAGAAACGGCATCGGCGCCTACCCCCCTTAACGTAACGCGGCGGCAGTGCGCGGCGTAGGCGCGCGCAAAAAATATAGGGAATGGGGTGTGGCCACAAAATAATACCGATTCATATAATGGTGCACAGTAGTCTCCATTATTCAAATTACGCCGCACAGTAGCGCCACTACACCAGGTAGAGCCGCTTTTTCACATTACGGCAGACAGATTCCCCTTTTTACACATTACGGCAGACAGCGTCCCCTTTTTATACATTATGGCAGACAGCGTCCCCTTTTTACACATTACGGCAGACAGCGTCCCCTCTTTACACATTACGGCAGACAGTGTCCCCTTATTACACATTAAGGCAGACAGCGTCCCCTTTTTTACACATTACGGCAGACAGCGTCCCCCTTTTTACACATTACGGCAGACAGCGTCCTCTCTTTACACATTATGGCAGAAAGCGTCCCCTTTTTACACATTAAGGCAGACAGCGTCCCCTTTTTTACACATTACGGCAGACAGCGTCCCCCTTTTACACATTACGGCAGACAGCATCCCCCTTTTTACACATTATGGCAGACAGCGTCCCATATAAACATACGTATATATATATACACATATACACACACACACACACATTACATACATAGACACACACATAAAGCAACACAGAGAGCCAAAAATACCAATTTTATAAACCGCAGCATAATAAAAAAAAAAACATTATAACCGCAGGATGATTTAAACAAAAAATAAAAAAATACAGCTAGCTTACTTTTTTTCTCTGCAGCTGGCAAGCTGCTTGTGGCACTCTGCTGGCTGGCTCCACAAACTCTTCTTTCCTGCAGCCTGCGTGCCCAGCCAATGACTGAGCCGCAGGCTGCACCTTAACACCATTGGACAGCTGAGCCGTCGCTCAGCTGTCCTGAACTTCTATGCGGCGCTGGAGCCTCTGCTGTTCGGTTGCCAGGGCAACCTACAGGGAGCCGTCGGAGGAGCGCAGCGCCGCAGATCGGAGGCTCTGACCGCGACCGCCGCCTGCCCAATCACTCGCCGATCAGTGAGCCGCCTCCTCAGGGACGGGCAGTGGGAGCGCAGCCAGGGGGAATATGCGCTCTAACTAGGTGTGCGCTGTGAGCAATGCCCCTTCAGCACACACCTAGTTACGGCGCTGAATCCTGGTTGCACTCCCAGCATTTGCACTGCCCAGTGCCGTTACTTTCTATTCTCTACTCTCTAGAGTTGTCGCATCAGCTCCAAATGTCTTTTACATCTATGCACAGTAACCTAATAAGGCCTCTAAGCTTTCTACACAGCCCAAGGAAACAGCAATTAAATACCACCATGCTCAAATATAAGGCTTCTACAGTGATAGTGGAAAGAGTGTCACCCACATTCCAAAAATGCAAATTGTACATAATGAAAACGACGAAACACAACCAATACTTATAAAGAGAAATGTCAGAGTCCTTCCTTTGAAGAGTAAATCCTAGATGATTCTCCAAGGATGGCCCTTTTGATGCAATGAACCTCTGTACCTCAAAGAAACGGACAAAGGGACAGCTATAGCGTAATTCTGATATTTTCAATGGTGATTAAAAAGATATTCAAGGAACTCATACCAAATGATATTGTCTAGCAATGGAAGTATACAAATAACGCACAAGGGAGTAGACACTTCCACTTATACCCCTTTTAGATCACCAGCTTTTAACACAGTTTATTGCACATGAGTGCGCATAACCCGTGTTGCTGTGTGGTCTGAAAAGGCCCAAGTTGGAAAATTCTGGGTCGAGACGGTATTCCAACTCGGGTAGCAAGCAGGGTTGAATACGTGTTCAAAAAAGCAAAATGGAGGCTGCGCTAAAATTAGTTCAATATAACAGCAGTGATGATGTATCTAATAAATCACAATTTAATAATAAAGAGTTGATACACTAAAGTTTTAGGGTAAATACACCATAAAATGCATGCACCAATATTAAAAGGATAAAAAGCACAAATGGTACAATAAATGAATCAAGGGTTACCCAAAACGCCAGGAGTATGAAGGAAGAATGAAACCATTGAATCTTATTCACCGCACTGCATGAGGAGCTCATCATCAAAAACCTTGGAGCATCATACCCTCTAACGGTAAAAGTATAACATTGGACACTTGCTTACCTCCTGTAAATCTGTTTTTGCTGGACTTTCATACCATTGGGGAAAAACTTTGGAACGGACTTCCTATATTTCATTCTTCCTTCATACTCCTGTCGTACAAAAGGCGCACCTGCTGTGCGAACTGCGTCCCTCTCTGAATCAGGATCTATGTGTGAACAGGCACTCTATAAGGGTTCAGGCTGAATTGACTATAGAAAGTTCAGCAGGGAGGGGTGTGCGAGTGGTGTACACATACCCTGCAGTGTATAGGGCCACCCAGGGCATCCTGTCTGCTCCCCACTTCCTACTGGCGCCAGCAATGCCCCCAAACTTAAAGTTGCCCGTTTAGGGGTTGCTGCTGACTATAGAGCCAGCTGCTTGCATGGTGAGCTCCTGTCTGTTTCTTGAGTCCTTTTTGCCTATATTTTTATCTAATTACTGCAATCTAAACAAAAGTAGCTGGAAGGCTTCAGATATCTCCCTGGGTGAAGAAAACTCCATGAGGGCCCTCTGTTCTGTTTCAGATTTATTTTGTCGTCTGTCCCCCCCCCCCCCTACCCAACTCCCATTCTATTTACAGTGGCAAACGATGGTGCATCTCAGAAAATGTCAGATAAAGAAAACCGAATAGGTGTTGTACACTGTACCCTAAAAGATTAATAATAAGTCATAGCAGGCTTCTTTTGTCCAGTCCTATCTTGCCACACTATACAACAGCTGTTAACCTCCTTGCTGAGACAATCCAAATCTAATTAAGCAGGATGGATAGCGCACTCATATAGGGACTGTCCTCATATAAGAATTGTCCTCATATAGGGACTGTCCTCATATAAGAATTGTCCTCATATACAGACTGTCCTGCCAAGAGCGTGACAGTTTGGAGTTATGACTTGATAGAAGGTGGGATGTACTAAAATGCGGTCAAACCTCAGACAACTGCCATTTTTGAAGGATGTACTGCAACACCCATATGAACCAAGCTCCAGAAAATGAAACTTTCCAGAGTCTGTAACCAATAAGCAACGCCATCTATAGATGATGTTGCCTAATAGAAGCCTATGGGCTTCTTTACGTATTATAGACAGAGAGGGAACCAATAAGATCCCTGTCAGTGTCCACTACAGTTTGTGCATACCCTGGGCGATGCTCACACATGCGCAGAAAGCTAGAAAGACTCCCAGGTCATAATTCCAGCAATTGTGCATGCATAATGCGTTAATAAACACTGCTATGCATGCGGTAAGTGGCAGGACGTATCTTATTCAAAATGTGATGCGTGATACATCTCGCTTAGTGAATCTTAAGTGGCAACAGCATCTGTCTGTCATTTTGTCTATTGCTTTCTCTCTTCTTGTTGCTGGTTGCTTGTTATACTGGGTGGCACTCGATATAACGGCTGTTGGGATCCTGGCGCTCAGCATACCGGCAGCGTGATCCCGTCCGCTGGGACAACTATTTTCCCATTTGGGGTGTCCACGACACCCCTGGAGGGAGAGAAAATAGCTGCGCCAGCAAGGTGCTCTTGTGCGCTCGCACCGCTGCCAACATACCGGCATCAGGATTGCGGCAGGGTCTGAATTAGGCCCTTAGTCACAGTGCACACGCACAGGGCCCGTTCTGTAAACTGCTCCTGTGTGAGCCGGGAAATGCAAACGTAGCGCATTGATATGAATGCCACTGCCTGATTGACAGGAAGAGGCATTCGTGGAACAATCATGAGCAACAACTCGGTACTGCAGGGACATGGCGATGGGAACGCAGGTGGATCTGCACCATTTTTGCGGCGGCCGCGTAATGGCAATTAAATTGCCATCACACTGCTGACCTCACAATACAAGGGATTGAATTGCAATTGCAAACGCCTCTGCCTGATTGACAGAGGCATTTGCAGGGTGGGAGGGGGATATGACGCAAAGTTTTTGGAGTGTCATTGCTGCATTGGGGGGGGGCACGATCCGGCCAACGCAGGCATGTCTGGATCATTTGTGGGGCGGGCCACAGTGGCTGCGTGATGTACACACAGCCGCTGTGTTCATAATCATTGTGGGTAACTGTCTGCCTTGGCAGCTAGGCTGTGTGGGCAGGGGCTACCCATGTCATGCGAGCGCTTCGCTGCTAGCAAAGTGCTCGCATGGTAGGGGGGGACCTAGCATGCAGGGCGGACCTGCCCTGTGCTGGACGTCCCCCTGCATGCTAGTGTAAAGAGTTGTAGTTGTGCGATTTTTCCATGCTGAATTAGGTCCAAGGTCCTTAGATCAGAGACATCACTTAACTTTTGAGTTTACATGGAAAACATATCACTGAATCTCTCACAATTCTATAGTAACTAGTGTCATTCTCTGACACTAGTTAGTACACATTCATGAAAACAGAGCAAAAGTGTGCTTTAGAAGTGAGCTTTGAGCTCTCATTTACTTTTTGTACAAAAAATTGAAAGAACAACATTCACATATCACCCAAGTGTACCATAATACATAAAAAGTACAGAATTCATGCACAATAATAATCCCAAGTACTACAAAACCATTGTGCTTCTGCAGCAGTATTACTGAGAGTTTCCAGAACCAGGCAGGGGATGTAAGACAGGTTCACTTTAGAAGGACAAAATTACCTTTAGTAAATATAGTGGTTTTTACCAGTGGATTCCATCAGTTTCCCAACCCCTGGAAAATTGGAGATTGTTAAGTCTTGCCCCTTCTGGAAATTTTCGGTTCAGTTTCTGCCTTTTCAGTTGCTCCAATGAAAGTGTTTTCTGTCACGAACCGGTCTCTCACCTTTGCGGGTTCTGGGGTTCATCCGTTGCCAGTGCGGTTGCTCGCGGCGCTGTGCGCCCGTGTGGGGACACGGCGTGATCAATGGCACAGGTAATGCAGAGTCTGGGAACTGTGAGTACGGGGACCAAATGGCCTAAGGCACTGCGGTGTGTCTGCTGTATAGGAGGTGGCCATGTTGGAGACCAAATAGCTAATACAGAGCACTTGTGAAAACACCTGTGGGCAGGTGTAAGCCAATCCCGTGCTTGTGCTGCCTTTAAGTAGGCTGGGATTATGTTACTCTGAGCCAGTGCTTTGTTGTATCAAAGCTGTGCTCTAGCTCTGAGCTCTCTCCGTGCATTCCTGTGTGATTCCCGTGGTCCAGATATCGCCTCCGTTCCCAGAGGTCCGTCTGCAGCCTTCACTGCTGAAAGATCCACCGGCTCTCCGCTGTGCTGTCAGTTAATTGCACTCCTATTGGAAATAGTTGGATTCCCAGTGTCCTGCATGAGGTTACCTTGTCAGTCTGCCTATCATTCAAAGTCTGGAGGATTCCGTTTCTCTCAGCTGTTGTTTGTTCAACTCTGCATTTAACCCATTCATCACCTTGTCTTCTACTACAGTTTCACAGTGATCTCCGAAACCCGCAAGTAACCCAATTCAGTACTTTTATTTGCTATGTTGTCATTACAAGGATAATTCATCACAGTCTCTCAGTTAACTCTCAAAACTCCATTGCCAATTCTTACAGTTAATTCTCCATGTCTGCATTAACCAGTTAAACACAATCTGCAGTTCAGCATCAAAGCTTGTTTATATTTGCTATGTTGTCATAACAAGGATAATTCATCACAGTCTCTCAGTTAACTCTCAAAACTCCATTGCCAATTCTTACAGTTAATTCTCCATGTCTGCATTAACCAGTTAAACACAATCTGCAGTTCAGCATCAAAGCTTGTTTATATTTGCTATGTTGTCATAACATGGATAATTCTTCACAGTCTCTCAGTTAACTCTCAAAACTCCATTGCAAATCCTTACAGTTATCTCTTCATGTCTGCATTATCCAGTTAATCACATTCTGCAGTTCAGCATCAAAGCTTGTTTATATTTGGACAATCCAACATTTATTCATCAGCTTGTTTTGCATATGTTTCCATGAACATTTCTTTTATTTATTTTTGAGTTTTCTCTTGCATATTATTCCTGCAATACTTCAGTATAATATGATGATTAACAACTTGTCAGTTAACCCTTTACTGAATTGTTATTTTGAATAAATATATGAATCGGAACTTTCTTCGTCCTCCCTGCTTTCTTCATAGCCCAGCACCTACACCTGTGGTTGGTTCCGGGTTAACGGATTCACAAAAACACACGGACCTGACAGTAAGCACTGGCCACATGGATCCGTCAAGTGACCAATTCGCAGGAGGCGGTGCTACGTCAGATATCCTTTCCCGTCTGGAAAACCAGGAGTCTATACAGACACAAATAGTGCAGTTTATGCAAACTATGGCAGACCGTTTAGAGACTCTTCATACGGCTATTAAAACGTTCCAAGTCCAGATTCCAACCCCAGATGTCCCAGTTACCACTACAGCTTCTCCTGTGACGCTGCCTACGTCCCGCTTGCAGTTACCCTCTCCGAGTAAGTTTGACGGAACTCCAAAACTTTGCAGAGGATTCCTGAATCAATGCGAGATCCAGTTTGAACTGATGTCTGCCAGTTTCCCATCAGCTCGTTCTAAGGTTGCATATATTATTGCCCTCCTCTCCGGTCAGGCTCTGGAGTGGGCATCACCATTATGGGAGAGAGGTGATCCTATCCTCTCTAATTACAAAGAGTTCGTATCTTCCTTCCGGAGAATCTTTGACGAACCAGGCAGGACCACCTCAGCATCCTTGGAGATTCTCCGTCTACGTCAAGGTTTACGTCCTGTCAGTCAATATATTATTCAGTTTCGCACGTTGTCTTCAGAGTTAAACTGGAATGAGGAGGCCCTGATCGCCGCGTTTTGGAATGGACTTTCAGAAAGAATCAAGGATGATTTAACTATCCGGGATGTGCCAATTAAACTGAATGAATTGATTTCTCTCTGTAACAAACTTGACCTACGCTACAGGGAGCGATGTTTAGAGAAATCCAGGGCAGAGCGATCCAGTCCACGTGATCATCCTAGACCTCGACAAGATTCTTCATCACAGTCTCTAGTAATGACTGAAGAACCTATGCAGATTGGGCGCTCTCGCCTCACAGAGGAGGAACGACTTCGTCGTCGACAGGGTAACCTCTGCATGTACTGTGGGTCCTCCGAACATTTAGTTAAATTCTGCAAACTCCGACCGGGAAACTCTCGCCTCCTAGCTTATTCAAGAGAGGTTAAGCTAGGAGTTACTTTAGAATCACGTTCTGGGAAAGAGCCGACCTTGTCTATTCAATTAGAAGTTCCAAGTTCTACAGTGAAAGTTTCAGCTCTCCTAGATTCCGGGGCAGCCGAGAACTTCATCTCCTCAGCCTTTGTCATACGGTCTAAAGTTCAAACTATGCCTCTGGAAGCAGCAGTTGCCGTTACAGCAGTGGATGGAAGTCGAATTCCAGATGGTATAATTACTCATCGAACCGTATGTCTCAAGATGAAAGTTGGTGAGCTCCATTCCGAATACCTCTCCTTCTACGTGATTCCCAAAGCCTCTCAAGATGTGATACTTGGTTTACCTTGGCTGCAGAAACATAATCCTCAACTTAATTGGCAAACCATGGAAGTCCTTTCATGGGGTAAATCTTGTACCAAGGACTGTGTAGCTACAATTGTACCTCTTCGGTCAATTAGCCTTTCCGATCTACCTCCGGTGTATCAATCCCTTGCGGATGTTTCCAGTAAGCAAGCAGCAGACTCTCTACCTCCTCATCGTGAATGGGACTGCCCAGTCGTCCTGGTTCCGGGCAAGACCCCTCCTAGGGGACAAATTCATCCGCTATCCATCCCAGAGACGCGAGCTATCCGGGATTGGTCCACTCCTACAACTCTCAAGGGGATTCAGCGATTTCTTGGCTTTGCTAATTTCTATAGGAGATTCATTAAGAATTATTCTACGTTAGCTGCTCCTATCACAGCCCTAACTCGCAAGGGAGCAAATCCTACGAACTGGTCTTCTGAAGCAATCAAAGCCTTCTCTGATTTAAAGCAAGCCTTTGTGTCAGCCCCCATTCTTCGACAGCCTGATTTGAATCGTCCCTTTCTACTAGAGGTGCATGCATCTACAGAAGCAGTAGGAGCTGTGTTGTCACAAGTCTTTGAAGATAAAAAGGTCCATCCCTGCGGATATTTCTCCCGTAAGTTCCTCCCGGCAGAACGTAATTATGCAATCGGTGAGCAAGAGTTACTTGCCATCAAGTGGGCATTTGAGGAGTGGAGATACCTTCTAGAAGGAGCTCAACATCGCATTACAGTTTATACTGATCATAAGAATCTTCTGTATCTGCAGTCAGCTCAGTGTTCGAATCCACGACAAGCTCGATGGGCGCTTTTCTTCTCACGATTTGATTTCAAACTCACCTATCGTCCAGGGTCTCAGAACAAAAAGGCAGATGCCCTTTCCCGGTCCTTTGCTTCTTCTGAATTAAATGATGCTACCACGAATCAAGCCATTGTGAATCCTACGTCCTTTTTAATGACTCGAACCTCTCCAGTTCCTCCGCCTGGCAAGACCTTTGTCGCCACAAGTCTCCGAAAACGACTGCTTACCTGGGCTCACTCCTCTTCCTTCATGGGTCATCCTGGGGTTCTAAAGACTCTCAAATTTATTCAACAGTCTTATTGGTGGCCACGTCTCAAAGCCGATGTCCAAGAGTTTATAGCAGCATGTCCTAAATGTGCCCAACATAAGAGTCCAAGAAGTTCTCCACCAGGGTTTCATCCATTGCCAGCCCTAGAGGTTCCAGCAGCAGATCAAGAGCTTCAACGTCTATCTAGCATCTGAAGTTGTGTACGTAAGTCCTTGGTCAAAACTTTCGCTCGTTATAAATCTTTTGTAGATAGAAAACGTAAAACTGTACCGAATTACAAAGTGGGAGACCAAGTTTGGATTTCTACGCGCAATCTCAAGTTCAAAGTTCCTTCTAAGAAATTTGCTCCCAAGTTCATTGGTCCATTTCCCATTGTAAAGGTACTCAACCCTGTGTCATACAACGTCAAGTTGCCACCGTCTTTGAGAATTCCTAACGCCTTTCATACATCTTTACTGAAGCCTTTGATTCTCAATAAGTTCCGTACTACCCAGTCCAAATCTCCTAAAGTTCACTCTTTGCAGAATGAGGAATTTAAAGTTAAAGAGATTGTGGACTTACGTTTCCGATATGGACGTTTACAGTTTCTGGTCGACTGGAAGGGTTACGGTCCAGAGGAGAGATCCTGGGTTTTCTCTGAAGATGTTCAAGCTCCAAGTCTGGTACAGAAATACTTCTCCAAAAATCCTGACAAGGTTCAAAGGTGTTCGGAGACCACCCGTAGAAGAGGGGGTACTGTCACGAACCGGTCTCTCACCTTTGCGGGTTCTGGGGTTCATCCGTTGCCAGTGCGGTTGCTCGCGGCGCTGTGCGCCCGTGTGGGGACACGGCGTGATCAATGGCACAGGTAATGCAGAGTCTGGGAACTGTGAGTGCGGGGACCAAATGGCCTAAGGCACTGCGGTGTGTCTGCTGTATAGGAGGTGGCCATGTTGGAGACCAAATAGCTAATACAGAGCACTTGTGAAAACACCTGTGGGCAGGTGTAAGCCAATCCCGTGCTTGTGCTGCCTTTAAGTAGGCTGGGATTATGTTACTCTGAGCCAGTGCTTTGTTGTATCAAAGCTGTGCTCTAGCTCTGAGCTCTCTCCGTGCATTCCTGTGTGATTCCCGTGGTCCAGATATCGCCTCCGTTCCCAGAGGTCCGTCTGCAGCCTTCACTGCTGAAAGATCCACCGGCTCTCCGCTGTGCTGTCAGTTAATTGCACTCCTATTGGAAATAGTTGGATTCCCAGTGTCCTGCATGAGGTTACCTTGTCAGTCTGCCTATCATTCAAAGTCTGGAGGATTCCGTTTCTCTCAGCTGTTGTTTGTTCAACTCTGCATTTAACCCATTCATCACCTTGTCTTCTACTACAGTTTCACAGTGATCTCCGAAACCCGCAAGTAACCCAATTCAGTACTTTTATTTGCTATGTTGTCATTACAAGGATAATTCATCACAGTCTCTCAGTTAACTCTCAAAACTCCATTGCCAATTCTTACAGTTAATTCTCCATGTCTGCATTAACCAGTTAAACACAATCTGCAGTTCAGCATCAAAGCTTGTTTATATTTGCTATGTTGTCATAACAAGGATAATTCATCACAGTCTCTCAGTTAACTCTCAAAACTCCATTGCAAATCCTTACAGTTATCTCTTCATGTCTGCATTATCCAGTTAATCACATTCTGCAGTTCAGCATCAAAGCTTGTTTATATTTGGACAATCCAACATTTATTCATCAGCTTGTTTTGCATATGTTTCCATGAACATTTCTTTTATTTATTTTTGAGTTTTCTCTTGCATATTATTCCTGCAATACTTCAGTATAATATGATGATTAACAACTTGTCAGTTAACCCTTTACTGAATTGTTATTTTGAATAAATATATGAATCGGAACTTTCTTCGTCCTCCCTGCTTTCTTCATAGCCCAGCACCTACACCTGTGGTTGGTTCCGGGTTAACGGATTCACAAAAACACCCGGACCTGACATTTTCTATACAGAAAAGATACATACTTTGTCACAAAAATCAGCACATACAGTTTGTCTTACTGTCCTTTTCTTAACAGTACAAACTATTACCATTCCCCTGTGTCTCCTCCTGCAGCCTGGTCCGACAGCCCTCCAGAATAGTAGCTGCAGGCACCAACATTTTGGGAAATGTCACCTGATCGATGCTTCTTCAGTAGTATCACTCCTCTTGCTCAGCTGACCTCAGCAGTCAATAGGAACACTGCAGGCCAGTGGTGGGATTCAGCCGGTTCGCACCGGTTCTTCAGAACCGATACCTAAAGTTAGGTATGGTTCTTAGAACCGGTTGCTAATTGCGTGGGTGCTCCCGGGCCCGAGCACCCATGGACCGCGAGGAGCACCCATGGAATCCGCCGCTGCCCCAGTAGCGCTAGCCGCCGCTGCCCCCGCAGTAGATTGAGACACGCTGGGGGCTGCGGAAGTGCTTCTGTACCATAGCAATGTAAAAAAAAACAACCAAAAATGGCCGCCGACAAGGAGGAGACAGATGCTAGAGGTCACATTTGACCTCTAGCACCTGTCTCCTCGGCGGCGGGCATTTTAAGAGGGTGTTTTTTTTACACTGCTGTGACTGCTATGGTACAGAAGCGCTTCTGCAGCCCCCAGCGCGTCCCAATCTACTGCGGGGGCTAGCAGTAACCACTGAAGTCCGCACCCACCCTTCTCAACTTTACTGGGGCAGCGGCCAGGAGATACCTGGCAACACGCAGTAAACACCTGACAACGCACAGGAGACCCCTAGAAACGCGCATGAATCCCCTGGCAACGTACAGGAGAACCCTAGCAACATGCATGAAACCCCTGGCAATGCACAGGAGACCCCTAGCAACGTGCATGAAACCCCTGGCAACGCATAGGAGACCCCAGGCAATGTAAGTGGCATTATTGTGTGTGGGCATAAAATGGTCTCAGGACCATAACTGTGTGTATCATAATATGTAATTGGCATTACAGTGTGTGGCATAACGCATAATGGATGTTATTTGAGTATTAAATGCATGAATTATTAAACTACCTTTCGGTATACTTAAAATGGTCATTAGGACATAGAACCGGTTGTTAATTTATTTGAATCCCACCACTGCTGCAGGCCCTATTTAAATGCTTCATGGGCTGCTGCAGCATCACTCCTGCAGATGCACTCCAGACTCAGCAGTACTCTGTGCCTTCCACATGCCGTATTTCTGCTTTTGGTTTCAGTATAACTGGTCCCAACCCAGTACACTTGCTGCACATTACTGGTTCCAGTTGATACATATTAACGGCCCTAGCCCAGTTCCAGTTCAGGTACCTACACATGTCTGTTATAGTACGTATTCAATCCTGGCAGTGCCGTAACTAGACATTTTAGCGCTGTGTGCAAGAAACGGCATCGGCGCCCCCCCCCCCCCCCCCTTAACGTAAACCGGCGGCAGTGCGCGCCGCAGGCGCGCGCAAAAAATATAGGGAAAGGGCAGTCACAGTGGTGGTGTCCTCTGCTGCCATATGTCCAGTGCTGCTGTATAATAAGTCCCTTACAGTGTCGCTGTGTTGTTCTACATCAGACCAGTGGTAGTGTCCTGTGCATCAGTCAGTCCAGTGACCAGTCACAGTGGTGGTGTCCTCTGCTGCCATATGTCCAGTGCTGCTGTATAATAAGTCCCTTACAGTGTCGCTGTGTTGTACTGCATCAGACCAGTGGTAGTGTCCTGTGCATCAGTCAGTCCAGTGACCAGTCACAGTGGTGGTGTTCTCTGCTGCCATATGTCCAGTGCTGCTGTATAATAAGTCCCTTATAGTGTCACTGTTGTCCTGCATTAGACCAGTGATAGTGTCCTGTGCTGTATATTATTTACTCCAAATAAAGGGGTTATTAACATTTAATCCAAATATATTTTTTTACAGGGATTGCCCTGTGGGGTGTAGGGGTACGCTCTCCTGTGAAGCATATTGTGTTATATAACTCCAGAAAAATAATGGAGAACAAAAATTTGGAGGATAAAATAGGGAACGATCAAGAACCACTTCCTCCTAGTGCTGAAGTTGCCGCCACTAGTCATAACATAAACGATGAAATGCCATCAACGTCGTCTGCCAAGGCCGATGCCCAATGTCATAGTAGAGGGCATGTCAAATCTAAAAAGCAAAAGTTCAGTAAAATTACCCAAAAAATACATTTAAATGGTCTGAGGAGAAACGTAAACTTGCCAATATGCCATTTACGATACGGAGTTGCAAGGAACGGCTAAGGCCCTGGCCTATGTTCATGACTACTGGTTCAGCTTCACATGACGATGGAAGCCCTCATAATCTCACTAGAAAAAATGAAAAGAGTAAAGCTGACAAAAGCACAGCAAAGAACTGTGCGTTCTAAGATGGTATCACAAGTCCCAAGGAGAGTACAAGTGTGTCGGCGGTTGCGATGCCTGACCTAACCAACACTGGACAGGAAGAGGTAGCTCCTTCCACCATTTGCACGCCCTCTGCAAGTGCTGGAAGGAGCACCCACAGTCCAGTTTCTGATATTCAAATTGAAGATGTCACTGTTGAAGTACACCAGGATGAGGATATGGGTGTTCCTGGCGCTGAGGATAAAGTTGATGAGGAGGATTCTGATGGTGTTTTGTTTAAATCAGGCACCGGGGGAGACACCTGTTGTCCGTGGGATAAGCCCATTGTAATGCTTGGGCAAAATACAAAAAAATCCACCTCTTCAGTTTGGAATTATTTCTCCACAAATCCGGACAACAGGTGTCAAGCCGTGTGTTGCCTCTGTCAATCTGTAATAAGTAGGGGTAAGGACGTTAACCACCTAGGAACATCCTCCCTCATACATCACCTGCAGCGCATTCATCAGAAGTCAGTGTCAAGTTGTGAAACTTTGGGTAAGAGCATAAGCAGTCCACTGACACCTAAATCCCTTCTTCTTCTTGTACCCAAGCTCCTGCAAGCCACACCACCAACAGCCTCAACGTCAACTTCCTCCTCAGTCAGGAACGTCAGTAGTCCTGCAGGCTATGTCACTGGGAAAACTGAGGAGTTCTCTCCTAACCGGGATTCCTCTGGAGGATCCTTGAGTGGTACGCCTATTGCTTCTGTTGTTGCTGCCGCTGCTGTAGTTGTTGCTGCTACTGGGAGTCCCAGAGGGGAAGTCGGAGGACCACTTGTACTACTTCAACTAAGCAATCGACTGTCCAACAGTTCTTTGTGAGGAAGATGAAATATGACAGCAGTCATCCTGTTGCAGAGCGGATAACTGAGGCCTTGACAACTATGTTGGTGTTAGACGTGCATCCAGTATCCGCCATTAGTTCAGTGGGACTTAGAGAATTGCTTGAGGTAGTATGTCCCTGGTACCAAATCCCATCTAGGTTCCACTTCACTAGGCAGGCGATACCGAGAATGTACAGTGACGTCAGAAAAAGTGTCCTTAGTGTCCTAAAAAATGCAGTTGTACCCACTGTCCACTTAACCACGGACATGTGGACAAGTAGAACAGGGCAGACTAAGGACTATATGACTGTGACAGCCCACTGGGTAGATGTATTGCCTCCCGCAGCAACAGCAACAGCAGCAGTAGCAGCATCTCGCAAACGCCAACTCATTCCTAGGCAGTCTATGCTATGTCTCACCGCTTTCCGTAAGAAGCACACCACCGACAACCTCTTAGGGAAACTGAGGGACATCATCGCAAAATGGCTTACCCCAATTTGACTCTCCTGGGGATTTGTGATATCGGACAATGCCACCAATATTGTGCGTGCATTACATCTGGGCAAATTCCAGCACGTCCCATGTTTTGCACATATAATTAATTTGGTGGTGCAGAATTTTTTGAAAAATGACAGAGGCGTGCAGGAGATGCTGTCGGTGGCCTGACAAATTGCGGGCCAATTTCGACATTCAGCCACCGCGTGCTGAAGACTGGAGCGCCAGCAAACACTCCTGAACCTGCCCTGCCATCACCTGAAGTAAGAGGTGGTAACAAGTTGGAATTCAACACTCTATATGCTTCAGAGGATGGAGGAGCAGCAAAAGGCTATTCAAGCCTGTACATCCACCTACGATATAGGCAAAGGACGGGGAATGCACCTGACTCAAGCGCAGTGGAGAATAATTTCCGTCTTGTGCAAGGTTCTCCAACCCTTCCAAAATGCCACACTTGAAGTCAGTTCAGACACTGCCAGCTTGAGTCAGGTCAATTCCCTTCATCAGGCTTTTACAGAAGCAGCTGGAGAAATTGAAGGAGGAGCTAAAATGGAGCAATTACGCTAAGTATGTGGGACTTGTGGATGGAGCCCTTCATTCGCTTTGCCAGGATTCAAGGGTGATCAATCTGTTGAAATCAGAGCACTACATTTTGGCCACCGTGCTTGATCCTAGGTTTAAAGCCTACGTTGTATTTCTCTTTTCGGCAGACATGAGTCTGCAGAGGTTCAAAGACCTGCTGGTGAGTAAATTGTCAACTCAAGTGGAACGTGACCCGTCAACAGCTCCTCCTTCACTTTCTCCCACAACTGGGGCTGCAAGGAAAAGGATAAGATTTCCTAGCCCACCCGCTGGCGGTGATGCGGGGCAGTCAGGAGCGAGTGTTGACATCTGGTCCAGACTGAAGAACCTGCCAACGATTACTGACATGTCTACTGTCACTGCATATGATTCTGTCACCATTGAAAGAATGGTGGAGGATTATATGAGTGACAGCATCCAAGTAGGCATGTCAGACAGTCCGTATGTATACTGGCAGGAAAAAGAGACAATTTGGATGCCCTTGCACAAACTGGCTTTATTTTACCTAAGTTGTTCAGTGTGTACTCCGAAAGAGTGTTTAGTGCAGCCAGTAACCTTGTCAGCGATCGGCGTATGAGGTTACTTCAATAAAATGTGGAGAAGAAGATGAGCAGCAAAATTAATTATAAATTCCTCCGGGAAGACCTTTACCAGCAATTTCCTATAGAAAGTACACAGGGACCTGTGATGGTGGATTCCAGTGGGGACGAATTAATACTTTGTGAGGAAGAGGATGTACACAGTGAAAGAAGTGAGGAATCGGAAGATGAGGATGAGGTCGACATCTTGCCTCTGTAGAGCCAGTTTGTGCAAGGAGAGATTGATTGCTTCTTTTGTGGTGGGGGCCCAAACAAACCAGTCATTCTAGCCACAGTCGTGTGGAAGACCCTGTCACTGAAATGATTGGTTTGTTAAAGTGTGCATGTCCTGTTTATACAACATAAGGGTAGGTGGGAGGGCCCAAGGACAATTCCATCTTGCACCTCTTCTTCTTTGCATGTGCTGTTTGGGGACTAGTTTTTTGAAGTGTCATCCTGTCTGATGACAACTCCAGGGGTACTGCCGTATAAGTCCAGGGGTACTGCCGTATAAGCCCAGTCCAATGGTGCTGTCTTGGGCTGCATCCGTATAGTGGTGGTGCCTTGTGCTGCCATAAGTCCAGTGCTGGTGTCCTGTGCTGTATATTATTTACTCCAAATAAAAGTGTTATATACATTACTTATATTGTTATCCAAATACTATTTTACAGGGTTTGCCCTGTGTGGTGAAGGGTACGCTCGCCTGTGCTGCATATTATTATAATAGCTCCAAATAAAAGGGTATTATCCAAATTAATTTTACAGGCTTTGCAGTGTGTGTGTGGTTTAGGGGTACGCTCTCCTGTGCCACCAATATTGTGCGTGTATTACATTTGGGCAAATTCCAGCACGTCCCATGTTGTTTGTGCCGCACTCTTGTGTCGTTTAGCTTAGTCACACAGCTACCTCATTGCACCTCTTTTTCTTCTTTGCATAATGTGCTGTTTGGGGCCTAGTTTTTTTAAGTGCCATCCTGTCTGCCATTGCAGTGCCACTCCTAGATGGGCCAGCTGTATGTGCCGCACACTTGTGTCGCTTAGTTTAGCCATCCAGCTACCTCGGTGCACTTCTTTTTTTCCCTTGTATCATGTGCTGTTTGGGGCCTATTTTTTAAATCTGTCATCCTGTCTGCCACTGCAGTGCCACTCCTAGATGGGCCAGGTGTTTGTGACGCACACTTGTGTCGCTTAGCTTAGTCATCCAGCCACCTCAGTGCAACCTTTTGGCCTAAAAACAATATTGAAGGTGTGAGGTGTTCAGAATAGACTGGAAATGAGTGGAAATGAATGTTATTGAGGTTAATAATACAGTAGGATCAAAATTACCCCCAAATTATGTGATTTTAGCTGTTTTTATGTTTTTTTCAAAAATCATCCAGATCCAAAACCAAAGCATGAATGGGTGATTTTGGCAAAACCAATCCAGATCCAAAACACGAGCATGGAACCAGAACCAAAACCAAAACACAAAACATGAAAAGTGCCCGACGCACGTCTCTAGTTTAAACCAGTTTGAACCAGTAATTGGGAGGAGAATAAGAGCTGAAGGGTATCAATATTAGAACTATCTCTTTGTTAATTAGCTTCAGCCGGGACTTACTGAATATGAATGCATACAGGCCTAATTCTGAGTCTCACATAAAAGCACAAACAACAGCGTCTATACGAGTTTATACAAATGCTGCTAAAAACTCCTTCCCTGTTGTACTGTACATCCATTCGATCAAGGACTGAGATAAACACTTTTAGCGTTCATGCACGCTGTAATACCGGTTAGTGCATCCTTATATGCCACCATTCATTGCACCATTGAAACTTGTCTCAGCCCTATGGCAGGTGCAGTTTCTCTGCGTTAGATTTGGGTGGGGTATGTTCAAACTGAAATCTAAATTGCAGTGTAAAAATAAAGCAGCCAGTGTTTACCCTGCACAGAAACAAAATAACCCACCCAAATATAACTCTCTCTGCACATGTTATATCTGCCCCACCTGCAGTGCACATGGGGGGGTCATTCTGACCCGTTCACATGCAGCGGTTTGTCGTTGGGTGCGAACAGGTCCGGAATGCGCATGCGCGGTGGCCGCCCTGCGCGTGAGCGACATTGCCCGGCGACCGGGGTCGCCGGGTTACGTCGCATTCTACGAAGAAAGCGGTCGCAGAGCTGACCGCAAGAAGATTGACAGAAAGAAGGGGTTCCTGGGCAGATCCGTACCGTTGGCTGCCGTTTTCGGGCAGTGGTAAAGAAAAATAAGATTTTATTTACCGGTAAATCTATTTCTCGTAGTCCGTAGTGCATGCTGGGAACTCCGAAAGGACCATGGGGAATAGCGGCTCCGCAGGAGACTGGGCACAACTAAAGAAAGCTTTAGGTCACCTGGTGTGCACTGGCTCCTCCCACTATGACCCTCCTCCAAGCCTCAGTTAGGATACTGTGCCCGGAAGAGCTGACACAATAAGGAAGGATTTTGAATCCCGGGTAAGACTCATACCAGCCACACCAATCACACCGTATAACTCGTGATACTATACCCAGTTAACAGTATGAAAACACTGAGCCTCTCAACAGATGGCTCAACAATAACCCTTTAGTTAACAATAACTATGTACAAGTATTGCAGACAATCCGCACTTGGGATGGGCGCCCAGCATCCACTACGGACTACGAGAAATAGATTTACCGGTGAGTAAAATCTTATTTTGTCTAACGTCCTAGTGGATGCTGGGAACTCCGAAAGGACCATGGGGATTATACCAAAGCTCCCAAACGGGCGGGAGAGTGCGGATGACTCTGCAGCACCGAATGAGAGAACTCAAGGTCCTCCTCAGCCAGGGTATCAAATTTGTAGAATTTTGCAAACGTGTTTGCCCCTGACCAAGTAGCAGCTCGGCAAAGTTGTAAAGCCGAGACCCCTCGGGTAGTCGCCCAAGATGAGCCCATCATCCTTGTGGAATGGGCTTTTACAGATTTAGGATGCGGCAGTCCAGCCGCAGAATGCGCCAGCTGAATTGTGCTACAATCCAGCGATCAATAGTCTGCTTAGAAGCAGGAGCACCCAGTTTGTTGGGTGTATACAGGATAAATAGCGAGTCAGTTTTCCTGACTCTAGCCGTCCTGGAAACATACATTTTCAAGGCCCTGACTACCTCCAAGTCCCTAGTCGCCGCAGGCACCATAATAGGTTGGTTCAAGTGAAAAGCTGATACCACCTTAGGGAGAAACTGGGGACGAGTCCTCAATTCCGCCCTATCCATATGGAAAATCAGATAAGGGCTTTTACATGACAAAGCCGCCAATTCTGACCCACGCCTGGCCGAAGCAAGGCCAATAACATGACCACTTTCCACGTGAGATATTTTAGATCCACGGTTTTAAGTGGTTCAAACCAATGTGATTTGAAGAAACTCAACACCACGTTGAGATCCCAAGGTGCCACTGGAGGCACAAAAGGGGGCTGAATATGCAGCACTCCCTTTACAAAAGTCTGAACTTCAGGCAGTGAAGCCAGTTCTTTCTGAAAGAAAATCGACAGAGCCGAAATCTGGACCTTAATGGAACCCAAGTTTAGGCCCATAGTCACTCCTGACTGTAGGAAGTACAGAAATCGACCCAGCTGAAATTCCTCCGTTGGGGCCTTCCTGGCCTCACACCACGCAACATATTTTTGCCAAATACGGTGATAATGGTTTGCGGATACTTCTTTCCTAGCTTTAATCAGCGTAGGAATGACTTCCTCCGGAATGCCCTTTTCCTTTAGGATCCGGTGTTCAACCGCCATGCCGTCAAACGCAGTCGCGGTAAGTCTTGGAACAGACAGGGCCCCTGCTGTAGCAGATCCTGTCTGAGCGGTAGAGGCCATGGGTCCTCTGATATCATTTCTTGAAGTTCTGGGTACCAAGCTCTTCTTGGCCAATCCGGAACCACGAGTATCGTTCTTACTCCTCGCCTTCTTATTATTCTCAGTACCTTAGGTATGAGAGGCAGAGGGGAGAACACATAAACCGACTGGTACACCCACGGTGTCACTAGAGCGTCCACAGCTATTGCCTGAGGGTCTCTTGACCTGGCGCAATATTTATCTAGTTTTTTGTTTAAGCGGGACGCCATCATGTCCACCTGTGGCCTTTCCCAACGGTTTACCATCAGTTGGAAGACTTCTGGATGAAGTCCCCACTCTCCCGGGTGTAGATCGTGTCTGCTGAGGAAGTCTGCTTCCCAGTTATCCACTCCCGGAATGAACACTGCTGACAGTGCTAACACGTGATTTTCCGCCCATCGGAGAATCCTTGTGGCTTCTGCCATCGTCATCCTGCTTCTTGTGCCGCCCTGTCGGTTTACATGGGCAACTGCCGTGATGTTGTCTGATTGGATCAGTACCGGCTGGTTTTGAAGCAGAGGCCTTGCCTGACTCAGGGCATTGTAAATGGCCCTCAGTTCCAGAATATTTATGTGTAGGGAAGTCTCCTGACTTGACCAAAGTCCCTGGAAGTTTCTTCCCTGTGTGACTGCCCCCCAGCCTCAAAGGCTGGCATCCGTGGTCACCAGGACCCAGTCCTGTATGCCGAACCTGCGGCCCTCTTGAAGATGGGCACTCTGCAGCCACCACAGTAGCGATACCCTGGTCCTTGGAGACAGGGTTATCAGCCGATGCATCTGAAGATGCGATCCGGACCACTTGTCCAACAGGTCCCACTGAAAAGTTCTTGCATGGAACCTGCCGAATGGGATTGCTTCGTAGGAAGCTACCATTTTTCCCAGGACTCGCGTGCAATGATGCACCGATACCTGTTTCGGCTTCAGGAGGTCTCTGACTAGAGATGACAGCCCCTTGGCTTTCTCCTCCGGGAGAAACACTTTTTTCTGGTCTGTGTCCAGAACCATCCCCAGGAACAGTAGACGTGTCGTAGGAACCAGCTGTGACTTTGGAATGTTTAGAATCCAACCGTGCTGTTGTAGCACTTTCCGAGATAGTGCTACCCCGACTAACAACTGCTCCTTGGACCTCGCCTTTATAAGGAGATCGTCCAAGTACGGGATAATTAAAACTCCCTTTTTTCGAAGGAGTATCATCATTTCGGCCATTACCTTGGTAAACACCCTCGGTGCCGTGTACAGTCCAAACGGCTGTGTCTGGACTTGGTAATGGCAATCCTGTACCACAAATCTGAGGTACTCCTGGTGAGGATGGTATATGGGGACATTCAGGTAAGCATCCTTGATGTCCAGGGATACCATGTAATCCCCCTCGTCCAGGCTTGCAATAACCGCCCTGAGCGATTCCATCTTGAACTTGAATTTTTTATGTATGTGTTCAAGGATTTTAAAATAAGAATTTACTTACCGATAATTCTATTTCTCATAGTCCGTAGTGGATGCTGGGGACTCCGAAAGGACCATGGGGAATAGCGGCTCCGCAGGAGACTGGGCACAAAGTAAAAGCTTTAGGACTAGCTGGTGTGCACTGGCTCCTCCCCCCATGACCCTCCTCCAAGCCTCAGTTAGGATACTGTGCCCGGACGAGCGTACACAATAAGGAAGGATTTTGAATCCCGGGTAAGACTCATACCAGCCACACCAATCACACCGTACAACTTGTGATCTGAACCCAGTTAACAGCATGATAACAGAAGGAGCCTCTGAAAAGATGGCTCACAACAACAATAACCCGATTTTTGTAACAATAACTATGTACAAGTAATGCAGACAATCCGCACTTGGGATGGGCGCCCAGCATCCACTATGGACTATGAGAAATAGAATTATCGGTAAGTAAATTCTTATTTTCTCTAACGTCCTAGTGGATGCTGGGGACTCCGAAAGGACCATGGGGATTATACCAAAGCTCCCAAACGGGCGGGAGAGTGCGGATGACTCTGCAGCACCGAATGAGAGAACTCCAGGTCCTCCTCAGCCAGGGTATCAAATTTGTAGAATTTAGCAAACGTGTTTGCCCCTGACCAAGTAGCTGCTCGGCAAAGTTGTAAAGCCGAGACCCCTCGGGCAGCCGCCCAAGATGAGCCCACTTTCCGTGTGGAATGGGCTTTTACAGATTTTGGCTGTGGCAGGCCTGCCACAGAATGTGCAAGCTGAATTGTACTACAAATCCAACGAGCAATCGTCTGCTTAGAAGCAGGAGCACCCAGCTTGCTGGGTGCATACAGGATAAACAGCGAATCAGATTTCCTGACTCCAGCCGTCCTGGAAACATATATTTTCAGGGCCCTGACTACGTCCAGTTTAAGTGAAATGCTGAAACCACCTTAGGAAGAAATTGAGGACGAGTCCTCAATTCTGCCCTGTCCGTATGAAAAATTAGGTAAGGGCTTTTATAGGATAAAGCCGCCAATTCTGAGACACGCCTGGCTGAAGCCAGGGCTAACAGCATTACCACTTTCCATGTGAGATATTTTAAGTCCACAGTGGTGAGTGGTTCAAACCAATGTGATTTTAGGAATCCCAAAACTACATTGAGATCCCAAGGTGCCACTGGAGGCACAAAAGGAGGCTGTATATGCAGTACTCCCTTGACAAACGTCTGAACTTCAGGAACAGAAGCCAGTTCTTTTTGGAAGAATATTGACAGGGCCGAAATTTGAACCTTAATGGACCCTAATTTGAGGCCCATAGACAGTCCTGTTTGCAGGAAATGCAGGAAACGACCCAGTTGAAATTCCTCTGTAGGGGCCTTCCTGGCCTCGCACCACGCAACATGTTTACGCCAAATACGGTGATAATGTTGTATGGTTACATCCTTCCTGGCTTTGATCAGGGTAGGGATGACTTCATCCGGAATGCCTTTTTCCTTCAGGATCCGGCGTTCAACCGCCATGCCGTCAAACGCAGCTGCGGTAAGTCTTGGAACAGACATGGTCCCTGCTGGAGCAGGTCCTTTCTTAGAGGTAGAGGCCACGGGTCTTCCGTGAGCATCTCTTGAATTTCCGGGTACCAAGTCCTTCTTGGCCAATCCGGAGCCACGAGTATAGTCTTTACTCCTCTCCTTCTTATTATTCTCAGTACTTTTGGTATGAGAGGAAGAGGAGGGAACACATACACTGACTGGTACACCCACGGTGTTACCAGAGCATCCACAGCTATTGCCTGAGGGTCCCTTGACCTGGCACAATATCTGTCCAGTTTTTTGTTGAGGCGGGACGCCATCATGTCCACCTTTGGTTTTTCCCAACGGTTCACAATCATGTGGAAGACTTCTGGGTGAAGTCCCCACTCCCCCGGGTGAAGATCGTGTCTGCTGAGGAAGTCTGCTTCCCAGTTGTCCACTCCCGGAATGAACACTGCTGACAGTGCTATCACATGATTCTCCGCCCAGCGAAGAATCCTTGCCACTTCCATCATTGCCCTCCTGCTTCTTGTGCTGCCCTGTCTGTTTACGTGGGCGACTGCCGTGATGTTGTCCGACTGGATCAACACCGGCTGACCCTGAAGCAGAGGTCTTGCCTGACTTAGGGCATTGTAAATGGCCCTTAGTTCCAGGATATTTATGTGAAGTGACGTTTCCATGCTTGACCACAAGCCCTGGAAATTTCTTCCCTGTGTGACTGCTCCCCAGCCTCTCAGGCTGGCATCCGTGGTCACCAGGACCCAATCCTGAATGCCGAATCTGCGGCCCTCTAGGAGATGAGCACTCTGTAACCACCACAGGAGAGACACCCTTGTCCTTGGAGACAGGGTTATCCGCTGATGCATTTGAAGATGCGATCCGGACCATTTGTCCAGCAGATCCCACTGAAAAGTTCTTGCGTGGAATCTGCCAAATGGAATCGCTTCGTAAGAAGCCACCATCTTTCCCAGGACCCTTGGCTTTCTCCTCCGGGAGAAACACCTTTTTCTGTACTGTGTCCAGAATCATCCCTAGGAACAGCAGACGTGTCGTCGGAATCAGCTGTGATTTTGGAATATTTAGAATCCATCCGTGCTGTCGTAGTACTACTTAAGATAGTGCTACTCCGACCTCTAACTGTTCTCTGGACCTTGCCCTTACCAGGAGATCGTCCAAGTAAGGGATAATTAAGACGCCTTTTCTTCGAAGAAGAATCATCATTTCGGCCATTACCTTGGTAAAGACCCGGGGTGCCGTGGACAATCCAAACGGCAGCGTCTGAAACTGATAGTGACAGTTCTGTACCACAAACCTGAGGTACCCTTGGTGAGAAGGGCAAATTGGGACATGGAGGTAAGCATCCTTGATGTCCAGAGACACCATATAGTCCCCTTCTTCCAGGTTCGCTATCACTGCTCTGAGTGACTCCATCTTGAACTTGAACCTTTTTATGTAAGTGTTCAAGGATTTCAGATTTAAAATGGGTCTCACCGAGCCGTCCGGCTTCGGTACCACACACAGCGTGGAATAATACCCCTTTCCCTGTTGTAGGAGGGGTACCTTGATTATCACCTGCTGGGAATACAGCTTGTGAATGGCTTCCAATACCGCCTCCCTGTTGGGGGGAGACGTTGGTAAAGCAGACTTCAGGAACCGGCGAGGGGGAGACGTCTCGAATTCCAATTTGTACCCCTGAGATACTATCTGCAGGATCCAGGGGTCCACTTGCGAGTGTGCCCACTGCGCGCTGAAATTCTTGAGACGGGCCCCCACCGTGCCTGAGTCCGCTTGTAAGGCCCCAGCGTCATGCTGAGGACTTGGCAGAAGCGGGGGAGGGCTTCTGTTCGTGGGAAGAGGCTGTTTGCTGCAGTCTTTTTCCCCTTCCTCTGCCCCGGGGCAGATATGAGTGGCCTTTTGCCCGCTTGCCCTTATGGGGACGAAAGGACTGAGCCTGAAAAGACGGTATCTTTTTCTGCTGCGAGGTGACTTGGGGTAAAAAGGTGGATTTTCCAGCCGTTGCCGTGGCCACCAGGTCCGATAGACCGACCCCAAATAACTCCTCCCCTTTATACGGCAATACTTCCATATGCCGTTTGGAATCCGCATCCCCTGACCACTGTCGCGTCCATAATCCTCTTCTGGCAGAAATGGACATCGCACTTACTCTTGATGCCAGAGTGCAAATATCCCTCTGTGCATCTCGCATATATAGAAATGCATCCTTTAAATGCTCTATAGTCAATAATATATTGTCCCTGTCCAGGGTATCAATATTTTCAGCGTTTTAGGGCCCCTGACGGTGTTTGAGATGCCTGTACAGGTATTAACTGATTTGCCGGCTGTCTCATGCCGTCAACAGTCTTTTGTAAAGTGCCGACACTATCACGTAATTCTTTCCATAAGACCATCCAGTCAGGTGTCGACTCCCTAGGGGGTGACATCACTAACACAGGCAATTGCTCCGCCTCCACACCATTTTCCTCCTCATACATGTCGACACAGCGTACCGACACACAGCACACACACAGGGAATGCTCTGATAGAGGACAGGACCCCACTAGCCCTTTGGGGAGACAGAGGGAGAGTTTGCCAGCACACACCAGAGCGCTATATATATACAGGGATAACCTTATATAAGTGTTTTTCCCTAATATAGCTGCTGTATATATTAATATGCCAATTTAGTGCCCCCCCTCTCTTGTTTTACCCTGTTTCTATTGTGCAGGACTGCAGGGGAGAGTCAGGGAGCCTTCCTCCAACGGAGCTGTGAGGAAAAAATGGCGCTTGTGTGCTGAGGAGATAGGCCCCGCCCCTTTTTCGGCGGCCTTTCTCACGCTTTTTTGTGGAAAACTGGCAGGGGTTAAATACATCCATATAGCCCAGGAGCTATATGTGATGTATTTTTAGCCATTTAAGGTATTTTCATTGCGTCCCAGGGCGCCCCCCCCCAGCGCCCTGCACCCTCAGTGACCGGAGTGTGAAGTGTGCTGAGAGCAATGGCGCACAGCTGCGGTGCTGTGCGCTACCTTATTGAAGACAGGACGTCTTCTGCCGCCGATTTTCCGGACCTCTTCACTCTTCTGGTTCTGTAAGGGGGCCGGCGGCGCGGCTCCGGGACCCATCCATGGCTGGGCCTGTGATCGTCCCTCTGGAGCTAATGTCCAGTAGCCTAAGAAGCCCAATCCACTCTGCACGCAGGTGAGTTCGCTTCTTCTCCCCTTAGTCCCTCGATGCAGTGAGCCTGTTGCCAGCAGGTCTCACTGAAAATAAAAAAACCTTTTTAAACTTTTACTCTAAGCAGCTCAGGAGAGCTACCTAGATTGCACCCTTCTCGTTCGGGCACAAAATCTCAACTGAGGCTTGGAGGAGGGTCATGGGGGGAGGAGCCAGTGCACACCAGCTAGTCCTAAAGCTTTTACTTTGTGCCCAGTCTCCTGCGGAGCCGCTATTCCCCATGGTCCTTTCGGAGTCCCCAGCATCCACTAGGACGTTAGAGAAATATAAAATGGGTCACACCGAACCGTGCGGTTTCGGTACCCCAAACAGTGTGGAATAGTAACCCCGTCCTTGTTGAAGTAGGGGCACCTTGACTATCACCTGCTGGGAATACAGCTTGTGAATTGCCTCTAGCACAGCCTCCCTGCCTGAGGGAGTTGTCGGCACGGCAGATTTGAGGAAAACGGCGGGGGGAAGACATCTCGAATTCCAGCTTGTACCCCTGAGATACTACTTGAAGGAAACAGGGATCCACCTGTGAGCGAGCCCACTGATCGCTGAAATTTTTGAGGCGGCCCCCCACCGTACCTGGCTACGCCTGTGGAGCCCCCTCGTCATGCGGTGGACTCAGAGGAAGCGGTAGAAGAATTTTGATTCTGGGAACTGGCTGACTGGTGCAGCTTTTTCCCTCTTCCCTTGTCTCTATGCAGAAAGGAAGCGCCTTTGACCCGCTTGCTTTTCTGAAGCCGAAAGGACTGTACCTGATAATACAGTGCTTTCTTAGTCTGTGAGGAAACCTGAGGTAAAAAATTTTCTTCCCAGCTGTTGCTGTGGATACGAGGTCCCAGAGACCATTCCCAAATAATTCCTCACCCTTATAAGGCAGAATCTCTATGCGCCTTTTAAAGTCAGGATCACCTGTCCAGTGACAGGTCTCTAACACCCTCCTGACAGAATGGACATTACATTAATTTTGGATGCCAGCCGGCAAAATATCCCTCTGTGCATCCCTCATATATAAGACGACGTCTTTAATATGTTCATATGTTAGCAAACTAGTCTCCCTATTTGACAGGGTCACCGACCACGCTGCAGCAGCACGATCTGCAGGTCTCAGTCTAGTACCTGAGTGTGTAAATACAGACTTCAGGATAGCCTCCTGCTTTTTATCAACAGGTACCTTCAAAGTGGCCGTATCCTAAGACGGCAGTGCCACCTTTTTTGCCAACCGTGTGAGCGCCTTATCCACCCTAGGGGATATCTCCCAGCGTAACTTATCCTCTGGCGGGAAAGGGTACGCCATCAGTAACTTTTTAGAAATTACCATTTTCTTAACGGGGGAACCCACGCTTTTTCACACACTTCATTCACTCATCTGATGGGGGAACAAAACACTGCCTGCTTTTTCTCCCCAAACATAAAACCCATTTTTAGAGGTACTTGGGTTAATGTCAGAAATGTGTAACACATTTTTTATTGCCGGGATCAAGACACGGATGTTCCTAGTGGATTGTGTATATGTCTCAACCTTGTCGACACTGGAGTCAGACTCCGTGTCGACATCTGTGTCTGCCATCTGAGGGAGCGGGCGTTTTTGAGCCCCTGATGGCCTTTGAGACGCCTGGGCAGGCGCGGGCTGAGAAGCCGGCTGTCCCACAGCTGTTACGTCATCCAGCCTTTTATGTAAGGAGTTGACACTGTCGGTTAATACCTTCCACCTATTCATCCACTCTGGTGTCGGCCCCACAGGGGGCGACATCACATTTATCGGCATCTGCTCCGTCACCACATAATCCTCCTCATCAAACATGTCGACACAGCCGTACCGACACACCGCACACACACAGGGAATGCTCTGACTGAGGACAGGACCCCACAAAGCCCTTTGGGGAGACAGAGAGAGAGTATGCCAGCACACACCAGAGCGCTATATAATGTGGGGATTAACACTATAACTGAGTGAATTTTCCCCAATAGCTGCTTGTATATACAGTATTGCGCCTAAATTTAGTGCCCCCCCTCTCTTTTTAACCCTTTGAGCCTGAAAACTACAGGGGAGAGCCTGGGGAGCTGTCTTCCAGCTGCACTGTGAAGAGAAAATGGCGCCAGTGTGCTGAGGGAGATAGCTGCGCCCCTTTTTCGCTGACTTTTCTCCCGCTTTTTTATGGATTCTGGCAGGGGTATTTATCACATATATAGCCTCTGGGACTATATATTGTGATTATTTTGCCAGCCAAGGTCTTATTATTGCTGCTCAGGGCGCCCCCCCCCAGCGCCCTGCACCCTCAGTGACCGGAGTGTGAAGTGTGTATGAGGAGCAATGGCGCACAGCTGCAGTGCTGTGCGCTACCTTGGTGAAGACTGATGTCTCCTGCCGCCGATTTTCCGGACCTCTTCTTGCTTCTGGCTCTGTAAGGGGGACGGCGGCGCGGCTCCGGGACCGAACACCAAGGACGGGCCTGCGGTCGATCCCTCTGGAGCTAATGGTGTCCAGTAGCCTAAGAAGCCCAAGCTAGCTGCAAGCAGGTAGGTTCGCTTCTTCTCCCCTTAGTCCCTCGGTGCAGTGAGCCTGTTGCCAGCAGGTCTCACTGTAAAATAAAAAACCTAACATATACTTTCTTTCTAGAAGCTCAGGAGAGCCCCTAGTGTGCATCCAGCTCGGCCGGGCACAAAGATCTAACTGAGGCTTGGAGGAGGGTCATAGTGGGAGGAGCCAGTGCACACCAGGTTACCTAAAGCTTTCTTTAGTTGTGCCCAGTCTCCTGCGGAGCCGCTATTCCCCATGGTCCTTTCGGAGTTCCCAGCATCCACTAGGACGTTAGAGAAATGCAGGTGTGTCCAGGAGTACGGATGTCTGACGTCAAAGCCGGTTCCAGCATCGCAGAGATCGTCGCACAGGGTAAGTATGTCCAGGGCTAGTCATGTTTTGCTTGAAAATTTTTTTAACTTAGCAGGACTGCACAAGCGATCACAGCCCTGCTAAGCTAAAATACACTCCCCCATAGGCGTGGACTAGTTGATCGCAGCAGCAGCAAAAAGTTGCTGGCTGTGATCAACTCAGAATGCCCACCTTGGTTTTGCCAAACTGCTAACAAATTTGCTGCTGCGATCAACTCTGAATTACCCTCATAGATTATAAGGTCCACTGGATCAGGGACTGATGTGAATGGCCAAATAGTTTCTGTAAAAGCGCTACAGAATATGTGTGCGCTATATAAATAAATAAATAATAATGGCGTGTTACCAATAATGGGACCTCATGGTTATGGTGGGACCCCGCTCCGAGCATTAGGACGCTGATTTTGTATCATCTCTTTTAGGATTAACCTATTCCACCCAGGTTAATCCTATATAGTGTGCCCACCATGCCTGCCTCATCTGGTACCTTTCGTGGGTAGAATATATAACCCGTGAAGTTATTATCCAAAATGTCTGCACCAACCCTGCATTATGCTTATTGTGCTCTCTAGCCTTCTGTTTTTAATTATTTATGTGTCGTTTTCTATATTCTTTAATGCAAAATCCTTGTACAAAGGGTGTGATTCCTAGTTGATCATAGCCCTGCAAAATTTTGCAGGGCCTTGAACATGATCATAGACATGCGGGGGGACGCCCAGCACAGGGCTATCCCGCCCCGCATGTCAGTGCCGCCCCCCCCCCCCCCCCACCCCCCAAGAGAAGTGCAAAAGCATCACACAGTAACGATGCTTTTGCACTTTAGGAGTAGCTCCCGGCCAGCGCAGATTTAGCGTGCTGTTTGGGAGCTACTCGTCGCTCCCCGGTCCGCAGTGGCTGGGTGTCACGTCACGCAGCCGCTGCGGCCCACCCCCTGCATTGGCCAGACCGCGCCCACGAAACGGCGGCTAAATGCCGCCATTCTGCCCCCCCACCCAGTGACCGCCTCTGCCTGTCAACTCAGACAGAGGTGATCGTAGCACAGCGACGGTCTTTGGGCGTCTGGCATGCGCCAGCGCACTGCGGCACCGGTGCATGCGCAGTTCTGACCCGATCGCACCACTGCGATAAACTGCAGCGTGCGATCGGGTCAGAATGACCCCCAAGTACCATCTTTCTGATGTCTGCAAAGTGACTTTGAGTCCTACGGGAGAAAAGCGCTATATAAATAAAATTATTATTATTACTCAACACCTCTATTTGAAGATAATAGCAGTGCAATTGACTTAGGATTCTTTATTGTCATATTGCTTTTGGTCATCATTGGTGCATAGGGAGGGTGCTGAGAAAAAACTTGGGACTGTGATGGTTCAGTTGGCTCTACTCTGTTCATGCTCAATGGATGTTGAAACCACCTTGGGGAATTTGAACATCAGTTCTCCTCCTGTGTGGTACACTGTCAAGAATACACCACAGAGACAGAAGTAGAAGTCAAGAAAAGGACACCCAATACAGAGAGCAACATTGATCTGGACAAAAGTATGGAATGAGAAAATGCAGTTGGGAGCGAAAATGCAGATGAGGAATTGGAGTATAAGGAGGAGAGAGGAGAATTACAATGTATTGTCACTTCCAGGGCATATAGAGATCTAGGACTGATCAAGATTATTGTAAAGTGGTCTGTGTTCAAATCACCACAGGACTCTGGAGAACTGCAGACAGTGTCAGAATAGGGCATGAAGGGCCCACCGGGGGAATGCTGTTGTAGGGGTCCATGCTTAAGGGTGTGGCCAGCCACCACAGAGGTTTGGCTAACCATTACAGAGTACATGTTCTGTACCACTTGGTAAATGTATAATAAAAAATATACTTGTGAAGTATAATGTAACATAAGTATAATGCATAATTCAAGTGCACTAGGATAAAGTCTTGAACCTGATCCCTAGAGGAGGTGGAGGGCCCACAGGTAGTATGGCCCACCGGTGGTTTCCCCTGTTCCCCTGTGGGCCAATCCAACCCTGACTGCAGAAGTGTGTTCTTACCATCTGTAAGTCATGCTTAACAATGGCTGCAGCAGCACTTCCAGCTTAACCAAAACTTACCATGCAACAAAGACTTCCTGTACGACAAGTGCACAGCAATGACTGGATCAAACATACATCTACAATTATAATAAAGATAGGACAGCAGGTGTGTAGGTTGAGGAAGGAGTAACTGTTGCGACATGGGGGGTCATTCCGAGTTGATCGCTAGCTGAAAATGTTCGGTGTGCTGCGATTAAGTAAAAAACCGGCACTTCTGCGCATGCGTATGCGGCGCAATGCTCATGCGCAACGTACTTTCACAATGGCCAATGTAATTTCACACAAGGTGTAGCGAAGCTTTTCAGTCGCAATGGCCGCCACAGAGTGATTGACATGAAGTGGGCGTTTCTGGGTGTCAACTGACTGTTTTCAGGGAGTGTTCGAAAAAACGCAGGCGTGCCTGGAAAAACGCAGGCATGGCTGGGTGAACGCAGGGCGTGTTTGTGACGTCAAATCCGGAACTGAATGGTCTGAAGTGATAGCAAGCGCTGAGTAGGTCTGAAGCTACTCTGAAACTGCTAAATTTTTTTTGTCCTTCTGCGATGCATTCGTTCGCACTTCTGCTAAGCTAGGATACACTCCCAGAGGGCCGCGGCTTAGTGTTTGCACAGCTGCTAAAAACAGCTAGCGAGCGATCAACTCGGAATGACCCTCAAGTTCACATGCTGCAGGAGACTTGTTGGAAGTAAGAATTAAATATAAACAGCAACCTGGTGAAAGATTATTGTTTTGGGTCTTACATGAGTGGGATTTGGGAAAAGAGGGAGTGACTTTGAGCAAGCATGAAGCTATAGGCTGAGACTGCGTGTGCATTGATCTTTTTTTGCAAATTTAATTTTTATTGAAAAGGTTTGTCCAGGTACATAGATCCTGAAAAGTATGTATTAAAGACAAATTAATTCTGCAAGACATAGAAAGCAAAAACACAACATCAAAACACTACATAAAACATGCAGTGACTAATAAGGTAAACCGGACATCTCAAGCAGGGCCGGACTGGCCACCCTTCTGGCATATGCCAGAAGGGCCAATGGTCAGGTGGGCCGGTCCAGTCCCTCAGAGAACCGGGAAGGCCGCGCACAGCACAGCCTTCGACTCTCTGTTTGAGCCGCCCCCATCGGTCTTCATGTAAATGGGGGCGTGCCGCACGTCCATGCCCCTGACTCCCGCCCCCAGCAAACATCGCCATGGTAATGGTGGTGTGCCACAAGTCCATGCCCCATGACTCGCAGCACGCCACCGTATTATGTGATGGCGCGCCCGCCTTGGTGTACGCGTGCGTTCACAAGTGCCCAGGCCAAAACGGAGGCCCAGTCTGTCACTGATCTCAAGTATATAATTCAAGTAACAATAATCAGAAACTTTATAAATGATCAAAAGCAGAAAGGAATAAAAGAAGAAAGTAAGCATGATGACAAGAAATACAAGTAGAAGGAAATATACAGTATTCAGAAAAAAGGAGAAATGAAAAAGAAAAGACAGAAAGGTTCTCTCCTCTCACCTTCCCAGGGTTAGTGTAATTCTACAGAAGAGTCAGAATAAGGCTGCAGGAACGCGGTGTTACCTAAAGATTCTGTATACGCCAGCCAGGTCAGATTCTGTATACGCCAGCCAAGGATACCAGATAGCCGTAAAGGATTGATTCTACACTTCTAATGCTGAGATAAGGTCATCCTTTGCCATATAATGATCTAAGCGAGCGCTCCACTCCATCATACAGGGAATCAAGTCCGACTTCCAACATACAGGTATAACAGCCTTAGAGGCACTAAGGACATGACAGAGTAACGTTTTCCTATATTGGGATAGGGGTCTGCATGTAAGATTTAAAAGCCAGAAGCTGGGACAAAATGGCAGGTCTTCACCAAGAATTATGTTAGCCGCTTCTACAACTTTGCGCCAACAAGGCTGAAGGAGGGGACAGTCCCACCAGATATGTAAAGGGGTGCTAATTTCCACCTTACATCGCCAACACATATTGGAGATGCCAGGATAAATTTTAGCTAGCGTATGTGGACAGCGGTACCAATGCGTGAGTACTTTGTAATGTGTTTCCAGTACCAGAACATTGACAGAGGATGAGAAGGTATTACTGACAATACTCTCCCAGTCATCTTCAACTACGAGACCTGTGAGATCCGACTCCCAATCCTTAACAAATTTGGGTTGTGCAGAGAATCTCTGATTACTAACAATTTGTAGAATGTAGACAGGGTGTGGCACAGATAAGTTTAGGAGAGGCATAGTTGTCCAAACAAAGTCACAGCCCATCTACTGTTCAAAGGAGAATATAGACTCATGAGAAAATGTTTAATCTAGAGGTATCTCCAAATTTCCTTGTTTGGCAGATCCCATTTAGCCTGCAACTAAGGAAAGCTCACTATGCCTGATGAGTCTAGCAGGTGATCCACTCTCCATAAACCTCTATCTCGCCAGAGCTGGAACGATGAGGACTGGTAACCTGGTGGGAATGCAGGATTCCTAAATAATGGCGTGAGTGGGGAAGGATGTGGTGGAAAAAGGGGTTGGACACGCAAGCAGCGCCAGCATGTAAAAGTGGGTCCAGCAAGCGAGTCTGAGATGAGGGGGATTTTAGAAAGCCAGGGGGAATCCAAGTGGAGAGAGGGAATCGAGGCTAGTTCAATATCCACCCACTGTTTCCTATTCGACTCACGACTCCACTCCTTGACTCTCATAAAGAGAACAGCATGATAATAGGAGAGAAAGTGTGGCAATTGGAGCACCCCCTCATGTTTGTTTACGTCTAAAAACTCTCGTGCTTAAACCTCGGTTTACGCCACCGCTGTTAGGCGCCGGGGTCCGCTTGTCTGCGCGGCCCGGCGCCTAGCAACTAGAGACGCCGTGCGCGTACAGCCGCCGGCTCCCTAGCAACGCTAGACGCCGGGCGCGCTGAGCCGCACGGACCCTAGCAACGGGGACGCCACTGGCGGACCGCGTTCCCCGTTGCTAGGCTTTAGGAAATTAAGATATTCACCTGCTCTCTGGCCGTGCAGCAAGGCAGCTGCACGGCATTTATCCTAATCAGCCTTTAGCAGCTGATTGGAGGACTCCTTGTTAAATACACTCCCAGGGCTTCTCACAGACGCCGGTAATAGCTTCCTGCATGCTGCCTTTGTTTGCTGAGAGTCTGTTTCCAGTCCTGCTGTATCCGGTCATCCCAGTCCTCAGAAGTCCGGTATTCGGGAGTTGTCATCTCATCCCAAGAGGTCGTTTGGTTCCCTGGAGTCCTGACTGATCACCGTTTTATATCCAGTGGTGTTCGTGAGTTGCGGCTCTGCCGTGTGTTGCGGCTCAGCCACTTTACCCTTTTATATTTTGTGTTTGGATCATTTGCGGAGGGTTCCGCTTCTACAAGTCCTCTCTGGTACTCGGCGGTGCCGGGTAGGAGAATTGGACAAGTGGATATTTTGGTTGTCCTTTTCCCTGGCGGTTTCTCCGCACATATTATAGTTTTGAGTTTGCTTAGCCCCTGGCCTGGTTGTTTAGTTAGAGGGCCTCTTGTTATCACCCTGTCTCGGGTTTCCCTTTGTCTCTCATTAAGACCGGGGGGCATCGAAGTTGGGCAGACATAATCCGCCCTCCAAACGCGGCTGCCAAGGGCTCAAGAAACCATAGTCTCGCAGGGGATTTCTGACAACACGGGTGAGACAACAGAGTTAGGGCGCCAGGGGCTATTTTCCTGTCCTGCTCCCTTCCCCAGCATTCCGTTCCAGTGCTCCGGTCCTTGCCATAAGATCTCCTCTGACCAGAGTGCTGGAATCATAACATTATTACCGGCCATACCAAAACTTAAAATTAAACGGGGTTTAATTTTTTCTCATTCAGTTTTGTGAGAGTTTATCGGCCTCATGAATCCAACAGGTTTAGGGCCAAATCCTGGTCAGCTCTTAGTCAGCCAGATTCAAGAACTTACTCAGATGGTTCAGGATCTTTCTCTTCGGGTGAAGTCGCAGGAAGATCTTTTGCGAGCTTCCCCAAGGGTAGTCCCTGAACCAAAGATGCATTTGCCTGACCGTTTTTCTGGTGATAGAAAAGAGTTTTTTAATTTTAAAGAATCCTGTAAACTTTATTTTCGTTTAAGACCGACTTCCTCGGGTACTGAATCTCAGCGGGTCGGGTTTATTATTTCTTTGCTCCAGGGGGATCCTCAGACCTGGGCATTTGGTTTAAGAGCAGAGGATCCGGCATTGTTGTCAGTTGACGCTTTTTTTGAGTCTTTAGGGCTCTTGTATGATGACCCTGATAGAGAGGCGTCCGCTCTCAGTTGCGCGCTCTCAGACAGGGTAGAAATCCTGCGGAGGTTTATTGTACGGAGTTTCGCCGTTGGTCGAACGACTGTGGCTGGAATGACCCAGCCCTGTGCAGTCAGTTTCGCCTCGGCTTATCAGAGTCTATAAAAGACAGTCTCCTTCAGTACCCCGCTCCTGAGACTCTCAATAAACTCATGGAGCTTTCTATTAAGATTGATCGTCATCTCAGAGAGCGGAGGGCTGAAAAAGGAGCACCTGTAAGGTCAAGTCCGTGTGTATATTCCATTCCTGAAGACGTAGAGGAGCCCATGCAGATGGGTCTCTCCCGGCTGTCTCCTGAAGAAAGAGCCAGAAGGCAAAATTCTGGTCTTTGTCTGTACTGTGGGGGTAAGGGACATTTTGCTCGTAATTGTCCGAACAAGTCGGGAAACGCTTTGACCAGGTGAATTGTGAGGGGGTTCACCTAGGTCTGCAGCTTATCTCCTCGAATAACTCCCTTTTAGTCCCAGTTAAAGTTTCTTTTGGCAGCCTCAGTTCTTCGGTGTCGGCTTTTGTTGATAGTGGAGCTGCAGGAAACTTTATGGATTTAACTTGGGCTAAGGCCTTAGGCATCACTCAGTTACCTTTGGGTAGGTGTGTCACCATGCATGGCTTAGATGGGAGTCCGCTGTCTAATGGGATTATTTCTCTCCGTACACCCCCTGTACTACTTACAGTAGGAGCTCTACATTCCGAGAAAATCGAGTTCTTTCTTACACATTGCCCAGCAGTTCCAGTTGTTCTGGGTCACCCTTGGCTGGCCTTTCATAATCCCACCATTGATTGGCGGTCGGGGGAGATTTCACATTGGGGTACTTTTTGTGATAAGGAATGTATCACGTTTCCAGTCAGAGTAGCAGCTATCATTCCAGAACTCATTCCGGTGGTATACCAGGAGTTTGCTGATGTTTTCTCCAAAGGCAATGCGGACATTCTGCCTCCCCATCGGCCTTATGATTGTGCTATTGAGTTAATTCCTGGTGCCGCATTGCCAAAGGGAAGATTATATGCATTATCCGGGCCAGAAACTGCGGCTATGAATGATTATATAAAGGAGAGCCTTGAGATTTATTAGACCATCAAAATCTCCTTTAAGTGCAGGCTTCTTCTTTGTGGAGAAAAAGGATGGCTTGCTTAGACCTTGCATTGATTTTAGAGCCCTGAATAAGATCTCAGTTAAAAACACCTATCCTTTGCCGTTGATTTCTGTACTCTTTGATCAGTTACGTTCTGCTGTGATTTTTTCTAAAATTGACCTTAGAGGAGCGTACAACCTCATCCGAATTAAATCTGGAGATGAGTGGAAAACGGCCTTCAGTACTCAGTCGGGTCACTACGAATACCTGGTGATGCCGTTCGGCCTGTCCAATGCTCCGGCAGTTTTTCAAGACCTCATTAACGATGTGCTCCGTGACTTCCTAGGGAAATTCGTGGTCGTTTACTTAGACGACATCCTGATTTTTTCTGAATCAATGGAACAACATGTTACCCAGGTGCGTCTGGTTCTTCAAAAGTTACGTGAGAATCATTTATATGCCAAGTTGGAGAAGTGTGAGTTTCATGTCACGGAAGTATCTTTTTTAGGGTACATAATTTCCCCTCAGGGATTTTCCATGGAACCAAAGAAACTCCAGGCCATCCTTAGTTGGGCGCAACCCACCAATTTAAAAGCAATTCAGCGCTTTTTAGGGTTTGCGAATTATTATAGGAGGTTCATTCATTCTTTTTCTGACCTGGTTGCTCCCATTGTAGCTCTGACAAAGAAAGGAGCGGATCCTACCAACTGGTCGCGTGAAGCTGAGTTGTCCTTCCGGGCCTTGAAACAAGCCTTTGTCTCGGCTCCAGTCCTCAGACATCCTAATCCGGAATTGCCCTTTGTGGTGGAGGTTGATGCCTCGGAGGTTGGAGTGGGGGCTATCCTTTCTCAAAAGGATCCGGAGTCTCTGGAGTTACATCCTTGTGCCTTTATGTCCAGGAAATTCTCCTCCGCTGAATCCAACTATGACGTTGGTAATCGGGAGTTACTGGCGGTAAAGTGGGCTTTCGAGGAGTGGAGGCATTGGCTGGAGGGAGCAAAACATACTATTTCGGTATTGACTGACCATAAGAACCTGCAATACATTGAATCGGCTAAGCGGCTTAATGCCCGGCAGGCACGATGGGCATTATTTTTTACGCGTTTCAAATTTATAATCACTTTCAGGCCTGGTTCCAAGAATACTAAGGCTGATGCCCTGTCACGTAGCTTTCTTCCGGTTCACAATAACAATCCTGTTACCCCCATACTTCCATCTTCGGTCATCTGGGCGGGCCTCACACAAGATTTATTTACCCAGTTAAAACAGCTTCAACACCAAGCTCCTAGAATTACTCCTGCTGGTCATCTTTACGTCCCTGAGTTTTTGAGAGCTACTGTTTTAACGGAATTCCATGATAACAAAGTTTCAGGGCATCCAGGAGTCTCTAAGACATTGGAGTTAGTCTCTCGCTCAGTATGGTGGCCTGGTCTTTCTAAAGACGTCAAGGAAATTGTTTATTCATGTCAGGTTTGTGCACAGCATAAGGTTCCCCGTTCCTTGCCCATCGGGCAACTTATGCCCTTAAATGTTCCTCTCAGGCCGTGGTCTCATATTTCCATGGATTTTGTGGTTGACCTTCCCCTTTCAGCCGGATTCCGAGTCATATGGGTGGTAGTGGACCGTTTTAGTAAAATGGCTCATTTTATTGCTCTTCCCCGATTGCCTTCTGCCCAAGGGTTGGCAGTTTTGTTTCTCCGCCATGTATTCAGGCTTCATGGGTTGCCTACTGATATTGTTTCTGATCGGGGTCCACAATTCATCGCACAATTCTGGAAATGTTTTTGTGCCTCATTGAAGATGAAATTGTCGTTAACATCCGGTTACCACCCACAATCCAGCGGGCAAACCGAACGAGTTAACCAATCATTGAAACAATATTTGCGCTTGTATTCAGCCAAACTCCAGAATGATTGGTCCGAGTTTCTTCCATTGGCTGAATTTGCTTACAATAATTCTTGTCATTCCTCCACTAAAGAGTCTCCATTCTTTTCAGTTTTTGGTTTTCACCCCAGAGCTAATTCTTTTTTTCATCATTCCTCAGTCTCCTCGCTAACCTTAACCTCCCATCTCAGAGCCATTTGGAAAAAGGTGCACCTTGCTCTCAGAAAAGCGGCCTTTCGAGAGAAGAAATTTTCTGACAGGCTCCGACGTCCTTGCACTTTTAAGGTGGGAGATAGGGTGTGGTTGTCGACTCGCAACATCAGGCTTCGACAATCCTCGGCTAGACTGGGACCCAAATTTATTGGGCCATTTCTTATTATTAAAAGAGTCAACCCAGTTGCCTTTCGGTTACGTTTACCAAGATCTCTCAGGATTGGAAATACGTTTCATTGTTCCCTGTTGAAACAATACGTTTCTTCCAGTAGATTTGCTCGGAAGATCTCTCAGGGTAGATCTCCAGTGGATGTACAGGGAAAACAGGAGTTCTTGGTAGAGAAGGTTCTCGATTCCAAATTGTCTCGGGGTCGGCTGTATTTTCTAGTTCACTGGAAAGGCTATGGTCCGGAGGAAAGGTCTTGGGTCCTGAATAAGGATCTTCATGCCCCGAGGCTCAAGAGGGCATTTTTTCGGGAATTTCCTCAGAAACCTGGCTTTAGGGGTTCCTTGACCCCTCCTCAAGGGGGTGGTACTGTTAGGCGCCGGGGTCCGCTTGTCTGCGCGGCGCGGCGCCTAGCAACTAGAGACGCCGTGCGCGTACAGCCGCTGGCTCCCTAGAAATGCTAGACGCCGGGCGCGCTGAGCCGCACGGACCCTAGCAACGGGGACGCCACTGGCGGACCGCGTTCCCCGTTGCTAGGCTTTAGGAAATTAAGATATTCACCTGCTCTCTGGCCGTGCAGCAAGGCAGCTGCACGGCATTTATTCTAATCAGCCTTTAGCAGCTGATTGGAGGACTCCTTGTTAAATACACTCCCAGGGCTTCTCACAGACGCCGGTAATAGCTTCCTGCATGCTGCCTTTGTTTGCTGAGAGTCTGTTTCCAGTCCTGCTGTATCCGGTCATCCCAGTCCTCAGAAGTCCGGTATTCGGGAGTTGTCATCTCATCCCAAGAGGTCGTTTGGTTCCCTGGAGTCCTGACTGATCACCGTTTTATATCCAGTGGTGTTCGTGAGTTGCGGCTCTGCCGTGTGTTGCGGCTCAGCCGCTTTACCCTTTTATATTTTGTGTTTGGAGCATTTGCGGAGGGTTCCACTTCCACAAGTCCTCTCTGGTACTCGGCGGTGCCGGGTAGGAGAATTGGACAAGTGGATATTTTGGTTGTCCTTTTCCCTGGCGGTTTCTCCGCACATATTATAGTTTTGAGTTTGCTTAGCCCCTGGCCTGGTTGTTTAGTTAGAGGGCCTCTTGTTATCACCCTGTCTCGGGTTTCCCTTTGTCTCTCATTAAGACCGGGGGGCATCGAAGTTGGGCAGACATAACCCGCCCTTCAAACGCGGCTGCCAAGGGCTCAAGAAACCATAGTCTCGCAGGGGATTTCTGACAACACGGGTGAGACAACAGAGTTAGGGCGCCAGGGGCTATTTTCCTGTCCTGCTCCCTTCCCCAGCATTCCGTTCCAGTGCTCCGGTCCTTGCCATAAGATCTCCTCTGACCAGAGTGCTGGAATCATAACAACCGCCCATATAAAATCCCTAATCTTTCGTTGTAATGTGACAAACCAGGACCAGGGAATAGAGACGGGTAAAGTTTGTAAAAGGTACAGAATTATAGGCAAAATATTAATTTTAATAACTCCCACTCTACCCATCCACAAAATTCTCTTCCCACCCCAATTGGCGAGATCAGAATGGAGTTTAGCTAGTAGTGGGAGAAAGTTAGAGAGATAAACCTGGGAGAGATCTTTTTGCAAAATCACCCCTAAGTATTTTAGTTGTGAAGGATGCCACGCGAAGGGTGAAATGGTTTGAAGAACCTGCAAAATCGTCTAGTCCAACATTAGGTTCATTGCTATAGATTTAGTTAGATTAACTTTGAAATTTGAGAGGGATCCAAAATGTTTGTTTTTCTTGAGGAGATTCGGTATCGAGGTTAAGGGGTTGGATATCACAGCTAGGAGGTTGTCTGCGAACCGAGCGAGCTTATATTCTCTGTCTCCGACTGTGAACCCTCTGATATTAATATTTTGACTAATGGCCCTCACCAGGGCCTCCATACACAAAACAAAAATAAGTGTCGACAAGGGACAGCCCTGCTAAGTGCCATTCCGAATCCGAAATGGATCAAACAGCTCTCCATTTATGTGGACACGGGCTGAGGGTCTAAAGTACAAAGCCCAGATTCTTTGAAAGCCCACTTGCCCCAAGCCTAGATGCTCTAGCACCTCTCATAAAAAATTCCAGTCTACCCTATCAAACGCCTTTTCTGCATTGGTTGAAAGTAAAATAGAGGCAGATTTACAAGTTGAGGCGCAATTAACTAAATCCAGAACTTTAATGGTATTGTCCCTGGCCTCACGACCAGGGACAAAACCTACCTGTTCTGTGTGTATTCAATTTGTGAGAAAAACCTTCAAGTGGTTCACAATTAATTTAGCGAAGAGCTTCAAGTCAACATTCAATAGGGAGATGGGTCTGCAACTGGAGCACTGGGCTGGGTCCTTGCCCTCCTTGAGAATAACTGAGATGTGTGAAAGCAAAGATTGAGGTGAAAAAGGGGTCTGGTCTGATACCTGATTAAAGGATCTAGGCAGCAATGGAGATAAAACGTATGTGATTTAATCTTAGAAATAAATGATGCAACCCACTGAGCATGCAGGGCTCGCGCCATTAGCTTCCCAGGTTTATTGCCCCCATAGAAAATAGCGGCCACAACATTTTCTCACATCCAGTTTTATTTTATCCGACATAAGCAAGTCTAGCTCCTTACAAGCATTCATAAAGGACTGGAAAACGTCATCCAACAGGGCAGATTTATGGAGAAGCTCTAACTCCTGAATTTTCCGTATCAAAGCTTCTCGCACAGCCATATGTTGCTTTTTCATATAAGCGCCCAGCTGTATGAGTTTTCCCCTTATTACGCACTTATGTGCCTCCCAGACTATCACTTTAGAGACCTCAGAATTATCATTAGTATTGATATAGTCGGTTATCGCCCCCTAATCTGCTGCTGGCAGTAGGGATCCTGGAAGTCCAATTCATTCAATCTCCACGTGTAGGAATTCGAATGTGCAAACGACAAATGGATTTTTAGAGAGAGATAGGTGCATGGTCCACCCAGGATATACAGCAGAAACATCAGCCAAATGTAGAAACCTCAGGTTAGAGGAGAGGAGATTCCGCACAATACGGCGTAAAGGCTTTTTCACGGTAAGGACAATACGTGTTTGGAATTCCCTGCCCAAGGGAGTTGTAATGGCGGAATCTGTCAACACCTTTAAGAATGGGTTAGATAAATTCCTATTGGATAAGGATATCCAGGGGTATGGTGCATAGTCATGCATTATAGTTACTATTTAGTCAAATCATCATGCATAGGACACCACAAATAGGTTGAACTCGATGGACAATTGTCTTTTTTCAACCTCAGATACTATGTTACTATGTTACTAAATAAATAATCAAGCCTGGTGTAAGTATTGTGCGGGTGTGAGTAGAAAGTATAATCCCTCGTAGAGGGGTTTTGAACATGCCATACATCAATGAGTTGAAAATTATGGAGAATTTTCCGTACCCTGTAATGAAGTTTGTCCGAATATCAAGGCAAGGGGTTAGAGGAGTCTAAACGAGGATCCATGGACCAATTTAAATCCCCACCAACAAGCAAAAGCCCAGTAGTATAAATCAGGGACAGATTAAGCACCTTATCAAAGAAGGCCAGCTGCGCGTTGTTTGGAGCACAGACATTAAGAAAAGTGAAAGCATTGTTGGCTACAGTACAATTCACAAGCAATGCCCTACCAGGTATAAGTTGGCGGCATACAACGTCAGCAAAAGCAACATGTCTAGCGAATAGGATTGCCACACCCAGAGTTTTACTGTTACCGTTGTTATAAAAATGGCCTATAGGAAAATCCCTATTCCTGAGAGAAGGGGCAGCCCCCTGCTTAAAATGAGTTTACTGTATGAAAACACCATCAGCCTTCAATTCCTGTATGGCACGCAACCATCTCTCAGGAATATTGAGTCCCTGTGCATTAATGGAAAGTACCTTTAGGAAAGCAATTTACAAAGAACCAAGAAGAAAAGCAGACTTAGCAACATAGAAATTAAAGCTTCATAGGAGAGGGTTCGAGCTATGTTAAACACGGGCAAACCGGGCAGAGAAGAGAGAACCAGAGAAAGAAAAAGGGAAGAGAGAAGAAAAGGTATGAAAAGAACAACAGAACATGAAGACATAATACAGTTGTACAAATGAAGAAAGAATAATACTAGAAACAAAACACGGCTCCTGGGGAATCGAGCAGTGAAAATAAAATTTTCACTACTCGGTCCAGGACCAAACATTGCGGTGCAAACGGGGCAACAAGGGAGGAATGGATCAACCCTCCAACACACACTGTAAAGTTATAATATAATTAGGGAGACCTCTCAATTCTAAAAGTAAGTCTGAAGTAAAAGTTAGAGGTCTAATAGAAAACCAGTGACCACAAAATTACAAATAACAATAAAAGATTATAGTAGTAATATGAGATAACCCTACCTAAAATAGAACAAAGAAGACAATTATGAAAATACTCAGTTGTCGCAAATATCAAGAACTATACAGTCAAAGCGCTACAAGGAGCGACTAACAGTCTGAGTGACATATCTCATGGTGTAGTGATTACTCCTACAGCGTACTATCAAAACAAGGAGGAAACTTCGGAGTCCACCTACAAATATAGTCCCAAAATGAATACGTCCATAGCCCACAGGGGCGAGTCTAATGAGAGACTTTAGGGCCTCCCAACAGGTACTCAAGGAAGTGGCCCATACTTACATGCACCATTATAGCCCGTGTGGCTAGAAGATGAAATAAGGAGAGGAGTACATGACTCACGTCTTCGCAGTCAGTGAGGATGATGAAGAAGACTGGAAGGAGCAATTCTGCTTCTGCAATGATGAGACTAATTGAAAAGGTGGGTCAACCCACGGGGGTTGAGGAGAGCAGATCTTCAAACGAAGGGATTGCCAATCAGGGATACGAACGAGGTCAATAGCCAGCATTGAGCAGAAAGGTGCAACATCTTCATGGACCCGGATTGCGGCCGACCTAACCCCATTAATAGCTGTAAGACTGAATGGGAACCCCCATCTGTACTTGAAATTTCGCCTGTAGAGGACATCCGTTAAGGGCTTTAGATGACATCTGGATTGTAAGGTATGCCACGAAAGATGTTGAAAAAGTAGTGTAGGCGAGATATGATATCTCTCGGCCTCTCAGACTGCAGGCCTCCAAGTTGCAATGCCCTATGAGCCCTGTCATAAAACAATGGAGTCGTTTGGGTAATTTTCCAGGACTTTGTTGAAGATTTTGATTAGAACATCTGGAATGCTCTGTTGCGGTATATCCTCAGGGATGCCCTTTCCCTGTATGCAAGTTGTTCTGGCGCCCTCTGTTATCAATGTCATCCAGGTTGTCATGTAGATTCTGGATCTCATCGGCTTTGGAGTTTAATAGTGTCCACTAGAGCATGTTAAAAAGCATTTGATTCCTCTCCATTAGATTCCAGGGTATCAATTCAAGAGCCCAACTCTGTTAACTCGGAACGAAGCGTAGATACCTCGGAGTGAACCACCTTCCGAATTTTGCTCTCAAAAGAAGTACAATCCGCCTTAGTGGGCAGAGACTGTAGTAGCTGAATAACTTTCTGCATATCCTGTTGTTCATCCATGCTGGAAGCAGTTGGAAGGGCTCTAACTTTATCGGATGCCTCGGAGGTTACCAATTGAGCGGGCGAGGTAGGTGTCGGTTGGGCCGACAAGTCCGAATCTTTCTGGAGACTAGGATATCGCCTGAGATCAACACAGGGGGAAACCTCGGTCAAACATATCGAGCTCTTTACTCCCTTGCGTTTCCTTCAACTCATGAAAATGCTGCCGTAGGCTCAGGGGAATACAGCCAAAAGAAGAGTTGCGTGTGTTGGGCTCCAGCACCTGAACTAAATTGAGGGGCTCAAGAGGTGCTGAGATGAAGCAAACAACAAGATGTCAACTCATCTGATCCCAGAATAGAGATGTAACCCCACAACAGCTTGAAATAAAATGGAACAGTCCCAACTGAGTGTGGCAGCTGCTAGGGAGAGAGGTTCCAAATTCAATCATAGCAGTAGCGATTAGATAGCAAAGCCTCTGAAGCAGATCATAATGATGCAGTAGTATAGTCTTGTCAGAAGTGCGGTAGGGTGTTGGGGAAGAGCAGAGGTCATAGCGGAATGAATGTGTCAGAAGGTGTCACCATCACTCCTCAAGAAGGCCATACATAGTAGGTGATGGAGGCATCAGCTCCAGGCGCCAAATGATGGACTCACATTACAAAGACAGCTTCCCGTTGGCAAAGAGTAATTGTTATAATATGAGCAAATCCAAAGAAAGGGATGGTGTAATTCAAGAATGAACCAAACGGGGGAGATCTAATTCCAATAATCATACAGGGCCCAGAGAAAGAAGATTGATGTGGCTCACTCTGTGTCTGTGAGGATGGGATCCAACACAGTGAATATTAAAAGAAGCACACAAGCAGGCCCTCCACACCAGGTGTGAAGGTCTAATGGCGGTGGTCACATTACACAGTTTAAAATCCTCAGTGCCACTTCCACTCAGAGGGGTCAGCAGTACATAGCCCTCCCTGTCATGTAGGCTCAGATAGGCAAAGATGATATGGGGAGAAGGTGGGGAGCAGCGGGAACTCAGCCTCTAGCCTAGCCCAAGCCCCACAGACTCACCAACAGCCCAGCACCAGGTCCTCCAGCCTCCAGGTACAGCGCAGCAGGAGGGAGGGGGATCCCTCAGTGGCACAGGAGAGTGGCGTAGGTCCATCTGCCGGTGTTTCACAGGTCTCGGGCGGGAGTAGCTGAAATTCAGTCCACGGCTCAAGGGAAGCAGGAAGGCTGCAACCAGCAAAGACCGGGAAACCACAGCTCTCAGCTCCGCAGCTCAATCCCACCTCCACAGGGCAGATAGGGCAGGCAGGGGACACTGTTGAAGGCAATCAACTGGGCTAGTCAGGGTAATAAAACACTTAAACAGAGGAATCCATCAGAGCTCCATGAAAGTGCATCCTCCTAGTTCAGGGGTGGGGAACCTTTTTTCTACCGAGGGCCATTTGGATATTTATAAAAATCCTTCGGGGGCCATACAAAAATTATCAACTTAAAAAATGACCCTGCCCCCCAGTAGGTCTGCCCCTTAGAGGTACTGTGTGTGCGCGCAGGAGGTGCGCACGCACCAAAAAAAATGGGTGTGGCCAGTTAAAATGGGACGTGATACACATATGCCCTCAATAGTGCGGTGCCAGATCCACAATTGCCCCCACAGTGCCAGGTATACAAATGCCCCCATAGTGCCAGGTATACAAATGCCCCTCACAGTGCCAGGTATACAAATGCCCCTCACAGTGCCAGGTAGACAAATGCCCCTCACAGTGCCAGGTATACAGATGCCCCCACAGTGCCAGGTATACAAATGCCCCTCACAGTGCCAGTTATACAGATGCCCCCACAGTGCCAGGTATACAAATGCCCCCCACAGTGCCAGGTATACAAATGCCCCCCACAGTGCCAGGTATACAGATGTCCCCACAGTGCCAGGTATACAAATGCCCCCCACAGTGCCAGGTATACATATGCCCCCACAGTGCTAGGTATACAGATGCCCCCACAGTGCCAGGTATACAAATGCCCCCCACAGTGCCAGGTATACAGATGTCCCCACAGTGTCAGGTATACAAATGCCACCCACAGTGCCAGGTATACAGATGCCCCCACAGTGCCAGGTATACAAATGCCCCCCACAGTGCCAGGTATACAGATTCTCCCACAGTGCCAGGTATACAGATGTCCTCCCCCCTCCCCTCCGCGCTGCTTACCGTGGGACACGGAGGAGAGCGCGGCTGTCGGGTGGGAGCGGCGGCGTGTAGTACTTCAAACCAGCCGCCGGTTCGAGAGCCAATCAGAGCTCGCGGACCGGCAGCCGCGGCTCCTGATTGGCTGCCGGTCTGCGAGCTCTGATTGGCTCACGGACCGGCGGCTGGTTTGCAGTACTACACGCCGCCGCTCCCACTCGACAGCCGCGCTCTCCTCCCTGTCTCCCTGTTCTGACAGCTGAGACACGCTGCCGCTGGACTGAGCGGCAGCGTGTCTCACTGACACAAGCTGGTGGGCCGGAGGTTCCCCACCCCTGTCCTAGTTAGCTGGCCAAGCCACGCCCCCTCCCATGTGTGCACTGATCTAAGATTAAAATCATATAAGAGTAGAACAAGACCAACTAACAGAGAGTGTCAAAGTTGAAAAATATTGTAATGCATACATCATGTACTAACCACTCACACATGCCCGCTGCGCGTGCACTTATTCTGCCGTGCATGCACATATCCGCAATTTGCGTATGATCGCTCCAGCGATTCTGCGCGTCGTATGGGTATTTACGGCAGAGTTTGTGAGCGCATAGAGGGTTATCAAAACATTACATATTTAACCCAAATAGTGCACTTTGTACACATAGCTCCCTTGCACCACATCAGCAAGTATCAACAGTTTAAATGATTCCAGGACTAAGGGATTCACCTTTGCATGATAGGAAGGGACAGACAAAGGTTATAGGGTGATGTCTAGTATCCAGCTGTAGGGTATTTTAAGGGTAACATTCCGGTGTTGGTTAGAGAAAGATCGTATGTTCCTGCGTATAGTTATGTGCAGAAGTAAAATATAGATAAAAAACTGTATTTACTGTATATTATGTATGCGGCGGGAATCCAGAGGAGACCACCCACAAGAGCAGTTGGGAAAGACATCGCCCACCTTTTCAAATCAACCTATGACCTCTCCTGTAATGTAAAGATGCATCTCTGTGTCCAATAGACAAAGGGATTACAGTGACCATTGTATTGTATATGGAAGTAGTGTATAAAAAGCCTGTTGCTGCCTGGCTGGTCAGAAGACTCTGAACGCTATCTACCTGATGAGCGGAGGACTGGTCCAGGTTGCGTAAGCGAACATTCTCACGTATGTACATTGACTGCAGCTATTATTCTGTTGTAGATTTATCTTGTTAGCCTTGTAGTGTATAACTTGTACTGTTATCCCCTTTCAAATAATCCACTGTGGCCTTAGAACCCAGCGGTTAACTACAAATCGGTATTGTGTCCTCATTTCCCTGCTAGGGTTTTAAACATATTTCATTATTTAACTGTATAAGGTTTAAGTGTATTGATAAGGTGTGTACGCACTGCGGGTACTTAATACCGTGTAACATCATTGCAGTGCTTTGCAGCACAAGGTTTAGAGTGTAAGAATATCATTGCATTGCATTACTAATAAGGTTTAAAGTTTATCAAGAGTGTGTGCGCGCGCTGTGCGTTCTTTGTACACCCAGCGCAGCGTGTGTACGCTAAGTGCGTACATGGTACGGGACTCTGTACGCAAATAGCGTGCGAAGTGCGTAGCGTGTATATTAAAGGTACGGCCGCAGCGGCTCCATGGTAAAAGTGTATTTAGAGGGATAGCTTTATGTTTTAAGATAATATCGACATTATCAATTGGGGGCAACGTCCGGTTTTTCCTCATACCCGCAGCCTGGCAGGTTACAGCAGACTTTATCTATCAGCAAAGGGCGGACAGGTATCCACGTAAGCCTTCTCCTGGTTGGTGGATACACTGGTAAACTCTATCTCAATTGCTGATAAGATAAGCGTCTGCTCTGCATGGTTTGTAGGGATGCTGGTGGGATCCGTAAGGTAAATACGCAAAGCTATTTTTAAAATCTGTGAATTTTTGTTTGGCGCCAAATGCGCACACAACACACGCATACACCTGTATTTTGTACTTTGTATATCTGCTCGCATTGTTGCCATAAGTAGTGATTATTAGATTCATTTTGACCTGTGCTGAGAAATTTGTTGCTATTTAGTTAAAACACAGACTAGATATTTAAGGAAGTAAAACGTAAAACACAAATACAGTCTGGCCTAGTTAAACACGTTTATACAGAAAGATACTGTGTTGTGTTAAGTAAATGATTATAGGTAATATCGCTTACATTTATAGAAGTGTGGGATTTGTACTATTGCGGACGTACGGTCTTTGTACACGTGTCTCGGACAAAGGCCCTCATTCCGAGTTGTTCGCTCGCAAGGCGATTTTAGCAGAGTTGCTCACGCTAAGCCGCCGCCTACTGGGAGTGAATCTTAGCATCTTAAAAATGCGAACGATGTATTCGCAATATTGCGATTACACACCTCGTAGCAGTTTCTGAGTAGCTTCAGACTTACTCGGCATCTGCGATCAGTTCAGTGCTTGTCGTTCCTGGTTTGACGTCACAAACACTCCCAGCGTTCGCCCAGACACTCCTCCGTTTCTCCGGCCACTCCTGCGTTTTTTCCGGAAACGGTAGCGTTTTTTGCCACACGCCCATAAAACGGCCTGTTTCCGCCCAGTAACACCCATTTCCTGTCAATCACATTACGATCGCCAGAACGATGAAAAAGCCGTGAGTAAAATTACTAAGTACATAGCAAATTTACTTGGCGCAGTCGCAGTGCGAACATTGCGCATGCGCATTAAGCGGAAAATCGCTGCGATGCGAAGATTTTTACCGAGCGAACAACTCGGAATGAGGGCCAAAGTACGGGACTGCGTACGCAACGTAAAGACGTACGCACGGTCGCGTGTTTACGCAACGTGCGTAAGGGTACGACTGCTAAGTACAAATTACACAATAGCATTGTTTAGTTTAGGCGCGGGACGGTAGCCACGTGACAATAGCACAAATTGCTCGGTTTCCAAAATTTAGTTTAAATAAAACCTTTTCTACTGTATTACCTCTGGGGAAAGCTATCAGTTAACAGGAAAGGATATTTTTCTGATCAGAAAACTATAGAGTGTTAGTGTGGGCTGAAAAAGGTGTGAATGTATTGAACCCCGCTTGGTGAACTCGGTGAACTTCTTGGTGAACTCGGTGAACTTGGTGAGCACGGTCTAGGTGAATACGTGCAACGGAGTGTGATAAAGTTTTTTAAAGGTGTTGTTTTCTTGGTGTTAAACTCCGGCTGTTTTGGAGCACAGTGTGAAGACTCCAGTGATCCTACAACTTATAGATAGCAAGTGTCTATAAGCGGTACGATTGGACCGCATGGTTGTGTGAGCAATACGTGGCGCAACGTGATGCGAAGTTTTGCATATTTGTGCGTAAATCTCGTCATCATACGCGTTGTGTAGAGCACATGCAAGCGTGATTTGTGTAAACATTGTTTTTTAGGCAGATATTCACTGGGTACGGTAAGTTACTCCTAAAGGCCCAGGGGATATAGGCCGAAGTAGGGCCTGCATTGGCTACACGTGTCTGCTAAAAGGGGCGGATCCGTGGAACTTGGAGCAGAAGAAGTTAGTGGAATAACTTTGAGGACTTCCACCGTTACTGTGTTTGGAGCATTTTAGGAAGTTTTCCCCATGTTACAAGGGTCCACAATGGGAGCCAAGTGCACAACACAGGGACGTTCCTCAGTCAGGGTTCAGACAACAGAATTGAGACCGAGGGGGTCAGCTCGGTTGGTAATGTGGGGGAAGTATAGTCCACACACTGAGACCTTTTGTGATGAATGGACACGAATGACTGTGGGGGATAAAGCATCATTTCCTGGGATAGGTAGTTTTGAACCAGAGGTATTGCAGAATTTAAGGGTTAGGATATGTCTGATAAAATCCCAAAAGCAAAGGGTCAGACACACAAACTGTTTAAATTTATGGCAGCAAGAGGGCGATATGCAGAGGGAACTAGCTCACGCAGCCGGTTCCAAACCTAGCAGGAAACTGATGGCAACCGCACCACCACCACCGTATATTATAGGGGAGAAAGTGGCTACAGACAATGGCATACTGGTATATGATAAGAGTAAAGTTGATAAATGTACTAATGCTAACCTGTGCAAGTTGTATCCCATTCTAAACTTCCCTCAGGACTGCGAGCAAGAAGATGAGCCCAGCACGATATCGGCACTCTCTCTAGCAGCCACCATACAAGACACCCAGGTGGGCACGGCCCAACCAGTAAGAGCAGTAGTAAAGGCCCCTAGCGGAGGGATAGGTGAGGTCGTGTCCACAGGTAAGTACGGTACCGTACATTATGCAGAGACAATAGCACCTCAGATTGTAGAGTCAACTCAAAACGATGTAATTGAACTAAATCCTGTCAGGGTGATCGCAGTCCCCAATGGGAGGACTGACGCTCAGGGAGTCACTCCCATCAGGAACATTGCTATGCATTGTCCTTGGTCCCGGACAGAATTGAGGACAATTATATCTGAATTTCCTGATCCCAGAAAGGATATAGTCGCATGCCAGAAGTTTATTAAAGAATTAGGTAATGCCACCGAACCCACCAACAAAGATTGGCGAACAGTGCTACGAGTATGTTTACCTTCCAATATTGACCCCGCAAAATTCATTACTGATTGTAAATTAGACGCAGTAGTACCTCTCACTGATGAGTACACTCAGGAGAACGTACAACAGATCAATCTGCAATTAGGAGTATATTTCCCTATTGTTGTCAAATGGAATAAAATCTTTTGCATAAGACAAAAAGAAGGTGAAACGGCATCTGAATATTTCCATCGAGCACTGCAGGAAATGGCTAGATACACTGGGGTCGAGGACATTAAGGAAAATGTACATCACAGGGAGGTAGCTGTGTCAGTATTAATGGACGGGTTAAAAGACACACTAAGAACCAGGGTACAGACCTCTCTACCAAACTGGAGAGGTATCTCGGTAGCTGCATTGAGAGAGTCCGCTGTCGAGCATGATAGGAACATCATTAGGCACAGGGAGGAACAGGGGGAAAGGCTGATGACAGTAAGTATACAGACTCTTACAGCAAAGCCCCATCAGCCTTCTGTGTAAAAGGGAAGGGCATTATGCCAGCAATTGTAATAGCACACAAAAAGTCAGACCCCCTAGACAAGAACACGAGCAAAGTTATGATACACGTAATTGGGATCAGGGATCACATAGGAAAAATTATGAGCCACACGCAGGGGAAACAAGGAGGTATCCACCTAGGAGGGACTGGCAGGCCTCCGAAAATTCTCAGTTACCCCCCTCACATATTGTACCTGCCAGCGCGCTGCAGGGGGGTCACAATATACAATAGGGGTTGGGCCACGCCTGTAGTCTGCAGCCAGTGAAGTTAATTGCTAGCCTTGGTAATGAACCTGAGGTCACAGTTGATGTAGTTGGTAGATCATTCCTAGTAGATACAGGGGCGGCCAGGTGAACTCTGTGATTTGTCTTCAAAGTTTCCTCTTCATCTTTGACGTTCACCGACAGATTTACAGCTCAAACGTCACATGTCTACTAGTGATGAGCGGGTTCGGTTCCTCGGAATCCGAACCCCCCGAACTTCAGCCTTTTTACACGGGTCCGAGGCCGGTTCGAACCTTCCCGCCTTGCTCGGCTAACCCGAGCGCGCCCGAACGTCATCATCCCGCTGTCGGATTCTCGCGAGGCTCGAATTCTATCGCGAGACTCGGATTCTATATAAGGAGCCGCGCGTCGCCGCCATTTTCACACGTGCATTGAGATTGATAGGGAGAGGACGTGGCTGGCGTCCTCTCCGTTTATAGAGAAGAGAGTAGAGAGTTAGAGACACTATTTAGTATTTACTAATTTTGGGGAGCATATTAGGACTGGAGTACTACTACTTGCTGATAGTGTGACCATTGACCACCAGTTTAATTAATCCGTTCTCTGCCTGAAAAAAAACGATACACAGTGTGACACAGTCACATACCATATCTGTGCTCAGCCTCAGTGTGCTGCATCATCATATGTAATACTGTATATCTGACTGTGCTGAGTGCTCACTGCTCACACTGCTTAATTGTGGGGGAGACTGGGGAGCAGTTAGAGCAGGAGTACATAAATAATATATTTTAAGTACAGTGCACACTTTTGCTGCCAGAGTGCCACACTGCCAGTGTGACTGACCAGTGACCACACTGACCACCAGTATATTGTGATTGTCTGCTTAGGACGGAGTACTACTTGCTGATAGTGTGACCAGTGACCAGTGACCACCACCAGTTTAATTAATCCGTTCTCTGCCTGAAAAAAAAACGATACACAGTGTGACACAGTCACATACCATATCTGTGCTCAGCCCAGTGTGCTGCATCATATGTAATACTGTATATCATTATCTGACTGTGCTGAGTGCTCACTGCTCACACAGCTTAATTGTGGGGGAGACTGGGGAGCAGTTATAGCAGGAGTACATATTTTAAGTACAGTGCACACTTTTGCTGCCAGAGTGCCACTGACCACCAGTATATTGTGATTGTCTGCTGACCACCAGTATATTGTGATTGTCTGCCTCAAAAAGTTAAACACTCGTCGTGTGGTGTTTTTATAAACGCATTCTGCAGACAGTGTCCAGCAGGTCCGTCATTACATAATATATACCTGTCCGGCTGCAGTACTAGTGTGATATATATACATATTTTAATTTTATCTCATTATCATCCAGTCTATATTAGCAGCAGACACAGTACGGTAGTCCACGGCTGTAGCTACCTCTGTGTCGGCAGTCGCTCGTCCATCCATAATTGTATACCACCTACCCGTGGTTTTTTTTTCTATCTTCTTGATACTAGTAGCTTACTTTAGGAGTCTGCAGTGCTGACAGACAGTGTCCAGCAGGTCCGTCATTACATAATATATACCTGTCCGGCTGCAGTACTAGTGTGATATATATATATATATTTTAATTTTATCTCATTATCATCCAGTCTATATTAGCAGCAGACACAGTACGGTAGTCCACGGCTGTAGCTACCTCTGTGTCGGCAGTCGCTCGTCCATCCATAATTGTATACCACCTACCCGTGGTTTTTTTTTCTATCTTCTTGATACTAGTAGCTTACTTTAGGAGTCTGCAGTGCTGACAGACAGTGTCCAGCAGGTCCGTCATTACATAATATATATACCTGTCCGGCTGCAGTACTAGTGTGATATATATATATATATTTTAATTTTATCTCATTATCATCCAGTCTATATTAGCAGCAGACACAGTACGGTAGTCCACGGCTGTAGCTACCTCTGTGTCGGCAGTCGCTCGTCCATCCATAATTGTATACCACATACCCGTGTTTTTTTTTTTCTATCTTCTTGATACTAGTAGCTTACTTTAGGAGTCTGCAGTGCTGACAGACAGTGTCCAGCAGGTCCGTCATTACATAATATATACCTGTCCGGCTGCAGTACTAGTGTGATATATATATATATTTTAATTTTATCTCATTATCATCCAGTCTATATTAGCAGCAGACACAGTACGGTAGTCCACGGCTGTAGCTACCTCTGTGTCGGCAGTCGCTCGTCCATCCATAATTGTATACCACCTACCCGTGGTTTTTTTTTTTTCCTATCTTCTTGATACTAGTAGCTTACTTTAGGAGTCTGCAGTGCTGACAGACAGTGTCCAGCAGGTCCGTCATTACATAATATATACCTGTCCGGCTGCAGTACTAGTGTGATATATATATATTTTAATTTTATCTCATTATCATCCAGTCTATATTAGCAGCAGACACAGTACGGTAGTCCACGGCTGTAGCTACCTCTGTGTCAGCAGTCGCTCGTCATCCATAAGTATACTAGTATCCATCCATCTCCATTGTTTACCTGAGGTGCCTTTTAGTTGTGCCTATTAAAATATGTCGAAACAAAAATGTTGAGGTTCCAAAAATAGGGAAAGATCAAGATCGACTTCCACCTCGTGCTGAAGCTGCTGCCACTAGTCATGGCCGAGACGATGAAATTCCATCAACGTCGTCTGCCAAGGCCAATGCCCAATGTCATAGTACAGAGCATGTAAAATCCAAAACACCAAATATCAGTAAAAAAAGGACTCAAAAATCTAAAATAAAATTGTCGGAGGAGAAGCGTAAACTTGCCAATATGCCATTTACCACACGGAGTGGCAAGGAACGGCTGAGGCCCTGGCCTATGTTCATGGCTAGTGGTTCAGCTTCACATGAGGATGGAAGCGCAACGGAATATGCTGCGCTATATAAGAAACTGTTAATAAATAAATAAATAAATAAGCACTCAGCCTCTCGCTAGAAAAATGAAAAGACTCAAGCTGGCAAAAGCACAGCAAAGAACTGTGCGTTCTTCGAAATCCCAAATCCACAAGGAGAGTCCAATTGTGTCGGTTGCGATGCCTGACCTTCCCAACACTGGACGTGAAGAGCATGCGCCTTCCACCATTTGCACGCCCCCTGCAAGTGCTGGAAGGAGCACCCGCAGTCCAGTTCCTGATAGTCAGATTGAAGATGTCAGTGTTGAAGTACACCAGGATGAGGAGGATATGGGTGTTGCTGGCGCTGGGGAGGAAATTGACAAGGAGGATTCTGATGGTGAGGTGGTTTGTTTAAGTCAGGCACCCGGGGAGACACCTGTTGTCCGTGGGAGGAATATGGCCATTGACATGCCTGGTGAAAATACCAAAAAAATCAGCTCTTCGGTGTGGAAGTATTTCAACAGAAATGCGGACAACATTTGTCAAGCCGTGTGTTGCCTTTGTCAAGCTGTAATAAGTAGGGGTAAGGACGTTAACCACCTCGGAACATCCTCCCTTATACGTCACCTGCAGCACATTCATAATAAGTCAGTGACAAGTTCAAAAACTTTGGGCGACAGCGGAAGCAGTCCACTGACCAGTAAATCCCTTCCTCTTGTAACCAAGCTCACGCAAACCACCCCACCAACTCCCTCAGTGTCAATTTCCTCCTTCCCCAGGAATGCCAATAGTCCTGCAGGCCATGTCACTGGCAATTCTGACGAGTCCTCTCCTGCCTGGGATTCCTCCGATGCATCCTTGCGTGTAACGCCTACTGCTGCTGGCGCTGCTGTTGTTGCTGCTGGGAGTCGATGGTCATCCCAGAGGGGAAGTCGTAAGACCACTTTTACTACTTCCACCAAGCAATTGACTGTCCAACAGTCCTTTGCGAGGAAGATGAAATATCACAGCAGTCATCCTGCTGCAAAGCGGATAACTGAGGCCTTGGCATCCTGGGTGGTGAGAAACGTGGTTCCGGTATCCATCAATACTGCAGAGCCAACTAGAGACTTGTTGGAGGTACTGTGTCCCCGGTACCAAATACCATCTAGGTTCCATTTCTCTAGGCAGGCGATACCGAAAATGTACACAGACCTCAGAAAAAGAGTCACTAGCGTCCTAAAAAATGCAGCTGTACCCAATGTCCACTTAACCACGGACATGTGGACAAGTGGAGCAGGGCAGGGTCAGGACTATATGACTGTGACAGCCCACTGGGTAGATGTATGGACTCCCGCTACAAGAACAGCAGCGGCGGCACCAGTAGCAGCATCTCGCAAACGCCAACTCTTTCCTAGGCAGGCTACGCTTTGTATCACCGGTTTCCAGAATACGCACACAGCTGAAAACCTCTTACGGCAACTGAGGAAGATCATCGCGGAATGGCTTACCCCAATTGGACTCTCCTGTGGATTTGTGGCATCGGACAACGCCAGCAATATTGTGTGTGCATTAAATCTGGGCAAATTCCAGCACGTCCCATGTTTTGCACATACCTTGAATTTGGTGGTGCAGAATTATTTAAAAAACGACAGGGGCGTGCAAGAGATGCTGTCGGTGGCCAGAAGAATTGCGGGACACTTTCGGCGTACAGGCACCACGTACAGAAGACTGGAGCACCACCAAAAACGCCTGAACCTGCCCTGCCATCATCTGAAGCAAGAAGTGGTAACGAGGTGGAATTCAACCCTCTATATGCTTCAGAGGTTGGAGGAGCAGCAAAAGGCCATTCAAGCCTATACAATTGAGCACGATATAGGAGGTGGAATGCACCTGTCTCAAGCGCAGTGGAGAATGATTTCAACGTTGTGCAAGGTTCTGCAACCTTTTGAACTTGCCACACGTGAAGTCAGTTTAGACACTGCCAGCCTGAGTCAGGTCATTCCCCTCATCAGGCTTTTGCAGAAGAAGCTGGAGACATTGAAGGAGGAGCTAACACAGAGCGATTCCGCTAGGCATGTGGGACTTGTGGATGGAGCCCTTAATTCGCTTAACAAGGATTCACGGGTGGTCAATCTGTTGAAATCAGAGCACTACATTTTGGCCACCGTGCTCGATCCTAGATTTAAAACCTACCTTGGATCTCTCTTTCCGGCAGACACAAGTCTGCTGGGGTTCAAAGACCTGCTGGTGAGAAAATTGTCAAGTCAAGCGGAACGCGACATGTCAACATCACCTCCTTCACATTCTCCCGCAACTGGGGGTGCGAGGAAAAGACTCAGAATTCCGAGCCCACCCGCTGGCGGTGATGCAGGGCAGTCTGGAGCGACTGCTGACATCTGGTCCGGACTGAAGGACCTGCCAACGATTACGGACATGTCGTCTACTGGCACTGCATATGATTCTCTCCCCATTGAAAGAATGGTGGAGGATTATATGAGTGACCGCATCCAAGTAGGCACGTCAGACAGTCCGTACTTATACTGGCAGGAAAAAGAGGCAATTTGGAGGCCCTTGCACAAACTGGCTTTATTCTACCTAAGTTGCCCTCCCACAAGTGTGTACTCCGAAAGAGTGTTTAGTGCCGCCGCTCACCTTGTCAGCAATCGGCGTACGAGGTTACTTCCAGAAAATGTGGAGAAGATGATGTTCATTAAAATGAATTATAATCAATTCCTCCGTGGAGACATTGACCAGCAGCAATTGCCTCCACAAAGTACACAGGGAGCTGAGATGGTGGATTCCAGTGGGGACGAATTGATAATCTGTGAGGAGGGGGATGTACACGGTGATATATCGGAGGATGATGATGAGGTGGACATCTTGCCTCTGTAGAGCCAGTTTGTGCAAGGAGAGATTAATTGCTTCTTTTTTGGTGGGGGTCCAAACCAACCCGTCATTTCAGTCACAGTCGTGTGGCAGACCCTGTCACTGAAATGATGGGTTGGTTAAAGTGTGCATGTCCTGTTTATACAACATAAGGGTGGGTGGGAGGGCCCAAGGACAATTCCATCTTGCACCTCTTTTTTCTTTCATTTTCTTTGCGTCATGTGCTGTTTGGGGAGTGTTTTTTGGAAGGGCCATCCTGCGTGACACTGCAGTGCCACTCCTAGATGGGCCAGGTGTTTGTGTCGGCCACTAGGGTCGCTTAGCTTACTCACACAGCTACCTCATTGCGCCTCTTTTTTTCTTTGCGTCATGTGCTGTTTGGGGAGTGTTTTTTGGAAGGGCCATCCTGCGTGACACTGCAGTGCCACTCCTAGATGGGCCAGGTGTTTGTGTCGGCCACTAGGGTCACTTAGCTTACTCAAACAGCTACCTCATTGCGCCTCTTTTTTTCTTTGCGTCATGTGCTGTTTGGGGAGTGTTTTTTGGAAGGGCCATCCTGCGTGACACTGCAGTGCCACTCCTAGATGGGCCAGGTGTTTGTGTCGGCCACTAGGGTCGCTTATCTTACTCACACAGCTACCTCATTGCGCCTCTTTTTTTCTTTGCATCATGTGCTGTTTGGGGAGTGTTTTTTTGAAGGGCCATCCTGCGTGACACTGCAGTGCCACTCCTAGATGGGCCAGGTGTTTGTGTCGGCCACTAGGGTCGCTTATCTTACTCACACAGCTACCTCATTGCGCCTCTTTTTTTCTTTGCGTCATGTGCTGTTTGGGGAGTGTTTTTTGGAAGGGCCATCCTGCGTGACACTGCAGTGCCACTCCTAGATGTGCCAGGTGTTTGTGTCGGCCACTAGGGTCGCTTAGCTTACTCACACAGCTACCTCATTGCGCCTCTTTTTTTCTTTGCGTCATGTGCTGTTTGGGGAGTGTTTTTTGGAAGGGCCATCCTGCGTGACACTGCAGTGCCACTCCTAGATGGGCCAGGTGTTTGTGTCGGCCACTAGGGTCGCTTAGCTTACTCACACAGCTACCTCATTGCGCCTCTTTTTTTCTTTGCGTCATGTGCTGTTTGGGGAGTGTTTTTTGGAAGGGCCATCCTGCGTGACACTGCAGTGCCACTCCTAGATGGGCCAGGTGTTTGTGTCGGCCACTAGGGTCACTTAGCTTACTCAAACAGCTACCTCATTGCGCCTCTTTTTTTCTTTGCGTCATGTGCTGTTTGGGGAGTGTTTTTTGGAAGGGCCATCCTGCGTGACACTGCAGTGCCACTCCTAGATGGGCCAGGTGTTTGTGTCGGCCACTAGGGTCGCTTATCTTACTCACACAGCTACCTCATTGCGCCTCTTTTTTTCTTTGCATCATGTGCTGTTTGGGGAGTGTTTTTTTGAAGGGCCATCCTGCGTGACACTGCAGTGCCACTCCTAGATGGGCCAGGTGTTTGTGTCGGCCACTAGGGTCGCTTATCTTACTCACACAGCTACCTCATTGCGCCTCTTTTTTTCTTTGCGTCATGTGCTGTTTGGGGAGTGTTTTTTGGAAGGGCCATCCTGCGTGACACTGCAGTGCCACTCCTAGATGTGCCAGGTGTTTGTGTCGGCCACTAGGGTCGCTTAGCTTACTCACACAGCTACCTCATTGCGCCTCTTTTTTTCTTTGCGTCATGTGCTGTTTGGGGAGTGTTTTTTGGAAGGGCCATCCTGCGTGACACTGCAGTGCCACTCCTAGATGGGCCAGGTGTTTGTGTCGGCCACTAGGGTCGCTTATCTTACTCACACAGCTACCTCATTGCGCCTCTTTTTATCTTTGCGTCATGTGCTGTTTGGGGAGTGTTTTTTGGAAGGGCCATCCTGCGTGACACTGCAGTGCCACTCCTAGATGGGCCAGGTGTTTGTGTCGGCCACTAGGGTCGCTTATCTTACTCACACAGCTACCTCATTGCGCCTCTTTTTTTCTTTGCGTCATGTGCTGTTTGGGGAGTGTTTTTTGGAAGGGCCATCCTGCGTGACACTGCAGTGCCACTCCTAGATGGGCCAGGTGTTTGTGTCGGCCACTAGGGTCGCTTAGCTTACTCACACAGCTACCTCATTGCGCCTCTTTTTTTCTTTGCGTCATGTGCTGTTTGGGGAGTGTTTTTTGGAAGGGCCATCCTGCGTGACACTGCAGTGCCACTCCTAGATGGGCCAGGTGTTTGTGTCGGCCACTAGGGTCGCTTAGCTTACTCACACAGCTACCTCATTGCGCCTCTTTTTTTCTTTGCGTCATGTGCTGTTTGGGGAGTGTTTTTTGGAAGGGACATCCTGCGTGACACTGCAGTGCCACTCCTAGATGGGCCAGGTGTTTGTGTCGGCCACTTGGGTCGCTTAGCTTAGTCATCCAGCGACCTCGGTGCAAATTTTAGGACTAAAAATAATATTGTGAGGTGTGAGGTGTTCAGAATAGACTGAAAATGAGTGGAAATTATGGTTTTTGAGGTTAATAATACTTTGGGATCAAAATGACCCCCAAATTCTATGATTTAAGCTGTTTTTTAGGGTTTTTTGAAAAAAACACCCGAATCCAAAACACACCCGAATCCGACAAAAAAAATTCGGTGAGGTTTTGCCAAAACGCGGTCGAACCCAAAACACGGCCGCGGAACCGAACCCAAAACCAAAACACAAAACCCGAAAAATTTCAAGTGCACATCTCTAATGTCTACTCGGTCTTTTCAGAGGTCTGCCCAAACCCAGTATATCTCACCAGCATCACTGTGCCTGGCCATGCACAAAGGGTAGAGAGTGGAAATACTGGTGAAGGGAGACTGTGCATAGATACCGATAGACATGATGGTGTGACAGCCTGATGGTGAAAGCAAATCTGACAAATTTTCTTTTTATTATTTTCTCTCTCTCTTTTTCACTTTCCACAGATGGTTTACTGCACATAACTGATAATACACAACAGTTAAACAGATTTATGTGTCCACAGAAAGGTCGCTGACTCGGAGAGAACATCGTATCACTGGAGTGTCTGTTCCGGGAAGGCTGAGAGGCAGGACTGTTGTCACAGCACCTGAGCGCGGAGAACAACAAGACCAGAGGCGATTGTCGCACCAGTTTTCTTTTTCCTTTTTATTATTTTCTACATCTCCCATTACCCTCCTTTCCTCCCCCTTCTTGTTCCCTTTCTCTCCCCTTAACAAGATGGACTTACCCCAAGAGACTGCGTTCCGGGTTTTCCTGTTAACCCTGTTGTTGACCAGAACAGTCTGTTTCGGTGAGAGTCCCAGAGAGGTCAAGTAAGGATCTGGAATGGGTTCTGATGGCAAGGACGGATTTGTAGAATACCAAGATCAACACATCACTCGAGCAAAGGCGAGTATCAGAAAACGATCTGGTAGTCAGGGAACTAGGAGGCACTGTGAAGGGTTATTGGCTGAGGAAAATTGCATTTGTAGGAATTGTGAGAACATAGTTGAGGATGGGTGTATCCAGAGATGTCAGTCCAGCCTTAATATCAACATGGACCGTCATCCATTGAGTGATTACCACTCACTAGTGGGTAAGGTCTTAAACCAGACAGAATGCTGGGTGTGCTCACAAGTACCTCAAGGTCAGAGCAAGTCAGGATTAGTACCATACCCTTTAGCAATAAATGAGGTACTCGAATTACGGGGTGGGAGACCGGTGGACAAGAAATTTAATATTTCTAGGCCCCCTAGTTTGAAGCTCCACCAGTATCATGTAGATAGATCCTTAGTGTGTTTCAACATTTCCAATTCCCGAAAGCTGGGAAATTGGGAGGTGACATGGAATAACCAGACCATGGCATTTTCGCACAGAGCTGATAGGATACCCGTAGACTCTGAACTTATACGCCATATAGCCAACAGTGGAAGGTATTTTCGGTATAGGTATACTCAAGGAAGCAAGACCATGCGGGTTGGAGAAGTATCACCAGGGTACTGTGCGCATATCATACAGCCTGATACGTGTACTGAACAGATGAGAGAACTAGGATTGGGTATTTCACTTGGAAAGTTTGTAATATGGTAATGTCATATTCTGTCCCATATGTTCTCCCCGATGATGCCTATTTCATATGTGGGAGGAAGGCGTATAAGTGTCTTGCCCCAAACTCAGAGGGATTGTGTTACATTGGAAGAGTGTTGCCCGAGGTCATGACCATAACCCATGATAAGATGAAAGATGTTCACCGCAGTGCTCAAGCTCCTTATACTCATACTCATTATGAACACATCAATAAGAGACACCTCATAGATAGGACAGAGCACGTAGCCTCTGATTTGATCCACGAATCCACCGGGATTCAATTCCTTCTCGCATTAGACATCACCCGTACTGCCAGAGGAATTATAAATTATAGGTACATCCATGCGCTAGCGAACCTGATAGATAATATCACTGAGATGTATGACGACACCTTCAGGTATACGGGTAGGGAGTTGCAAGCTTACAAAATGGAACAGATCCAGCACAGAATGGTCCTCAATTATATCACAGCCGTGACGGGTGGGTACTGTGTCACATTGGCTACTCAATATGGTGTGAAGTACTGCACGTATATTACAAACAGCACTGAAGACCCAACCGAGATCATTGATCAAAAGATGGATGATATCTTGCAGTTGAAGTGGGAGTTCCGAAGGAGACACAACCTTACCCTGACTTCTGTGAGTAATGAACTGACTGGCTGGGTCTCATGGTTGAACCCACGCAATTGGTTCTCAGGTTTAGGAGAATGGGCTCAAAATGTCATTATGAGTGTAGGAAAGTTTCTCCTTTGTATCCTGGGAGTCGTCATAATTATTGGTTTGATATTTAGGTGTGTTCGAATTCTAACGCGGCGCAAGCACGGCACAAAATTGATGAGTTTAAGGAGCAGGGGCATTGTTACAGCAGCAGATTTAAATTACGACCCATCTATAGAGACAATGTTATAAGGATTGCAAATGAATTTTATGGCCCGTTTCTTTCACCCGTTTTTCCTCTGTTTCCCCATCAGCAAAAATACACCCACCCGGAAAAAGATTTCAATCAACACCCAAGAATGATTACGCAAATGTTATGTGAATGTATTTTAGATATGTGTCTTATCTTCATCTCTACAACCTTCAGTTAGTGACACACATAGTTGACAGGTGAAATCCACATATATTAGCACTCACATATGTTCCCCCTCCATGTATCATCAACTAAATGTGCACCCCATTTGTTGGAACAAGAAGCCGAAAAGAGCTCGGTAGTGTTTGTTGGCCCACTTACAGACCCTTAATACGGGATAAGAAGGATTTAATGTATACTTCGCAATACCTCAAAGCTTATTTAGAACATATACGGCACGATGATACATGCCCCTCAGACATGGATTCATACATACATGCTTTTACTATCTCACTAGGTCATACATTTCCCACCTACACCTCTCCTCCTACCACCCAATCATCTGTAGATACTGTATTGTATATTTTTCTGTTTAATGTTTAGATAGTGGCAGTTATGGTTGACTGCCAAAGGGTGGACTGTCAAAGTCGAAAAATATTGTAATGCATACATCATGTACTAACCACTCACACATGCCCGCTGCGCGTGCACTTATTCTGCGGTGCGTGCACATATCCGCAATTTGCGTATGATCGCTCCAGCGATCCTGCGCGTGGTATGGGTATTTATGGCAGAGTTTGTGAGCGCATAGAGGGTTATCAAAACATTACATATTTAACCCAAATAGTGCACTTTGTACACATAGCTCCCTTGCACCACATCAGCAAGTATCAACAGTTTAAATGATTCCAGGGCTAAGGGATTCACCTTTGCATGATAGGAAGGGACAGACAAAGGTTATAGGGTGATGTCTAGTATCCAGCTGTAGGGTATTTTAAGGGTAACATTCCGGTGTTGGTTAGAGAAAGATCGTATATTCCTGCGTATAGTTATGTGCAGAAGTAGAATATAGATATAAACTGTATTTACTGTATATTATGTATGCGGCGGGAATCCAGAGGAGACCACCCACAAGAGCAGTTGGGAAAGACATCGCCCACCTTTTCAAATCAACCTATGACCTCTCCTGTAATGTAAAGATGCATCTCTGTGTCCAATAGACAAAGGGATTACAGTGACCATTGTATTGTATATGGAAGTAGTGTATAAAAAGCCTGTTGCTGCCTGGCTGGTCAGAAGACTCTGAACGCTATCTACCTGATGAGCGGAGGACTGGTCCAGGTTGCGCAAGCGAACATTCTCACGTATGTACATTGACTGTATCCATTATTCTGTTGTAGATTTATCTTGTTAGCCTTGTAGTGTATAACTTGTACTGTTATCCCCTTTCAAATAATCCACTGTGGCCTTAGAACCCAGCGGTTAACTACAAATCGGTGTTGTGTCCTCATTTCCCTGCTAGGGTTTTAAGCGTATTACATTATTTAACTATATAAGGTTTAAGTGTATTGATAAGGTGTGTACGCACTGCGGGTACTTAATACCGTCAGCGCTGCGTAAGGTTTAAGGTGTAACATCATTGCAGTGCTTTGCAACACAAGGTTTAGAGTGTAAGAATATCATTGCATTGCATTACTAATAAGGTTTAAAGTTTATCAAGAGTGTGTGCGCGCGATGTGCGTTCTTTGTACACCCAGCGCAGCGTGTGTACGCTAAGTGTGTACACGGTACGGGACTCTGTACGCAAATAGCGTGCGAAGTGCGTAGCGTGTATATTAAAGGTTTGGCAGCAGCGGCTCCATGGTAAAAGTGTATTTAGAGGTATAGCTTTATGTTTTAAGATAATATCGACATTATCAAGAGATTACATAGGGGGTCATTCAGACCCGATCGCACGCTGCCTTTTTTTGCAGCAGTGTGATCGGGTCTGAACAGCGCATGCGTAAGGACCGCAATGCGCAGGCACAACTGCTGCCGGCGATGGCCATCGCAGGGCAGTGACAAAAAGAACAAAGAACGCGTTTGCAGCGATGAATGCAAGAAGATTGACAGGAAGAGGCCATCCGGGGGTGTCAACTCGCCTTTTTCTGGCAGTGTCCAGGAAAACGCAGATATGGCCAGCCGTTTCCAGGGAGGGTTCCTGACGTCAGCTACAGCAAGGATCATCTCAGCGGCTGTGTAAGTCTGGAGCTGTTCAGAGACTGCACAAACTTCTTGCTTGTGCAGCTCTCTGCAAAAGCGAATGCACCACTGCAAAGCCATTACCCCCTCCCCTGTAGGCGGCGATTACCTGGTTACAGCAGTGCAAAATATAGCCTGCGTACGACCAGGTCTGAATTACGCCCATTGTTGTATATGATTCGAGCTTCAATAGCATGTTTTACTGATTTACACAGCTACCTGAGAAGACCTTGGAAAAGGAATTCAGAGGCTGCACAAGGTTGGTTGCTTGGTAGGACTGATGCGAGGTCTGCCTATTGCAGAAGGAAAGTCCACTGTGTTTGAAGATTAGGCAGGACAACATCAACATCCAATAGCACAGAAAGACAGGTAGCGCACAGGTGGATATGCTCCAGGAGTTGCTGAGAATGCCACCAGTCCCTCTCTCCAGTGACCAGTTGCAGCACACATGCACACTGTATCTATTCACTGCTTGCTTTGCTATATAAATGAAAAAAATGTGACTGGATATATGTAATTGGCATATGAAAGAGGACATGCTTAGGAGCACTGAAACAGACTGGAATTTGCAACTAAACAATAAATACATTTTGCATGACAACATATCATTTTTTAATCAAAAGCATACAAATGGAGCCACGCTAATCATGGCTCCGTCTGTGCCTGGACGCGCTCGCATAGGCGTGTCCATTGCAGCATCTGTGACGTGCACCATGCACTACAATGGGAGCATATCTGTGCACTCCCGTAGCGGGGCTAGGCACCAGATCACCTAGTCCCGCCAAGAGTGCACGTTTGCGATGGAGCCGCACTAAATGAGCACAGCACCATCTGTATTACAGTGGGTGAATGGGGCGTAAATGAATTGGCATTAAGAGAGAACATTATAATAGGGGGGTATATGAAGCCATAGGATCACAAAGTAATATTGCTGGGGACAATAGTAATGACAGTCACAATCCTGGCTGAATTTCTTATGTTCTGTGACTTACCTCAGGATATTCTGCAAACATGCATCTGCTTCGCATAATAACTGCAGTTTAATTATTAACTGATCAGCACCTGAGTAGAAATCCCTCTGTGTAATTGCCAAGATCCAGTGTTCAGCAACTGGGATTTCTGTTCATCACACCCAGCTGGCAGTAAAGTCTGTACAGGCCTCAATCCACATCAGAGCCTAAGCCTGGAGTACTGCTGTTACAAGTCCTGATCACCTAACTACAGTGCAGCCAATCATGTGACTGTCTGAGCTTCCCTGCACCACCTGATTCCATTCAGCCTATCCCAGTTAACCCAGGCGTTTATCTTCCAGCCTCTGGCTCTCAGGAATCATCAGTACAACAGTCTCTATCCAGGAAGTAACAGCTCTGTGCTGAGCTCCTCATTCCAGTGACTTTGTATGATCCAGTCCGTTCCGATTCCACTATGGCTACCATTGTTATTTGGACTCTGCCTTTCTTCAATGCTAACATTCCAGATCCAACCCGGTGAGCACTCCAGTCTGTTCCGATTCCACCCGGCTACCGTTATTTGAACTGTTCTTCAATGCTATCATGTTAATATTCCGGCTCAAGTCCAGTGAGCACTCCAGTCCATTCCAGTTCCATTCCAGATGCTATTATATTTGAACTGTGTCGTTCTTCAATACTACCAGTGTTAATATTCCGGATCAAGCCCGTTGAGCACTCCAGTTAATTCCAGTTCCATTCCGGATGACATTGTTATTTGAACTTTGTCATTCTTCAATACTACCAGTGTTAACATTCAGGATCAAGCCCGGTGAGCACGTTAGTCCGTTCCGGTTCCATTCCAGATATTACTGTTATTGAACTGTGTCTTTCTTCAATACTGCCAGTGTCCAGATTCCAGATCAAGCCAGGTCAGCACTACAGTCCATTCCGGATTCATTCTGGATATTATAGTTATTTGAACTTTGTCTTCTTCAGTCCAATCTAGTTTCATTCCGGATATTATTGTTATTTGAACTTTGTCTTTCTCTTACGTTCTAGAGGATGCTGGGGTACATTTTAGTACCGTGGGGTATAGACGGTTCCGCAGGAGCCTTCGGCACTTTAAGACTTTTCAACAGTGTGAACTGGCTCCTCCCTCTATGCCCCTCCTCCAGACCTCAGTTTAGAAAATGTGCCCGGGAGACTGGCTGCACATCAGTGAAGCTCTACTGAGTTTGGCTGAAAAATACTTTATGTTTTTTATTTTACAGGGAAGCTGCTGGCAACAGTTTCCCTGCTTCGTGGGACTTAGGGGGGAAGTAGGAACCAACTTCTCAGTTAGTTTAATGGTTCAGCTTCCGCTGACAGGACACCATTAGCTCCTGAAGGGTACTGAACACAGCCCTAGCCTGGCTGCTGCTCACTCCAGCAGCACTTCCGCCACCCCCTAGCAGAGCCAGAAGTCAGAAGACTGGTGAGTATTAACCGGAGACCTGCAGAGAGGGGCCCTCTGGTCATCATGGCGGCACGCTGCGCAACAACATGTCTCTCAGCACAGGGTGCAGGGCGCGCGGGGGGCGGGTGCGCTCTGAGGGACATGATAAATCCTTACTCTCACTAGCAAAATGTACATACATGTGAGCCGCTGATGTACACTACCCCCGCCAGTATAAATATTACTGTGGCTGAACCGCGCCATTACAGGGGGCGAGGCTTCACCTCAGAATTGCTTGGAACACTCATTTGGCGCCATTTTCTCCTCACAGAGACGCCGGAGCGCTGATCCTACAGGCTGCTTCTCCTCACCCATCGCTGATACAAGTACCAGGGTGTTATAGAAGGGGAGGGGAGCACATAAATTATTGAAGTCTGCGGGCTTCACATTGGATATAAAGCGCTGTTTTGGTATATATGTATATTTATTGTATGTAATACATATAAGGCGCGTGGTGTGAACTGGCAATTCCCTCTGTGTCCCTCTGACAGACGTTAGTGTAGGTCTGTCCCCATTAGCTCCCATTTGTGTGAGTGGTGTGACTGTAAAAGCGTGTATCATGTCTAGAGAAAGTAGTTTCCCAGAGGAACCCATTTTGGAGGCACAAGAGTGTTCTGAGCCTGTGTGGGTGAGAAAGCTGCATAGTAATATGGCTAAACTAGCAAGGAAATTCTCTGAGTCTGAAGAACAAACAAAGCATTGGAGACAGTCTGTGGAAGATGCTTTATTTGCTGATTCACCTACAACGTCCACTCGGGACCCCTCCAGTTCCCAGAAAAGGTCCCTGGCCCAAATTATGCAAAGGGACACTGACACAGATTCCGACACTGATGTCGACACTGGGTATTTGAGCGGGGTCGATCCCAAACTGGCTAAGAGCATTCAATGTATGATAGTGGCTATAAAAGAAGTGTTGTAATTTCCTGACACAACACCTCCACCTGAGGAAAAAGATTATTTTAAATTAAATAAAAAAACAGGTTGTGACTTTTCCTCCGTCTAAGGACTTAAATGCCTTTTTTGAGGAACCCTGGGCTAACCCAGAAAATAAATCTGTTATCCCTAAAAGGTTGTGGGTAGAATACCCTTTCCCTGAAGAGGATAGGCGTAAGTGGGAGTCACCCCCAATGATAGACATCTCAGTCTCAAGGTTGTCAAAGAAAATCATTTTACCTGCCCCAGCGTCAGCTTAATTGAAAAAACCTGCTGACCGCAAATTAGAGACGACTTTAAAGTCCATCTATGTTGCTACGGGTACATTACTCAGGCCCACAATTGCTTCTGCGTGGGTAGGTAACGCAGTTGAAAAGTGGCCAGATAACTTGATTGTTAATATTGACACGGTCGATAAGGATGACATGCTGCAAATTCTAGGTCATATCAAAGACTCTGCAGGTTACTTGGTTGAGGCTATGAAGGACGTAGGCTTACTGGGCTCACGGGCCTCTGCTATGGCGATTGGATCCGTCAATGGAATGCTGACGCAGAATCCAAAAGAAATATTGAGGTGCTCCCTTACAATGGTGAGGCCCTCTTTGGAGAGAAACTAGATGCCATGATATCAACTACTACATCTGGCAAGTCAGCATTTCTGCCGTCGGCAGCTGCACCGGCTAACAAACTATATAATTCTCATACTATGCCATACTTTCGGCCCAACAAATACAAAAAGGCTAAAACTACCCTTTTTTCACAAGAAAGGGGAGAGTAAAAGGTCGAAAACCTACAACACCCTCAGGCTCCTAGGAGCAGAAATCAGCAACTACTTCTGCAAAAGCCACAGCATGATGATGGGGCTCCTCTGTGGGAGTGCGATCGGGTCGGAGCACGTCTACTATTTTTCAGCCAGGTCTGGCTTCGCTCAGACCTGGATCCTTGGATTTTACAGATAATGGGGGTAATTCCAAGTTGATCGCAGCAGGAAATTTTTTAGCAGTTGGGCAAAACCATGTGGACTGCAGGGGAGGCAGATATAACATGTGCAGAGAGAGATAGATTTGGGTGTGGTGAGTTCAATCTGCAATCTAAATTGCAGTGTAAAAATAAAGCAGCCAGTATTTACCCTGCACAGAAACAAAATAACCCACCCAAATCTAACTCTCTCTGCAAATGTTATATCTGCCTCCCTGCAGTGCACATGGTTTTGCCCAACTGCTAAAAAATTTCCTGCTGCGATCAACTTGGAATTACCCCCATGATCCCAAGGTTACAAGTTGGAATTTCAAGACCTTCCCCATGCCGATTTTTCAAATCAGCCTTGCCAGTTTCCGCTCAAGACAGCTCAAATGTTCTGAACTCAATACACAAATTGTGTCAAGACAAAGTAATTGCCTTGATTCCTGCCAAACAAAGGAACCAAGGCTTTTATTCAAGCCTGTTTGTGGTACCGAAGCTAGATGGCTCGGTCAGACCGATTTTAAACCTAAAATCTCTGAATCTCTATTTGAAAAGATTCAAATTCAAGATGGAATCCTTGAGAGCAGTGATTTCCAGCTTGGAAGAAAAGGAATTTCTGGTGTCAGTGGACATCAAGGATGCTTACTTGCATATCCCCACTTACCCGCCACATCAAGCATACCTGAGGATTGCCACTACCAATTCCAGACATTACCGTTCGGGCTCTCCGCGGCTCCAAGAATATTCACCAAGGTGATGGCAGAGATGATGGTTCTCCTTCACAAACAAGGAGTCAACATAATTCCATACTTGGACGATCTCCTCATAAAAGCGAGATCCAGGGACAAGCTACTCCAGAACATAGCATTATCCCTGAAGGTGCTTCAACAGCACGGTTGGATCATCAACTTTCCAAAATCCCAGTTGGAACCGACAATAAGATTATCATTTTTGGGAATGATACTGGACACCGAGGTATAGAGAATATTTCTACCGGTGGAAAAGGCTCAGGAGATCCAGAGCATGGTCAAACAACTTTTGAGACCAAGAACAGTATCAATTCATCAGTGCATTCGCCTGTTGGGGAAAATGGTAGCGGCTTACGAGGCGCTACAATATGGCCGTTTCCATGCCAGGGTATTCCAGTGGGACCTACTGGACAAGTGGTCAGGGTCGCATCTCCACATGCATCAAAGGATAATCTTGTCAGCGAAAGCCAGAATCTCGTTCCTGTGGTGGCTACAAATTTCTTACCTCCTGGAGGGACGCAGGTTCGGGATTCAGGCTTGGATCCTGGTGACCATGGATGCAAGTCTCCGAGGATGGGGAGCAGTCACGCAAGGAGAAAGCTTCCAAGGAAGATGGTCAAGTCAAGAAACTCGCCTTCACATAAACATTCTGGAGTTGAGAGCTGTGTACAACAGCCTTCATCAAGCGGCACACCTTCTTCAAGGTCACCCCATACAGATCCAGTCAGACAATGTAACGGCAGTAGCTTACATAAACCGTAAAGGCGGAACAAAAAGCAGGGCAGCAATGGCAGAGGTGACAAAGATACTCCTATGGGCAGAAAGACACACAAAAGCTCTGTCTGCAATTTTCATTCCGGGAGAGGACAACTGGGAAGCAGAGTTCCTCAGCAGACACAACCTCCATCCAGGAGAATGGGGCCTCCACCCAGAAGTCTTTGAGGAGGTAACAAGTCGTTGGGGCATTCCTCAAGTGGACATGATGGCATCTCGTTTCAACAAGAAGCTTCCAACATATTGTTCCAGGTTGAGAGACCCACAAGCAATAGCAGTGGATGCACTGGTGACGCAGTGGGTGTTTCAGTCGGTGTATCTGTTCCCTCCACTTCCACTTGTTCCAAAGGTTCTCAAGATCATCAGAAGAACAAGAGTTCGAGCAATTCTCATTGCTCCAGACTGGCCAAGGAGGGCCTGGTATCCAGATCTTCAGGAGTTACTACTGGAAGATCCTCGGCCTTTTCCTCTTCGTGAGGACCTGCTTCAGCAGGGGCCGTTAGTTTATCAGGACTTACCGCAGCTGCGTTTGACGGCATGGCTGTTGTAAGGGTATTCCCAATTAAGTAATTCCCACACTTACTCTGGCCAGGAAAGGGGTAACGTCCAAACATTACCATTGTATTTGGAGAAAATATATATCTTGGTGTGAATCCAAGAAGTCTCCGCCAGTGGAGTTTCAATTAGGACGTCTTCTCCTATTTCTACAGGCGGGTGTGGATGCTGGATTGAGATTAGGATCTATCAAGGTTCAGATTTCGGCCAGTTTTTTTTTCAGAAACAATTGGCTTCTCTTCCTGAGGTCCAGACGTTTGTGAAAGGGGTTCTGTGCATCCAACCTCCCTTTGTGCCTCCTGCGGTGCCATGGGATCTTAATGTGGTGTTGCAGTTCCTTAAATCAGACTGGTTTGAGCCTCTATAAGATGTAGAGTTGAAGTTTCTCACTTGGAAAGTGGTCATGCTATTGGCCTTGGCCTCAGGCAGACGGGTGTCTGAGTTAGGAGCTCTCACACACAAGATTCCTTATTTAATATTTAATGAAGATAGGGCTGAACTAAGAACACGTCAGCATTTTCTTCCGAAGAGTTGTCTTCTTTTCATTTCAACCAACCAGTGGTGGTGCCAGTGGTTTCTGACACCTTAGCCATCTCAAAATCCTTGGATGTCATCAGAGCATTGAGGATTTGTGTTGCAAGAATGGCTAGGATAAGGAAAACAGAATCTTTGTTTGTCCTCTATGACCCCAACAAGATTGGGGGTCCTGCTTCTAAGCAGACTATTGCGCGCTGGATCAGGGGTACCATTCAGCACGCTCATTCCACGGCAGGATTGCCATGACCGACTTCGGTAAAAGCCCACTCTACAAGGAAAGTGGGTTCGTTCTGGGTGGCTGCCCGGGGTGTCTCGGCTTTACAAATCTGCCTAGCTGCTATTTGGTCAGGGGCAAACACGTTTGCTAAGTTTTATAAGTTTGACACCTTAGCTGCTGACGACCTATGGTTTGGTCAGTCAGTTCTGCAGGAACATTAGCACTTTCCTGCCCGTACTGGGAGCTTTGGGACAGCCCCATGGTACTAAAATGGACCCCAGCATCCTCTAGGACGTATGAGAAAAGTGCTAATTTTTCATGTTGATTACGTTTATCTTTTTGCACATTTTTTCATGTGTTCAGTTGTTAACAGCTGTTGCTGTTGCGTTATGCATGCTGGTTGGCATGACTTATGTGAAAGGCCATGTTAGCCGACATGTTGTTTATGGATGGTGTGAGCTGGTGTGAATCTCGCCACAAGTTTAATAGTAATAGTAATTCCTCTCTCGATAATGTCCGTCTCCTCGGGCACAGTTCCTATACTGAGGTCTGGAGGAGGGGCATAGAGGGAGAGCCAGTTCACACTGTTGAAAAGTCTTAAAGTGCCGTAGGCTCCTGCGGAACCGTCTACACCCCCATGGTACTAAAATGGACCCCAGCATCCTCTACGGACTACGAGAAAAGGATAAACCGGCAGGAAATTAAAATCCTATTTTTCAGTCCAATCCAGTTATCATTTTTTGTGGCTAACTGGTATCCTCTGTCATCATACAGTATCTACAGTGAATGTTGTTCTTTAATAAAAGCTTAATTTATTATTATACAGTATCTACAGTGGATGTTGTTCTTTAATAAAAGCTTAATTTATTATTATATCTACCTCTGGGTTTGTCACTGCTAGGACACCAATGATTCTTTCAACTTCATGCATCATACCTGGTTAAAGTCTCCTCAATTCATCTATGCTTCCTCTGTGTTAGCTCCATCCACAAATGCCTGGCCAAACCGAACCCAACCCTCAGACTTGACAGTTTGTACTGACCAAATGTACCCAATCAAGAATCAAGCTTCTCCTGCAGGACCAGTCCAATACCTGGCAGCACGCCTTGAACATCAGGAGGTTGAACTGCCTCGGGTTACCCAGTCTCTGCAAGAACTGTCCAGATAGCTGGATATTATTTAATCATCATTCCATGGCTCTGAAGTTTCCAGTACGCCAACACAGTTTCCTTTGGCGTCATCCCCAGTTGCTGCTCTGTCAGTTTCCATTGAATGCTTTAACCTTTCAGTTCAAGACAGTGCATCTCCTCACCAGTCAAAAATGTCTCTGGTTAACTCCATTTCTGTTCCTACGAGTGATTCCCAAGCTCCAAGTTCACAGAATTCATCCACTGCTCCATCACCTGTTTATTTTGACGGAGAGTTGGAACAGTATCACGCATTGGTAAATTAATACCTTGCCATCATGAAGTCTAATTTATCATCTGATATTACTCCTGCCAATATTGCAAAATACCTTTTCATGTCCTTTAAACAGACACACTCTAGAGTGGGCTAATTCACTTATCAAGTCTAAGGAGCCTTTACTTCAGGACTTGTTGACCTTCAGTGATGCTGTAATTAAAAAGTTTACTCCAAAAATGTTGAATTATTCTTCTACCAAGAGAGTTTCTAGCTCCCTGCCCTCATCCAAGTACCATCAATTTACTCTAAAAGAGGCTCCATCTCATTCTTCTGGGAATAATTCCAAAGTTCTTACTCATTGGCATAAGGATGTGTTGGCTGCCTTGCCAGAAGTTGAGAGCAATCCACAAATTACACCTGACACTCATCTTCAGATATCTGATTCAATTGAACTCTGACATTTTTGTAAAAGACATTCCTTTTGAGGGGATGACCTCCTCTGTCCCTCATTCCCAGTCCTCACGTTTTCCCTGTGGTTCATAAATTTGAATATTTAATTGTCCCGATTATTTCAGAATGTCTCAGTAATACTCCTGAAATCTCTGCTTCTACCTCAATGAAAGCCTTCCCTCAGTCTGCTGAGACCAAAGACGCGACAGCTGCCAATTTCCTTAGGACTAAGTACTTCCCTCTTGCACCAAGTAAAGATAAGTTCCAGAGTAATCCTCAGTCTAGACTTTCTAAAGAGAAACGCAGGTATCGCATGCAGTTTCTATTGTGGGGGTTCTGATCACTTTATTAAAGACTGTTCTCTCCGTAAGCCAAGGAAGTGTGTTAGATCTCCACATCACAGTATTCGTAAATTCAATCCTTCCTATGTGGAATCTTCAGCTCCTTCTGATCCGGTCGTCAAGAACAATAAGAAGGTTGAGCAAAGAAAAACCCAAGTCTACGATTGGGGTCCTGTGACCAGGAGCCCCAATTCCAATACTGAGAAGCAAAATATATTAAATAAGACTATCATCACTAAAGAGATGTCAAATTCTGCAGCCCAAGGAGGGGCATCTGTTTCTGCAGCCCGAGGAGGAGTGTCCAAACTTTCAGTGCAAATAAGGGTGTTAGACTCTGCAGCCTCTGAGGAGGCATTTGCTTTGCTGGCTCCGGGAGGGGTATCCAATGTTCAAGCTCTAGTAGGGGCATATGAGTCTTCTTCTAAAAAAGGAGGTCCTGATCTGTTAACCCCAGGAGAGGTGCTGGAGTTATCAACCCTAAGAAAAATGTCTGACTTGTCAACCCCAGGAGGTGTCTCCCGACTTTCAGCCTCAAGGGGTGTATCCAGGGCCAAGATCCCAGCTGGAGACTGTCTGAGCTCCCCTGCACCACCTGATTCCATTCAGCCTATCGCAGTTAACCCAGGGGTTTATCTTCCAGTCTCTGGCTCTCAGGAATCGTCAGTACACTAGTCTCTATTCAGCAATTAACAGCTCTGTGCTGAGCTCCTCATTCCAGTGACTTTGTATGATCCAGTCAGTTCTGATTCCACTCCGGCTACCATTGTTATTCGGATTCTGCCTTTCTTCAATGCTAACTTTCCGGATCTAGCCTGGTGAGTATTCCAGTCTGTTCCGATTCCACTCCGGCTACCACTGTTATTTGAACTGTGTCTTTCTCCAACACTATCAGTGTTAATATTCCGGATCAAGCTTGGTCAGCACTCCAGTCCATTCCGGATGCTATTATATTTGAACTGTGTCATTCTTTAATGCTATCAATGTGAATATTCCTGATCAAGCCCAGTGAGCACTCCAGTCAATTCCGGTTCCATTCCCGATGCCATTGTTATTTGAACTGTGTCGTTCTTCAACACTACCAGTGTTAAGATTCCGGATCAAGCCCGGTGAGCACTTTAGTCTATTCCGATTCCATTCCGGATACTACTGTTATTTAACTGTCTTTATTCAATACTAACAGCAGACAGAGAGGGGGGGAGGGGGTGCTTCCCCCCCCCCCCCCCATGATATCCCACAAGCACACAAAAAATTACCTGTAACCATACCTGAACCTATCTGGTAATAGAATTTCAGAGAAATTGGTCACATGCATTTGCAAAGACATGTTTAGCTGCTGGCAGCATCGACTTCTCCGATATCAGCAGTCCTAACCCTACATAAGTGCCCACATAGGGCCATGTGATTTGTTTACAAATTAGCTCTAGTAAGGCCTCATGATAAAGGCTCATACTACAGCGCATCCAGACAAAGGGCTAGCATACCTGGGAGCCACCCCCAGGATCTCCCATGAGCACTACAAGGAACAGTACGTGTTAGGACTGCGTATATCGGAGAAGCCTTGAAGCGGCCAGCAGCTAAACATGTCTTTGCAAATGCATGTTACCAATTTATCTGAAAGTCTATTACCAGATAGGTTCAGGTATGGTTACAGGTCATTTTTAGTGTGCTGGGGGGATATCAGTGGGAGAAAAAGCACCCCTCCTCTCTGCTGTTTGTTTGTGACCTCTCCCCTTTTCTAGCACCGGATATATAATTATCTCCAGGAATGATTGAGCAGCTACCACTGTTTGTCTTTCTTCAATACTGCCAGTGTCAAAATTCCGGATCAAGCCCAGTCAGCACTACAGTCTGTTCCGGATTCATTCTGGATATTACAGTTATTTTAACTTTGACTTCTTCAGTCCAATCTAGTTTTATTCCGGATATTATTGTTATTTGAACTTTGTCTTTTCAGTCCAATCCAGTTTCATTTCAGTTATCATTTTTGTGGCTAACCTGGTATCTTCTGTCATCATACAGTATCTACTGTGAATCATGGATGTTGTTCTTTAATAAAAGCCTCATTTATTATTGTATCTACCTCTGGCTTTGTCACTGCTAGAACACCAACGATTCTTTCAAGTACATGCATCAAACCTGGTTAAAGTCTCCTCAATTCATTTATGCTCCCTCTATGTCAGCTCCATCCACAAACGCCTGGCCAAACCAAACCCAAATCTCAGGCATGGCAGACAGATAATAATAGGAGGAGCAGAGGCTAGCATACATGTGAGAGGGGGCACACAGCAGGTAATAACACATAGGGGTACCCTGCCTTGAAGTTACCTTGAAAAAGCACTATGTGAAACGTGCACATCGGCCTTTATATGTGGCACTTCTATATCCACTCACTCACTGTGAAATTTAACAATATGATACAATGAAATTTGCACATGCATGCAGAGGAGGTTTATACTGGCAACATTAGAGAGGCACATTCCAGTTAGGACTCTTTTTCCACAGATATTTACTGTGCAATAGAGCCCTGTCTTATACAGACGGCCAGTCAGTTTTAACTTGTGCTATAGACACAGATGCAGCAGCAACATTATAGGAGCCAGGTGTCAGTGATTTAGATAACGCTATTGCTGGGAGAATTTTGTCTACAATAATATAATTTAAATAAATGAAACTGAAATAAACATGACTGATACTATATGCAGCTATAAATACTTTCTGTTAACAAGAAGGCACAAGGAAAACTGTTTAAACAAGATAATTTGTTTTTTCTAATAATACAATTTGTGGAAATCACTTCAAGTCTATTAATAATAATCCTCTTTTGATTTACATTAGCTATTATCAGCAGCCCATCTTGGATTTATACTGTCGCAGTGTATAAAAGTATTGTTACTCTATGGGAAATTTGCATTTGAATAAGAATAGAGTGAATGTTACAAGTCATTATAATACCAATCCCGTTATGAGCAACAACAGCTGTTACAAATTGGAATGCTCTTGGGATCATATTGAAACTATGTTTAAATATACAGTAATATTACATCAACTTCTGTATCATTATACAGTGTTCATGAAGATTACATTCATACCTAATTGAAATAAAACTTTCTCTATAGCTAGTATTATTCAGTGCAAGTTATAAGCAAATGAGAACTGTTTCTTTGATATTAGGTAACCAACGAGAGATATAAACATACACACACTATATATACACTGCTCAAAAAAATAAAGGGAACACTTAAACAACACAATGTAACAGAGCCGGCCATAGGCATAGGCAAACTAGGCAATTGCCTAGGGGCATCATCAGCTGCTGCTGATTAAAATGATATGCGGCATGCTTATATTCTGTATGTAGCATTTCATATGCAGATACAGCCACAGTCTCACACAGTATATTGGCATGCTGCATATCAGTTTAATCAGCAGAAGCTGCTTGTGCATCCTAGCCAAATAGCAATGCATTTTCATAAAAAAAAAAGGTGCCCGACGTTAGCATTGATGCAAGATTTGTGAGGACACATCTGTATCCAAGCACAGGCAGAGGTCACAGTGTTAGTGGAAGTGTGAGTGCTGTGTGCATGGGAGTGGGTTGGTTGTGCAGTAGTGTTCAGAATATGTGTAAGGAGCATTATGTGTGTCATGTAAAAATGCTTTAATAATGTGCAACATATGTGTAAAGGGCCACTATGTGTGTCATTATGTGTATAAGGGCATTAATAATGTGCGGCATATGTGTAACAGGGTACTAGTGTATGTGTGTCATTATGTGTATAGGGGCACTAATAATGTGCAGCAAATGTGTAGGGGGCACTATGTGTGTCATTATGTGTATAAGGGCATTAATAATGTGCGGCATATGTGTAAGGGACATTATGTGTAAAAGGGCATTAATAAAGGTTGTCATAATGTGTAAGGTGCATTATGTTTATAAGGACATTAATGTGTCTCATATGTGTAAGGGGCATTACTGTGTGGAATTGTATATAAATGCATTACTAATGTGTGGCATTATGTGTATAAGGTGCTCTACTATGTGGCGTTGCATATAGAAAGGGCACTACTGTGTCATCTTATGTGAATAAAGAGCAATAAGGTGTGGTGTAATGTGAATAAGGAGAAATTCAGTGTGATGTAATGTGAATAAGGGGCTCTAATGTGAGGAGTAACGTTTATAAGGTAAAGTGATACTACTGTGGGATGTAATATGAATTATGGTCACTATCGCAAGATAAAATGTGAATAAAGTTGCAGCACTGTGTGGCGTAATTGGAATTGGGGTTACTATTGTGTGGCCATGCCCCTTCCCAGCAAGAAGATGACCCTTTTTGGGCTGTGCATCAAATGTGCGAACTGTTCCTATTTAAAATATAGGGGTACAAGAACTGCTATGGGTGAGGGGTGATGGTGCTGGGAAAGAGGTGCAAGGTCAGAGGCAGAACCAGCGGTGGTGCTAGGGGGCACCAGCCAAAATCTTGCCTAGGGCATCATATTGGTTAGGGCCAGCTCTGCAATGTAACTCCAAGTCAATTACACTTCTGTGAAATCAAACTGTCCACTTAGAAAGCAACACTGATTGACAATCAATTTCACATGCTGTTGTGCAAATGGAATAGACAACAGGTGGAAATTATAGGCAATTAGCAAGACACCCCCAATAAAGGAGTTGTTCTGCAGGTGGTGACCACAGACCACTTCTCAGCTCCTATGCTTTCTGGCTGATGTTTTGGTCACTTTTAAAAGCTGGCGGTGCTTTCACTCTAGTGGTAGCATGAGACGGAGTCTACAACCCACACAAGTGGCTCAGGTAGTGCAGCTCATCCAGGATGGCACATAAATGCGAGCTGTGGCAAGAAGGTTTGCTGTGTCTGTCAGCGTAGTGTGCAGAGCATGGAGGCGCTACCAGGAGACAGGCCAGTACATCAGGAGACGTGAAGGAGGCCGTAGGAGGGCAACAACCCAGCAGCAGGACTGCTACCTCCGCCTTTGCGCATGGAGGAACAGGAAGAGCACTGCCAGAGCCCTGCAAAATGACCTCCAGCAAGCCACAAATGTGCATGTGTCTACTCAAACGATTAGAAACAGACTCCATGAGGGTGGTATGAGGGCCCGACGTCCACAGGTGGGGGTTGTGCTTACAGCCCAACACCGTGCAGGACATTTGGCATTTGCCAGAGAACACCAAGATTGGTAAATTCGCCACTGGCACCCTGTGCTCTTCACAGATGTGCTCAGTGAGAACCTGCTTTCATGTGACAGACGTGACAGAGTCTGGAGGCGCCAAGGAGAACATTCTGCTGCCTGCAACATCCTCCAGCATGACCGGTTTGGCAGTGGGTCAGTAATGGTGTGGGGTGGCATTTCTTTGGGGGGCCGCACAGCCCTCCATGTGCTCGCCAGAGGTAGCCTGGCTGCCATTAGGTACCGAGATGAGATCCTCAGACCCCTCGTGAGACCATATGCTGGTGCGGTTGGCCCTGGGTACCTCCTAATGCAAGACAATGCTAGACCTCATGTGGCTGGAGTGTTTCAGCAGTTCCTGCAAGACGAAGGCATTGATGCTATGGACTGGCCCGCCCGTTCCCCAGACCTGAATCCAATTGAGCACATCTGGGACATCATGTCTCGCTCCATCCACCGACGCCACGTTGCACCACAGACTGCCAAGGAGTTGGCAGATGCTTTAGTCCAGGTCTGGGAGGAGATCCCTCAGGAGACCATCCGCCGCCTCATCAGGAGATGCCCAGGCGTTGTAGGGAGGTCATACAGGCATGTGGAGGCCACACACACTACTGAGCCTCATTTTGACTTGTTTTAAGGACATTACATCACAGTTGGATCAGCCTGTAGTGTGTTTTTCCACTTTAATTTTGTGACTCCAAATCCAGACCTCCATGGGTTAATAAATTTGATTTCCATTGATAGTTTTTGTGTGATTTTGTTGTCAGCACATTCAACTATGTAAAGAACAAAATATTTAATAAGAATATTTCATTCATTCAGATCTAGGATGTGTTATTTTAGTGCTCCATTTATTTTTTTGAGCAGTGTATATATATATATATATATATATATATATATACATACATACATACATACATACATACATACATACATACACACACACACACACACACACACACACACACACAGTTGGTCTGTACATTTGACATGATATATTACATATTATTGCCAATAGACAAACTATTATAAGGGATTGATCATGACTTGCAATATATGGTAGGACAATTATTATGAACAATAGATCTTTTGAAAGAAGATTGTTATTATTCATATCTAGAACATACAGTTGAGGATAGATCAGAGGTGCTACAAGATGAATTACGATTGGAATAGTGACACAATGATTAAAACTTAAATATACATCACTTGTGTTCTTTGAAGTTCTTTCCACACTGATATTTTCTTAGTCCATATCGCAGATCCCAGATATTAACATTAAAAAAAGGGAAAATACAAAAATATGAGTGGTATAGTTTAAAACAAATGTAAAGTCCTGTGAATGTCCAGAAAAGGAGCCCTATCGTGCCACAGGTACTTGATAGAAGATAAGGACAGTGACTCGCCACCGCTTCACAATACAGATGAATGTACCAAGACTCACATAAAGAATTTTAAGACCATGGTGGTCATTCCGACTTGTTCGCTAGCTGTTTTAGTTGGCAGCGCAGCGTTTAGGCAAAAAAGCGGCACTTCTGTGTATGCGGCGCAATGCGCACCCGTGACGTACTTTCACAAAAGCCTAAGTAGTTTCACACAGGCTCTAGCAAAGCTTTTCAGTCGCACTGCTGACGGCAGAGTGATTGACATGAAGTGGGCATTTCTGGGTGTCAACTGACCGTTTTCAGGAAGTGATCGTAAAAACGCAGGCGTGCCTGGAAAAACGCAGGCGTGGCTGGCCGAACGCAGGGCGTGTTTCTGATGTCAAAAGAGGAACTGAGTGGTCTGAAGTAATCGCAAGCGCTGAGTAGGTCTGGAGCTACTCTGAAACTGCTCAAAAATATTTTGCAGCTGCTCTGCAATCCTTTCATTTGCACTTCTGCTAAGCTAAGATACACTCTGAGAGGGCGGCGGCTTAGCATTTGCATGGCTGCTAAAAACAGCTAGCGAGCGATCAACTCGGAATGAGAGCCCATATGTATAAAGGTATCTTTCGCACTTCACAACAAATAGCAAAACAATGAAGGAAATCTGCTCAGATAGGCGTACTTGACTCACTTCATAATCAGACTGCTTCCACGTATCAAGGTTTCTTTATGCCAAATTGAGCCACACCTTCATAAATCCCACAAATTTATTCTTCACACAGAAAAATCCATAATAAAAAGGATAGTCTGGCAGATTTCCACAATTAAATTCCAATGTATGGTATGATAGAAATGTGAAAGTCAAATGAATTTGACAGGCAAAGGTGAATTCCAGACTTACACCAATGCTAACAAGTCCTGCATACCTTTGGAATGCTGACGACACAAGGAAAAGCAGCTGTCTGAGTAAAAAAGAGACTCACTGTCTGCTACCACTTGACAGAAGTCATAAGCTAGGCATGTCAAACTCCTACTAAGAAATGTATGGTCCCTAAGAAGCTCAGCTGCTGTTATCCACTACCATCAGCTGATTATACGAAATGGGAGACTCCACCTACAGTGGATGCTCATGTGACACATTTAATTAAAAGTTAAATACTCCCTATCCCTTTGGCATCTTCCCTTAGGGATCTGCCGGTTAGGCCGTTGGATACGTGTCTCAAGTCAATATACTCCCTCTCAGGAGCAATGGCTAGACCGGCTACTGCTACAACCTGGATGGCTAAGGCCATAGAGACTTGGGCGAACAACCTTGAACAAAGTTTAACCTCTGATCACACCAAGGGTTGTCTCTACTCAATAATATCAGAGACGCTGCTTATTACATTGGGGAGGCCGCTCTGGACACACTCCTATTGTCCTCTAAAGTTTCTGCTGTTTCCATTACAGCTCGCCGCATTGTGGGGCTCCAATCTTGGAAAGCTGATTCAGAGGCAAAGAAGGCCCTGGAAGCCTTGCCATACACAGCCGACCTCCTGTTTCAGTCGGAACTGGACAAAATTGTTGAGAAATTGGCTACCTCCAAGACAGCCTGTCTGCCTTTGCGGTTCTTTCTTCAGCATGGCAAGACCATAGGTCAGACATTCGCAAGAAAGTCTCACACAGTCAAGACTTCCAAACCCAAAACCAAACAAGCTTGGGCTGCCAGACGTCCAACTACCATGCCAGAGGACAAACCCTCTGGCTGACGGGTGGGTCTCCCCATGATGGACCCATAGGCAAATGCAGGGGGGTTTCCAGTGGCTCAATTAATGATAACAATAGCAATAGTATATAATACAATTCCTAGAGCTGCCACCACATAATGCAGTTTAAAGGACATGACCAGTGGCAGCAGCTTCTTCTACCAAGTTTGCTCTGTGTGTGGATCTGAGTCCTCACTCAGTGCACTAGAGCAGATAGTAGCTACCAGGAAGAAGAGACAGGAGCCTTACCATGAGGTGAGAGAATGTGTGCTTAGAAAGTGCAGTACTCTGCATATATAGTGTTAAATATTAATACTGTTTTCCATACTGTATGCAGTGTATAAAAAGACCAATGTTTACATTAATGTCCAAGATCATTACTGGGTTCTTATACTGATCCCCCAAACTTCCGCACTTGCTCTAGTGTTCTACAGAGTGGGATATTATGGACTGCATTTGGAAATCCCCTCCTAGAAATCCTGCATTTGCAACTGGGACCCCAGGTTGGGAGGCCGACTTCTTCAATTCGCCCATACATGGCGTCAAGTCACCACCGACGCCTTGATCCTAGAAGTGGTCTCTCATGGGTACGCTCTTTCCTTCCTGAAGTGTCCCCCGAGACAAAATTTCTCTACTGCTCACCAGAACCCGGCAAACCACAAGCACTGTCTGTAGTCATATGATCCCTCATACAGATTGGGGTCATCATCCCTGTTCCACAGTCTCAGCAGGGTCAGGGGTTCTATTCTACACTCTCTTTTTTGTTCAGAAACCAAATGGATCATACCATCCAATTCTGACTCTGAAATTGCTGAACAAGTACCTCAAGGTCCCCAGGTTCCAAATGGAAACGCAATGGTCCATTGTACTGACTATGCGATCTTGAGACTATATGGTCTCCCTAGATATTCAGGATGTGTACCTCCATGTACCGTACCTACTACACCCTGTCATCAACTATATCTTCGCTTTGCTGTTCTGCAACAGCATTTCCAATTCCAGGCCCTTCCCTTCGGACTGTCTACAGCCCCCAGGGTGTTCACCAAACTCATGGTGCTGGAAAGTCACCTAGAGCAGATGGTGGCCTTCTTTCAATACCATGGATGGCTAATCAACTGGCCCAAATCCTCGCTCAACCCATCCCAGAGGATGCAGCACCTGGGAGCACTGTTGGACACCAGAGTAAAACGTATATTCCTCCCTCAGGACAAATTGCAACATTGCGGTTGCGCTTCCACAACTTGCTCCTGAGTCCAAGGGTCTCGTTTCATTTAGCTATGCAGACCCTAGGCTCCATGGTCTCAGTATTCGACATGGTGGAATATGCCCTATTTTACTGCAGGCCTCTTCAGTGCCTGATACTCACTGAATGGATGGGGTCACCGTCTCAAATAAAATCCCAGACCTTAATTCTGCCCCAGGACATGACAATCATGCTTCAATGGGTTGCCTTACAGTCACAGTTCCCTTCTCTTCTCTATGAGTGTAATTTCCTATGTGTACCAGTACCATACTTTCTTCTCTCCTTCTCCAGTTCCTGCTTTGGGCTTGTTAACTAAAACTGATGTGCCTGCGCATAGGGGCAGGGTATGAAGGCAGATGAGCTCACTGCATCCTGGGAGCCTCGCAAAGCTTTATTGTTCAGTGCCAGTCCTGGTCTCCACCAGATCATACCCAAGGTTCAGGATTAACCCTGTGGATCCAATGGACCTTGAAGAAAATGTTAACAAAGGTAAGTTTTACCATAACTCTTTCTTTTTAAGGCCTGTGTCGCGGCTGAGGTTATTGTGAACCCGGACTAGTACTGGACACTGGGTTTGGTCTTGAGCGCAGTGAGCAGAATCGGGCTGGCTTAGTGAACGATCCGCTCGTCCAGGCGTGGCAGTCAGGCAGTGTACTCTATGAGGGAAGGTGACCAGCTATGGGTACTTGAACACTGGTGGTGGAAGCCACCAATGCAATCGGTAGCTGGATTGTCACCTACTGGAGAGTCACGTGAGAACTGGCGAGTTGACGTAGGAGGATCAGCAATGCAGGAAAGTTACATATCACTGGCTGAAGCCAGTGTGATAGCTCTCGACGAGGCTGAGGATAACAGCTGTACTTGAAGATGAAGCAGAGGAAGTCAGTGATACTTGTAGATGAAGCCGAGGATGTTGGCAATGTTTGTAGCAGAATCTGAAGACGTCAGCAATACTTGTAACTGAAGCGGAGGACGTCAGCGATACTTGTGGATGGAGCCGAGGACGTTGGCAATGCTTGTAGCAGAAGCTGAGGACGTCAGCAATACTTGTAACCGAAGCTGAGGATGTCAGCAACACAGGTTTCCAGATGCTGGGCAGCTGAGGTAGCGCAATGGGGATTCCATATGCTGTGCAGTGCAGTGTCGGCACTGCTGGTTTCCCAGTAGCTGTGATGCAGTGGTTCTGCTCAATTGATACTGCAATGTTGTAGACAGCAGTGGCAGGTTTTCTGCAAACTATGGTGCGCTACCTTGCGCAGTGGAGAACTGGAAGCTGGCAAGAACCAGTAAAGTCTCCAAGGCCACTAGGGATATAGGACTGTCCCTCTGGTTTACTGGAGGACTCCCAGTGAGTCTGGAAATGCCAGGATGTAGTTGCAGCGTTGTCACTTTAAATCATCCAGGGAGTCAGTAAATGCATGAGATGACAATTGCAAATGCCACTAGGGATATAGGATAGTCCCTCTGGATCACTGGAGGACTTCCAGTGAATCTGGAGCTGCCGGGATATAGTGGCAGCGATGGCCCTTTAAATCATCCAGGGAGTCAGGCAGTGCGGGGGATGGTAACTTGCACAGAGTCTATTACCAGCAGGAGATTCTGGAGCTCAGTCCAGGGTGAGAGACACCAAAGCACTGACAGCTTGCTAGTGCTTGAGACCTGGAACTTATACCCAGTGCTTACAGCTGAGTGGATGAGCGTCTCACATGATGCGGAAGTGAATCCGGATTGGACCCTAGATGGTCAGCTGACCAGGAACTGTCATGGCGAAGTCCATAGCTGGTTTTGGAGGGCACTCCGGAGTGGTGTGTGCACAGACAGGCAATAATGGCCACAGGTCCTGAGAGCACAGGAAGATATATCTGGTAACCACTGGACTTGTGGATGCTGGCACGGAAGTATAGGACAGCATGAGAATCCTCAATGATTGCTATGCAGGCACACCATGCAGAGACTTGCTGAGTTCTGAATTCACAGAGAAGGTTAATCAATACAGATGCACTCGTTAGAAGAGAGTGAGCTCAGCACACAGAGAACTCATGATACTGGTGAGCTGTTTATCCCAGCCAGCAGAACACATGCAGGTTACAGGACAAATGGCAGAGGTAAATCACCAAATTATATGATTTTAGTCAGGATTGTGACAGCCTGCTCCAAGTTTGTGACCATACATGCGTATGTACTGGACCCTTTGCCAGCAGCATTAGGATACTAGTCAGAGGGAGAAAACATTTGCTTAGTGCAGAGTTATCATCGGGTCTCCAAAAGAAAAAGTTGCAGGAGGGTAGGCTAGCAAACTAGTAAAATAAATAACAATTTCCCTTTCAAATATATAGGGGTATATTTACTAAAATTCATAATTTTCGGAATTTGGTTGAAGATTAAATACGAATGACATCGGGAGTGATAATTTGCAACTTTTTGGGGTTTTTTTACGCCTCATTTACTATGCTGTCGTATTCTGCGTTGTCGTGTTTTCTGATGTCGATGTCATTCTGGCAGTGTTTTACGGGAGTAATTAGTAAAACACTGCCGGACTTAACACAATGAATCCCGTCCGGATCCGTGTGATCCGTGCAGGGCTTCATTGTGTACCTTAAAAGAAATGTGGAAAGTGTTAAAAAAAACCCCAAAAAATTGTGTGGGGTCCCCCCTCCTAAGCATAACCAGCCTCGGGCTCTTTGAGCCGGTCCTAGTTGTAAAAATACGGGGGGGGGGGGGGGAATTGACTGGGGTTCCCCCATATTTTAACAACCAGCACCGGGCTCTGCACCTGGTGCAAAAAATATGGGGGACAAAAAGCGTAGGGGTCCCCCGTATTTTTAACACCAGCACCGGGCTCCACTAGTCAGAGAGATAATGCCACAACCGGGGGACACTTTTATATTGGTCTCTGCAGCCCTGGCATTAAATCACCAACTAGTCACCCCTGGCCGGGGTACCCTGGAGGAGTGGGGACCCCTTAAATCAAGGGGTCTCCCCTCCAGCCACCCAAGGACCAGGGGTGAAGCCCGAGGCTGTCCTCCCCATCCAAGGGCGGTGGATGGGAGGCTGATAGCCTTTTGTGTAAAAAATAAGAATATTGTGGGTAATTCCAAGTTGATCGCAGCAGGATTTTTTATAGCAATTGGGCAAAACCATGTGCACTGCAGGGGAGGCAGATATAACATGTGCAGAAAGAGTTAGATTTGGGTGGGTTATTTTATTTCTGTGTAGGGTAAATACTGGTTACTTTATTTTTACACTGCAAATTAGATTGCAGATTGAACACACCTCACCCAAATCTATCTCTCTCTGCACATGTTATATCTGCCCCTCCTGCAGTGCACATGGTTTTGCCCAATTGCTATCAAAAATCCTGCTGCGATCAACTTGGAATTACCCCCATTGTTTTTTGTAGCAGAACTACAAGTCCCAGCAAGCCTCCCCCGCAAGCTGGTACTTGAAGAACCACAAGTACCAGCATGCGGGGGGAAACGGGCCCGCTGGTACCTGTAGTTCTACTACAAAAAAAATAAGATTTTACTCACCGGTAAATCTATTTCTCGTAGTCCGTAGTGGATGCTGGGGACTCCGTAAGGACCATGGGGAATAGACGGCTCCGCAGGAGACTGGGCACATCTAAAGAAAGATTTAGGACTATCTGGTGTGCACTGGCTCCTCCCCCTATGACCCTCCTCCAAGCCTCAGTTAGGAACTGTGCCCGGAAGAGCTGACACAATAAGGAAGGATTTTGAATCCCGGGTAAGACTCATACCAGCCACACCAATCACACCATATAACACGTGATAGGAACCCCGGTTAACAGTATGATAACAATTGGAGCCTCTGAAGAGATGGCTCACAACAAAACCCGATTTTTTGCAACAATAACTATGTACAAGTATTGCAGACAATCCGCACTTGGGATGGGCGCCCAGCATCCACTACGGACTACGAGAAATAGATTTACCGGTGAGTAAAATCTTATTTTCTCTGACGTCCTAGTGGATGCTGGGGACTCCGAAAGGACCATGGGGATTATACCAAAGCTCCCAAACGGGCGGGAGAGTGCGGATGACTCTGCAGCACCGAATGAGAGAACTCCAGGTCCTCCTCAGCCAGGGAATCAAATTTGTAGAATTTAGCAAACGTGTTTGCCCCTGACCAAGTAGCTGCTCGGCAAAGTTGTAAAGCCGAGACCCCTCGGGCAGCCGCCCAAGATGAGCCCACCTTCCTTGTGGAATGGGCTTTTATTGATTTAGGCTGCGGTAATCCTACCGCAGAATGCGCCAGCTGAATAGTGCTACAAATCCAGCGCGCAATAGACTGCTTAGAAGCAGGAGCACCCAGCTTGTTGGGTGCATACAGGATAAACAGCGAGTCAGTTTTTCTGACTCCAGCCGTCCTGGAAACATAAATTTTCAGGGCCCTGACTACGTCCAGCAACTTGGAATCGTCCAAGTCCCTAGTAGCCGCAGGCACCACAAGAGGTTGGTTCAAGTGAAAAGCTGAGACCACCTTCGGGAGAAACTGAGGTCGAGTCCTCAATTCTGCCCTATCCATCTGGAAAATCAGATAAGGGCTTTTTCAAGACAAAGCCGCCAAATCTGAAACCCGCCTGGCCGAAGCCAGGGCCAACAGTATGACCACTTTCCACGTGAGATATTTTAATTCCACAGTCTTAAGTGGTTCGAACCAATGTGATTTCAGGAATGCCAAAACCGCATTGAGATCCCAAGGTGCCACTGGGGGCACAAAAGGAGGCTGAATATGCAGAACTCCTTTGACAAAAGTCTGAACTTCAGGCAGTGAAGCCAGTTCTTTCTGGAAGAAAATCGACAGAGCCGAAATATGGACCTTGATGGACCCCAATTTGAGGCCCAACGTCACCCCTGCTTGCAGGAAGTGTAGGAATCGACCCAGTTGAAAATCCTCCTTCGGGGCCTTCATGGCCTCACACCAAGCAACATATTTCCGCCAAATGTGGTAATAATGTCTTGCGGTGACATCCTTCCTGGCTTTGATCAGGGTAGGGATGACTTCCTCCGGAATACCCTTTTCCTTTAGGATCCGGTGTTCAACCGCCATGCCGTCAAACGCAGCCGCGGTAAGTCTTGGAACAGACAGGGTCCCTGCTGCAGCAGGTCTTGTCTGAGCGGCAGAGGCCAAGGGTCCTCTGCCAGCATCTCTTGAAGTTCCGGGTACCAAGCTCTTCTTGGCCAATCCGGAACCATGAGTATGGTTTTCACTCCTCGCATTCTTATTATTCTCAGCACCCTGGGTATGAGAGGTAGAGGAGGAAACACATAAACCGACTGGTACACCCACGGTGTCACTAGAGCGTCCACAGCGATCGCCTGAGGGTCCCTTGACCTGGCGCAATATCTTTTCAACTTTGTGTTGAGGCGGGACGCCATCATGTCCACCCGTGGTCATTCCCAACGGTTTACCCGCATTTGGAAAACTTCTGGAAGAAGTCCCCATTCTCCCGGGTGTAGGTCGCCCATCGGAGAATCCTTGTGGCTTCTGCCATCGCCATCCTGCTTCTTGTGCCGCCCTGTCTGTTTACATGGGCGACCGCCGTGATGTTGTCTGAATGGATCAGTACCGGCTGGTTTTGAAGCAGGGGCCTTGCTTGGCTTAGGGCATTGTAAATGGCCCTTAGCTCCAGAATAATTATGTGAAGCGAAATCTCCTTGGAAATTTCTTCCCTGTGTGACTGCACCCCAGCCCCGAAGGCTGGCCTCCGTGGTCACCAGGACCCAGTCCTGTATTCCGAATCTGCGGCCCTCTAGTAGATGAGCCCTCTGCAGCCACCACAGCAGCGAGACCCTGTTTCTTGCCGACAGGGTTATCCGCTGTTGTATCTGTAGATGGGACCCGGACCATTTGTCCCACAGGTCCCACTGGAACGTCCTTGCGTGGAACCTTCCGAATGGAATTATGCTTCGTACGAAGCTACCATTTTTTCCAGGACTCGTGTGCTTCCACTGGAAAAAACACTCTTTTCTGGTCTGTGTCCAGAATCATTCCCAGGAACAGAAGACGTGTCGTCGGGACCAGCTGTGACTTTGGAATATTGAGAATCCAGTCGTGCTGTTGTAGCACTTCCCGAGAGAGTGCTACCCCTACTACCAACTGTTCTTTGGACCTCGCCTTTATCAGGAGATCGTCCAAGTACGGGATAATAAAAACTTCCTTCTTGCGAAGGAGTATCATCATTTCGGCCGTTACCTTGGTAAAGACCTTCGGTGCCGTGGACAACTCCAACGGCAGCGTCTGGAACTGATAGTGACAGTCCTGTACCACACATCTGAGGTACTCCTGGTGAGGAGGGTAAATGGGGACATGCAGGTACGCATCCTTGATGTCCAGGGAGACCCTGTAATCCCCCTCGTCCAGGCTCGTAATAACCGCCCTGAGCGATTCCATCTCGAACTTGAATCTTCTGATATAAAAGTTCAAGTATTTTAATTTTAAGATGGGTCTCACCGAACCGTTCTGTTTCGGTACCACAACCATTGTGGAATAGTAACCCCTTCCTTGCTGAAGGAGGGGCACCTTGACAATCACTTGTTGTGATTATAGTGTTGAATAGCCACCAACACCGCCTCCCTGGCAGAGGGAGGTGCCGGTAAGGCAGATTTTAGGAAACGGCGGGGGGAAGAACGTCTCGAACTCCAGCCTGTACCCCTGAGATACTACTTGAAGGACCCAGGGATCCATGTGAGAGAGCCCACTGGGCGCTGAAATTTCTGAGACGGGCCCCAACCGTACCCGGGTCCGCCAGAGCAGCCCCAGCGTCATGCTGTGGACTTACCGGACGCAGGGAGGACTTCTGCTCTTGGGAACTAGCTGTGCGCTGCAGCTTTTTCCTCTACCTTTGCCTCTCGGCAGAAAGGATGAGCCTCTAGCCCTCTTGCTTTTCTGGGGCCGAAAGGACTGTACTTGATGATACGGTGCTTTCCTTTGTTGTGGGGTAGCCTGTGGCAAAAAAGTCGATTTCCCAGCAGTAGCTGTGGAAACGAGGTCTGAAAGACCATCCCCAAACAGTTTTACCCCCTTATAGGGCAAAACTTCCATGTGCCGATTCGAGTCGGCATTGCCTGACCATTGCCGAGTCCATAACACCCGTCTGGCAATGGACCTAGCGCTTATTTTTGATGCCAGCCGGCAAATATCCCTCTGTGCATCACGCATGTATAAGACCACGTCTTTTATATGCTCTATTGTCAGCAAAATATTGTCCCTATCCATAGTTATTTTCCGACAGGGAATCTGACCACGCAGCGGGAGCACTGCACATCCATGCCGAAGCAATGGCTGGTCGCAATATAATGCCCGAGTGTGACTATATCTTTCAGGGTAACCCCCTGCTTTTTATCAGCAGGTTCCTTCAGGGCGGCCGTATCCGGAGACGGTAGTGCCACCTTTTCTGATAAGCATGTAAGCGCTGTATCTACCCTATGGGGTGTTTCCCAACGTGACCTATCCTCTGGCGGGAAAAGGTACGCTGCCAATAACTGTTTAGAAATTATCAATTTCTTACCGGGGGAAGACCACGCTTCCTCACACACCTCATTTAATTTCTCAGATGCAGGAAAAACTACTGGTAGTTTTCTGTCACCAAACATAATACCCTTTTATGTGGTACCTGGGGTATTATCATAAATGTGTAATACATTTTTCATTGCCTCAATCATGTAACGGGTGGACCTATTTGGAGGGTACACTAGTCTCATCGTCGTCGACCCTGGAGTCGGTATCCGTGTCGACCTTTGTTTCTGCCATCTGAGGTAGCGGGCGTTTTTAGAGCCCCCCATGACTTTTGAGACGCTGGAACAGGCACAAGCTGAGTAGCCGGCTGTTCTGTGTCGTCGACCTTTTGTGTAAGGAGTTGACACTTTAACGTAATCCTTCCATAAGTCCAACCACACCGGTGTCGATCCCGCAGGGGGTGACATCACATTTACAAGCATTCGCTCCGCCTCCACATCATTATCCTCCTCATACATGTCGACACAGCCGTACCGACACACAGCATACACACAGGGAATGCTCTGACAGAGGACAGGACCCCACAAAGCCCTTTGGGGAGACAGAGGGAGAGTATGCCAGCACACACCAGGGCGCTATATATCACAGGGATATCACATATAAAGAGTGTTTTCCCTTATAGCTGCCTATATATATTGTATACTGCGCCTAAATTGTGCCCCCCCTCTCTTTTTAACCCTTTCTGTAGTGTATTGACTGCAGGGGAGAGCCAGGGAGCTTCCCTCCAACGGAGCTGTGAGGGAAAAATGGCGCCAGTGTGCTGAAGGAGATAGCTCCGCCCCTTTTTCGCTGACTTTCTCCCGCATTTTTATGGATTCTGGCAGGGGTTAAAAAGCACCTATATAGCCTCTGGGGCTATATATGGTGCCAGTTTGCCAGCCAAGGTATCAGTATTGCTGCTCAGGGCGCCCCCCCCCAGCGCCCTGCACCCATCAGTGACCGGAGTGTGAGGTGTGCATGAGGAGCAATGGCGCACAGCTGCAGTGCTGTGCGCTACCTTGGAGAAGACAGAAGTCTTCAGCCGCCGATTTTCCGGACCACCTTCTTGCTTCTGGCTCTGTAAGGGGGACGGCGGCACGGCTCCGGGAACGGACGACGAGGTCGGGTCCTGTGTTCGATCCCTCTGGAGCTAATGGTGTCCAGTAGCCTAAGAAGCCCAAGCTACCACCACTTAGGTAGGTTCGCTTCTTCTCCCCTTAGTCCCTCGATGCAGTGAGCCTGTTGCCAGCAGGTCTCACTGAAAATAAAAAACCTAACAAACACTTTCTTCCTAGGAGCTCAGGAGAGCCCCTAGTGTGCATCCAGCTCAGCCGGGCACAGAAATCTAACTGAGGCTTGGAGGAGGGTCATAGAGGGAGGAGCCAGTGCACACCAGATAGTCCTAAATCTTTCTTTAGATGTGCCCAGTCTCCTGCGGAGCCGTCTATTCCCCATGGTCCTTACGGAGTCCCCAGCATCCACTAGGACATCAGAGAAATACCCAAATAAAAACAAAACACACACACCGTGATAGTAAAATTTTATTAAACATACATGCACACTTACATACATACATACTTACCTATGTTGACACGAAGCAGTCGGTCCTCTTCTCCAGTAGAATCCAGGGGGTACCTGTAAATAAAAATTATACTCACAAACAATCCTGTGTAGATCGGTCCTCTTTTTTAAATTTGTGATCCAGGGACTTGGTAAAATAAAAAAACAGATTACCCGAACCACGCACTGAAAGGGGATCCATGTTTACACATGGATCCCCTTTCCCCGACTGGCGGGACCCCCCGTGACTGCTGTCAAAGAGGGTCTCTTCAGCCAATCAGGGAACGCCACGTCATGGCACTCTCCTGATTGGCTGTGCGCTCCTGAGCTGTCAGTCAGGCTGCGCACTGTAGATACAATGTAGTGCATAGGCGCTCCATTGTATCCAATGGTGGGAACTTTGCGGTCTGCGGTAGACTGCGAGGTTAAGTGGGGTCAACCACAAGAGTCTCCTGTGTTTTTTGCACCAGGACCAGGCGCAGAGACCAGTGCTGGTTGTTAAAATATGGGGGAACCCGTGTCAATTTTTCCCCCGTATTTTTACAATCAGGACCGGCTCAAAGAGCCCGAGGCTGGTTATGCTTAGGAGGGGGACCCCACGCAATTTTATTTCCAGATTTTTAACTCTTTCACACCCCTTCCCACTGATAAAACATGCACGGTAAAAAAAAGCAGGTCTATTTGAAAACTGCCTTTTTTACAATTTGTATTTTTTCACGGCAGTGTTTGGCTATTGCCGGCAGTGATTGTGAATTCGAATTTTTAGTAAATTACCGAGTTGTATAAAATAACAGGCGTATTTGACCGATGGTGTATTCATTCGTATTAATTTTCTTTGACTTCCAAAAAAATACGAAGAATGTCCTCATCACTGCCGAGATTTCAGTTTAGTAAATTCTCGAGATGACACTTTGATGAAAATACACCAAATCGGTCAAAATCGGGAGCTTAGTAAATATACCCCATAGTATTTACTTTATTTTTTTTTTAAACTTTGTATGATAATTTGGTGGTTCTCAAACTTTTTTGAATCCCTGCACCCTACAGTATTAGAAATATTTGCAAGGCACCCCTAGACCATAAGTTTCTTATTGAGAAATTTAGAAAAATTTCTAAAATTAAATAAAATGTGTTTAAATGTCAACCTTCGGTTCAGTTATGTGGTGGAGGACAGGATTAGTCCTATTTATCCACATATTCTATGATTGGAAGCCACAAGCACTGGCTTTGCCTATTGCATTGACCATAAATAATTTGAATTGGTCCTGGATAACCATCCCAGGGCACCCCTGCAAATACCCTGAGGCATCCGGTTTGGGAACCACTGGCAGGGCCGGTTCTTGGCCTTGTGGCGCCCCGGGCAAAGTATAGGGGCGTGGTTTCAAATGGGGGCGTGGTCAGTTACGCCCCAATTTGTGCCCCCTGTAGCGCCGCTGAAAGAAAAAAAAAAATATATACATACTATCCCCGTTCCTGATCCAGACCGCTGCAGACCTCCTCCGCCGGCGCCGCGCCGCTCTTCTCCTCTCCTCGATCTATGGGAGAGACGTTATTACGTCTCACCCATAGAACAGCATAGACACTAGAGGTCATTTATGACCCCTAGTGTCTGTGCCACTATGCTGTGCGGTGCGAGATGACGTCATCGCGCACCGCACAGCAAAGGTCCTCTCCATGAAGGGAAACTAGACCGTAGCGTCTAGTTTCCCTTCATGGAGAGGACCTTTGCTGTGCAGTGCGCGATGACGTCATCGCGCACCGCACAACAAAGGTCCTCTCCATGAAGGGAAACTAGACGCTACGCGTCTGGTTCCCTTCAAAGCGGGGGGCATAGCGGGCACTGCGGGGGGCACAGTGGCGAATCTTGCCATGGTGCGGTGCCCTCCGGATGGCGCCGGCGCCCTCCGGAAGGCGGCGCCCCGGACAAAAGTCCTGCTTGCCCGTGGCAAGATCCGCTACTGACCACTGGTGTATACAGTGTATGCTATTTTGCCGAAAAAGAAGATAGACAACAAACCTGCAACCGTATACAACACCTACATATGTTTACAATTCAATTTCATGCAATTTTAATTTAAAAATACTGTTTTGCCCATTTCCATTAGACTTTCTTTGGCGTTATAGGTGTTTTAAAGAAAACATCATATGCTTGTAACCCACAAAGGAGCTTACTTATCATTGGTGACAGTCAGGACCTCCAAAAGTATCATTCCTCACTATCTCAAAATCATTTTTTATTATTATTTATCAACATTCTCTTGCCAGGATAGCAAATGCAAATACCTTTTCTTTTGCCATTGATGGCAGCGGCCAGATTCTGTCCTAGCAGAGTTCCTGAGCAGGGCTGGATCTAGATCATGTGGCGCCCTGGGTGAAAAAATATTGGTGTGGCTTCATGGAGAAGGGGTGTGGTCAGTTATGCCCCCTGTAGCTGTGCCCACAGTAGTATTGCCCCCAGTACTGTGCCCCCTGTAGAGTTGTGCCCCCAGTACTATGCCCCCTGTAGAGTTGTGCCCCCTAGTTGCGCCATTTACAAAAAAATAAATAAAAATAAATTAATACTTACAATCCCCGCTCCTGCCTCCCGATCGCTGCTGCCCTCCGTCTTCAGCCGCCGGAACCGCTCCTCGGATCTATGGGAGAGACGTCATGACGTCTCTCCTATAGCATCGTATAGACACTAGAGGTCAATTATGACCTCTAACATCTATGTGTCGCTCCCACAATGCAGTGCGGTGCGCGATGACTTCATCGCGCATCTCACAGTACTGGGCATCTAAACAGCATCGGGCGGCACCAGTAGCGGATCTTGCCATGGCGGCGGTGCCCTCCGGAAGGCGGTGGCGTCCTCCAGGCAAAAATCGTGCATGCCCATAGCAAGATCCGTTACTGTTCCTGAGCACACGCCTATAAGAGCCAACAAGAAATGGAGGGATCTTACTTACTCTTTTTACACTACGATAGCTCTTTTCATTGGAAAGAGCATGCAAACGCCATCTGAAGATCAATACGCAGCAAATATTGACAAGAACAAAGGAGATGTCTACAGTATGTCCTGTGCTAAACATATAACACAATGCAAGGTGACATAAATTGGACGGAAACTACTTTATACGAATGATTAAAGGAGCTGAAAAGCCTTATATAGGCCGCATGGTCAATTTTCTGTGTATGTGCGGTACAGAAGTAACATTGACCAGCTCAAAATGTGTCAATAAAGGTTCAGCATAAGGGTGGAAGAAAATCATCAGTGAAAGGGTTAAATACTCGGCAACTACATCAGGAATGTGTGGGCTTCAGCAAATTCAGCTACTGAGGTTATTTGGAATGCTGGTCTATTATAAGTAAGCTTAGCTGCTATACATCTGTATAGATTATGTGCCTGAGTCATATAATGTTTCGTAGGAGGGAAGCTGAAATCCAATAATGACACACACATAACACAGCATGTAAAACCATAGCAGCGCTTACCACTCTGTGAATGGACGGTCTCACACCATGTGACCCTTTTCCAAGAGCTGCCTGTCTCTCCAGTGAGGAAGTACTAAGTGCAGCGTGTAAATGGGTATACTCTGTTGTGACGTGACTTATTATTACTGTGCACAGTGACAGCTGTCATATGATAACATCACATATGTCTGGAGACTTCTTCTGAGTTCATTGAGGAGGCCTCTGCCCATGAAAAGGTACAGTTACATTGTTATATATATTTCCTAATTCACATTGCTGCCAATGTTTGTCTGATTTACCAGGTGACAACTATACAGAATCAATATAAAGTTTGAGTTCATTAATGCACGTTTTAACTTGGGAGTTTTGGGCAATTGCTAACTCTTTGACATATGGGAGGAAATTCAATTAAAAGTAAACTTTTGTTGCCTCATGCAGTAATGTTCTAAAAACTTTGTGATCATTTGAATTTAAATGTAAAGCATGAATTGTATGTGAAACGACGTCCCTTGCATTACATGTGAAGTATAGTACACTGAGTTGGATTTAAACGGTGTACCCCCAAATCCACCCAATTCATTATTATTAATTCTATTAATTATGTAACAATATATTGCGCCATCGTACAGAGAGATCACCATGGTGCTGACGACACATCGCTGAGGTTTGTACCCATCTTAAATTGAGAGATGAAAAAATCCCACCCATAAATCTTTAATTTCTTTTGCAAGTTGCCATAAAAAACGTAATAATAGCTTGTCACTACACCTGTTGCTAATAAGGAAGGAACTGCCAACTGCATTTGTACTACAGCCATAACACCAGTCACACGTGATTAGTTTAAAATTAATATTATTCATTTCTCCATTTTAATATACATTACACAGTCATTGACATAATTTTATAATTATAATCTAATACAAAAAGCTGCAGTCTAGTGTCAGCCTATCACAAAGATGAACAGCAGGCAACATTTTTATACAGTGTAAAAAGTGTTATGCTCTACGTAACACGATGAAGAGCATGACAGTGAGGAAGAGGTGGAACATTTTTTTTCTTTTTTATTATTTTATCTTTTATTTGTTGAAGCAAAACAATATTTAAATGGTTTTAGAGAGGAAAATGTAGGGGTCATGAGTAATATGCATATTAAATAACTAAACAGACTGATGTGTGGGTAATAAAGAGAGGCTTATTTCATACCTAAAAATAAACAAAAGGCTGGGCGTAACTGCCATAGGTGCAGCTGTTATGTCTTCTTGTATGTCCCATACCAAAGTGACCCTCTCCAGGAGGGACAGAATGCTCAGCTCCTGGGTTTCCCTCTTAATTTATGTCTGGAACCTCCTAGTAATACTCCATCACTCCTTACTAGGAGCCAAACACATCATTCTATGACTAGGAGCTAACATACCAGTATATGACATCTATTCTCCCGCTGCTTACTTGCTATGCAAGTCCCCCATGCATTAGAATAGTGCCCCCTGTGGATTTTTTTTTTTATTATTATTGATTTTTATGAGGTGTGGACATAGCCCTTTTTAGGCCATGTCCCTGTCCTGTCCCCAAATCAGATCCCTCTTCAAAAGCCAGTGGTCCTTCATATAAGAAAGAAGGGCAGCTGGAGGGCAGGGCATCTGAAGATGGCATTGTTTCCTAAAGACAAACTTACCAAAACTTCAAGTATAGGCAGCCCCATTGGGCTCCATAATGAATGGGCCTTGACGGATCATAAATAGCCCCCTTAAACTACAAGTAGCAGATTTGGAGTTGGGAACAAAACCAATATAGCAAGTAACTTTGCACTTTGGCAAAACCATGCTTCACTGCAGGTGAGGCAGACTTAAAAAGTGCATTTAAAGGGGATTGTCAAAACTCAAATATAAACTGCAGTGTAAAAATAAAGCTGTCCAGCATTTGTGGGATACATGCAAAAGCAGCCAGTATTTACCCTGCATCATACTTGCTTACTCTCCCAGATCCTGCGGGGAACTCCAGATATTTCAGGTAGTCCCCCACACCCCCGGAAGAGTGGGCACCCCTCCCGTATCCTGCATGCTTCTTAGTGAAGTGGGCGGAATGGGGAGGACAATAACAGGAGTCCACGATCCGTACAGGTGCGGGGCTTAGTAACATAATTCTATATTAATTACATAACTTAGGCCCCGTCCTCTAGTCAAATATGTACGGTTTGTGGCACTTTGCAGTGAGTGGGCGGGGCCTAATGATGCAAGTGTTGGAGTCCCGCCTCCATCACAGCCCACCTGCTTGTCCTCTTCAGACTTCCCCCGGAGAGGACAATGTAAAATTAGGCAAGTATGCACTGCATGCAAAATAAATTATGTACAGAATTAGCTCCCCTTGCATTACAACATAAGCCCTCATTCCGAGTTGATCGCTCGCTAGCTATTTTTTGCAGAGCAGCGATCAGGTAGTCGCCACCCACGGGGGAGTGCATTCTCGCTTTGCAAGTGTGCGATCGCATGTGCAGCCGAGCAGGATGAAAATGTTTTTTTCAGTTTCTGAGTAGGTCTGAACTTACTGTACTCAGCCCTTGCGATCACTTCAGCCTGTCCGGTCCTGGAACTGACGTCAGACACCCGCCCTGCAAACGCCTGGACACGCCTGCGTTTTCCCTACCCCTCCCAGAAAACGGTCAGTCGACACCCATAAATGCCTTCTTCCTGTCAATCTCCTTGCGATTGGTTGTGCGAATGGATTCGTCGCTAGAAGCATTGCACAGCAACGATGCTGTTTGTACCCGTACGACATGCGTGCGCATTGCGGTGCATGCGCAGTAGTAACCTGATCACTGCGCTGCGAAAAACGTCAGCGAGCGATCAATGAGGGCCATGGTCTGTACAGGTGAAATTTTGCTCCCAATACAGAATCAGACCCCAAATGCATGTTGAATTTCTTCAGGTTAACATGGCAAAGTATTTACTGTTTTAAAGTATTCCCCGTATAATTTAGACAATGAATGTGTCAGGAATATAATTGAAACCGTAAATGATGTTTGAATAACTCAAATTAGATCATACCTATCATTGCATTAGTACCTTACCTGTAAATAGAAAAATACCTGCTAATATCTTGTGACATACTTACACATCAAGAGACGACTGTAGTTTAGTGGGTGCAGCTTAGGTAATACTTTAATGCATGCATTATGGTGGATGTAGTTGTTATATCCGTGAGAGGATGTTTTATATACAGTATGACACCACACTTAGAATGGAGAACAGCAAATAACAACAACGTAACAATATGAACAGAACAGACACAGGGATCTATTCAGAGATGAATACAGCCGCTGCATTCGCATTCAGCGGCCGCGTCCATCTGTCTGTTCACGCGCACCGGCAATAGAGTGTGTATGTGACTGTCAGCATGCGATCGCATCTCGGAAGGATGTGATCGCATAATGATTGACGGCCACAGGCATCGGGAAGGGGTGCCGCGGCATTTAGTGGGCGTGATCCAAACAACGCATCTGTCTGCGCGCATGCTCTGGCAATAGTGCGCGACTGTCACCTTGCGATCTCATAGTGATTGACAGCCAAGGGCATCAAGAGGGTGGTGCCGCGGCTGTCTAGTTTAGTGGGCGCATTTAGTGGACGTGGGCCGGACAATGCAGATGTGTCCAGACCATTTTCCGGGCGCTTGCGTGACGTCACATGCAGCTGTTTAAAAAAATGGCTCCGGACCACCTGCCAGCACAGCCAGGCTGCGCAGATAGGGGTCCACCTCAAGTCGATGCGTTTGCAATTAAATTGCGAATGCATCTCAGGGTGATCCACACACATGCTGGGTGGCCTTGCCATGTGCTTAGCGGCCCCAGTATGTGAGTTGATGGAGGCAGATCTTGCTGAAGAGTTCTTTTAATTATGTATCAATATATTGCGCCATCGTACAGCAGATAATACAGAGAGATTGCCATGGTGCTGGCATGATGCTGCGCTGACATGGTGCTGACGGCACATGACGTCACACGCAGCCGCTCCCAAAAAATGGCTCCGGACCGCCTGCCAGCGCAGCTGAGCTTCGCAGATAAGGGTCCACCTCAAATCGACGCGTTTGCAATTAAATTGCAAATACATCTCGGGGCGAACCACACACATACTGGGCGGCCTTGCCCTCTGCTGAGTGGCCCAAGCATGTGAGTAGATGGAGGCAGGCTGCATTGTCGAGATCTGCGTCCATCTCTGAATAACCCCCACTGTACATAACAAGAACCAAGAAGTAACAAGTAAGATATTCTGGCATCTAGTTCTACTGGACAGTCTAATACAAATAGGGCTACGAACACTGTATTCCTCAGGGATACAGATGTGTCCTTTTGCTGCAATGCATACGCATGGGTACTTGCATTGCGGCAATGCTATGATACGTCAGGCTGTGTACAGTCACATCTACTGGCGTATGGATTGCGGCAGTGAGCTCAAGCTACCATCTGCCAAGACAGACATACTGCAATGTGTATGCATCATGGCAAAGCTGCAAGAAGACACATCTGTAAATGCTCAACATACAGTAACACATTTATACCTAAAACATCAATGCTAACTGTATTTCTAAGTATCTTTAAAGAAACCCTTACAATTCTAGGAGAAGTTCCCAGGTCTCCAATGTAAGGTTCAGGACATTGATGTTTCTGCTTTTGCAGGAGAATCCACATGGTCCAGAACTGGTTTGAGCAAAACCTCATTCACGTAATCTGGGTCACTTGGCTCAGGAGGTTTAGTTAGGGATGGCACTGATAAGGTAATGCTCTTCATGCTAGGCAGGTTGGAGGTCACGTTACATCCAACTGACCCACTGGACAATATGATATCGCTGCAGTTCTCTTCGCACTTGAACTTTGCACATCAGTGGCACAGTTTTGGAGATTACTCTGCCTGCATGCCATTTATTTACTCTTGACATTACAAACTAACATGTCTTATCCAACTGCAAAATCTCAAATGCGTCATTGATAGATCTGATAGAACTGTTTCCCCTGTACCTCTTTCATCACTGAGACGTCAATTCCATTGTAGAAAAAACGTAAAGATTGCCCACTTAGAGCCTCACACAGTGGAGTGTTCTATGTGGTGGTACTGAAACGTAATCAGTCTAGTGCTGCACCAGTTCTGTACTCATGGCTAGGTTGGCCAATCCCGGGATTGGCGGGATACGGAGATTTAGGCCAAAAATCGTCCGGTATTCAATCCCGGGATTGAAAGCTCCAATCCCAGGGATTTCAGGATCAGGCGGTCCTTTGTTTTTTTAATGCCAGGCAGCGTTGAGTATCCTCAGGAGGCTCAGATGCTGCCCGGCTCCCTCCTCACGGCTCCCCCTGCGCAGCATGACGTGAAGTCAAAGGTCATGCTGCGCAGCCAGCCGACTGCCACCTGCTGCACAGACCTCACCGAACCGGAGGAAGTTACCCATCCTCCTAGGTACTATAATGGTGAGTTATGTGTGTGGAGCAGGGCAGGAAATGGGGGGGGGGGGGGGGGGTGACACAGGAAACAGACCAATCCCGGTATTGACAATTTTTCAATCCCGATACCCGGGATTGAAAAAATGGCACGGGATTGGCCGCCCTACTCATGGCCTTGGTGTCAGGTTAAGCTTGGAATAGGCTCCCACGAGCAGATAACAGCTGGAGAGGATGTGACCCCAGGAGGGTAGAAGCGAAGTCGAATGTACAGTAATTCTTACTCATGAATCTACAGAACACTCAGAGGCATGTGGGAGTTCAAATCTAGACTGTGGGCTGATAAAATTGACAGTTAGCAGCTGATTGGCTGGTGCATTTTCTTCCTCAGTTTTATTACTTTCCAAGAGATGACACATCTAGCCCTTTGTATTTATTTGACTGTGGGAGACAATATGTTGAAAAGAATGAACAGGTACTGCAATAGACTGAATAATGAAATGAGTGAGTCTTGAAAACTGGAACTGCAAAAAGACTGAATAAGTGGTGCTGGTAATTCTGGACTGTTGAAATCCTGGAATGTTGCAGCTTGAATAAGTGAGACTAGAAATCCTGGAATACTGCTGCTTGAACAAGTGAGATTAGAAATCCTAGAATACTGTGGCTTGAGCAAGTGAGATTAGAAATCCTGGAATGCTTCGGCTTGAACAAGTGTGACTGGAAATCCTGGAATGATGTGCCTGAGCTCTTGTCCTGGGAACCGGTGGCAGCACCATCAATATGAGTCACCTGGGAGCCAGCCCAAGGATGGGCGGCTGCAGAGAGCGACACCAACTCTACGCTCCAGGCAGGGCCGCCATCATGGGGGTGCCCTGTGTACTGTTGTCCCGGGCCCGTCCACTCTGACAGAGTGGAGGGCCCGGGCTGCTCAACCAGATAGCCGTGGGTATTCCCGGCGGCGACTGCCGCCGGTGACACTGACCGCGGCTGCTACCCCGTTGCTACTCCGCCGCCCACCCGCTGCCCCTGCCGCCAGCCCTGTCCTGTAGCAGCTGTTCGTCCCGCGCCGTCTGTAAAGTGATCTGTGCGCGCTATGCGGCGCCGGCATCTGATGTCATACACCGGCGCCGCACAGCGCGCACAGATCACTTTCAATTTCAGGCACTGGCTCGCACAGATGTACAGCAGCACTCCCCCTCCCTCATAGCGGCACAGCAGGTACTCTGGGGGCATATGTGGCACTGTGGGGGGCATTAATGTATCTGGCACTGTGGGGGCATATCTGGCACTGTGGGGGCATTAATGTATCTGTGTATCTGGCACTGTGGGGCATATCTGGCACTGTGGGGGCATTAATGTATCTGGCACTGTGGGGGCATATCTGGCACTGTGGGGGCATTAATGTATCTGGCACTGTGGGGTCATTTATCTTGGACTGTGGGGCCATATCTGGCACTGTGGGGAGCATTAATGTATCTGGCACTGTGGGGGGCATTTATCTATCTGGCACTGTGGGTGGCATTTATCTGGCACTGTGGGGGCATTAATGTATCTGGCACTGTGGGGGCATTTATCTGGCACTGTGGGGGTATTAATGTATCTGGTACTGTGCGGGGCATTAATGTATCTGGCACTGTGGGGGCATATCTGGCACTGTGGGGGGCATTTATCTATCTGGCACTGTGGTGGCATTTATGTATCTGGCACTGCTGAAGGGCATGTCATGTGCATCTGGCACTGCTGGGGGGGGCATGTCATGTGCATCTGGCACTGCTGGGGGGCATGTCATGTACATCTGGCACTGCTGGGGGGCATATCATGTGTAGCTGGCACGGCTGGGGGGCATATCAGGTAGTGTTCCCGTGTCTCAATGCAATACCTGGTGCAGTGTGTCTCAGTGCTCTACCTGGCGCAAAGTGTATAACGTGCTCTGCCTGGCGCAAAGTGTATAACGTGTGTGTGCGGGGGGGGGGGGGGGGCTGTCTATTTTTTCAGTCCCGGGCCCCACAATTTCTGGTGGCAGCCCTGGCTCCAAGTAGGAGTATGGAAAGGACCACAGCAGGGCACAAAAGGTTAAAGCAAGCAAAAAACAGTGGAGGGGAGATAATATAGGAACACCTGCAGGAGCAGGTGAGATAAGACGTTTGCTTGTAATAGCAACTTAAAGCACTGGCAGTGTTTATCCTGGCCCAAACCCTCTTATTGGGGATGGACAGCAAGGATCAGCTGAGAACTCAAGCTGACCTGCCACTGGCCAGAAGTGCAAGGCTTTTGGTCTCCAATATGGTGGCGCCCTGTCTGCAGACACACAAAGGGCTGCCCATTTGCACTCGACGTCCCCGATCCCAGAGCTCCAGAGCCACCATACCAATTGCCCCTCACAGCCTCCCTCCGCTGAGAGCGCAGACTGGTCGCCCGCTGCTGCAGCGTTACTAGCACCTGAACTGGCAACTGCCGGGACCCCACACTACAGGTGAGACCCCGGACCCTGACACTTGGGGGCTGAATAGTGAGTAGCAGAAATAAAATTACTTTTCATTAATCTCTGGAATTCAGCAGACATGAAGTGTAGACCATAAACAATGCAAATCAATTCTAGCAAATATAGGGGGTAATTCAGACATGGTCGCTGCTGTGCGTTTTCACACTGCGTTTTCACAGGTCCAAACTGCGCATGCATTTGCACCGCAATGCACAGGCGCGTCACACGGGTACAAAGCGGATCGCTGCTCAGCGATGGGTTTGTGCGATGGATCCGTTCGCACGGGCGATCGCAAGAAGATTGACAGGAAGAAGGCGTTTGTGGGTGTCAACTGACCGTTTTCAGGGAGTGTCTGGAAAAAAAACGCAGGCATGTTCATGCGTTTGCAGGGAGGGTTCCTGACGTCCGATCCCCGACAGGCTGATCGCAGCGGCTGAGTAAGTCCTGGGCTGCGAAGAGACTGCACAAATCTGTTTATACAGCTCTGCTACACATGTGATCGCACACTTGCACAGCTAAAATACACTCCCCCTCTAGGTGGTGACTGATCGCAGCAGTTCCCCCAGCACACAATACTGGATCAGTAAATGAGATTAACACCCTACAGTATATAATAGTAGAAATGCAGAGTTCTCAGTTCAAAATTTTGCAAAGATAAGCCACCAGCCAGTTCACAGCATCTCTGATATGGTGGTTCTAAAACTACATGATACTAATACCGAATTTGGGTCATATATTTATGTATTCCTACATAATAGTAGTACATACATTTATATATTTTTACATTCAGACCCAACATCTTGAGGCACCTCCAAATGGTACTTCAAGGACCAGCATGCCCTCCAGCTACTGATACGGTGAACTGGCTAGTGGCTTAATCATATATTTGCAAATATATGTAACTGAGATCTTTACATTTCTATTATCATAAAGGGTAAAAATCGTATTAACTGGTCCATTATAATGTGCTGGGGGAATTCTGGGTTGTCATTTCTTGTCTAGATTAGCCCTCCCTTTCAAACACCTCTAATGGACTAATAAAATGATTTTAGCAACTTGCCATTTTTGAGTACAAACATAGGGCCTAATTCAGACCTGATCGCTAGGGTGCATTTTTTGCATCCCTGCGATCAGGTAGTCACCGCCTAAAGGGGGAGGGGGGATTCGCTGTGCAGGGGTGCAATCGCAAGTGCAGAGAGCTGCACAAACAAAAGTTTGTGCAGTCTCTGCACAGCCCAGGACTTACTCTACCAGTGCAATGATCGGGGCCGGAGCTGACGTCAGAAACCCTCCCTTCAAACGCCTGGTCCCTCTTGCGTTTCTGCGGACACTCCCTAAAAACGGTCAGTTGCCACCCACAAACAGCCTCTTCCTGTCAGTCAACTTGCGATCGGCCGTGCGATCACTTTTTATGACGCACCGGCGCATTGCAGTGCATACGCATGCGCAGTACAGACCGGATCGCTCGCTGTGCAAAAACACACAGCAGCGATTGGGTCTGAATTAGGCCCATAGTCCTAAGAACAGAAACCGTTTCTTCTGATGCAGTGGGTTTCTATTTATTTGCCTCAGACCATATGGGGGCTAATTCAGATATGGTTGGAGTTGCTATCCCTTCCTTGAAATTAGTGATAGCTCTGTATGGTAATGCAGCAGGAGGCTTCTATTACAAGTAGACACTTCTTGCTGCAATAGTGATCCAACCTGCGTCCTAGGACACTGTCACCATCAGGGGATAGTGCAGGCCGCCCATCGCAGAGGCCATGAAATCTCCGTCCAACAAGGAAGATCCCTGACCTCTTTCCTCCTCCCTAAACGGCAGCGATACGTCCTACATCGCAGGACCAATTTGCGCACGTGTATGTAGTAGCAGATCGTACGAGAGCTAAATGACCCTCATGGTGAGCATAAAGATGCCACTGGAGGAACATTTAGCATTTTCATGCAGCCAGGACACTCTTTTGTCAAACGATACATTTTAGAGATTTGTGCGGACCCTCATGTTTTGGTTTTGAAAAACCACCCTCAAGTGTTTTGGGTAGGGTTTTAAATATGGGTTTCTTTTAAAAATTGTTAATAGTCGAAAAAAAACCATCTAAAATCATGCCACTTGGACCTGTTTTTATTTCCTATAGTATTATTAACATCAATAACATTAATTTCCATAAAATTTTGCCTAACTCCCCATATACTCTCCTGAGTGAAATGGAACCTGAAATCAAGAGGGAGAAACTTTCATGCAATCCAATACCCCAAGGGGGTCATTCCGAGTTGTTCGCTCGTTATTTTTTTCCGCTACGGAGCGATTAGTCGCAAACTGCGCATGCGCAATGTTCGCAGTGCGCCTGCGTCAAGTAAATTAGCACAAAAGTTTGGTATTTTACTCACGGCCTAACGAGGATTTTTCATCGTTCTGGTGATCGGAGTGTGATTGACAGGAAGTGGGTGTTTCTGGGCGGAAACTGGCCGTTTTCTCTGAGTGTGCGGAAAAACGCTGCCGTTTCTGGGAAAAACGCGGGAGTGTCTGGAGAAACGGGGGAGTGACTGGGTGAACGCTGGGTGTGTTTGTGACGTCAAACCAGGAACGACACTGACTGAACTGATCGCAGTGTAGGAGTAAGTCTCGAGCTACTCAGAAACTGCTAAGAATTTTCTATTCGCAATTCTGCTAATCTTTCGTTCGCAATTCTGCTATGCTAAGATACACTCCCAGAGGGCGGCGGCTTAGCGTGTGCAATGCTGCTAAAAGCAGCTAGCGAGCGAACAACTCTGAATGAGGGCCCAAATTCGGTTTTTAAACCCAATTTGCGAACTCGAGCGAAGACCTGACTCAGGACTCAGGACTCCACTCAAAAGTTATAACCAAAAATTATCCAAATCCGGACTTTGTTCTACTTGGATCCTGAAAATTTGGGTGTGTTTAACAAAACTGAACCTCTTATCTCTAATAAATTGGTTATAGGGATGCAGTCAAAATGCCGGCAGTCGGGATCCTGGCGTTCAGGAGACCAACGCCACAATCCTGCCAGCCGGCATTTTGCTGATGCTCGGCATACTGACACCCACCCCTAATTCCACCAACCGAGTGGGAATAGAACCTGTGGTGAGCGAAGCCACCGGGCCTGCAACATGGCGAATGCAGCAAGCCCGCAAGGGAACTCACTGCCTCGCTCATGGTATTCCAGCAGACGGGATGCCGCTGTCGGTATACGGATAGCCGGCGTCCCGTCTGCCAGTATATCATACCAGACCCCAGTCATACATTTCACTATCAATTCCTGGCCACCACATGTAGTTTCTGGGCAAAATCTTAAGTTTATCAGTTCCCAAGTGGCCTTCATGCTATTTCTGCAAGAATTTGGTTCGGAGTTTGCATGGTATTACCGCCCTAGTTCCTTGTGGGTTTTCTTGTCTTTTTTTTCAGACATTGGCAAGGAACACTGTGGTAGTTCATCAGCCTTGCCATGTGTGAGGACCCTAAATTTGATGTCGTACTGACAAGCACCCAGAAACAAGGGCTATCACTGTAGACAAGCAGTCATCACTGTCTAGGGTTGAAGATGGGGATTAGCAGTTGGTGGTCAGTCACCAGGCTGAATTTCTCTCCATTCAAGAATTGACCAAAGTTATTAACTCCCCACTCCAAACTTAGGGGGAATTCAGTTGTTTTGTGGGCGCCCATTGGCCTTTATTCCGAGTTGATCGCTCACTAGCTACTTTTAGCAGCCGTGCAAAAGTATAGTCGCCGCCCACGGGGTAGTGTATGTTCGCTTTGCAGGAGTGCGAACGCCTGTGCAGCAGAGCGCCTGCAAACACATTTTGTGCAGAAGACCAGCCCTGTAGTTACTTATTCTGTGCGATGATTGCTGCGACGAATGACATGGTAATGACAGCAAATGCCCGGCCACGCCTGCGTTTTTCCAAACACTCCCAGAAAACGGTCAGTTGCCACCCAGAGACTGCCACTACCAGTCAATCTCCTTGCGTCCGCCAGTGCGACTGAAAGCGTCGCTAGAACCTGTGCACGATGCTCTTTGTACCCGTACGCAGCGCATGCGCATTGTGGTGCATACGCATGCGCAGATTTGCCATTTTTAAAAATGATTGCTACGCAGCGAACAACGGCAGCTAGCGATCAACTCAGAATGAGGGCCATTGTCGGAATTCAATTGTTTGCCCTCCCTTGGGTGTGAGTGCCATCTGTGTGTGCCCATAAGTGATTATTGCACAATCCAGGAGGCTGTGAGCTGAATTGTGTGTTGCCCCCACCACCCCCACCCCCATTGTCCCGCCTGGCTATTCATGGCCAAACTGAGTAACAATTGAGCAGCACTCCCCGGTGTACCTTACTTCTTCCTTTTGTAAGAAGCTGAACAGTATGCTTAGCTTACTTATATGGGCTAACAAACATCCCCTGGATTAAGCTAGACACCTTAACCAGACTTAAAGCTGATGGAGAACTAGCCATCCCTAATTTTAAACTATACTACTTTGCTGCGCATCTTGCAAATGTTAGGGTATGGGTCCAGGATTATAGCGTGGATTATCTTCATTCTGTCTTTATACCACAACTGGTACCGGGATGTACTCCTTTGCAGTTGCTACTAAGTGACAAGACTCCTCCCCGCTGCCCTCCTATTATAACTCAGGCTCTAAAAATTTGGCAGAATATACAGGTTTTAAATGGGTTTTCTGAATTGGATCCGGAGACCTCTTTCTGGTATTCTAGTCAGTTTACGGAGCTACGATGCATTGATGGGAATCAGGTGTGGGGCTGTAGGAGTACATATGTGGTGGGTCAATTGTATTATGCCGGGGTGCTAAAGTCTTTCCAGCAATTAAAAGAGGATTTTTTTCTACCGCAATACTTCTTCCGTTACTTGCAAATCCGACACGCCCTTCAGGTTCAGTTAGGGGGCTGTCCTCCGAATTTGTTTTCTTCTCCTGTTCGGATTTTCTTGTCTACACTCAGCTGGCAGAAGGCCATTTACTTAACGTATAGCAGGGGTGGCCAACCAGTCAGAAGCGTAGAGCAAGAAAAGATCTGTAGTCAAAAGCAAAAGCCACTATGATGCATGCGCAAAAATGGGGGTGTGGCATAGTTGACACAAAGCCACACACCATTTTTGTGCGCACACCTTTCGGTATGACGTTCGTAGGAGTATGACCTCATATCATAACCCCGTTTTTTCGTCATATTGTACAGTGCCACATACATATAATGCCCCAGTACAGTACATTTAAAAACGGCAAAAAATGGGTGCCACCACAGTGCCAGATACATTTGTGTATCTGGCACTGTGGGGACATATGTGTATCTGGCACTGTGGGGTCATATATGTCCCCACAGTGCCAGATACATATATGTCCCCAGTGCAGATACATATGTCCCCACAGTGCCAGATATGCCCCCAGTGCTAGATCCTATTCTTAAAAAACCTACCCTTGATCCAAACACTCTCTCCAACTACCGACCCATCTCTCTCCTCCCTTTTGCCTCCAAACTCCTTGAGCGTATTGTCTACAACCGCCTTACTCCCTTTCTTTCCTCACACTCACTACTTGACCCATTCCAGTCTGGCTTCCGTCCTCTCCACTCCACTGAAACTGCCCTTACAAAAGTAAGCAATGACCTCCATGCTGCTAAATCTAAGGGACACTACTCTCTACTTATTCTACTTGATCTCTCTGCTGCTTTTGACACTGTGGACCATCCTTTCCTACTGCAAATCCTTCACTCCATTGGTCTGCGCGACACTGCCCTCTCTTGGCTGTCTTCCTACCTCTCTGACCGTTCATTCTCTGTCTCTTCTCATGACTCCACCTCCCCCTCACTTCCACTAACTGTAGGTGTACCCCAAGGTTCTGTCCTTGGTCCTCTCCTCTTCTCTCTCTATAAGTCCTCACTAGGTAAGCTCATTAGTTCTTTTGGTTTCCAATATCATCTCTATGCTGATGACACCCAAATCTATCTTTCCTCTCCAGACCTCTCCCCTGCTCTCCTCACTCGTATCTCCAACTGTCTCTCTGCTACCTCTTCCTGGATGTCCCAGCGCTTTCTTAAACTTAACATGTCTAAGACCGAACTGATCATCTTTCCTCCCGCCAGCATAACCTCACCTCCTACAATCTCATTATCTATTGATGGCACTACTATCTCCTCTAGCCCCCAAGTGCGCTGTCTTGGAGTAATCCTTGACTCCTCCCTCTCCTTCAAACCACACATTCAGCACCTCTCACAAACCTGCCGTTTTCATCTAAAAAATATTTCCAGGATCAGACCCTTTCTGACCCAGGATGCTACTAAGACTCTTATCCACTCACTGGTCATCTCCAGACTGGATTACTGTAATCTCCTCCTGACTGGCATTCCTGACAAACACCTCTCTCCACTCCAATCTATCCTCAATGCTACTGCCCGGCTCATTTTCCTCACCAAACGCACTACGTCTACCTCTCCTCTCTTACTAGACCTTCACTGGCTCCCCTTCCCTTTCAGAATCCATTTCAAGCTTCTCACACTCGCTTACAAAGCCCTCACCCACTCCTCTCCCATCTACATCTCTGATCTTATCTCCCTTTACATTCCCACACGTCCTCTTCGCTCTGCTAATGCACGACAACTTTCCTGCCTACGGATCACCTCCTCCCACTCCTACCTCCAAGATTTCTCACATGCTGCACCACTTCTCTGGAATTCCCTACCTCTCCCCCTCAGACTCTCCACCTCTCTACAAAACTTCAAACGGGCTCTCAAGACCCACTTCTTCACCAAACCCAGCCAAATCTCATCCTAACCCTCTGTTCTACACTCTCCATGTACCCCATCTGTGTCACCCCTGTCTGTCTACCCCTCCCCTTTAGAATGTAAGCTCTCACGAGCAGGGCCCTCTTCCCTCATGTGCTTATCCTTTCTTACTTTAATAATCTTCAACTGCATCAACTCCAGCAGTCTTCTGCCACCTGATACTTATTCCAGTGTCATCTGCTGATGTAACTATGTTTATTTACCCTGTACTTGTCCTATACTGTCATCAGCTGTAAGTTGCTGTTTTCCTGTTTGATTATTCATGTACTCTGTAATTGGGCGCTGCGGAACCCTTGTGGCGCCATATAAATAAAGGATAATAATAATAATAATACACATGTTCCCACAGTGCCTGCTATGCCCTCAGTGCCAGATATGCCCCCAGTGCAGATACACATGTCCCCACAGTGCCAGCTATGTCCCCAGTGCCAGATACACGTCCCCACAGTGCCAGCTATGCCCCCAGTGCAGATACATATGTCCCCACAGTGCCAGCGATGCCCCCAGTGCCAGCTACACATGTCCCCCCAGTGTCAGATATGCCCCCAGTGCTAGATACACATGTTCCCACAGTGCCTGCTATGCCCTCAGTGCCAGATATGCCCCCAGTGCCAGATATGCTCCCAGTGCAGATACACATGTCCCCACAGTGCCAGCTATGTCCCCAGTGCCAGATACATGTCCCCACAGTGCCAGATATGCCCCCAGTGCAGATACATATGTCCCCACAGTGCCAGCGATGCCCCCAGTGCCAGCCACACATGTCCCCCCAGTGCTAGATATGCCCCAGTGCAGTTACACATGTCCCCACAGTGCCAGCGATGCCCCCAGTGCCAGCTACACATGTCCCCCCAGTGCCAGATATGCCCCAGTGCAGTTACATATGTCCCCACAGTGCCAGCGATGCCCCCCAGTGCCAGCTACACATGTCCCCCCAGTGCCAGATAAGCCCCCAGTGCAGATACACATGTCCCCACAGTGCCAGCTATGCCCCCAGTGCCAGCTACACATGCCCCCACAGTGCCAGATATGCCCCCTGCCAGATACACATGTCCCCACATTGCCTGCTTTGCCCCCAGTGCCAGCTATGCCCCCAGTGCAGATACACGTCCCCACAGTGCTCAAAAGCCCCCTCACCCCGTGCCCCGCTCACCACGCTGCTGCTGCTCAGTGCTCTGCTCACTCTCCAGCGGCGTCTCTCCTGAATTAGGCGCCAGTCCGTGAGCCAATCAGAGCTTGCGGTCCGTCAGCCAATCAGGAGCCTTAGCTGCCAGTCCGCGAGTGCTGATTGGCTCACGGGCCGGCGCCGTATGAAGAGAGGCATCGCCGCCGGAGAGGCGTGCGTGTGTCTCGGGCTCGGAGCAGCGATGGCTAGAAGCTGCTTGAGCCGCATGCGGACGATAAAAGAGCTGCATGCGGCTCGAGAGCCGCGGGTTGGCCACCGCTGCCCTATAGCCCTTTGTGGCAAATGGGAGCAAGACCTAGGCCCTTTGGATGATGAGGAGTAGTCTGTAGCAAGGGAGCTTCCCCATATAGTCACTACTTGTATTAGGTTCCAATAAATTAAATTATTTATTTTTCATAGAATTATTTAACTCTAGTGAGGTCGGCTAGATATGGTGGACGCTCCTTGAACACTTGTTCCAAATGCACATATGGGTTGGGCACTCTTTGGCATCTTATATGGGATTGCCCGAACGTTCAGAAATTTTGGGCTGAGGTAAAACAGTCATTAGAAACTACAGAGATTGCATCTATTTTACTGTGTGTTAGGTGCTGTTGTAGAAGGGGCGTTCGCCCGGTCGGATGAGTTATATGTTAAAAATATATGTGCATTGACCAAAGTAATTATTGCCCGTGCCTGGTTGGCTTCTGCCGGTCCGGATTTCTCCTCTTTATGGGCATTAATTAATTCTACAATTAAATATGATCGTTACGTATACATGTGTTGTTACACTAGTATTAAATTTAACAAAACGTGGTCTAAATGGATAGAGTCTCCGTATTTTATTGCGGAGGCCACAATATGGAGTATATTGTATTGTGAGGCAATCGGCTGTAAGAATGATACATCAGCAGGTAACTTATGGAATCATAGAAGGGAGACAAGACAAAAGAAATCCTTTTCGGGAGCACTCTTAATTGAAAAATGGTAGTGATAATTGATCAATATATAGTGAAATGATATGATGATAAATAATCTAAAACTTAACTTTTATTTTATTCCATTAAAATATCGACCTGAGTGGTCCAAACATATTATATATCTATTAATCAAAAATAGAGGAGAGAAAAAGATGAAATATAGATAAGATGAGTGAGAGTGAGCAGATTAGAACTGCCCCACCAGTGTTTTCACATGAAGATATAGGTGATCATCTTGGTGATATCCACAGTGCCTGGTATTCCTAAGTGGTCCCCCTTCAAAGTACTAACCAGGTCTATCCTATCAGCTTCCGAGATAGAAGATCGGGCTACTCTCAGGATAGTAAGACCTTGAATGATGAAGATGACATATGAAGGAAGAGAGAACCCACTTCTGCTGTCTGTACTCTGCCTGCTATGCGTCACTGGATAAATTGGCCCCAGGCTTTTCCAGATGAGAGAGTGTTGGAAAAGAGAACCATCACCAGTTTTTGAATAGGGGAAGATCATGAATTGGTTAGTCTACCTCCACTTAGGATCAAGGCAGAAGGAAGAAAGGAGCACTTCTACTTTCTGTTGTGATAGCCAAGTGTACGCTGGGAAGGGCGGAACCTAAGCCAGCACAGCTATCAGCCAGATGAGAGGGTGCTGAGAAGAGATAAAGCTCTGATGGATAATCAGAAATGTATAATTTGTTTGAACTAATTCATTCAAATAACATTCAAAATATTATAGTTAATCTCCTCTTATTCTCCTATGCCAAAGTGCATAAGAATAATACAGTGATTTTCATAAACAGGAAATCAATTAATATTCACACACTTTTTCTAATTAAATTATATCCTGAGCATTTATCAATCAACATGTGCTGGTAATTCAGATGAGGCATTTAGGCAGAGGTGGCAACTCGTGGTAATCATACAAAATCATAAATATCTAAAGTACCTTAAATGATAAATAATTATTGGCAGGAAAGTCCTAATCTCTCACATAAAGATATAAAGAAACAGTGTTGCAGAGAAATACTCCAGCAGAAAGTCTGCAAAATCAATTGGTTATCACATGAAGATATAAGAGAAACAATGTTGCAGAAAAAGTTTTCCAGCAATAGGTCTACAAAATCAATCACTTGTTAAATTAACCTTGTATAGGCATGTAACAATTCTGCAATCAGAGAAAACACTATCTCCTAGGCTTGTAACAATTTAGCATTAAAGTAATCCCCAATGCACATAATTACATGAGCTCATTAAATAACATTTCATTGCTACAAGTACGTCATCACGCTTTGATGCATTAATAAAATTCCAGAAATTTGTTTATTCATTATATTGCACTGTGCTATGTATATTAACAGACCTATCGGTCTTAATCTTTTGTCAACGCAAGAGGTACAGTTAATTAGCAAACTAATTATGGTTTCAGATATGATAATATCGCCTTGCTAGCATCAGAGTACAAGGAACTCTGCTTTGAAGTTTCATTAGTATCAGTTCAGAAATGCATAAACCACATAAATGGAAGAATAGTGTGCAACAAATGTATCACAGTGTAACAGAGTATCACATAAGTATGCAACATGTATATTTTAAAATGAAATAGATGCACCTTTTTGATGCTTTCATTTTTGTGCATCAAGTGAGGACAACATGAAATGATCTAGACCAGGGGTTCTCAAACTCGGTCCTCAGGACCCCACACAGTGCATGTTTTGCAGGTAACCCAGCAAGTGCACAGGTGTATTAATTACTCACTGACACATTTTAAAAGATCCACAGGTGGAGCTAATTATTTCATTTGTGATTCTGTGAGGAGACCTGCAAAACATGCACTGTGTGGGGTCCTGAGGACCGAGTTTGAGAACCTGTGATCTAGACTAATGAGGATGTTAGAAAAAATATATATTTTGACCCCTAGTGATGATCCTCAATTGATAGCAAGCAATAGGGGGGGAGGGAGGGAAAGGTGGAAAAGGAAGACGTAATAAATGTAGCCGTGAGTGGAAAATATATTTTGAATATTATTCAATTTGTCACCACTCCAGCCAAATTTAAGTACCGGTCTGTCACCTTCACTTTCTAGCCCGACCCGTTCCTGCTTCCCTTAATGCACCTTCCACCATGTATAGGGAATACATAAACATGAATATCCCTATTAATTAACCTCAGATACCGGTGTGTGGTGTAGGGCAGGGAGGAGGGGATAAAGAAGGGGATATGAATAGACACGACCGTGAAAGGATTATGCAGGATAGTGCCGTGATGTTACCAATCGCCGCTCCAACTGTTTTGGATGCCAGCGTTCGTCTGTCGTCTCCACAGGTCCGGCTCGACCCGCTCCTGCTTTCCCCCTCGTCTCACATGTGTGTCCTCACAGTAAAGGTGCTGCGGCCGCCCGAAATCCAAAAGGGGCGTGACCGTACGACGTCCTTAATGACGTCAGTCCCTACGTATGTTTCACCTAACGGGCTTGTTTACTTATGGAATCAGCAAGATTATATCATTATTGTTGTTAGGTCTGTCTGTTTGAGGGGGAGTATAGTGTAGTACTGCAGTGGTATAAAAGGTTGGAAAGTGTTAAAATGCTAAATTCATCAAGATGCACCATGTTTATATTTGCATTGGATGGTTTATAGCCGCAATTAGATATTTAAAAAAAAAAAAATCCTGTATAGTTCTCTCTGGCATGTAGACAAGATAAATATGATACTGTAATCTACTTACTGTATTTAACATAAATATTAGCAAAGAACTATAAAGGAGGTCCTACATATCCTGCCCTTTTTTTGTTTGCTTGTTTTCTACGATAAACACATACAGTTTACATTCACTTTTATTTTTTACATTTAATAATAAATAGGAAATATTAACCACATTGTATGATTAAATTAATATGTAATTTTAAATAATATATAAATATATTTTTTATCTAACTGAGCACATATATAACGCTGACACTACTTACCTACATGTCTTGTGGAGGATATATTTATCCTTGATTAGTTTACATAATTATTAATTAAACACATTGGGGTCTATTCAATTAGAATCGGAATTTCCGACAAGTCAGAAATACGTCTCTAATCCGACACCCCCTATTCAATTGCAGGTGTTTCCGACAGGTTTTTGGTCTGTTTGCGACAATGACGATTCGCCTTTTTTTAAAGTGGAATTGGCATTGTCAAAAACTGTTGGAAACGCCCGCAAATTCAACAAAAAATGTGGATCTGCGGCTAATCCTCCGATCCACGTGTTTTCCGACAAATCAGATTTTTCGACAAGTCAGAAAAATGGCACTGGAATTGAATAGGTAGAATCCAGATTCGACCTAAAAAAGTCGAAAAGTGCAGTTTTTCCGACTTGTTGGAAATAGACCCCATTGTGTACACATATAGGGGGAATTCAATTGTCTGTTTTTTCCTGTCTATTAGATAGGAAAAAAAACAGACACCCAACTGACTTTTCAAACAATTGAATACCCCCATATAATTTATACAATCACCATTAGAGAAAGTAAAGCAGGATATATATAAAATTTGGTAAATAAATATAGGATATGTATATGGGTGTCCTAGAATTAACAAATACAATCAGTAATGAATGATCCATTCGATAATAGCTAAGCTAAGGTTTCCATGCAAAAAAATACTTGATGTGATTATTTAAATACACATACAGTATTAATAATGGCACCTGTACCTATGCAATTTAAAAAGGGATATGAGATAAAACTGGTGTACATGTAATACTTGCAACCTATAAAGTCATGCATTGTCTATAGCACTGTCTTATATGTATGTTGTTGTGCTTTTGTATGTTGAGAATGTATTTTTTGTATGTAAAAAAAACAAAAAACAATAAAGAGAACAATTGAATTGCTCCATGCGGCACCATCTAGTGGCAGCCACAAGGAAAAACAATTAAATGGCCCCCTTAGAGCCTCACAATCAAAGTGTGCATACAGATGTTTCCCATACATCTTGCCTCAATATGCCAAAAATGCATCTTACGCACATCACTTTGCAAATAAGACACACAAGCAGACTCTGCTGATTAAAATGATACGCGGCATGCCTATATTTTGTGTGTTACCGCACCTGTATCTGCATATGAAATGCTACGTTACAGTGTTTACTAGGAGTTTTTATCTGCTTCTAAACGTATTAATTGTATCAGTGCCGTAACTAGACATTTTGGCGCTGTGTGCAAGAAACAGCATCGGCGCCTCCCCGTAACGTAAACCGGCGGCAGTGCGCTCCGCAGGCGCGCGCAAAAAAATATAGGGAAAGGGGTGTGGCCACAAAATAATACCGATTCATATAATGGTGCACAGTAGTCTCCATTATTCAAATTACGCCGCACAGTAGCGCCACTACACCAGGTAGAGCCGCTTTTTCACATTACGGCAGACAGATTCCCCTTTTTACACATTACGGCAGACAGCGTCCCCTTTTTATACATTACAGCAGACAGCGTCCCCTTTTTACACATTACGGCAGACAGCGTCCCCTCTTTACACATTACGGCAGACAGCGTCCCCTTATTACACATTCAGGCAGACAGCGTCCCCCTTTTACACATTACGGCAGACAGCATCCCCCTTTTTACACATTACGGCAGACAGCGTCCCATATAAACATACGTATATATATATACACACACACACACACACACACACACACACACATTACATACATAGACACACACATAAAGCAACACAGAGAGACAAAAATTCAAATTTTATAAACCGCAGCATAATAAAAAAAACAACATTATAACCGCAGGATGATTTAAACAAAAAATAAAAAAATACAGCTAGCTTACTTTTTTTCTCTGCAGCTGGCAAGCTGCTTGTGACACTCTGCTGGCTGGCTCCACAAACTCTTTTTTCCTGCAGCCTGCGTGCCCAGCCAATGACTGAGCCGCAGGCTGCACCTTAACACCATTGGACAGCTGAGCCGTCGCTCAGCTGTCCTGAACTTCTATGCGGCGCTGGAGCCTCTGCTGTTTGGTTGCCAGGGCAACCTACAGAGAGCCGTCGGAAGAGCGCAGTGCCGCAGATCGGAGGCTCTGACCGCGACCGCCGCCTGCCCAATCACCCACCGATCAGTAAGCCGCCTCCTCAGGGACGGGCAGTGGTAGCGCAGCCAGGGGGAATATGCGCTCTAACTAGGTGTGCGCTGTGGGCAATGCCCCTTCAGCACACACCTAGTTACGGCGCTGAATTGTAACAACAAATAGCTTTGTACATTAAATAACTACTTTTGGTTCCATCTGACTCTTATTAACCATTTGCTCATTGTAAAAGTAGAGGGTTCAATCAATGCTGCTTATTTTGTCGGTTTCTAGACTCTACAGCGTTCCCGGCAAAGAGGAGGGGCCTGAACGGAGGAGGCAGAACACGTGCCTTCTCCTCTCTTAATGCGCCCCTGCATGGGATGCAGTCAGTATACCGGTTGTCGGGATCCCGGCATGCAGGACACCAACGCTGGAATCCCAAAAGCCGGTGAAATTCCGATGCATGGAATCCCAACACACTGTCGGTATTCTCTCTCGATTGGTTGGTCCACAACACCATTCGAGTGGGAATAGAACCTGGGGTGAGCTAAATAAGCCACCGGGCCCGATGCGTGATGAGCGCATCAAGCCTGCGAGGGGACTCGCTGCTTCACTGCCTGGAATCTGGCAGATGGAATGCCGTGGTCGGTATAGGGACAGCCGGCATCCCGTCTGCCGGCATATTATATGTATTCCCTACCCCCTTTTCCTCTTCAATTACTTGATTGATTGTAATATTACAGTATGTTTACAATTTTGTAGATTAATACTATTACTGTATTGCCCAGTGCCATGTTTTTGTTGTTTTTGTTTTCCTTGGTTTCTCTGTGTATAGGTTAAGCTATAAGCGTTGTCTCTCGCAGGATCCAGGAGAGTAGGCAGGTATGGTCTGAGTGCAGGGAGCCTGTCTCACCGCCTATTAACTGTAACTCTCCCCTCACTACACTAAGCTTCAGTGTCCATTGATTCTCCTACCTGCATCACTGTCTTCTCTCCCCCCCTGCTGCTGCTGCTGCCACAGCTGTGCTGAGGTCTCTGAGCAGTACACTTCCTGGCCACATGACACATCCAAGGCGCCAATTTTACTGGCTGTGGTGTGGCCCTGCCCCCAGCTCTGCAAGCATTGTCTGACTATCAGAGGTGAGGCTATCAGCCTCAACTCTCGTCTCTCCCTGCAATTCCAGGGAGCTCTACAAATTTGGCCAGTTTTAACTATAAAAATGCTTACAATAAGCAAAGAAGAAGTTTATAAGTTATAAATATCTTCTTTGTATTATTCTAATCAATTTTAAATCAAAACTCTGGAGCATGACAGGAAGTATAACAGGGTAGGCTCTGCCTCCCCTGCCTACGCTGACTGTATGTGTCACAATCCTGACTGTAGGTTTTATATTTGGTGACTTACCCCTGCCATCTGTCCTGGATCCTGTGTCTTTTCACTCACGGAGTTAAACAGCTTGTCAGTTTTCCTGAGTTCTCTGCCTGAGAGGTAATAGTTAATTAGCTCCACCTGTGGTGATCTCCTGTGTGAGGCTGAATTCAGTAATCTAAAAGCAAGCATCCTGTGTTTTGCAGAAGTCCAGGCTTCAGTGTTCTCTTGGCCTGCTAGGCCTCATTCTACATCACAGCCTTGGCTAGAGTAGTCACATGACAGTGACATCACCTAATCCTGCCCACCAATCATCAAGGACCAGGAAGTATAAATCAGGAGGCTGAGTTGGAATCTGGGCCAGTTCCTTGTGTCACATACAGCCTTGTGTGGGTCTTGGGCTGGGCTCCCTGGGGGTAACCTTTGTGCCTGGGTTCCTGTGGAAACTCTGTTCCCTTGTTACCGTTTGGTTTATTTGTGTGTTGCCATTTGATTTCGCCGTTTCCCTGAGTCTCGGTGTGGAGGTACAGCTGCGGTGTTTCGTCTTGGGGGCGCGGTACTGGGTTCCGTGTTCTCCGCTGGGAGCCACAGCTGTCGTGTTTCAGTTTTGCTGCTGTTGTGGTTGGGATCTCCAGGCCTCAGTACCTCCGTGCTTCCAGCACCTCAGTATCTCCGTGCCTCAGCATCTCCGTGCCTCAGCACCTCAGTGCCTCAGCATCTCCGTGCCTCAGTGCCTCAGTACCTCCGTGCTTCCAGCACCTCCGTGCCACAGCACCTCCGTGCCACAGCACCTCCGTGCCTCAGCACCTCAGTACCTCCGTGCCTCAGTACCTCCGTGCCTCAGTACCTCCGTGCTTCCAGCACCTCAGCACCTCCGTGACTCAGCATCTCCGTGACTCAGCATCTCAGTGCCTCAGCATCTCCGTGCCTCAGTGCCTCAGTACCTCCGTGCTTCCAGCACCTCCGTGCTTCCAGCACCTCCGTGCCACAGCATCTCCGTGCCTCAGTACCTCCGTGCCACAGCATCTCCGTGCTTCCAGCACCTCCGTGCCTCAGCACCCCTACGCACCCCAGTGTCTCTACGCACCCCAGTGTCTCTACGCACCTCAGTGCCTCCACGCACCTCAGTGCCTCCACGCACCTCAGTGCCTCCACGCACCTCAGTGCCTCCACGCACCTCAGTGTCTCCAAGCACCTCAGTGTCTCCAAGCACCTCAGTGTCTCCAAGCACCTCAGTGTCCGCAAGCACCTCAGTGTCTCCAAGCACCCCGTGCCCTTTAGCACAATTATACCTGGTATTCTTCACTGATTCATCAGTGCCTTTCCAGTTCTGTCTTTCAGGAGACCTTCAGCATGCCTCCTGTCTGCCGACCTAATCCTGCATGAGGAGAACCTAGATTCGGCCATCTCTGCTGCGGTTCCTCTTCCCAGTCTCCGGAGGAAACCCAGAGTCCACGGCATTTCCAAACCAGGTCAGTGGTAGTATTCACATAATCCTCCAGTCGCCCGCACAGACTTCACTACACCGGGTTCACAAAAACCTCAGTCATGACAGTAGGAACTGGCCACATGGACCCGGCCGAAAGTGTTAGTCTGACGCATGACCTCCTAAGCAATATTGCAGGACGCTTGGAAGGTCTGGAGTCGACTCAGCATCGATTGGCACAGTGTCTGCAGCGGAATTCGTCCTCCAGAGATTCTATGACCTTCTGCTCTAAGACTCCTGACCAACTGCAGATTTTCTACCAGATGTTACTACAGTTACAAGAACTTTTGTCTAGTATTCTCTCTGTGATGCCTGATCTCCTCAGGAATACTACCAACGTTGTTGATCCTGTTTTGTCCCATCCAGTTAATAGAGTCTCTTCCTCTGCGCAAGGGAAAGTTTTTCATCAGAGCTATCCACGGCCCAAGCTCTCTGAAGCTGAACGTCAGCGGCGTAAGGAGCTACATCTCTGTCTTTACTGTGGAAATTCTGGTCATTTTGTTAAAGACTGCATTCTTCGCAAGCCAGGTAATAGTGACAAATCTCAGTATCATAGTGCTCATGTCTACAAGTCATCCACAGTATCCGATTCTTCTGCTGCTGACGGGGGTATCAAGAAGGCTACTCTTCTGAGAGAGACTCAAATTTATGACTGGGGTCCGGTGGTTAAAAGACCTTATCCCAAGTTGGGTGTCCAGAGAAGAATGTTCAAGCCATTTACAGTCACAGAGGAGTCCGTGTCCACAGACCCAGGAGGGGCGTTTTCAGAGCGTCCAGCCCCAGGAGGGGCGTTTTCAGAGCGTCCAGCCCCAGGAGGGGCGTTTTCAGAGCGTCCAGCCCCAGGAGGGGCGTCTTCAGAGCGTCCAGCCCCAGGAGGGGCGTCTTCAGAGCGTCCAGCCCCAGGAGGGGCGTCTTCAGAGCGTCCAGCCCCAGGAGGGGCGTCTTCAGAGCGTCCAGCCCCAGGAGGGGCGTCTTCAGAGCGCCCAGCCCCAGAGAGTCTTCATAGTGCTGCCCAGCCAGTGAGTCTTCAGAGTGCTGCCCAGCCAGTGAGTCTTCAGAGTGCTGCCCAGCCAGTGATTCTACAGAGTGCTGCCCAGCCAGTGATTCTACAGAGTGCTGCCCAGCCAGAGATTCTACAGAGTGCTGCCCAGCCAGAGATTCTACAGAGTGCTGCCCAGCCAGAGATTCTACAGAGTGCTGCCCAGCCAGAGATTCTACAGAGTGCTGCCCAGCCAGAGATTCTACAGAGTGCTGCCCAGCCAGAGATTCTACAGAGTGCTGCCCAGCCAGAGATTCTACAGAGTGCTGCCCAGCCAGAGATTCTACAGAGTGCTGCCCAGCCCCGTGAAGAGGGGGCTCTTGCCTCAGCCCAGCCCCGTGAAGAGGGGGCTCTTGCCTCAGCCCAGCCCCGTGAAGAGGGGGCTCTTGCCTCAGCCCAGCCCCGTGAAGAGGGGGCTCTTGCCTCAGCCCAGCCCCGTGAAGAGGGGGCTCTTGCCTCAGCCCAGCCCCGTGAAGTGGGGGCTCTTGCCTCAGCCCAGCCCTGTGAAGAAAGGGCTCAGCCCGTCCCGGTTCCAGCCGGTCCAGCAATATTCCAGGCCCTGCCTGGTCAGTCCGTCCCGGTTCCAGCCGGTCCAGCAATACTCCAGGCCCAGCCTGGTCAGTCCGTCCCGGTTCCAGCCGGTCCAGCAATACTCCAGGCTCCGCCTGGTCAGTCCGTCCCGGTTCCAGCCGGTCCAGCAATACTCCAGGCCCAGCCTGGTCAGTCCGTCCCGGTTCCAGCCGGTCCAGCAATACTCCAGGCTCCGCCTGGTCAGTCCGTCCCGGTTCCAGCCGGTCCAGCAATACTCCAGGCTCCGCCTGGTCAGTCCGTCCCGGTTCCAGCCGGTCCAGCAATACTCCAGGCCCAGCTTGGCCAGTCCGTTCCGGTTCCAGCCGGTCCAGCAATACTCCAGGACCAGCCTGGTCCGTCTCCTTTGGCTCCAGCCAATTCAAGTATCCTTGGATTCAATCCAGTCCTACTCGTCCAGCCAAAGCTTTCTTCAGTTTCATCCTCTAAGCTTTCGTCTGATGGTTTTCCACCTATTTACTTTGATGGAGATTTATTGCAATATGCCGCTCTGGTTGAACAATTTCTCTCTCAGATGGAGTCTGATCCTTCAGGTGCAGTAACTCTTTCCAACGTTACTCGATATCTGTTCCTGGCATTCAGAGGAAGAGCTTTGGAGTGGGCCAACATGCTCTTTGAGAGTAATGATCCTGTGTTCCATGACTTACAGACTTTCAGTAACGCTGTAGTTAAAGAATTTAGTCCTAAACCTTTGGAATCTGCATCAACGAAGGTCCTAAATTCTTCTGTATGAATTTCTCAAGTTCCTCTAAGATTCAAGATGGGTGTCCGGAGTCCACCCTTGAAGAGGGGGATACTGTCACAATCCTGACTGTAGGTTTTATATTTGGTGACTTACCCCTGCCATCTGTCCTGGATCCTGTGTCTTTTCACTCACGGAGTTAAACAGCTTGTCAGTTTTCCTGAGTTCTCTGCCTGAGAGGTAATAGTTAATTAGCTCCACCTGTGGTGATCTCCTGTGTGAGGCTGAATTCAGTAATCTAAAAGCAAGCATCCTGTGTTTTGCAGAAGTCCAGGCTTCAGTGTTCTCTTGGCCTGCTAGGCCTCATTCTACATCACAGCCTTGGCTAGAGTAGTCACATGACAGTGACATCACCTAATCCTGCCCACCAATCATCAAGGACCAGGAAGTATAAATCAGGAGGCTGAGTTGGAATCTGGGCCAGTTCCTTGTGTCACATACAGCCTTGTGTGGGTCTTGGGCTGGGCTCCCTGGGGGTAACCTTTGTGCCTGGGTTCCTGTGGAAACTCTGTTCCCTTGTTACCGTTTGGTTTATTTGTGTGTTGCCATTTGATTTCGCCGTTTCCCTGAGTCTCGGTGTGGAGGTACAGCTGCGGTGTTTCGTCTTGGGGGCGCGGTACTGGGTTCCGTGTTCTCCGCTGGGAGCCACAGCTGTCGTGTTTCAGTTTTGCTGCTGTTGTGGTTGGGATCTCCAGGCCTCAGTACCTCCGTGCTTCCAGCACCTCAGTATCTCCGTGCCTCAGCATCTCCGTGCCTCAGCACCTCAGTGCCTCAGCATCTCCGTGCCTCAGTGCCTCAGTACCTCCGTGCTTCCAGCACCTCCGTGCCACAGCACCTCCGTGCCTCAGCACCTCAGCACCTCAGTACCTCCGTGCCTCAGTACCTCCGTGCCTCAGTACCTCCGTGCTTCCAGCACCTCCGTGACTCAGCATCTCAGTGACTCAGCATATCCGTGCCTCAGCACCTCAGTGCCTCAGCATCTCCGTGCCTCAGTGCCTCAGTACCTCCGTGCTTCCAGCACCTCCGTGCTTCCAGCACCTCCGTGCCACAGCATCTCCGTGCCTCAGTACCTCCGTGCCACAGCATCTCCGTGCTTCCAGCACCTCCGTGCCTCAGCACCCCTACGCACCCCAGTGTCTCTACGCACCCCAGTGTCTCTACGCACCTCAGTGCCTCCACGCACCTCAGTGCCTCCAAGCACCTCAGTGCCTCCAAGCACCTCAATGTCTCCAAGCACCTCAGTGTCTCCAAGCACCTCAGTGTCTCCAAGCACCTCAGTGTCTCCAAGCACCTCAGTGTCTCCAAGCACCTCAGTGTCCGCAAGCACCTCAGTGTCTCCAAGCACCCCGTGCCCTTTAGCACAATTATACCTGGTATTCTTCACTGATTCATCAGTGCCTTTCCAGTTCTGTCTTTCAGGAGACCTTCAGCATGCCTCCTGTCTGCCGACCTAATCCTGCATGAGGAGAACCTAGATTCGGCCATCTCTGCTGCGGTTCCTCTTCCCAGTCTCCGGAGGAAACCCAGAGTCCACGGCATTTCCAAACCAGGTCAGTGGTAGTATTCACATAATCCTCCAGTCGCCCGCACAGACTTCACTACACCGGGTTCACAAAAACCTCAGTCATGACATATGTCCTTGACTGCCACTATGGCAGATACCCACTGATTGGCTTCCTCATTAGGGGTAATCACTCTGAGCCCAGTCATGCCACTGAACTCTGCAATTATGCTGTCTCTCATGGCAAGAGTTATTCGCCAGATTCATTAAGATACATGCAGGGTTGGAGTGGCCCACAGGGGAAATTCCCACAGCCTGAGGGCCCTAGCCCACCTCTAGGGGTCAAGTTCCAGACTGTGCACTCAATGTACACATTGTTGCTCTATTAGAAGGTCAGTTACCTGGAGGAGCAGGTCCACTGAGAAACATGAGTGCTTAGTTTGCTTGTATTGAAATTACAAAAAGATATGCCAGTGTTGTAGTGGCTGGCCACGCCTTCTCTGGTGGCTGGCCACACCCTTTAAACATTGACCTCTTTCACTGCATTCCCCCAGTGGACTCTTCTTGCCACTGTCTGACACTGGATATATAAGATAGGTGACAGGCAGCTTTCCTATGGTAGTATTACAAAAGAGGTCAGCAAGGTCTATAATCCAGGCATTCACAACCTTGATCCTCAAGGCACACTAATGCTGGGAACACACTAGTAGATATATCTGCAGATCAATGGATCTGCAGATATACAGTATCTATAGCCAGATCGGGCAGTGTGTTGTGCATATACACTGCCTTATCCATCGGGACTGATGTCTCGAACTGGACGGGTGTTTAAATGCGCCTGCCCAGTTCAGCTGTTGTACACCCACAGCGATGAACCAATATACTGGTAGATATATTGGTCATCGGCTGTGCTGCAGGGCCAACGCGATATGTCTGTGAACGACATTTCTCTGACGTCCTAGTGGATGCTGGGGACTCCGAAAGGACCATGGGGAATAGCGGCTCCGCAGGAGACTGGGCACAAAAGTAAAAGCTTTAAGACTACCTGGTGTGGACTGGCTCCTCCCCCTATGACCCTCCTCCAAGCCTCAGTTAGATTTTTGTGCCCGAACGAGAAGGGTGCAGTCTAGGTGGCTCTCCTGAGCTGCTTAGAAAAAAGTTTAGTTTTAGGTTTTTTATTTTCAGTGAGACCTGCTGGCAACAGGCTCACTGCATCGAGGGACTAAGGGGAGAAGAAGCGAACTCACCTGCGTGCAGAGTGGATTGGGCTTCTTAGGCTACTGGACATTAGCTCCAGAGGGACGATCACAGGCCCAGCCATGGATGGGTCCCAGAGCCGCGCCGCCGTCCCCCTTACAGAGCCAGAAGAGCAGAAGAGGTCCGGAAAAATCGGCGGCAGAAGACGTCCTGTCTTCAATAAGGTAGCGCACAGCACCGCAGCTGTGCGCCATTGCTCTCAGCACACTTCACACTCCGGTCACTGAGGGTGCAGGGCGCTGGGTGGGGGCGCCCTGAGACGCAATATAAACACCTTAGGGGGCAAAAAATGCATCACATATAGCTCCTGGGCTATATGGATGCATTTAACTCATGCCTGTTTTTCTATAAAAAAGCGGGAGAACGGCCGCCGAGAAGGGGGCGGAGCCTATCTCCTCAGCACACTGGCGCCATTTTTCCTCACAGCTCCGTTGGAGGGAAGCTCCCTGACTCTCCCCTGCAGTCCTGCACTACAGAAACAGGGTAAAACAAGAGAGGGGGGGCACTAAATTGGCAGATAAATCTATACAGCAGCTATATAAGGGAAAAACACTTATATAAGGTTATCCCTGTATATATATATAGCGCTCTGGTGTGTGCTGGCAAACTCTCCCTCTGTCTCCCCAAAGGGCTAGTGGGGTCCTGTCCTCTATCAGAGCATTCCCTGTGTGTGTGCTGTGTGTCGGTACGTTGTGTCGACATGTATGAGGAGGAAAATGGTATGGAGGCGGAGCAATTGCCTGTATTAGTGATGTCACCCCCTAGGGAGTCGACACCTGACTGGATGGTCTTATGGAAGGAATTACGTGATAGTGTCAGCACTTTACAAAAGACTGTTGACGACATGAGACAGCCGGCAAATCAGTTAATACCTGTACAGGCGTCTCAAACACCGTCAGGGGCTCTAAAGCGCCCGTTACCTCAGGTGGTCGACACAGACACGGACACTGACTCCAGTGTCGACGGTGAGGAAACAAACGTATTTTCCAGTAGGGCCACACGTTACATGATCACGGCAATGAAGGAGGTTTTGAACATTTCTGATACTACAAGTACCACAAAAAAGGGTATTATGTGGGGTGTGAAAAAACTACCCGTAGTTTTTCCTGAATCAGATTAATTAAATGAGGTGTGTGATGAAGCGTGGGTTTCCCCTGATAAGAAACTGCTAATTTCTAAAAAATTATTGGCATTATACCCTTTCCCGCCAGAGGTTAGGGCGCGTTGGGAAACACCCCCTAGGGTGGATAAGGCGCTCACACGCTTATCAAAACAAGTGGCGTTACCGTCTCCTGATACGGCCGCCCTCAAGGAACCAGCTGATAGGAAGCTGGAAAATATCCTAAAAAGTATATACACACATACTGGTATTATACTGCGACCAGCAATCGCCTCAGCCTGGATGTGCAGTGCTGGGGTGGCTTGGTCGGATTCCCTGACTGAAAATATTGATACCCTGGACAGGGACAATATATTATTGACTATAGAGCATTTAAAGGATGCATTTCTATATATGAGAGATGCACAGAGGGATATTTGCACTCTGGCAACAAGAGTAAGTGCGCTGTCCATTTCTGCCAGAAGAGGGTTATGGACGCGACAGTGGTCAGGTGATGCGGATTCCAAACGGCATATGGAAGTATTGCCGTATAAAGGGGAGGAGTTATTTGGGGTCGGTCTATCGGACCTGGTGGCCACGGCAACGGCTGGGAAATCCACCTTTTTACCCCAGGTCACCTCTCAGCAGAAAAAGACACCGTCTTTTCAGGCTCAGTCCTTTCATCCCCATAAGGGCAAGCGGGCAAAAGGCCACTCGTATCTGCCCCGGGGCAGAGGAAGGTGAAAAAGACTGCAGCAGACAGCCTCTTCCCAGGAACAGAAGCCCTCCCCCGCTTCTGCCAAGTCCTCAGCATGACGCTGGGGCCTTACAAGCGGACTCAGGCACGGTGGGGGCCCGTCTCAAGAATTTCAGCGCGCAGTGGGCTCACTCGCAAGTGGACCCCTTTATCCTGCAGGTAGTATCTCAGGGGTACAAATTGGAATTCGAGACGTCTCCCCCTCGCCGGTTCCTGAAGTCTGCTTTACCAACGTCTCCCCCCGACAGGGAGGCGGTATTGGAAGCCATTCACAAGCTGTATTCCCAGCAGGTGATAATCAAGGTACCCCTCCTACAACAGGGAAAGGGGTATTATTCCACGCTGTTTGTGGTACCGAAGCCGGACGGCTCGGTGAGACCTATTTTAAATCTGAAATCCTTGAACACTTACATACAAAGGTTCAAATTCAAGATGGAATCACTCAGAGCAGTGATAGCGAACCTGGAAGAAGGGGACTATATGGTGTCTCTGGACATCAAGGATGCTTACCTCCATGTCCCAATTTGCCCTTCTCACCAAGGGTACCTCAGGTTTGTGGTACAGAACTGTCACTATCAGTTTCAGACGCTGCCGTTTGGATTGTCCACGGCACCCCGGGTCTTTACCAAGGTAATGGCCGAAATGATGATTCTTCTTCGAAGAAAAGGCGTCTTAATTATCCCTTACTTGGACGATCTCCTGATAAGGGCAAGGTCCAGAGAACAGTTAGAGGTCGGAGTAGCACTATCTCAAGTAGTACTACGACAGCACGGATGGATTCTAAATATTCCAAAATCGCAGCTGATTCCGACGACATGTCTGCTGTTCCTAGGGATGATTCTGGACACAGTACAGAAAAAGGTGTTTCTCCCGGAGGAGAAAGCCAGGGAGTTATCCGACCTAGTCAGGAACCTCCTAAAACCAGGCCAAGTGTCAGTGCATCAATGCACAAGGGTCCTGGGAAAAATGGTGGCTTCTTACGAAGCGATTCCATTCGGCAGATTCCACGCAAGAACTTTTCAGTGGGATCTGCTGGACAAATGGTCCGGATCGCATCTTCAAATGCATCAGCGGATAACCCTGTCTCCAAGGACAAGGGTGTCTCTCCTGTGGTGGTTGCAGAGTGCTCATCTTCTAGAGGGCCGCAGATTCGGCATTCAGGACTGGGTCCTGGTGACCACGGATGCCAGCCTGAGAGGCTGGGGAGCAGTCACACAGGGAAAAAATTTCCAGGGCTTGTGGTCAAGCATGGAAACGTCACTTCACATAAATATCCTGGAACTAAGGGCCATTTACAATGCCCTAAGTCAGGCAAGGCCTCTACTTCAGGGTCAGCCGGTGCTGATCCAGTCGGACAACATCACGGCAGTCGCCCACGTAAACAGACAGGGCGGCACAAGAAGCAGGAGGGCAATGACGGAAGTTGCAAGGATTCTTCGCTGGGCGGAAAATCATGTGATAGCACTGTCAGCAGTGTTCATTCCGGGAGTGGACAACTGGGAAGCAGACTTCCTCAGCAGACACGATCTCCACCCGGGGGAGTGGGGACTTCACCCAGAAGTCTTCCACATGATTGTGAACCGTTGGGAAAAACCAAAGGTGGACATGATGGCGTCCCGCCTCAACAAAAAACTGGACAGATATTGCGCCAGGTCAAGGGATCCTCAGGCAATAGCTGTGGACGCTCTGGTAACACCGTGGGTGTACCAGTCAGTGTATGTGTTCCCTCCTCTGCCTCTCATACCCAAGGTACTGAGAATCATAAGAAGGAGAGGAGTAAGGACTATACTCGTGGCTCCGGATTGGCCAAGAAGGACTTGGTACCCGGAACTTCAAGAGATGCTCACGGAAGACCCGTGGCCTCTACCTCTAAGAAAGGACCTGCTCCAGCAGGGACCATGTCTGTTCCAAGACTTACCGCGGCTGCGTTTGACGGCATGGCGGTTGAACGCCGGATCCTGAAGGAAAAAGGCATTCCGGATGAAGTCATCCCTACCCTGATCAAAGCCAGGAAGGATGTAACTGTGCAACATTATCACCGTATTTGGCGTAAATATGTTGCGTGGTGTGAGGCCAGGAAGGCCCCTACAGAGGAATTTCAACTGGGTCGTTTCCTGCATTTCCTGCAAACAGGACTGTCTATGGGCCTAAAATTAGGGTCCATTAAGGTTCAAATTTCGGCCCTGTCAATATTCTTCCAAAAAGAACTAGCTTCAGTTCCTGAAGTTCAGACGTTTGTCAAGGGGGTACTGCATATACAGCCTCCTTTTGTGCCTCCAGTGGCACCTTGGGATCTCAATGTAGTTTTGGGGTTCCTAAAATCACATTGGTTTGAACCACTCACCACTGTGGACTTAAAATATCTCACATGGAAAGTGGTAATGCTGTTAGCCCTGGCCTCAGCCAGGCGTGTCTCAGAATTGGCAGCTTTATCCTATAAAAGCCCTTACCTAATTTTTCATACGGACAGGGCAGAATTGAGGACTCGTCCTCAATTTCTCCCTAAGGTGGTTTCAGCATTTCACTTAAACCAGCCTATTGTGGTGCCTGCGGCTACTAGGGACTTGGAGGATTCCAAGTTGCTGGACGTAGTCAGGGCCCTGAAAATATATGTTTTCAGGACGGCTGGAGTCAGAAAATCTGACTCGCTGTTTATCCTGTATGCACCCAACAAGCTGGGTGCTCCTGCTTCTAAGCAGACTATTGCTCGTTGGATTTGTAGTACAATTCAGCTTGCACATTCTGTGGCAGGCCTGCCACAGCCAAAATCTGTAAAAGCCCATTCCACACGGAAAGTGGGCTCATCTTGGGCGGCTGCCCGAGGGGTCTCGGCTTTACAACTTTGCCGAGCAGCTACTTGGTCAGGGGCAAACACGTTTGCTAAATTCTACAAATTTGATACCCTGGCTGAGGAGGACCTGGAGTTCTCTCATTCGGTGCTGCAGAGTCATCCGCACTCTCCCGCCCGTTTGGGAGCTTTGGTATAATCCCCATGGTCCTTTCGGAGTCCCCAGCATCCACTAGGACGTCAGAGAAAATAAGAATTTACTTACCGATAATTCTATTTCTCATAGTCCGTAGTGGATGCTGGGCGCCCATCCCAAGTGCGGATTGTCTGCAATACTTGTACATAGTTATTGTTACAAAAAATCGGGTTATTATTGTTGTGAGCCATCTTTTCAGAGGCTCCTCTGTTATCATGCTGTTAACTAAGTTCAGATCACAAGTTGTACGGTGTGATTGGTGTGGCTGGTATGAGTCTTACCCGGGATTCAAAATCCTTCCTTATTGTGTACGCTCGTCCGGGCACAGTATCCTAACTGAGGCTTGGAGGAGGGTCATAGGGGGAGGAGCCAGTGCACACCAGGTAGTCTTAAAGCTTTTACTTTTGTGCCCAGTCTCCTGCGGAGCCGCTATTCCCCATGGTCCTTTCGGAGTCCCCAGCATCCACTACGGACTATGAGAAATAGAATTATCGGTAAGTAAATTCTTATTATCATTCATAAACACTGGCCGACGGATCCGCAATATATTGGCTGTTCAATAGAAGTGTTTATGCACCATAACAGTTCAGGTTTTAGTGATATCCATGCTTTAGCACAGGTGACTTCATTAGTACCTCAGTTATTGTGATTTAACCACGTGTGCTAAAGCCTAGATATCACTAAAGCCTGCACTGTCAGTGTGCCTTGGGGGCCGAGGTTGGGAATGCCTGCTCTAATCTCTGGAGCATCTGCTTGAAGAACATTTATGTCAGCTCCCAGTGTAACTAAACCCAGGTTGACGCTGTCTGGTAGACCAAGGAGCAACTTGACATCACAGTTGACGATGTGAAATTCAGAGTTAGTAGAATCAATGGTGGTCTCACCTATGATCTGGATCATATGATCACTGTATCCAGATCATAGGTGAGACCACCAGTCTCTGAAGGCTGTGGCAACAGCATGGCCTTTATTCTGTTAATTCTACGCAGCGTGCTGTTTGGTCTTGGTGTGCAGGATTGCTTGTCATAATTTCAGGGTTTGGACAGACACCATCTTGCCACTGGCATTTCTATAATGGGTGCATGCACTGTACCCATTTTTTTAATACTCACCCCTCCGGAGTCCCGCGCCGACTTCACCTGCGCTGATAAAAACCCGTGAAAATGGCACAGCGGACATTTTCACTGAGTTCTGCGCATGTGCAGTAGAGAAATCTCTGGAAAAATGGCCGCCGTGCCATTTTCCTGGAGAACTGCGCATGTGCAGTAGAGTCTGAGCCCTCTAGTGCTTAGACTGTACAGCGCTCCTGCAGAGAGGAGGGGGCCTGTACGGAGAAGGCAGCACACCGGCCTCCTCCTCTCTTAAAGCGCCCCTGCATCTTGCAGAATGTTTGGACTTGCTGCAAGCATTGCAGTGTTTGTTAAATGCAGGACACTTAAGGTGCATACACACGGTGTGATTTTGACTAAATGCCAATTTTGACATTGTGATTTCCCTTGAACTCCCTCGGAGCCCAGAACCACCAATTTTGAGTATATTTACTTGCGATTTTGACTATGTGTGATTTTGACTATATACAAGTTTGTCTATACTAGAAACTAGATTGTACACTTTCTAGTCAAAATTGGCATGCATGCACAGTCTATTTTTTCTTGCAATACCGACCCCGCTGTAGCGCGCATCGGTATCACAAGCTGTATACACACGGTGCGATATGTGCTAACTTTTCTTATGATTTTGACTATACAGTATGGTCAAAATCATAAGCACACATTGCACCGTGTGTATGCTTCGAATAATGGCAGTCACCACAGTGGTGTGGTTGCTGGGGTTGATTCTGGATGTTGCACACAAAAGTTTCTCTTATAAATTCTCACACACTGTTGGACTGTTCATGCAGCATGATACAGTATGTGCATACTTGCCTACCTGACCCTCTCCATGAGGGAGAAAATGCTCTGTTCCTGGACTTTCCTGGTAATGTATGATTGCCATCACCTGTGGTGAAACACCTTTCTTATCAATTAACTAGGTGATGGCAATCATACATTACCAGGAAAGCCCAGGAACAGAGCATTTTCTCTCTCATGGAGAGGGTCAGGTAGGCAAGTATGAGTATGTGTATAGTAGTTTCTAGTGTCAGTCCTATTTCTTGTAGCAGGTAGGTGCATGTTGTTTTATTTCATATGCCACCGACTATCCAGCCTTTAAAGAGATTGTTTGTGAGCAGGGCCGCCAACAGGGGGGTACCGCCAGGACTACAGTCCCGGACTGACAGGGGGCCAGGCAAAGCCCTCCCTCATACTTGCCTTCCAATCCTGAGTCAGCTACATTCATGCCACACACTGAGTTAGCAGCAGCTATTCTTCTCCGCCCCTTAGTTGCTCTGCTTATGGCTTTGCAGTGGTTTCTGAGAGTTGTAGTCTTGTTGCTGTATCCCTCTACAGCAGTCAGTAAGTGCAAAATTACATGACCCAGCAGACTGTTGGTGACAGCATATCCATAAAACAATCATGCTGCCGAATCTCTGCCTGTTCCCTAATGCTGGCCATACACTAGTACGACTCGCATTAGATGCGAGCAGTACTAATAATCCCCCCTGCCAGCCACCGGGCATGCTATAGATTGTATGGTGCTTTCGTACCTTCGCAATTGTTGGGTGCTAGGATTGGTTGATCATTTGTGTAGCACATATGAGCAGCTGATGCGACGTGCGACCCACAGGGTCGTGCATTGCATTGAATTAGCACCCTTTAACATGCACAATGTGCATGCTATGGGATGAATAATAGGTTGATATTGTGTATTCGTACATGATATCAACCTAGTGTATGGCCAGCATATGACTTCTGGAAAAAAAATCGCCTCTACAAATGCCTGACAGCACCCTGTGAATTACAGCTTTCAGGACACAGGCTGAGGTGCTAAAGAGATTTTCCTGTTTATGTCAAGGTAGAAGAAAGACTCTATGTTCGCTGCCTGATGCAGGTGGGAGGTCATCACACTTTTCTTTTCTTTTTTTAAAGGACTTGAAGGGTTTGTTTATGTTTAACTACAGCTGTAACTGATTGCATTCAGTAACTTGGACTACTTCCATCTACCCATTATTTGATATAAGTAACCCATCCCCCGAGTCGGCCCCTTCATTACTACTATTTCTGGAGTCTGTGTAAGGTTGGGTCCCCCAAATGTTAAGGCAGTAATAATACATTTACAGGGGACCAGTTCTTGTGGGATCCCAAAGTAAGAGCACTTTAGAGGGAGCACTGGTACTGCCTTATAAAACAAATAAAAATGATTTTATGAATTTAAAAAAATATTATGTAAAAAATAAAACAAGTAGAAAATGAAGATAGGGAATGCACACCCCACGGGTGGGGCCAGAGCAAGACACACCTTCTCTAGCTGATACACTGCTGAGTGGCAAAAGGGGGCCCTGCCTATTTTGTCAGTCCCGGGCCCTACAATTTCTGATAGCAGCTCTGTTTGTGAGTATGCCCGGTTCATATTTCATGGCCAGTAATTTGAACAGTGCAACGTAAGGTTGTATGGGCTCGATTCAACTGAACGCAAATTGAATAGCTCCATAAGGAGGTCCCACCGCTATTCAATTCAGCACGCTGTTTAGTCCGACTGTTGGATTTCTGCTTGAATTGAATAGCAGCGGGACCTGCTTCAAGGTTGCCAGGTCCCCGCCGCGGCCGCCGGGCTTGTCCCTCCGAGGCTGCTGGCTGCCCGGGCGGCCGTCCCCACTGGCGGTTTCTGTCGCCCGGCGCTCCGTCCGGCGTCCATAGGGTGGACGTCGTGGGCGCGTCCGACGTCTCCGGGGACGGGTGACGTAATCAGCGCCTCTCCAATCAGGGGCTGGCGGGAAGTACAAATCCAGACGCCGGGCAGAGCTGCGGCGCCTGAGTATCATCGCTACTACCGTACCTGTGATCTCCAGAGCTCCTGTGCTTCCAGCATTCCGTGCTTCCAGCGTCCTGTGCTTCCAGCATCCTGTGCTTCCAGCGTCCTGTGCTTCCAGCGTCCTGTGCTTCCAGCGTCCCGTGTCTCCGTGCCTCAGCACTCAGCACCTCCGTGCCTCAGCACCTCCGTGCCTCCAGCACCTCCATGCCTCAGCACTCAGCACCTCCGTGCCTCAGCACCTCCGTGCCTCAGTACTCAGCACCTCCGTGCCTCAGCACCTCCGTGCTTCCAGCACCTCCGTGCCTCAGCACTCAGCACCTCCGTGCCTCCAGCACCATCGTGCCTCCAAGCACCTCAACGTCTCTAAGCGCCTCAGCGCCTTCAAACACCTCAGTACCTCTAGCATTTCAGTGCCTCTAGCACCTCAGTGCCTCCAGCACCTCAACATCGTTCACAGTAAGCTTTTGGTACTCTCCACCAATTCACCAGCACCTTTACAAGTCTTGTTTTTCAGGAAACCTTCAAGCATCCACCCGTGCCTCCTGCCTACCGTCCTAATCCTGTATGAGGAAGACCTACATCCGGCCATCTCTACTGCGACCCAGTAGCGGCTCCTCTTCCCGGTCACCGGAAGAAACCCCGAGTCCACAACACTTCCAAACCAGGTCAGTGATAGTATACTCAGGCCCCATGGACCCGGGGGATCGGAACACAGAGTCGAGTGCCATCCAAAGTTTGGCTTCCCGAGTTCAGTCTCAAGAGGCGACACAGGGTCAGGTGATGCAATATCTCCAGGAATTGTCCGGCCGATTGGATCAAATTCAAGCATCCTTAGCCTCCGCAATTCCGGCTTGAGTTCCCTTAACTGCTCCAGCTGCTGTTTCCAGTAATGTCCAGCCTCCGGCTGGTACCAGGTCACGTCTTCAGCTTCCTACTCCTTCCCGTTATAATGGGAACCCAAAGAATTGCCGTGGTTTTCTAAATCAGTGCGAGGTGCACTTCGAGCTGCTCTCTCATAACTTCCCTACGGATCGCTCTAAGGTAGCGTATATCATTTCCCTGCTTGAATGGTCAGCGTTGGATTGGGTGTCTCCGTTATGGGAACGATCTGATCCCGTGGTTTCCAACTACACCAACTTCATCACGTCCTTTTGAAGAATCTTCGACGAGCCCGGCAGGATGACCACTGCTTCTTCCGACTTGCTCCGTGTTCGTCAGGGCTCCCGTTCCGTGGGTCAGTACGTGGTTCATTTCCAGACCATTGCCTCTGAATTGCGCTGGAATAATGACGCTCTGAGGGCTGCCTTCTGGAACGGTCTCTCCGACCGGCTGAAAGATGAGTTGGTCACAAGGGATCTGCCGGATCCATTAGAAGAGTTGATTTCCCTTTGCGTCAAGGTGGATCTTCGGATGCAGGAGCGTGGAAGAGAACGTAGCCGTTCCGATCATTCCAGGTTCCGGAATCCTACTCCTAGACCAGTGGCTGTGCCTAGTTTTGACGAACCCATGCAAATTAACCGATCCCGACTGTCTCCGGAAGAACGACAGCGTCGCCGTGAGGGTAAACTTTGCCTTTACTGTGGAGCCGCAGATCATTTCCTCAAGTTTTGTAAATCCCGTCCGGGAAATGGGCAGGCCTAGCTTGTTCCGGAGGAATCAAGCTGGGGGTCACGACTAAATCTTCTCCAATTTTGGACTGTTCGCTTCCTGTAACTTTAATCACCAATTCAGTCTCCAAGTCTTGTGAAGCCCTGTTGGATTCCGGAGCTGCGGGGAACTTCGTTTCTTCCTCCTGTGTCCAAAGCATGGATTTAAAGTTACGGCCTATCGAGCGGCCTATTTCGTTGACTGCTATCAACGGTACTAGGATTTCCAAGGGTCTCATAATGTGGCGCACGGAGCCAGTTAAGCTGCAGGTCGGGGCTCTACATCAAGAAAGTCTGGAACTCTTGGTGATTCCAGAAATGCATCACGATCTGGTCCTTGGAATGCCTTGGCTTAAAATTCATAATCCCCACATTGACTGGAAGTCTTCTCAAATTCTGTCTTGGAGTTCCTTTTGTCACACTAACTGTCTCACTCCCGTTTGTCCGCTCCGTGTCTCTTCTAAGACGGATGAAGAGCATATTCCGGAGGCGTATCAAGGGTTCAAAGATGTGTTTTCGGAACAGGCAGCTGATCTGTTACCACCTCATAGGCCTTGGGACTGCCCTATTGACCTTGTCCCAGGGAAGACGCCACCTCGTGGTCGCACATATCCCCTGTCACTTCCCGAGACTCAAGCTATGTCGGACTATATTAAGTCCAATCTGCTCAAGGGATTCATTCGCTCCTCTTCCTCCCCTGCTGGAGCGGGCTTCTTTTTCGTGAAGAAGAAGGACGGGGGGTTGAGACCATGTATCGACTACCGCGGCTTAAACGATATCACCATCAAGAATAAATACCCCTTGCCACTAATCACAGAGTTATTTGATAGGGTTCGTGGCGCCCGCGTTTTCTCCAAACTCGACTTGAGGGGAGCTTATAATCTTATACGCATCCGAGAAGGGGATGAATGGAAGACCGCCTTCAATACCCGGGATGGGCATTACGAATACCTGGTGATGCCGTTCGGCCTTAGTAATGCTCCTGCTGTTTTCCAGGGATTCGTCAACTAAATCTTCCGAGACATGTTATATCAAAGTGTTGTGGTATATTTGGACGACATACTGATTTTTTCCAAAAATCTTGTTGAACACAGGACTCAAGTCAAAGAAGTGCTCCACCGTTTACGAAAGAATCATCTCTATGCTAAGCTATCCAAATGTACCTTCGAAGTAACATCAATTCCGTTCCTCGGTTATATCATCTCGGGGACGGAGCTTCGCATGGATCCGGAGAAGCTCTCTGCCATTCGTGACTGGACTCAGCCTCTCTCTTTAAAAGCAATACAAAGATTCCTGGGCTTTGCGAATTACTACAGGAAATTCGTTAGAGGTTTCTCCACCATTGTTGCACCCATTTCTGCCTTGACGAGAAAGGGCTCTAATCCGAGTTTGTGGCCTCCTGAAGCCATTGAGGCCTTTTCCCACTTGAAGTTAGCTTTCATGTCCGCTCCAGTTCTCCAACAACCAAATTTCGATGAACCTTTCTTCCTAGAGGTTGACGCATCTTCAGTTGGAGTTGGGGCCGTTCTCTCTCAGTACTCCTCTGATAAGAAATTACATCCGTGTGGCTTCCACTCTCGGAAATTCTCTCCGGCCGAACGAAATTACACTATTGGAGACCAGGAACTTTTGGCAATTAAATCCGCCTTGGAAGAGTGGAGATATCTCTTGGAGGGGGCTAAACATGTGTTTACCATTTACACGGATCACAAAAATTTGTTGTATATCAAATCCGCACAATGCTTGAATCCTCGCCAAGCGAGATGGGCACTTTTCTTTACTCGATTTTCTTTTGTTATCAAGTACCGGGCGCGGATGCGCTGTCCCGTTCACTGATTTCCACAGACGAGGATGAATCTTTCGAGCAGAGTTTAATTCTAAATCCAATTTCTGTCTCCGCTGCTTTAACTACTCCAGCTCCTCCTCCTGGAAGAATGTCCGTACCAGCTAGATTTCGGCCAAGAATTCTACAGTGGGCCCATAACTCCAAGTTTTCCGGTCATCCCGGTGCCCAGAAGATGTACAAGTTTCTGCAAAGGTTTTACTGGAGGGACACCATGAGGAAAGATGTACAGGATTACGTTAATTCTTGTCCACAGTGTACACAACATAAATCTCCTCGCCTGCCTCCTGCTGGGTTGCTTCGTCCTCTACCTATCCCTGTGAGACCCTGGACTCACATTTCCATGGATTTCATCACTGACTTGCCCTGTTCCAAAGGTTGCAACACCGTCTGGGTGATCGTCGACCGTTTTTCGAAGATGGCACACTTCGTTCCATTGACTGGTCTACCGACAGCTCCGAAACTAGCTCTACTATTCATCCGAGAACATTTTCGGTTGCACGGGTTGCCTCAGGAAATAGTCTCTGATCGTGGGGTACAGTTTACCGCGAGGTTTTGGAAAACCCTCTGCTCGGCCTTACAGATTAAACTTAAGTTTTCATCCGCTTATCATCCCCATCGAATGGACAAACGGAACGAGTCAATCAAGATCTAGAGACTTTCCTTCGTCTTTATCTCTCCCCTTCACAGGACAGCTGGGTGGAGTTGTTACCTTGGGCGGAGTTTGCCCATAACCATTAATTTCATTCTTCCACTGGTGAATCTCCATTCTTCGTCAACTATGGGTTCCATCCACGTGTTCCGGAATTACCAAGCCTTCCGATAGAAGAGGTTCCAGCTGTAACGTCCACTCTACTATACTTCGGACGAATTTGGCGTGGGATACATGCTAGTCTTAAAAAAGTCTCTGTCTGATACAAGTTCTACGCCGATAAGAAACGACGAGCCGCTCCTCAATACAAGGTTGGTGATAGGGTATGGCTGTCCACACGTAATCTCCGCTTAAAGGTGCCCACTATGAAGTTTGCTCCAAGATTCATCGGTCCTTACCCTGTGCTACAAGTCCTGAATCCTGTGGTCTGTAAGTTGGGTTTACCTTCTCACCTGCGTATTCCAAATGCCTTCCATGTTTCTCTTCTTCGCCCTCTTGTCCTTAATCGTTTTCATTCAAAGTCCTCTAGTCCCACCTCGGTGGAAGCTGAAACAGGAACAGACTTCGAGATCAAAACAATTCTGGACTCTCGTTACCTTCACAAGAATCTGCAATATCTGGTGGAATGGAAAGGGTACGGTCCGGAGGAGAGAAGTTGGATAAAGGCTTCTGAGGTCTCGGCTCCTCGACTAGTCCGGATTTTCCATTCTAGACATCCTACAAAACCGGGGAAGTGTCCAGGGGCCACTCCTAGAGGAGGGGGTACTGTCAGGTCCCCGCCGCGGCCGCCGGGCTTGTCCCTCCGAGGCTGCTGGCTGCCCGGGCGGCCGTCCCCGCTGGCGGTTTCTGTCGCCCGGCACTCCGTCCGGCGTCCATAGGGTGGACGTCGCGGGCGCGTCCGACGTCTCCGGGGACGGGTGACGTCATCAGCGCCTCACCAATCAGGGGCTGGCGGGAAGTACAAATCCAGACGCCGGGCAGAGCTCCGGCGCCTGAGTATCATCGCTACTACCGTACCTGTGATCTCCAGAGCTCCTGTGCTTCCAGCATTCCGTGCTTCCAGCGTCCTGTGCTTCCAGCATCCTGTGCTTCCAGCGTCCTGTGCTTCCAGCGTCCCGTGTCTCCGTGCCTCAGCATCTCCGTGCCTCAGCGTCTCCGTGCCTCAGCACTCAGCACCTCCGTGCCTCCAGCACCTCCATGCCTCAAGCACCTCCGTGCCTCAGCACCTCCGTGCCTCAGCTCTCAGCACCTCCGTGCCTCAGCACTCAGCACCTCCGTGCCTCAGCACTCAGCACCTCCGTGCCTTAGCACTCAGCACCTCCGTGTCTCAGCACTCAGCACTTCCGTGCCTCAGCACCTCTGTGCCTCAGCACTCAGCACCTCCGTGCCTCCAGCACCATCGTGCCTCCAAGCACCTCAACGTCTCTAAGCGCCTCAGCGCCTTCAAACACCTCAGTACCTCTAGCATTTCAGTGCCTCTAGCACCTCAGTGCCTCCAGCACCTCAACATCGTTCACAGTAAGCTTTTGGTACTCTCCACCAATTCACCAGCACCTTTACAAGTCTTGTTTTTCAGGAAACCTTCAAGCATCCACCCGTGCCTCCTGCCTACCGTCCTAATCCTGTATGAGGAAGACCTACATCCGGCCATCTCTACTGCGACCCAGTAGCGGCTCCTCTTCCCGGTCACCGGAAGAAACCCCGAGTCCACAACACTTCCAAACCAGGTCAGTGATAAAGGTGCTATTCAATTTTGCATTCAGTTGAATTGACCCCTATGGTCCCATACTGCTGTGTTGAAAGTGTGCCAATACTTTTGGATCCTCTTTATCCTCCCCTCTGCATAAACAAAATTGTCAGCTTTGTCCACAGCCCCAGCATCAGCAGGATTCAGGGGTGTGTAAGCCTGTACTTTTAAGACTTGTCAGACAGCTGAGGATAGCAGTAATTTACCATTCCTTGTGGAACTTCAACCATACATCCGTGACATCATCAGAAATCTGTGGATTCATTTGGCAGAGACCTTAAGCCATCATTGCCACTCGTCTGACACCATGTAGATTGCTTGTAAATTACATTCATAAACTACAGGATACTGAAGCTGTGACAACGGTGACTTTCCTGAATGCTAGCATACTGTAGCAGTTACTAAACAACATGGCCATGGGAGGCTTCCAGGGCTGGTTGGCAGTGAGGTCACTTCCGCCAACCAGGATACACATATCAACAGTACCCTTTACTCTCAGTACTGCATAAAAGGACCAGTCTTTGCAATGCAGTACCCCGGGGGAAGCTTCAATTTGCCCTATTTCATCCATAGGAGCGCCCTTTGTTTGAAAGTTATAATGTGTTCCTTCAATAGTTATTGTCTGATAATCTCCATAGAATTTCTATAACAATTCACAAAAAATATATATTTTGCAAAAGATGGGGAGATAATTAAATACTCAGATCTTCCCCAACCTGTGTCAAATAAGAAACAATTTTTCTGCTGTGGGGTACACTGGGCTCCACAAGTCTGGACAATGGGGTGTAGAGTAGGATCTTGATCCGAGGCACGAACAGGCTCAAAGCTTTGACCTTCTACCCAAGATGCATAGCGCCACCTCCTATATCACCCCGCCTCCCAGCACAGGAGCTCAGTTTGTCAGTTGGTGCTGCAGTAAGCAGGCACTTAACAGAGGGGCTGCTCCAAGCAGCCCTGAGAAAAGCTTTTTATGAGGTAAAAAGTGAAGACTTCAAGGGCAGCAGCGGTGGTAAATGTCTTGTGACATTCACTGCTGCAGCTCCAGCTCTCCCCGGCGACGCTGTACACTCCCGAGCCCTGGTTGTCGGGTACCTACAGCAGAGGCTCCGATTTTCTTCATGTTAGACACACACGGCTGGGGTTCTCCATGAGCGCGTGGCCGCGCTTCGGGAGGTGGTAAGAGGGTCCCGCTCGCGGGACCCGGTCTTTATTGCGATCCGGCGCGGTCAGTGGGAAGCGGGCCGCGCGCGCTGTCGGTGGACACTGTGGATACAGGCGATCCCACTAGATCACCAGGGCATAGGTGCAGGTCAGGTTTTCTCTTAAGACCGATTTTAATATCGCCCACAGTACCCGGTGGTTTTGCCAGTGTAGTCTTTATTTAATATGAATATTACCACCAATGTGGTGGTACCAGAAACTGGTCAGTATAGATGGATGTATAGACCTGATTCTGTAGGAGCCTGTGTATGTACATATATATATCTATTCATGTATATATATAGGTGATGTGGTAACTGTGAGAAAGTCATGAGGTGTTTTCTGGACATTTTTTATTATAAATTGTCAAGTATTATAATTATTATCACTAACTGGAATGATCCTTTTTGTCATTTACTGTCTATGTATATATATATATCTGTATATTATACGATGTTATCTTATGTCCATGGGGACATCATATGGACACCTCAAACTATAGTAATGTTTCCTTAAGCAGCAGGGCACGAGGAACAGTTGAGGACAGCTCGTGCTGTCGGCGGGAAAAAGGGGGTATTCACGAGGACAGAGACTGCTCTCGTGGCCCCTGGGGCTCCTGTATAAAAGGGAGAGGAGAAGCGTTGAAGGGGACTTGTGTGTGCGCCTCTGAGGGAGATGCTCCTGTCTCTCGCTGCCCGCCCCAAAGAGCTGTGCTGTAGACATTGGCGGCGCGGTGGAGATGAGGGGTTTCTCCAACGAGCGATAGCACACTGAAGATATTGGAGCCACAAGCGGCTGGCTACAGGACTCCGAACCAGCCAAGAGCCGGAGCCTGAGAAAGCCGCACCCGCCGCTGAGATCTACATGAAGCTGTAGCAGCAGAGAGCCGGCACGGCCAGCAGCGATCAGCGGGATCAAGAGCCGGGGAAGCAGAGACCGGCGCGGCCAGCAGTGATCAGCGGGATCAAGAGCCGGGGAGAGCGGAGACCAGCGCAGCCATCGGTGAGCAGCGGGAGCTGTGAAGAGCTGAGAGCCGAGGGAGCAGAGACCGGCGCGGCCAGGTGGTGAGCAGCGGGAGCCGTGAAATATAACAACCGCAATTACCGGCATCAAGGCAAGGCAGAGATCACCCTCCATTCTGCGCTGGCTGAGGTCAGTGTATCATCTAAACCAACCCAGCCATGCCGCTGATCCCCATCCAAGCCTATGCTACTAAGTATAGGATATCCGATCCACTGCCCACCAATGAGACGCTAGGTTAGCGGGGTTACCCTATTAATATATAGTGAGTGTCAGGAGGCACTCACCGAAGACAGCGAAGGTCTGTAACTATATTTATATTGTGCACCTCTTCACTATAGTCTCCGCTATAGGCACACCAAGTACTGAAGTGGCAGCTATATGTACTATCTATTTAAATATATTTCACTACATGATTACAGCCAAGTTTATTTAAATCGCAATAGGGAACTATAAAACTATAGGCTGTGGACACAACAAAGTGTACCTTGGTACCTTATGGAGATAAGCCTTACCACTTAATGTCAATTATTGGCTGTCTATATTTAATGCTGCTACCACCTACTATAGAGCTACAGTAGACTATTTCATGTGGGGATTTAACATTACTAACCAGCCCAGAAGCATTCATACATTCAAGTGAAGCCTGTCAGCCTAGACTTAAATGATACAGTTGCATTATTTGTAGCAGTATAAGTTAAGAGCCGCATTCATGGATACATTCTACTGCAAAAGTAGCAAAGTGACATTTGTGGACAAAGTTTACTCCTGCTCCCAGTAAAATATTGTTGAGGCTGTGTGACAGTCTACTCCGTGGAAATAAGCCTGTAATTCCAATGATTACAAGCCTCATTAATATCATATACAAAGGAGAATTATTCATTACTGAGTTTCTGAAGTTTACCTTATAGGAAATACGTTGCTCTGTACCGAAACCTATAGAATATATATGCATATATATCTAGTCAACTACATATTCAAAGGAGAATTACAGAGGATAACCCCAGCCGGTTCAAGGGTGGATTCCAATAACTATTGTGGACTCTAGTTAAATGTGTGACTGAAATATAATTCAGTATTGATATAGTTATCTATTTTAATGGTTATAATATACTGCTTTATAAAGCTAATGATATATATATATATATATATATATATATATATATGTACATAAAGCTGAGTATGGTTATTAAGAATATTATCCCAAGTGTATCATCTAGTATGAATTAATTACACATAGGGGTTGGCATACATTAGAGTGTAATTGATATATGTATATATGTTTATGTATCTATGTGAATGGTATTGCCAAGGTATTTAAGTAAACAATTTAAAACCAATGTCGTCCAGTACATTACTTACCTATGTCGGTAGCGGGGAGATGAGCTGAGACCAGTAAGAGAAGTAAGTAAATCTGTAAAGAAGAGAAAGTTATAGAATATTAGGAGGGACTATTGTAGCCTATATTAGCTATATATATATATATATATCTTCAACTGTATTACAGGGTATTCCCAAATCTACCCTGAGCCTATATACTTTGAGTGAATAGGATAAAGATTTGGGTGGAGGCACAACATTAAGTGTAACACACATTAGTATAATCACCCCGGAGAAAAGGGGTTACATTTGGAGGCACTGCGGCTGAGATCCGAACAAATAGATAGAAATGGAGTTTATAAAGGGAGAAGATATATATAGCTGGTGTAGAAGCAAAGGTGTAGATGCACAGAAAAGTGTAAGCATTTTGGGAAATTTTATGGAAATAATAGATGAAGATATTGTAAGTGAAGTAAAGAAAATGTATGGAATAAAACAACCCTATATTGTAGATAAATGGAGAGGAGTTAATGATGAGATATGTGCCATTTTAATTAGTAATGAAAATCAGCTTGATGCTTCTGTAATACCAGCTAATATTTTAATTGAAAAGGCCCCGGGTAAGAAATGGAAAGTAATGTGGCCTGTGGATAAATATGCGGATGGAGGGGAGAAGACCATAATTAAAGAGGATAGTAAAGTAGAGAGTGCTAGTGCGGTATGTCATCCTAACCATAGTCGTACCTCTGAAGAAGATTCCTTAAGTAATGAAAAAATTGATCCGCAAGTTGAGAATGTGATGGATAAAGTGGTTAGTCATTTTGAACGATGGCATTATGAAGGAGGATATAGGAGACTGAGAATCTTCTGAGGGGTAATTCCCGTCCCCACAGGAGAAGAGAGCTATGAGGTATGGCGAGAGGCTGCGATACAACATTCGGAGGAGTGGAGATGTCCCGAGCATATTAAAAAACAAAGAATTGTGGAGAGCTTGAGGGGACCCGCCATGGGTATAATTCATGCCACCAGGAGAAGTAACTCCCAAGCTACTTTGAAAGATTATTTTGAAGCATTGGACTATTCTTTTGGAACTCTGGAAGATATAGGGGACATTCTATCCAGATTATATCAAACTTACCAAGAGCCTACTGAAACTCTCACCAATTATATTTATCGCTTGGACAAAATTCTATACAAGCTGCTGGATAAAGGAGGAATTAATCCACAAGAAATTGATGAGAGACGATTGAAACATATTTTGAGAGGAGCTCTGACGACTAACCCGGTAGCCCAACGTTTGAGGTGTAGTTTGCCCAGGGAACCTGTTCCAACGTTAGGAGACTTGATTAAAGAAGTAAAACTTGAAGAAGTACAGATTGAAAACCGAGAGAAGAATTTAAAACGAGTTAAAATAATTGCTCCTGCTGTGGAAGTGTCTTCAGTAAATGAACAACTACTCAAGCTAATTGAGGAACAGAATAAGAAATTAGATCAGTTAATTTCTCTTCAGAACACTTCTCCTGCAACTTCAAGAGTATCTGGCCCGGGTAGAGGAATCAGCAGGAGACCTGTGGATAATTCTAATATCACCTGTTTCAAATGTGGACAATTAGGACATAGGTCCTTTGAGTGTAGCCAAGGAAGAAACTTCTCCTCACTCACAATAACATCTGATAGGCATCAACCAGAGCAGTCGGAAAACATAGAAGGGATGTCGATGAACCCCGCACCGACTCCCAGCCCATAATTATATGCACAATGGGGAGTACTCAGTGGCCTACTATCATTCCCGAAGGAATGATGGGACAGGCTCCGTTAATGCATGTTTTAATAAACGGACACCTGTGTACCGCTCTACTTGATAGTGGATCGCAGGTGTCCATTATTTTTGAAAGCTGGTATTATCAATATCTGTCGGATGTTCCTATAATGCCCTTCGATGGATTAACTATTTGGGGATTAAGTGAACAGAAGTATCCATATCTGGGATATGTAACTACTCAGATAGAATTTCTCCAACAACCATCAGGATATAAAGACCCTTTACCTTTTTTGGCCTTAGTGTGCCCTGACTCCCCTGGGGATAAAGGAATAGTGTCAGTAATTGTAGGCACTAATTCCAATTTGTTTAAGATGTTATCTGACTGGTGTTTGGAACAACATAATATTTATACCTCTGGATTCTCAGGTTTCCCTAATTTAGATTCCGTTGAAGTAAACCGAGTAGAGTGTAAACCCCCTCCATCATTTCTACCTGCTAATCCTTGTAACTTTGAAGCTGAATTTATTGATAAAGTGTCCGGGTGTTTTCAGAATAGTGATATACCTGGGGATCAGAAAGATCAACTAATCTCACAGTTAAAGCTAAGGACGCCTGTTTTTTCCTTAAGTGAATGGGATTTGGGACCAGCCATTGGAACCGAACATCGCATACATCTGACCAATGAGACCCCCTTTCGAGAACGATCTCGTCAATTGGCGCCTGCCGATTTTGAAGACGTCAGACAACATTTAAAGGGTTTGCTGGAAAATCAAGTTATTGCTGACTCCGATAGTCCTTATGCATCTCCTATAGTCGTAGCCAGAAAGAAGAATGGAGATATTCGGTTATGTGTGGATTACCGCACTTTAAATAATCGTACCATTCCGGATCAGTATACAGTACCCAGAGTGGAGGAAGCTTTAGACTGCTTGCAAGGAAGTCGATGGTTTTCTGTTCTGGATATGCGGAGTGGCTACTATCAGATACCGATGCATCCTGATGACCGACCTAAGACAGCTTTCATCTGTCCTATTGGGTTCTTTGAATTTTAAAAAATGCCCCAGGGGATAAAGGGAGCCCCAGCCACCTTTCAAAGGACCATGGAACAAACGGTAGGGGACATGTGTTATAGAGAAGTCCTAGTACAGGGGTGGCCAACCAGTCAGAGACAAAGAGACAAAACATTTTGTTAGGTACGTTAAAGAGCCGACATTAAGCCGAAGGCGCGTGTGCAAAAATGGGGTGTGACCTTGTGCCTGCTAGGCCACACCCCTGGTATAAAAGACAATGAAAATGCCAGATTCACATAAAATACATTTTAAAGCCAGAATCAACATAAAATACATTTTAAAGCCAGAATCAACATAAAATACATTGAAAAAGACACTTCCACATAAAATAATTTAAAAATCCAGATCCACATAAAATGTATTGAAAATGCCATATTCACATAATACACTTCAGCTCCTCCATGTGTCACTCCAGCCAGCTCCTCCATGTGTCACTCCAGCAAGCTCCCCTATGTGTCACTCCAGCCAGCACCCTCCTGTGTCACTCCAGTCAGCTCCCCATTGTGTCACTCCTGCCAGGATTCTCCTTTGTCACTCCAGCCAGCTCCCCATTGTGTCTCCAGGATCCTTCTGTGTCACACCAGCCAGCTCCCCTTGTGTCACTCTAGCCAACTCCCCCTTGTGTCACTCCAGCCCACCCTCATATGTCACTACAGCCAGTATCTGGCTCCCTCAGTTTTCAGTTGCCGTAGTGCTGCTGTGTATCTGGTTGGAGTGCACCAGTTTCCAGGATCTGTTGTGGTCAGGTGACTGAGTGTCGGGAGCCACATTTGAATAAAGAAAGAGCCGCATGCGGCTCAAGAGCCACAGGTTGGCCACGGCTGTCCTAGTATATCTAGATGACCTTATTGTGTTTGGATGAAATCTAGAAGAACATAACCACCGATTGTTAAAAGTTCTGGACAGGTTACAGAAAAGGGGACTAAAGTTGTCTGTTGACAAATGCAAATTTTGTCAAACCACAGTGAAATATCTGGGCCATGTGGTGAGTCGAGATGGAATTGCTACTGATCCAGACAAAGTATCCGCTGTACAGAATTGGCCGAGACCCAATACTTTGAAAGACCTTCGATCCTTTCTAGGTTTCTGCGGGTACTATAGGAGATTTGTGCCACATTATTCCAAAATTGCACGTCCTTTAACTGACTTAACAAAAGGATACCCTTCCCATCAATATGGGCGACTGAAGCCCCGTGATACCAGACTGAAAGACTATCATAAGCCACAAGAGGTGTTCGGTGATCGATGGACGACAGCCTGTGATGAGGCCTTTGAGAACTTGAATTTTTTTCTAACTCATTCTCCTGTTCTAGCATATGCAAATCCTGAACTTCCATATGAACTACATATTGATGCCTCATTTGATGGGATTGGTGGAGTATTATATCAACAAGAAGAATCTGCCTTGAAACCTCTAGCTTATGTTAGTAGGGGCCTATCCACCAGTGAAAAGAACTATGCTGTCCACAAATTAGAGTTTTTAGCATTGAAGTGGGCGGTAGTGGATAGGTTTCATGATTATCTATATGGTGTGCACTTCACTGTACTCACCGATAACAACCCTTTGACCTACATTAATACTACCGCCAAATTGGATGCCACTGGACATAGGTGGTTAGCTGCTCTGTCCAATTATCAGTTTTCTTTAAAATACAAACCTGGAAAGCAGAATATAGAGGCTGATGCCCTATCCAGATTACCCCATCCTCCTGTAGTAAGTTCGAATGATGAATGGGTAGAAATACCAGCTCCAGCTCTCCAAGGGTTATGTCATCAAATAATATTGCTACCTAGTAATACTTGTGGAGCAGTACACTCGGTGGGAACCACTGAGGCCTCCATTCCTTCCATGTACTGTTGGATTAACACTCCTGAGTTAGAAGACTTACCTATCATTTCTAAAGAGCAACTGAGAGAAGACCAAAAACATGACCCTGAGATTGCTTTTGTAATGGAACATTTAAGGGATTCTGAACGGGCTTTGAGGTGCAATCTTTCTCCAAAGAGAAAAGCGCTGCTACGACAAAGAACGCGATTAGTATTCCAGCAAGGAATCCTTTATAGAAAAACCACTACCAGAGAGGGGAATGATAAGTATCAGCTGGTTCTCCCATCCTGCCATATCCCTATGGTTCTCTATTCCCTGCATGACAAACATGGACATTTGGGAGTAGATAAAACTTTACATCTAATACAAGACAGAGTATATTGGCCATATATGAGTAAAGATATCGACTATTATTGTAAAACTTGTAAAAATTGTGTTCTCAGAAAGAAGTTACCCACTCCTACAGCCCACATGGTTAATCTAAGTATCTCTGGACCTATGGAATTAGTCTGCATTGACTTTTTATCATTAGAAGGGCCCAATGGGAGAGAAAGTAATATTCTTGTGATCACTGATCATTTCACCGTTACGCCCAAGCCTATGTCACTCGGGACCAAAAAGCATTGACTATAGCTAAGACCCTTTGGGATCATTTCTTTGTACATTATGGGCTTCCGGCCCGCATACATACTGATCAAGGAAGAGACTTTGAAAGTAAGTTAATTAAAGAGCTGTGTATTTGTTGCGGAATAAAGAAGTCCCGAACCTCACCCTATCATCCCCAGGGGGATCCGCAACCGGAAAGGTTCAATAGAACCCTGCTTGATATGTTAGGAACATTGGATTCAAAGCATAAACTAAAATGGAAGCATTTTATACATCAACTGGTGCATGCCTGCAACTGTACCCGAAATGAATCCACTGGGTACTCTCCTTATTCCCTTATGTTTGGACGAGAAGCACGGCTGCCTATAGACGTTTCTCTGGGCCTTTCTGTTTCCCCTAAGAAACCTTCAACTTATAATACCTACGTCAACAATTTGAGGAAAGAACTAAAAGCTGCTCATGAAGTTGCTAAAAGAGCCTCCGAACGACATGGTGAAAAGAATAAACAGCGGTATGATGTTAAAGTCAAAGAACACGTGTTACTTCCTGGCGATCGAGTTCTAATAAGGCGACTAGGTGCTCCTAGAAGACAAAAATTGTCTAACCGATGGAAAGAAATCCCCTATCGAGTCCTTAAACAATTACCTGACATTCCTGTTTATCAGTTAGTACCCGAAGGTAAAGAAGGGCCTATACTCACGTACCATCATCAACATTTGTTGCCCATAAGTCAAGAAATCTCTTTCTCTGTAGAGAAAGATATATTGCCTCCTTGTGTAAAGGAAGATTCAAGTTATACCCACCATACTTCTCCAGATTCCCCACCCACGAACTGGTCTGAACCAGAAAGAAGGGACCAAGGATTTTTCTACAGAGAGGTTCCAATGGTATCAATTGGGGGTCTAGGTGAATCAGTAGACAGTCCTTCAAAACCCTCTAATTCTATCATTGAATTGAGAACAGAGCCTTGGAATGTAAATGAACCTAATGATCCTCCATGGGAGGATGCATCCCCTTATCCCAGCCCTGAGGTGGAAGTACCTACTCCTTTTGGTACTGTGGAAATTGATGAACCCCCCAGACCTCGAAGGGAACGTAAACCCCCTATGATTCTCACTTATGACCAGCTGGGCCATTCATGCAATGAACCTAGAGTAGTTTATCCTAGCATTATATATACTTGGCCTTACTTTGGTTACATGGGAAGTCAACCACTCACTATGTTGTAAATTTCATTATATAAAGGTTCTAAAAGTGGTGCTTAGAATTTATAGTAATAAGTAATTCAGACCACCAGGGGGAGAATGTAGCCTTTATTTAATATGAATATTACCACCAATGTGGTGGTACCAGAAACTGGTCAGTATAGATGGATGTATAGACCTGATTCTGTAGGAGCCTGTGTATGTACATATATATATATCTATTCATGTATATATATAGGTGATGTGGTAACTATGAGAAAGTCATGAGGTGTTTTCTGGACATTTTTAATTATAAATTGTCAAGTATTATAATTATTATCACTAACTGGAATGATCCTTTTTGTCATTTACTGTCTATGTATATATATATCTGTATATTATACGATGTTATCTTATGTCCATGGGGACATCATATGGACACCTCAAACTATAGTAATGTCTCCTTAAGCAGCAGGGCACGAGGAACAGTTGAGGACAGCTCGTGCTGTCGGCGGGAAAAAGGGGGTATTCACGAGGACTCTCGTGGCCCCTGGGGCTCCTGTATAAAAGGGAGAGGAGAAGCGTTGAAGGGGACTTGTGTGTGCGCCTCTGAGGGAGATGCTCCTGTCTCTCGCTGCCCGCCCCAAAGAGCTGTGCTGTAGACATTGGCGGCGCGGTGGAGATGAGGGGTTTCTCCAACGAGCGATAGCACACTGAAGATATTGGAGCCACAAGCGGCTGGCTACAGGACTCCGAACCAGCCAAGAGCCGGAGCCTGAGAAAGCCGCACCCGCCGCTGAGATCTACATGAAGCTGTAGCAGCAGAGAGCCGGCACGGCCAGCAGCGATCAGCGGGATCAAGAGCCGGGGAAGCAGAGACCGGCGCGGCCAGCAGTTATCAGCGGGATGAGAGCTGGGGGAGCAGAGAACGGCGCGGCCAGCAGTGATCAGCGGGATCAAGAGCCGGGGAGAGCGGAGACCAGCGCAGCCATCGGTGAGCAGCGGGAGCTGTGAAGAGCTGAGAGCCGGGGGAGCAGAGACAGGCACAGTCTGCAGCGATCAGCGGGACCAAGAGCCGGGGAAGCAGAGACCGGCGCGGCCAGCAGTGATCAGCGGGATCAAGAGCCGGGGAGAGCGGAGACCAGCGCAGCCATCGGTGAGCAGCGTGAGCTGTGAAGAGCTGAGAGCCGGGGGAGCAGAGACAGGCACAGTCTGCAGCGATCAGCGGGACCAAGAGCCGGGGAAGCAGAGACCGGCGCGGCCAGCAGTGATCAGCGGGATCAAGAGCCGGGGAGAGCGGAGACCAGCGCAGCCATCGGTGAGCAGCGGGAGCTGTGAAGAGCTGAGAGCCGAGGGAGCAGAGACCGGCGCGGCCAGGTGGTGAGCAGCGAGAGCCGTGAAATATAACAACCGCAATTACCGGCATCAAGGCAAGGCAGAGATCACCCTCCATTCTGCGCTGGCTGAGGTCAGTGTATCATCTAAACCAACCCAGCCACGCCGCTGATCCCCATCCAAGCCTATGCTACTAAGTATAGGATATCCGATCCACTGCCCACCAATGAGACGCTAGGTTAGCGGGGTTACCCTATTAATATATAGTGAGTGTCAGGAGGCACTCACCGAAGACAGCGAAGGTCTGTAACTATATTTATATTGTGCACCTCTTCACTATAGACTCCGCTATAGGCACACCAAGTACTGAAGTGGCAGCTATATGTACTATCTATTTAAATATATTTCACTACATGATTACAGCCAAGTTTATTTAAATCGCAATAGGGAACTATAAAACTATAGGCTGTGGACACAACAAAGTGTACCTTGGTACCTTATGGAGATAAGCCTTACCACTTAATGTCAATTATTGGCTGTCTATATTTAATGCTGCTACCACCTACTATAGAGCTACAGTAGACTATTTCATGTGGGGATTTAACATTACTAACAAGCCCAGAACCATTCATACATTCAAGTGAAGCCTGTCAGCCTAGATTTAAATGATACAGTTGCATTATTTGTAGCAGTATAAGTTAAGAGCCGCATTCATGGATACATTCTACTGCAAAAGTAGCAAAGTGACATTTGTGGACAAAGTTTACTCCTGCTCCCAGTAAAATATTGTTGAGGCTGTGTGACAGTCTACTCCGTGGAAATAAGCCTGTAATTCCAATGATTACAAGCCTCATTAATATCATATACAAAGGAGAATTATTCATTACTGAGTTTTCTGAAGTTTACCTTATAGGAAATACGTTGTTCTGTACCGAAACCTTAGAATATATATGCATATATATCTAGTCAACTACATATTCAAAGGAGAATTACAGAGGATAACCCCAGCCGGTTCAAGGGTGGATTCCAATAACTATTGTGGACTCTAGTTAAATGTGTGACTGAAATATAATTCAGTATTGATATAGTTATCTATTTTAATGGTTATAATATACTGCTTTATAAAGCTAATGATATAAAGCTGAGTATGGTTATTAAGAATATTATCTCAAGTGTATCATCTAGTATGAATTAATTACACATAGGGGTTGGCATACATTAGAGTGTAATTGATATATGTATATATATGTTTATGTATCTATGTGAATGGTATTGCCAAGGTATTTAAGTAAACAATTTAAAACCAATGTCGTCCAGTACATTACTTACCTATGTCGGTAGCGGGGAGATGAGCTGAGACCAGTAAGAGAAGTAAGTAAATCTGTAAAGAAGAGAAAGTTATAGAATATTAGGAGGGACTATTGTAGCCTATATTAGCTATATATATATATATCTTCAACTGTATTACAGGGTATTCCCAAATCTACCCTGAGCCTATATACTTTGAGTGAATAGGATAAAGATTTGGGTGGAGGCACAACATTAAGTGTAACACACATTAGTATAATCACCCCGGAGAAAAGGGGATAAGGCTTAGACCTGAAGCCCCTCCCCCAGCCCCAGTGCGCCATTTCCAGCAAGTGTTCCCGCCCTGGAGCTGCATCTCTGTCTTTTCCTCACTCCCTGTCCGTGTCTGCGGAGCCATTACTCCTCAGCTCACTGTTCCTGGGACTGCTTGGGCAATTCCTCCTATGTAAAGCCGCCTGGTTGTCAGCGCTGTGCCTTTACATGACACTTAAGTATTCTACCTGCCTTTTTAGTCAGTGTTAGTAAGAAAGAGTGCATTTAGTCAGGGGTTTATAGTACAATTACCCTGTGATATACATTGTTTCTTACTGTGTAGTGTTATATTTATTGACTATATAGCTGTGTAAGCTAGTCTAGTGCAGTATTATTGTCTGTAATAACCTCTGCATTGTACAAACTGTGACTATTTGTGTGTGCATTGATAGCTGAGTGGTGTCCATCTCGTGTCTTTCACTCAACTTGCTATCCCTATATTCTATAACCTGAGGGGGCTTGGTGCGTCAGGTGTTATTTAATATAGGATTTTCACAAAGATATACTGTATTACGTATTTTTCTGTGTGATTTAGTCACCATATCTCTCCTTTATCTCTGCTGGTGCTGACTACACTGCGCAGGGGTTTGGGTTTAGGGATATAGTGCTGCTAATAATTGTACTGTGTTACCTCATACTGCAAGTTATATCATGTCTGCTTCTGAGGGTAACGGTTCTGGGTCTGGGACTCAGGGTCGACAACAAAAAGGTCGACACACCTTAGGTCGACGCCAATTGGTCGACACACCTTAGGTCAGCATGGACAAAAGGTCGACAGGAACAAGGTCGACATGGAACAATGTCGACATGAGTTTTTTATGTTTTTTTGGTGTCGTTTTCTTCGTAGAGTGACCGGGAACCCCAATTAGTGCACCGCGTCCCCTCGCATGGCTCGCTTCGCTCGCCATGCTTCGGGCATGGTGCCTTCGCTTCGCTCGGCACAGACTACCGTTCCAATCGTAGTCCACGTGGATCGTTAAGTATGAAAAGGTTCAAAAAAAGAAAAAGATCGTGAAAAACTCATGTCGACCTTTTTACATGTCGACCTTGTTCCTGTCGACCTTTTGTCCACGTCGACCTTTTGACCATGTTGACCTAAGGTGTGTCGACCAATTGGTGTCGACCTAAGGTGTGTCGACCTGGAGTCCGGATACCACGGTTATGGGTCGGAACACACTGCTGGTGTTGCTGAAGCCACAGGCACATATGGGGAGAATATAGCAGCTGTGGGCTCTGGTTCTGGGGGCTCCTTGCCCCCCAGTGGGACTGTGGCAACGGAGGAACATACTGACCCTCCGTGGGCCGCTTTTTCCACACTTCTGCATACGCTAGTTCATAAACTAACACTCCCTATGGGACCCCCAAATCCGGTACAACCGTATGTGGTCCCTGCAGCTAACCCGCCGTGGGCAGATGATTTATCTGCTCAATTAAAGAAGTTGAACCAGTCCCTGACTACTAAAAAGTCTGACCAACGCTCGCCTAAGTCCAAGAGGTCCTCTAAGCGAGCGCTCGTCTCCTCACAATCCACTGCTGTCACTGACATCTCATCTGATGAAGACAGCACATACACTGACCCCACAGGTTCTGACTCAGATACGGCTGATGGGGAGGGTAGTTCACATGTGGATGTTCCTGATCTTTTGGAGGCTATTAAGTTAATTCTGCAGCTTACGGATGATCTCGAGCCATCCGTTCCTCCTAAGAAACCAGATAGGTTCGAGCGTCAGAAGGTGATTAAACAAGTTTTACCTCACTCTGACCACCTAGTGGATATAAGTCAGGAACCCTGGCAAAGTACGAAGTTTGTGCCTCAAAAGAAGATGCTGGCTCGCTATCCCCTCGCGCCAGAGCTGTCTTAAGAATTGGGAAACGCCTCCTCCAGTAGACTCACATGTGGCTAGGATGGTGGTTTCCTCAGCTCTACCTGTCACTACCGTCACGTCTCTAAAAGAGCCTACGGATAAACGTGTCGAGGGATGTCTAAAAGCGATTTACACCCTCATGGGTGCTGCACAAAGGCCCACTGTTGCAGCTACATGGGCGGCAGAGGCTATTGAAGCATGGGCCTTGGAGTTAGAAGCTGAAATCTCCTCTGACCATGCTAGACAATGCTTGTCATATATTGTCACAGCTTCTCGCTATATTAAAGAGGCGGCTTCTGATGCCGGTATCCTAGCAGCCAAGGCCTCTACTACGTCAGTCCTGGCTCGCAGGATATTGTGGCTGAGATCCTGGTCTGTGGATCTGGACTCTAGAAAAACCCTGGAGGTACTTCCTTTCAAGGGGGATATTCTGTTTGGGGAGGACTTAAATAAGATAGTGGCTGACTTGGCTACTGCCAAAACTGCCTGTCTGCCTAATACAGCTCCTTCTGTGTCGAAGGCAAAAGGCACGTCCTTTCGCCCCTTTCGTCCTTCAGGTAAAGCAAAAGGTCAGGCATACCATAAGCAGGCCCGCACTTCCAAACCTGGTAAGCCGAAGCCCAAAAGAGCCTGGGCTGCCCGTCAGCCAGCAGCCAACACCGATAAGCCTGCTGCATGACGGGGCGGTCCTCCCCCTGGGGGATTTCAGGGTGGGGGGCCGGCTTCTAGGGTATACCCAGGAATGGTTGAAGACCACTTCAGATGCCTGGGTACGGGAAGTCGTCACTCGACGGTTACGACATAGCCTTAAAAAACCGACCCCCTCATTGATTTTGCCAGACAGACGTCCCGTCGGACCAGACAAAGGCAAACACTCTGCATTCGGTGGTACAGACCCTCCTGGATACAGGAGTCGTAGTACAGGTGCCTCTTGCTCAGAGGGGCCGGGGGTACTATTCTCCGCTGTTTCTAGTCCCGAAACCGAATGGGTCCTCCCGGCCCATTCTCAACCTCAAGGCACTGAACAAGTTTGTGAAGGTTTCCAAGTTCCGTATGGAAACCCATCGCTCTATAGTTCTGGCCTTAAAACCTGGGGACTACATGGTCTCCCTGGACATACAGGATGCTTACCTGCATATTCCTATAGCAGTGTCACATCAACAATACTTGAGGTTCGCTATTGGCAACCTCCATTACCAGTTTTGGACGTTACCTTTTGGTTTAACAACAGCTCCGCGAGTCTTCACCAAAGTTATGGCGGTGATGACTGTGGTACTCTGCCATCAAGGGGTCAGGATACTGCCGCATCTGGACGACTTGTTAATCCTGGCAAATTCCCCAGATCTTCTCCTGCGTCATCTGGATATGACGGTCTGGTTTCTACAAGCCCACGGGTGGCTCATCAACTGGAAGAAATCCTCCCTGGTCCCTGCTCAGAGCATGGTGTATCTGGGAGCGCTGTTGGACACTCACAACCAGAGGTTGTTCTTGTCTCAGGAGAAAGTCCTGAAACTTCAGGACAGGATTCGTTGCTTCCTTTCTCGTCCGCAAGTGTCGATACATTCGGCGATGCAGGTGCTGGGCCTCATGGTATCAGCATTCGACATGGTGGAGTATGCTCAATTCCATTCTCGCTCCCTCCAGAAGCTGATTCTAGCCAAGTGGGATGGCCTGCCTCACCGGATCAGGTCTCAAATGATCTCTTTGACTCCGGAGGTCCGTCTGTCGCTGCTCTGGTGGCTCCAGGACCGACAATTGTGCAGAGGCCGTCCCTTCTGGATATCCAACTGGGTCCTGTTGACGACAGATGCCAGTCTAAGAGGTTGGGGCGCGGTGCTGGAGCAGCACTCCTTGCAGGGTCGGTGGACCAAGGAGGAATCTCTCCTCTCGATCAACATTCTGGAATTGCGGGCGGTCTTCAATGCGTTGAACCTAGCCCAGCATTTGATTCAGAACCGTCCTGTTCAAGTACAGTCGGACAACGCCACCACAGTGGCTTACATAAATCATCAAGGCGGCACTCGAAGCCGTTTGGCAATGAAGGAAGCCTCACGGATTCTACGTTGGGCAGAACGCCATCTACCGGCAATATCGGCAATATTCATTCCGGGAGTCCTGAATTGGGAAGCAGACTTTCTCAGTCGTCAGGCCGTGCATGCCGGCGAGTGGGGCCTCCATCCAGAAGTGTTTCAACTCCTCGTGGAAAGGTGGGGCCTTCCAGATGTGGATCTGATGGCGTCTCGACACAATCACAAGGTTCCGGTCTTCGGAGCAAGGACAAGGGATCCTCAAGCAGCATTCGTGGATGCGCTGGCAGTGCCGTGGAGGCTTCGGCTGCCGTACGTGTTCCCTCCGGTGTCACTCCTGCCCAGGGTAATTCGGAAGTTCAAGCAAGAAAAAGGAAATCTGCTTCTCATAGCTCCGGCGTGGCCCAGACGGCACTGGTTCTCAGACCTGCAAGGCCTATCGTCAGAGCGTCCACTTCTACTTCCACAACGCCCAGACCTCCTCGTTCAGGGCCCCTGTGTCTACCAGGACCTAGCCCGGCTGTCTTTGACGGCGTGGCTCTTGAAGCTTCCGTCTTAAGAGATAAGGGTTTTTCTGAAGAGGTCATTAAAACTATGTTGCGGGCCCGGAAACCGGCCTCTGCTCGGATTTACCATCGGGTCTGGCATTCCTACTTTGTTTGGTGCGCATCTAACCATTATGACGCTTCCAAGTTTAGTACAGCCAAACTTTTGGCTTTTCTACAGCAGGGCCTAGGTTCATATTTCTGCCTTGTCGGCGTGGTTTCAGAGAAAAATTGCGACTTTATCTGATGTTCATACTTTCGCTCAGGGAGGATGGATATGCGACACACCCTATGTCCCGCCTGTGGCTCCTTGGGACTTGTCGGTGGTTTTGGAGGTGTTACAAGAGTCTCCATTTGAACCTCTTGGTTCAGCTGACCTTAAGAGGCTTTCCCTTAAGGTGGTGTATCTGTTGGTTATTGCCTCTGCTAGAAGAGTGTCGGATCTGGGTGCCTTGTCTTGTAGTTCCCCACATCTTATTTTTCACCGTGACCGGGCGGTTCTTAGGACTCGTCCCGGATATTTGCCTAAGGTGGTTTCTTCGTTCCACCTTAATCAGGAGATTGTAGTTCCAGCTTTTGTCTCTCCTGATTTGTCTCCCAAAGAGCGGTCTTTGGATGTGGTACGGGCTCTCCGTATCTATGTGAAGAGAACTGCTTCTATTCGAAAGTCTCATTCTCTCTTTGTTTTGTTTGGATTTCACAAACGTGGCTGGCCTGCTCACAAGCAGACCCTGGCCAGGTGGATCAGAATGGTGATTGCGCATGCTTATGTGAAGGCTGGTCTGTCAGCTCCTGTTCACATTACGACCCATTCTACTCGGTCTGTTGGACCTTCTTGGGCGGCCCAACGTGGTGCGACCCTTGATCAATTTTGCAAGGCGGCTACGTGGTCCTCCGGGAACACGTTCATAAGGTTCTATGCCTTCGATACTGCCGCTTCCCAGGATGCTTCCTTTGGACGCCGGGTTCTTGTGCCCGCTACAGTGCGTCCCCTCCCATAAGGAACTGCTTTAGGACATCCCCATTGTCCAGACTTGTGGAGCCCAGTGTACCCCGCAGGAGAAAATGAGTTTTATGGTAAGAACTTACCCTTGGTAAAACTTTCTGCGAGGTACACTGGGCACCACAAGGCGCCCACCCTGACGCACTTAGCTTCTTTGGGTTGATATGGCATTAGCCGCTGACACTTCTCTTGTCGTGAGAGTGTAGTGTATGTGGCTACTAACCATTGTCGTCTCTTTTCCTGCTACTGCATTGGGCTGGTTAACTAAACTGAGCTCCTGTGCTGGGAGGCGGGGTGATATAGGAGGCGGCGCTATGCATCTTGGGAAGAAGGTCAAAGCTTTGAGCCTGTTGGTGCCTCGGATCAAGATCCTACTCTACACCCCATTGTCCAGACTTGTGGAGCCCAGTGTACCTCGCAGAAAGAGTTTTAACAAGGGTAAGTTCTTACCATAAAACTCGTTATTGAGGGATGTTTTCTAGTTTGGTTCAGCTACCATATTACTATTACACATTGTAAATGCATTTATTTCAAGATGACAACAAGTGACAAAAATAAACAATGCATTATAATTTGCTGATATAGGCTGCTGTAAGCCAGCAGCAGGTCACATGACTTAGAAACTGCGGAAACCAGCGGCAGCCGGCTGAGGTGAAGAGTTAGGGGTGATTTCCGGAGTCTCCTGAGGGAGCCATTGTGAAGTAGGGAGCTGTGCAGGCTGAGCGCTGCCTCAGGGCACATCACAGCTACTTATACCCTTATAGAGGCAGCACCAGAGGCAGGCAACAGTTGGCAGTGAGAAGAGCAAGATGTAGGAGCCGGAGGTGTGGCTTAGGTGGGCTAATGGTGGAGCAGTGAATGATCGTCCCCTGAGAACTAAACTGGGGAAAGGGAGGAGACTGATCCTGTCATGAGTGCAGCTGCTGGAGACTGAGCAAGCATCTATTTGGTATCCAACTACCAGCTTCAGAGGATTCAGTATGATATGCCAGCTGTCGGGATCCCGGTGGTCAGGAAACCAACGCCAGGTTCCTGACAGCTGGAATACCTGCAGCGAGCGCAGCGTGTCCCCTTGCAGGCTTGCTGCGCTCACCATGCTTCGGGCCCAGTGATGACCGAAGACCGAAGGGTTATATTCTCCCTCATGGAGTATTTCACCTGTGTCAGGATTCCTGCATCGATATCCTGACCGCCGGGATCCCGATGCAGGAATCGGGAATGACGTCAGTGCATGTCATCAGGTCAGTAACCTTGTAACTCTACAGACATGCATCACAAATGAAACCTAGAAAGAGACCTCAGCAGTGGCAGTGAGAACACATCATTTGCCGCTCACAGGAACAGCTTTATAGTCACATATCAGTGCACAGTTACATTAATTCAACTTAACCAGCATCCCTATTATAAAGTCAGAGAGGCGCTAAGAGACAGCCAACCGCCTGCGTATAGATTGCAGCCACATCACCTAGATAAAGCCTGGACTGCGTACTGCACGGGAGTGCATTCTGCTCTCAGTATATTAGGGGAGTAAAGTGACTAATCTCCAACTAAAGAGCAGTGACGATATCTTATTATTCAAACCTACAGTCAGCAAACTTGTAGGCGTCAGAATAGAGCTTAGAAAGCATTTGGAGTCGTGTAGGGAAGAACCCCTATTGTTAGTTACCAGGAAAGTTACAAAGTACTGCATGCGTGAAGTGCAACTGTTATTATGCAGGAGTAAGCCACATTATCTACTGTACTTAGACAAAGTTTCATAGCAGTTTCCAATCCTTCTTGTTTAATACTGTATGTTTCCTAGCTATAGTAACTTGGATAAGAAATCCGAATAGAATATTAATACTAGACAGTCAGGGGCGTATCTAGAGAGGAGGAGGACAGTGTGCAGACTCCATCAGGACCCTCTCCTCCCTAGCCGGCGGCAGCGCTGTTACTGGGCACTAGGGTTCTGGGCTGTTCTCTAACACTGGACATTTGCTGGTGTGCACAATTACTCTACTATGCCACCTCGAATAGTACACACATATTACAACGGTGTATGAACAACATACCTCCCTACAGTTGGGAGACTGGACGTCCTAAATTAGGGAAGTGCCGTAATCACGGGCCACGCCTCCATTTTCGGCGATGTGGGGGCATGACCAGTGCTCTGTGAACCTCTGGCCATGCTCCCAGCCCATCTCTCATGGTGAATAGATGCTGTAATGTATAGAACAGTATGGGTGGAATTCAATTGTATGAAAAGTTAGTTGGGTGTCTAATAGACAGGAAAAAACAGACACCCAACCGACTTTTCAAACATTTGAATTCCCCCCTATATGTGACTTTATTAGATTTTGTGTGTGTACTGCATAAAAAAACTGAGTGATATTGATGCTGGAGTGTGGTGAGTGCAAAAGTGGAAAAATGGGCTTAGCCCAGGAGAAATAAAGCCCCCCTAGTAGCGCAGACAACATACCCACTACACAAAATAAAAACTGGTCCATACATAAAAATGTTCATGCAATAGTGAAGAAAAAAGACTGTGCATTTCAATCTTGTGTTAAAGAAACCAATGGCATTTTTATAAAGCACAAAGTACACTACTCTTTCTTTGAATGAGTTCTACACATAAAAATTACAGACAATTTAACCAATGCAATCATCCCAAAAGGTGCCAAATTAAGCATAGAGATACAAAAAAGTAGTCTTCATAGCAAGGTAGTTAGGATGGAAAAATATGTCAGTATTCAAAGTCAGTCTTTCAGCAATACTAATATCTTGGCTTACTCTTATGTGCTTTTATTAGATTTGCAGGGTATAAAAAGTCCTAAGACACATGAAATGAGCCATAAGGGAGAACCAGTTCTTTTGCGTTGCTGGAAATGTAGAAAGTGTGTAGCAAACTCGGACTGCCTCATCAAAGATCAAGATCTTATAACATCTCAGGTGAGGCCCAGAAACTTTATTTTCTCTATAAAGTTACATGCTGGATGTATGGTTCATATTTTGCTTTTTTATTTGCTCATTATTAAGCTCCCATTAATTAAGTATCCATGTGGCGACAGATGTAAATGTGCTAGAACATTGCCATGTTCCTTACACTGCCAAGTTTGGAGCTAATAAGTAGTTTACAGTGACAGGCAGGGTCACTCCCAATTGGCGAGGGATAAAGGAGGGATCCAAATGTATCCTTCATACTCTGTATCGCCTTCTAGTAGGAAGGACCAGGGCTGCGGGGACCAACGCCTTAAGAAGATGGAACTTTTGGAGCTTGGTGAGTGAACAAAGTCCACATCGATACTCCAATAATGAATAGGCCTGTTTGTCAGCTATTGTGCAAAGAACTACTATTGGGTGCCCTGTGTTTTGCATACTGTGGTACTGCAGTGTATTTTACAGCTTTATAATATAATTCTAATAATGAATAGCTTTGCAGTAGCTGTAAGCTGGCCAACTGCTTCCTTTTCTGTTAATTAAAAGATTTCTCTCTAGCAGAAGACATTAGATGCATTTACAAGTGATATTTCTGCCAATAAAAACCTACAAAACACAAACCTGTAGAGGAAACTCCACATGGATTTAACCAGCATGTCCCCCAGTTGATAATGAGATAAATTACAAATTATTGCTATTAAAATTTCTGCTGCCTTAAGGTAGAAAAGTAAGTGTGTATTATAATAATTATGTGAATTAAGTATAAAGAGATAACAGATTGGGCTCTAACAAATCCCTCCCTTCTCCGTTCTACAGACAGTTGAGATTACTGTACTACACTATTAGGCTATGCCCACACTGACACACTTTCCGGGCATTCAAGTAGCTTTATACATAGAGTGGTAAATTGTCATTTTACAAACGCCTACTCACTCTTATTACACACCTGAATAAAGCCATTTTTCTAACTTTTAAAGTGTTTCCGCAAGTGATAAACTTTACTGGTGGTAAAAATGAGTTTTATGGTAAGAACTTACCTTTGTTATAACTCTTTCTGCGAGGTATACTGGGCTCCACAAGGAGAGACATAGGGATGTAGAGTAGGATCTTGATCGGAGGCACCAACAGGCTGAAAAGCTTTGACTGTTCCCAGAATGCATAGCGCCGCCTCTTCTATAACCCCGCATCCCTGCACAGGAGCTCAGTTTTTAGTTAACCAGCCCAATGCAGTAGCAGGAAAAGAGACGACAACGGTTAGTAGCCACATACACCACACTCTCACGACAGGAGAAGTGTCAGCGGCTAATGCCATACCAACCCAAAGAAGCTAAGTGTGTCAGGGTGGGTGCCATACGGATCTTGGAAACCTTCACAAACCTGTTCAATGCCTTGAGGTTGAGAATGGGCCGGGAGGACCCATTCGGTTTCGGGACTACAAACAGCAGAGAATAGAGAATAGTACCCCCGGCCCCTCTGCGCAAGAGGCACCTGTACTACGACTCCTGTATCCAGGAGGGTCTGTACCACCGAATGTAGAGAGTTTGCCTTTATCTGGTCCAACAGGACGTCTGTTCGGCAAAATCGATGAGGGGGTCGACTTTTGAAGGCTATGGCGTAACCTCGAGTGACAACTTCCCGTACCCAGGCATTTGAAGTGGTCTTCAACCATTCCTGGGTATACCCTAGAAGCCGGCCCCCCACCCTGGGATCCCCCAGGGGGAGGCCCGCCCCGTCATGTGGCAGGCTTATCGGTCTTGGAAGCTGGCTGATGGGCTGCCCAGGCTTTTTTGGGCTTTGGCTTACCAGGTTTGGAAGTGCGGGTCTGCTTGTTGTACACCTGACCTTTTGCTTTACCTGAAGGACGAAAGGGGCGAAAGGAAGTACCTTTAGCCTTCGACACCGAAGGAGCGGTTCTTGGCAGACATGCAGTTTTGGCAGTAGCCAAGTCAGCCACAATCTTATTTAAGTCCTCCCCAAACAGAATATCTCCCTTGAAAGGCAGTATCTCCAGGGTTTTTCTAGAGTCCAGATCCACAGACCAGGATCTCAGCCACAGAATCCGGCGAGCCAGGACTGATGTAGTAGTGGCCTTGGCTGCTAGGATACCGGCATCAGAAGCCGCCTCTTTAATATAGCGAGAAGCTGTGACAATATATGACAAGCATAACCACCATCCTAGCCACATGCGAGTCTACTGGAGGAGGCGTTTCCCAATTTTTAGACAGCTCTGGCGTGAGGGGATAGCGAGCCAGCATCTTCTTTTGAGGCACAAACTTCTTACCCTGGTTTTCCCAGGGTTCCTGACGTATATCCACTAGGTGGTCAGAGTGAGGTAAAACCTGTTTAACCACCTTCTGACGCTTGAACCTATCTGGTTTCTTAGGAGGGATAGATGGCTCGGGGTCATCCGTAATCAGTAAAATCAACTTAATAGCCTCCAAAAGATCAGGAACATTCACATGTGAACTACCCTCCCCATCAGCAGTATCCGAGTCAGAATCTGTGGGGTCAGTGTAAATGCCATCTTCATCAGACGAGGTGTCAGTGACAGCAGTGGATTGTGAGGAGATAAGAGCTCGCTTAGAGGACCCCTTAGTCTTAGGCTAGCGAGGGTCAGACTTTTTAGTAGTCAGGGACTGGTTCAACTTCTTCAATTGAGCAGATAAATTGTCCGCCGACGGCGGGTTAGCTGCAGGGACCACATACGGCTGTACCGGCATAGGGGGTCCCATAGGGTGTGTTAATTTATTAACTAGCGTATGCAGAAGCATGGAAAAAGCAGCCCACGGTGGGTCATTATGGACCTCCGTTACCACAGTCCCACTGGGGGGCAAGGAGCCCCCAGAACCAGAGCCCACAGCTGCTATATACTCCCCATATAGATCTGTGGCTTCAGCAACACCAGCAGTGTGTTCCGCCCCAGAACCGTTACCTTCAGAAGCAGACATGATATAACTTGCAGTATTAGGTAACACAGTACAATTGGCAGCAGCACAATACCTCTTACGCAAACCCCTGCGCAGTGTAGTCAGCACAAGCAGAGATATATGAGAGATATGGTGACTAAAATCACAGAGAAAAATACGTATTAAAGTATATCTTGTGAAATCCTATATAAATATAAAACCTGAGGCACCAAGCCCCCTCAGGTTATAGAATATAGGGATAGCAAGTTGAGTGAGAGACATGAAATGGAAACCACTCAGGAAGCTAATGCACACACATATAGTCACAGTTGTACAATGCAGTGGTTATTACTAACAATAATACTGCACTGGACCAGCTTGTATAGCTATGTAGTCAATAGATATAACACTGCACAGTAAGAACTGGATGTATATCACAGGGTAATTGTACTAGAAACCCTCACTAAATGCACTCTTTCTTAACTAACACTGGGGGTAATTCTGAGTTGATCGCAGCAGGAATTTTGTTAGCAGTTGGGCAAAACCATGTGCACTGCAGGGGAGGCAGATATAACATGTGCAGAGGGAGTTAGATTTGGGTGGGTTATTTTGTTTCTGTGCAGGGTAAATACTGGCTGCTTTATTTTACACTGCAAATTAGATTGCAGATTGAACACACCACACCCAAATCTAACTCTCTCTGCACATGTTAAATCTTCCTCCCCTGCAGTGCACATGGTTTTGCCCAACTGCTAACAAAATTCCTGCTGCGATCAACTTGGAATTACTCCCACTGTCTAATAGGCAGGTAGAATACTTAAGTGTCATGTAAAGTCACAGCGCTGACAACCAGGCAGCTTTACACAGGAGGATTTGCCCAAGCAGTCCCAGGAACAGTGTAGCTGAGAGAAATGGCGCCCAGACACTGACAGGGAGTGAGGAAGAGACAGATATGCAGCTCCAGGGCGGGCACATTTGCGGGAAATGGCGCCTTGGGGCTGGGGGAGGGGCTCCAGGTCTAAGCCTTATCCCCCTACTGGCAAAACCACCGGGTACTGTGGGCTACTGTTAAAATGGTTTTAAGGGAAAACCTGACCTGCACCCATGCCCTGGTGATCTAGTGGGATGCCTGTACTGCCACAGTGTCCACCGCCAGTGTGCGCGGCCCGCCTCCCACTGACCGCGCCGTATCGCGATAAAGTACGGGTCCCGCAAGCGGGACCCACTCACCACCTCCCGAAGCGCGGCCACGCGATCCCGGAGAGCCCCCGTCGTGTGTGCCTGACCATGGAAGAAAACCGGAGCCTCCTGCTGTAGGTACCCAGCAACCAGCGCTCGGGAGTGTACAGCGCCGCAGGGGAGAGATGGAGCTGCAGCAGTGAATGTCAAAAGACATATACACACTGCTGCTGCCCTTGAAGTCTTCACTTTTCTTCTAAAAAGCTCTTCTCAGGGCTGGCCAGAGCTATGCATTCTGGGAACAGTCAAAGTTTTTCAGCCTGTTGGTGCCTCGGATCAAGATCCTACTCTACACCCCTATGATTATCCTTGTGGAGCCCAGTGTACCCCGCAGCAGAAATTCTTTTAAATACATGATTGTGTTATTGTATTATAAGCTGCTCTACTCACCATATTGTATTATACGCTGCCCTTCTCACTATAGATATATTTAATGCTGGGTTACCTCAGGCTCCGCCCACCGCTCAGCCCCACCCTCCACTCTCGCCGGCTCTGCACACTCTTTGTTGTACCCCTTCTCTATCCACCCACCCACCCACTCCCTCGTGGGTCTGTCCCGGTTGGCCCCCCCTTGCTCCCTACTGAATACAGATGGCAGATTCTGCTTGCAAACTCTGGAAGTTTGAACAGAATCTGCCTACCGTAATACCTGGAAAAAGCATGTGTTGATTTGAATCTGCCCCTTAGTGGGCAATTAAATAAGAGGCAATAGCCGTGATATGCTGTAAGCCTTAAATTATGTGCTTGACATACGTGCCTGAGGTGTGGATTAATTTTAATACTTAAAATTATTTTAAAAATAGTTTTTAGGCCTAACCATTTCATTTATACCCCTTTCACACTACCAAAAATAACCCGGGTTATTGCACGTGAACGTTCAGTAACCCGGGTTTTTGTGCAGTGTGAAAGAGTTCAGGGGAAATATCCCGGCTCAAGCAACCCGGCATTCCAACCCCTGTTTAAAGAAGGGTTAAACACGGGTCAGAGCCGGGTTGCTGTGCAGTGTGAACGGGCTGCCAGGTCGATACGACCCATTACCCATTCACACTATGAACAGACGGTGCTTTGAAATCATCTAATCTCCAATCGCCGCCTCCGCACGTGACATGTTGATATCATCTACACGGCAACATGCCGTGTCGGGGCCGCCAGTCTGAAAGGGGCCTCAAGTGGATCACACCTGGGAAGTACCTGTGCACAAGTCCTGGGTGCGACCCGCTCAAAGCGATGTGAAAGCGGTATTAATAAGTACTGTATTACGTATACCAGCTACTGAATTAGAAATATGGTGTCATGCAGCTTGCAACATACAGTATAATACTTTTTGACTTATCTCCCAATGGTTTGATCACACAAATATTTTCTCAGTATTTTACAGTTTTTTTCACAGTATTTTACATGTTTCCTTCTGACCACAATATGGAGTCCCGGGGTTTGTTTGCTAAGCATCACATTGTAAATCCTGGTGTTACTGATTAAATTTATGCCCCGAAATTTAGAACAGCAATGCTTTTACAAGCTCTGATTTGCTAGTAAAAGCATTGCCCTTTTAAATTTTGAGCATAAACTTGACTGGTAGCGTCAGGTTTTGCAACCTGACACTTGGTAAATAAACCCCTTAAGCAAAAAATAAAAATCTAAAATAAAAATAAACAGTATACAGCATACAAATTGTGACAAGATGTATTCATATCTTACATTGAGATATAAGCAAAACAAAAGTATAAATGCAAGTACAAATGGTAGTCAGTTAGTGAACACATCTATACTAAAATATATATACTTTCAATCTTCTGTTTCTGTGGTCACTCAAGGACTTGCATATTTAAGGAAAAATAAAAATGTAAAAGAATAAAATAAAAAGTAAAGCGAGCAAAAAGAAATACCACAGAGAAGAAAATTAAGAACATATGATGCAGAAACAGGTAGGGAGGGCGAGGAGTTGCCAAGAGAGGGGGGGGAGGGTACAAATTACCTGGGCCCAGGTCTGATAGAGGGGCCCAGTTGGGGCCCAGGTCCATGCCTCCTGTGATTAGACCACGCCCCCTGAAAAATACCTGGGCCATGCTATTCTGAGAGGGTGCTTCTCATGTGCTAGACACGCCCTCAAAGAGGTGTGGCCAATGCCCCAGCATGCTGTGGTCACACCCTCTCTAGGGTGGTCGGGGTGCCCAGAAAGTTGTTGTACAGGGGCCCAGAATTTCTCTTGGCAGCCCTGGGGAGGACAAGGAGGTGGGAGGTCCAGGTGGGGAAAGTGACATTCAGTGGAGTCCAGGAATGGGAAGAGCTTGCGATGGGAACAATGGAGACCATAATGACTGGAATTTAGCCGTCAGGTTATTCTGTAAGCTAGTTATATACTCCATGGAAGCAACAAAGTTGAATTTAGCCACTAGGGTTGCCAGTGTGGGTGGACGGTGATCTTTACAATGGTTTGCTACTTTATAAGCAACTTAGTGGCGTTACAAATATGGGTGATCGGTCTATCTTGGGGCTTGGAGACACCAGGGTGAGGGGCATTTAGTAGAGCCATCACAGGTTTCAAAGTGATATCAATGTCAAGGGCCTGACAAACCACTTGGTAAACAATGTCCCAAAATAAACTGATAGAGGGACAGGGCCACCAAGTATGGTAAAACGTACCCTCTTCTCCACAAAGCTATGAACATGTATTAGATGTTGTAGGGAAATACAATGGAGTTTGGTTGGAACTAAGGGGGGTATTCAGAGATGGACGCAGATCTTGCTTCTGCAGCAAGATCTGCAACCATCTACTCACATGCTGGGGGCCGCCCAACACAGGGCAAGGCCGCCCCGCATATATGACGTGCTGCCTCATGATGCATTCGCAATTTAATTGTGATCGCATAAATTAGTGGATGACCTCTGCCTGCGTAGCCTGGCTGTGCTGGCAGGCAGTCCAACCTCATTTTTTTACTCGGAGCGCCTGCGTTTGATGTCACACAGCCTCCCCAAAAACTGACTGGACACGCCTGCATTGTCTGGACCACGCCCACTAAATGCCACGGTGATTCCCCCGACGCCCACAGCTGTCAAACACTATGCGATTGCATCCCTCTAAGTTGGCTCAGAAAGGATACTACTTGGGTTAGGGTCAGTTAAGGATTCCGTTATGTTGTTTAATCTTGTAGATAACACTTTAGCAAATAGTTTAAGGTATTTAGCAAAGACATAGGTTTATAACTTGTACAAAAGGAAGCATATTTCCCAGGTTTTGGGATAACTACAATTCATGAGACTGTGGAATCAACATGAAACGGAGTGCCATGCCTGACACCGTTAAATATGTGAACCATGTGTGAGATTTATTTTAGGGCAAAAGTTTTATAATACACCTTAAAGTAGCCATCTAGGCCCGACGCCTTAGATGGTTTCTGAGATTTAAGGGCAATTTCAATTTCTGTAGCAGAAATACCGACGGTTAAGAGACTACGGGTGGAACCATCAATTTGAGGTAAGGTACATGAGTCTAAATATGAACGTGTGCCATCCGTAAGGGATGTAGTGTCCACAGGGGAGTCAAGGTTATATAAGGCTCAGTTGTAATCTGCAAAAATCATATTAATAAGTCTAGGGTCATAAGTAGGGTGACTAGAGGGGTCTTTAATCAAATAAATGGCTTGGGATGCCTTTTTAGCACAAAATTTGTTGGCTAATAATGTGTGAGCTTTATTGCTCTTATAATACATTTTTTGGTTGGCCCACCATCTGTGTGAACATTAGGTCTTTGAAGAGCTCTCTTGAAATCTTGATGTGGTTTATTGTAACTGTGTAGCCTGTGGTCTTTAAAAATAAATGTAAGAAAAGGTGCTTCTACATACATGTCCCTTTTTTAGCCTCTTTGTTGGGAGTTATTAATTTATGGTGTGAGGTGTGGTGCCTCTTGACTGGCTGAGCTAGATGGCTTTAGTATGGCATACCTTTACATTTTATTAACACTTATAACTTACTAATTTTTTTAACACTATTTCTCATACATCCTAGAGGATGCTGGTGTCACCATTAGAACCATGGGGTATAGACGGGATCCACAGGAGACAGCATAAAATCCTCAATTTCCACTGGCAAGAGGGGACATTAGTGCCAAGGCACTGTCCTAACCCCCGCCAGTATAATTATTTATTAAAATAAGCGGGACAGAAGCGCGCCATTAAGGAGGCAGAGCTTCTTCCTCTCAGCTCGGCGCCATTTCCTCTCCACAGGGCTGCAGAGACGCTGGTCCTTCCTCACACTGCTGACAAGTATCAGGGTGCAAAACGAGGGAGGGGGGGACAGTATAATTTGGTGCAATAAATTTGATATTTAAAGCGCTACAGGTCTGGGGCATTTGTTAGTGTTTTCAGACCCGTTAATTTGGCGCTGGGTTGTGAGCTGGCAAATCCCCTCTGTGTCTCTCTGACAGACTTTACTGCCTATATGCCCGGTGTGTCTGTGGGTGTTTGGTACACGTTTGTCGACATGTCTGAGGCTGAGTGCTTTTCCCAGGAGGAGGCTGTATTAGGGACACAAACGGCTGTGGGGGTGACCCTGTCGGCACCGCCGACTCCTGATTGGGTAAATGTTTTGAATGCTTTGAATGCTAATGTGGCTCTTATTAGTAGGAGATTAGATAAGTCTGAGTCTCAGACCCAGGCATGGAAGAAATCTGTGGAGGATGTGTTATTACAAGTACAGGACCCCTTATGGTCACAAAAACTTACTTTTGCCCAGTTGGCAGACACTGGTACCGACACGGACACTAATTCCAGGGTCGACTATAGTGATTCCAGATTAGATCCAAAACTGGCAAAGAGCATTCAGTACATGATTGTGGCGGTTAAAGATGTATTACATATCACTGAGGACCCTGCTGTTCCTGATAAAAGGGTCTGTATGTATAAGGAAAAGAAACCTGAGATAACGTTTCCTCCCTCTCATGAATTGAACACTCTATTTGAAAAAGTCTAGGAAAGCCCTGACAGAAAGTTTCAGATTCCCAAAAGGATTCCGGTGGCTTATCCGTTTCCCTCTGAGGATAGGGAAAAGTGGGAGTCACCCCCCATTGTAGACAAGGCCCTATCACGTTGGTCTAAAAAGGTGGCTCTCCCGTCACCTGGCACGGCGGCCCTTAAGGACCCTGCGGATCGTAAGCAAGAAACTACGTTAATATCCATTTATGCGACCACAGGTACGCTACTTAGACCTGTCATTCCATCTGCGTGGGTGAGTAATGCTATCAAAAAGTGGGCAGATAACTTATCTGATATAGATACCCTAGATAGGGATAGCATACGCTTGACGCTGGGTTATATCAAAGACGCTGCAGCGTACCTAAAGGAAACTGCAAGAGATATTGGCCTTTTGGGATCAAAAGCCAATGCCATGGCAGTCTCAGTTAGGTGAGCATTGTGGATTCACCAATGGAATGCAGATGCTGACTCCAAGAAAAATATGGAATCTCTACCATATAAAGGTGGTGCCTTGTTTGGTGACGGCCTCGCTGATTTGGTATCTACGGCTACCGCGGGTAAGTCATCCTTTTTGCCTTATGTTCCTTCACACCAAAAGAAAACACACCACTATCAAATGCAGTCTTTTCGGCCCAATAAATACAGAAAAGGGCGAGGTTCTTCCTTCCTTGCTACTAGAGGAAGGGGAAGAGGTAAAAGATCACCAGCCTTGTGGGGTTCCCAGGAGCAGAAGACCTCCCCGGCTTCTGCCAATTCCACCGCATGACGCTGGGGCTCCTCTGCGGGAGTCCGCACCGGTGGGGGCACGTCTCAAACTCTTCAGTCAGTTCTGGTTTCGTTCGGACCTTGACCCATGGGTTTTACAGATAGTATACCAAGGGTACAAACTGTAGTTTCAAGACGTTCCCCCTCGCCGATTTTTCAAATCGGCCTTACCAGCTTCTCTTCCGGACAGGGAGGTAGTATGCGACGCAATACAAAAGTTGTATCAAAATCAGGTCATTGTCATGGTTCCCCCGTTACAACAGGGAGAAGGCTTTTATTCAAGCCTGTTTGTGGTCCCGAAGCCGGATGGCTTGGTCAGACCAATCCTAAACCTGAAATCCCTCAATTTCTACCTAAAAAAAATTCAAGGATGGAGTCTCTCCGAGCAGTCGCTACAGTGTGGAGGAAGGGGATTTTATGGTGTCGGTGGACATAAAGGATGCCTACTTACATGTTCCCATTTACCCTCCGCATCAGGCTTACCTGAGGTTTGCAATTCAGGATTGTCATTACCAATTTCAGACGTTGCCATTTGGTCTGTCCACGGCTCCGAGGATTTTCACCAAAGTAATGGCGGAAATGATAGTTCTCCTCCGCAAAGCAAGGAGTCACGATTATCCCGTACTTGGATGATCTCCTGATAAAGGCGAGATCCAGGGACCAGTTGGTGCAAAACATTGCACTCTCCCTGACAGTTCTTCAACAACATGGTTGGCTCCTAAACTTGCCAAAAGCACAGTTGATTCCGACGACGCGGTTGCCATTTTTGGGAATGATACTGGACACAGAACTACAGAGAGTTTTTCTTCCAGTGGAAAAGGCTCTGGAATTTCAGAGTCTGGTCAAACAAATTCTGAAACCAGCAAGAGGGTCAATCCATCAATGCACTCGGTTGCTGGGGAAGATGGTTGTGGCCTACGAGGCCATTCAGTTTGGCAGATTCCATGCCAGAGTGTTTCAGTGGGACCTGTTGGACAAGTGGTCCGGATCCCACCTGCGCATGCACCGAAGGATAATCCTGTCTTCCAAGACCAGAATCTCACTCCTGTGGTGACTGCACAGCTCTCACCTCCTAGAGGGGCGCAGGTTCAGGATCCAGGACTGGATCTTAGTAACCACGGATGCAAGTCTCCGAGGCTGGGGAGCAGTCACAAAGGGGGAAAACTTCCAAGGAAGATGGTCAAGCCAGGCATAAACCGCCAGGGCGGAACAAAATGCAGAGGGGCAATGGCAGAAGCCACAAAGGTTCTCCGCTGGGCGGAAAAGCATACAAGCGCTCTGTCAGCAATCTTCATTCCAGGAGTGGACAACTGGGAAGCAGACTTCCTCAGCAGACACAATCTCAATCCAGGAGAGTGGGACCTCCATCAAGAGGTCTTCACAGAAGTGACAAGTCATTGGGGAATTCCTCAAATAGACATGATGGCATCTCGTCTCAACAAGAAGCTTCAGAGATATTGTTCCAGTTCGAGGGACCCTCAAGCAATAGCAGTGGATGCACTGGTGACACCATGGGTGTTTCAGTTGGTGTATGTATTCCCTCCACTTCCTCTCATTCCAAAGGTTCTAAAGATCATAAGAAGAACAAAGATTCAAGCGATCCTCATTGTCCCAGACTGGCCAAGGAGGGCTTGGTATCCAGATCTTCAGGAATTACTCATAGGAGATCCCTGTCCTCTTCATCTACGTGAGGACCTGTTACAGCAGGGGCCGTGCGTGTATCAAGACTTAACGCGGCTACGTTTGACGGCATGGCGGTTAAACGCTAAATCCTAGCCCGAAAGGGTATTCCCAGTGAAGTTATTCCCACACTTATTCAGGCCAGGAAAGGAGTAACGTCTAAACATTACCACCGTATTTGGAGAAAATATGTTTCTTGGTGTGAATCCAAGAAGGCTCCTACGGAGGAATTTCAGCATGACGTTTTCTCCATTTTCTACAAACAGGTGTGGATGCAGGCCTAAAGTTGGGCTCAATTAAGGTACAGATTTCAGCCTCCCTTCCAGAAGTTCAGACTTTCGTGAAAGGTGTGTTGCACATCCAACCTACATTTGTGCCCCCAGTGGCACCATGGGATCTTAACGTGGTGTTGCAGTTCCTTCAATCACATTGGTTTGAACCTTTACAGAAGGTGGGGTTGAAATTCCTCACTTGGAAAGTGGTCATTCTGTTGGCCTTGGCATCTGCAAGGCAGGTATCTGAGTTAGCGGCCTTGTCTCACAAGAGCCCTTATTTGATCTTCCATGAAGATAGGGCAGAGTTGAGGACTCGTCAGCAATTTCTGCCGAAGGTGGTTTCATCTTTCCACATGAACCAACCTATTGTGGTGCCAGTGGCTACTGACGCCTTAATTGAGTCAAAGTCTCTAGATGTGGTCAGAGCTTTGAAAATTTATGTCGCCAGAACGGCTCAGGTTAGGAAAACGGAGGCTCTGTTTGTCCTGTATGCTCCCAACAAGATTGGGTGTCCTGCTTCCAAGCAGACTATTGCACGCTGGATCTGTAATACGATTCAGCATGCTCATTCCACGGCTGGATTGCCGCTACCAAAATCGGTGAAGGCCCATTCTACTAGAAAGGTGGGCTCGTCCTGGCCGGCTGCCCAGGGTGTCTCGGCATTGCAACTTTGCAGAGCAGCTACTTGGTCGGGTTCAAACACTTTTGCAATGTTTTACAAGTTTGATACCGTGGCCGATGATGACCTCAAGTTTGGTCAATCGGTGCTGCAGAGTCATCCGCACTCTCCCACCCGTTCTAGAGCTTTGGTATAACCCCATGGTTCTAATGGTGACCCCAGCATCCTCTAGGACGTATGAGAAAAGGGGATTTTAAAACCTACCGGTAAATCCTTTTCTCTTAGTCCATAGGGGATGCTGGGCGCCCGTCCCAGTGCGTACTGTATCTGCAGTTATTAGTTGTGGTTACACACATGTTGTGTTACGTTTATAGTCAACCTGTTGCTGAAATTGTTCATGCCGTTAGCTTGTGTTCTGTTGAATGCCACGTTGTGCAGCATGCTTGAGGTGTGAGCTGGTATGAATCTCACCTTAGTTTAACAATAAATTCTTTCCTCGAAATGTCCGTCTCCCTGGGCACAGTTCATATAACTGGAGTCTGGAAGAGGGGCATAGAGGGAGGAGCCAGTTCACACCCTTTGAAAGTCTTAAAGTGCCCATGTCTCCTGCGGATCCCGTCTATACCCCATGGTTCTAATGGTGACCCCAGCATCCTCTACGGACTAAGAGAAAAGGATTTACCGGTAGGTATTAAAATCCTCTTTTCTCCATTTTAATTACATCTCATTTTTGTATCACTTTCTTTTATAGCTTCAGTTTCTTAACACTAATTTAATAACACTAGTTTTTTCACTGGTATGCTGCACTGGGATTTCTGGCTTATGCCACACCCTGCACCTAGATATAACGCTAGGGACCCCAAATATACAGAGAGGCCTTGACGCGGCTTTGGGGCTTATTCATACATTTGCGCAAATATATGTAACTGAGATCTCTGAATTCCAATATTGTGTGGGATTTAAATCTGGTTACTGTTATCATTCAGGGTGCTGGGGGAAACAAATGCCTTTTTTTCTTAGTTATGAATTTATGTAATTTTTTGAAAACAGACATCATTGGGTCCATTGTTTGCTATCATAGGATGGAAGGGCAATGCAAAACATTTTATAAGAATTAACTCCATGTCTGGAATCTTTGACAGATTCCCCACTGTGTCTAGCAAAATGATGTGTGTTCCCCCGAGACACTTGCTCTTCCTGGTATCTTTAAATTGTCTAGATTTTCTATGCTAGCAAAAGTCTCAGGACCCCCCGACACCCAGTACGATGTAAATTGCAGCTCACTAATTTGATGCTACTTTCCTGCAAGACCGATCCTTCCACTCTGTAAAACACTGACGCCCAGAACATAAGTCCCTAGGCTACATTTCAATAATGGTAGCGATCTCAAGGTTGCCCCATCATGGGAAAAATAAAAAGTATGCTTTTAAATTGCATTTTGCAATGAAAGGCATTGCATGTTCCTCACTCTCCAGCTCCCACTGGTGACTTTTCATGCTTATACAAGTATCTTTCTGTCATTTATTGTGAACTTGAGGAATGTGACCCCTCCGCAGGATTTCACGCCAACAAATACAACTGCGAGCTACAGGACCCTGTGGAAATTTAATACATTAATGTTGTTCTTGTCACATGTCATTAAGCACTAACCAAATGACATGTATATGTGTATTAGCACTGGGCATTCAAAGCAAGTAAAGCAAAGCTTGAAACATTTTATTTCATAATGGGGCAAGAAAATGATGTGCTACAATTACATTGACGCAAATCAATCATGGCTCAACTTTTTGAAACTATTATTTATGTCTTTTTGCCGTATCCCATTGGGCTGCATAATTTAGATTTACATCTGCTTTCAGCAGCTTGCGTTTAGAAACAGATGGTTAAACATTTGTCAAAGCCTGCACTTTGATTGGAAGTATATTCCTGGCTCCATAAATCTAGGAAGGTGTGACAGATCATGTTTGATTTTTTTTTTTCTGTTCTAGAACTTTGAAGCTATCTTCAAAAATTTAATTTGAAGGAACACCTTGGTTTCCATTTATTATCATTATTAATCTTGGCAAGAAATAGCTACTATAAGAATTATATGTTTATACACTAATAAAGCATGTTTTTAAAGATTTTGTATTGTTAATGCCCGTGTAAAGACTCCGGGTGGGCCCCCTCTTCTCCATGGTGCCGTAGGCAACGGCACTATGCCAGAGGCTACTGCGCATGTACAGGATCCCGGAAACATGGCAACCGCCATGTTCCAGAGACAAAAGTTGTACTGAGCATGTGCGGTGGACATTTTGGTAGTGTTTTTGTTTTTACCACGACGGCTGCAGCACCCAGCGCTGGACTCCGGAGAGGTGAGTATTAAAATATGAGTGTGCACCGTACACATTGCACCCATGATAGAAACGCCTATGCATGTGTAGCCCTAAACGCAAACGCACACTGCATTGAAACACGATTTACTGTCTCCATCATATATTCACACATTAACTTTCTCTTTGTGTGGTTGACCATCTCATACACAGCAACAATATTTTATAAGCTGTGCACACTATGGGCCTAATTCTGCATGGATCGCTAATCTGAGAAATTGCAAATTGAGCGATAATCGAACAACTGCACATGCGTAGCACTTGCATTGTGCACGCGCGATGGGTAATAGCGACAGAAATTGTGTACCGATCTTAATCGCAATGTAGCTGCTGTTTGACTGACAGGAAGCCGGTGTTTCTGGGCGGAAAGCTGCCATTTTCTTGATGTGTCAGAAAAACCGCAAGGGTGCCCAGCCGTTTTTGGGGAAGGTCTCGGATGTCAGCGCAGACCACTTCCAGCCCATCTCATCTGCAAATTAGTGGCAGCCTCAACCTACTGTACTTACATTTGCTCAGTTGGCAAAAAATCTTCGATGTCCCGGAAATTCCGTATGCATCTGCGAGTGGATAGCGATCTGTGATGCATTCGCAAATTTGCAGGGGGTGTTTTTTCTTTCTGCCGGGGTGGCGCCTTTCTACTCGCAGACAACTGCAATTTCTCAGAATAGCGATCCATGCTGAATTAGGTCCTATATTTTAAACCTTAGTTGAAATCCTTTTGGCCACATTTAGTGGAAAGGGAATGCCATATAATAATCTGGTGATGTCATGATGAACTCAGGGGCTAATTCAGACCTGATCGCTAGGGTGCATTTTTTGTATCCCAGCGATCAGGTAGTCACCGTCTACAGGGGGAGGGGCAAATCGCTGTGCAGGGGTGCGATTGCATGTGCAGGAGAGCTGCACAAAGAGAAGTTTGTGCAGTCTCTGCACAGCCCAGGACTTACTCAGCCGCTGCGATGACAGGGCCGGAGCTGACATCAGGAATCCTCCCTCCAAACGCATGGTACCTCCTGCGTTTTTCCGGACACTGCCTGGTGCCTGCGCATTGCAGCGATCAGGTCTGAATCGCCCCCTCAGTCATTTCCTGTTTGGTAAGGACAGGAATGGAATAAAGCATCCCTAGGCATCATAGTAAAATTTGTATATGTACACAGTGATGCCTATCTCAAAAGAGCAGAGAAGAGATGAGTATGGCTACAAGGAATGTGGCATCCCGCTATACCCAGTTGGCGCCCCTTGATTTGGACAACTGAAGTCCAGTGTACGCTGGAACCGAAGGATTAATGTGTCCTGAGAGTGGACTGATGCAGGAAGAGGCGGGACATTCCCCCTCCGTGCCCGCGGGGAGAAAAAAAACAGATTGGAGGAAAGAGGCATGCGCAGTATGAGGGAGATGAAGGAGAGAGAAGCAGTGCGTGGTGTGTGTCGGACGGAGAGGGAGAGAAGATCGAGAGAATGGGAGAGTGGCAGCAGGAGACCAGAGTTCAAGGGAGGTCAGTGGCTGAGTGCGGCAACGCGCCGACGCCTGCACTAGCGCGACCGAAGGCAGAAGTGTCGGAACAGTGACTGCTGCCATAACGACCCCACACGTGGACGCGGATCACACAAGGGAGAACAGCAGTGCAGGGACCTGACACTGCTAACTGTCTGGGAGAAAAGGGACCCAGCTGAATACAGCCACCATGAAAAGGTACTCTGTGCACCCTCACAGCCACCGTAGGGCTGAGCCAGTGTTAGACTGCCACGTGCCTCCATTATCTGGTTCCCCACTATACAAGGGGCACCATAGGAGAGAAACATTCCCACCTTTGCAGTGTTTCCTCCCAACAAAGGGACACTGGGCTGACCTGAGTCAAATTCGACTTCCGCTGATGTGACACGAGAGACCACCGACAGTGAATGGGAGCGATGGCAACGTGAGTGTACACACATTCAGCAGATAAAGAGTTACCTGGTGACGAATCAAGGCCCCGCAAAAGCTGAACGAGGGTCAGCACCTTCGGAATTCGTACAGTTGTGGAAGCAACGGGATCGGCTAGAACTAACAAAGGGGCTGTTATACAGATGTTGGACGGATCTGAAAACACATCACTCACAAAAACAACTGATTATCCCAATGGTAGCCATCAACGTCATCCTTCGAGCTTTCCATGACCAGTCGGGTCACTTTGGGGTTCAAAAGACGGAGGACAACATACGCCACCATTTCTATTGGTCCCACTTAAGAAAGGATATCGAAGAATGGTGCAAGACCTGTGTAAATTGCACAAGGCGGAGGTCAGCAACACCACAGGAGAGGGCCCCCCTTCACCTCATTGTCAGCCGGTATCCCTTGGAACTTGTGACATTGGATCATGTAAAGCTTTAGCCCAGTTGTACTGGTTGTAATTATGCCCTCACCATCGTGGAACACTACACGAAGTTTGCAGTGGTGTTACCCGTCCACGACCTAACTGCACGAACCACTGCAGAGATACAGATGGGGTCCACGTTTATCTTGGCCTTTAATAGGATTAACTGAGCCAGGTCAGTCAGACTTAATCCCCTGCTGTAATGACTTAATCCCCTGATGTATTGTTCTCTGTATTGTATTGCAGCTGAGAACAATAGATGAAGATCTTATGTTAATAAACCATGGTGTGCCTAGGCGCAGCAAAGAAGTCAAGATCAATATGGATCCATCTCTATTCTGGCAGGTGTTTGTCCGGCCGTACAGTTTCCTGCACCAGATCCTCACCGGTCAAGGACCGTTGTTTGAGGCCCACCTCTTCAAAGAACTCTGTACACTCTCTATGGGTGCAAGAAATTACATACTACCGCTCATCACCCACAGGGTAATGGGTTGTGTGAGCGCACTAATCAGACATTCATCAACATGTTAAGGGCAGTCCCTGCTAGACAAAGACTCAAGTGGCCTACACTATTGGCCGAACTGGCATTCATCTACAACAGGGGTAGCCAACCCTGGTCCTCGAGAGCTACCAACAGTTCACGTTTTCCAGGTCTCCTCACAGAATCCAACTGTGGATCTTTTAAAATGTGGCAGTTAGTAATGACTGCCCCTGTGCACCTGCTAGGTGAGCTGGAAAACGTGAACTGTTGGTAGCTCTCGAGGACAAGGGTTGGCTACTACTGATCTACAACAACACGTGCCATAGTTCCACAGGCTATTCACCATACTTTCTGCTCTTTGGCCAGCCGGGCAAACTACCTGCCGATTTACAGTTGGATGTTCCCGACACAGAAACGCCAGTACAGCTGGAAACTCCTTGGGTGCAAGAGCACAAGGCTAAATTAGAGGAGGCTCGAGCCCTGGTAGATCAGCGGTTGGAACAAGTGCGAGACCGACAGAAGACCAACTATGATAAGAATGCCCAAGCCTGTGCCTTGGTAGTAGGGACCGTGGTGTTAAAAAAAAATAATAGACCCCGTAAACTGGGTGCTAAATGGGAGTCCGACCCATATGGCGTGCAGGAAGAACCTCACTCTACAGTGGCGGTATATCGCATTGCAAAATGGTATGGTTCCTATCCCCAGAGGGTCCATCGAGATCAAATTAAACCTCACCCCGACCCTGGTCGAGTCCGGATAGGAATCCGCCAGTGAGAAGTCGGAGGAGCAACCAGCCGCTGCATCACTGTTGTCGAAAGTACCAATTAATCCACTAGAAATTTTACTCTATGTGAGTTGGCCTGTGAAGCCTGCCGTGGTGGTACCTGTACAAGAGCACTCTCTGCCCCCTACTCAAAACCTGGTAGCACTTGTAGATGTATCCCAAGGCCCCGAGTTACGACGCTCGTCTAGGAGCACGAGGGGTACTCTGCCACTTTGCTTCCAGTAGTAATGATTCTCAGGGAGTGATACTGTGCACATTAATGGATGGTAATGCTGATTCGGATAGTAGAGTTAAGATGTAAATTGTTTTGTATTCCATATCAACTTAAGCCTATTATACGGGAGGGCACGCACTTGAAAAAGTGAGGAGGAACGTGGCATCCCGCTATACCCAGTTGGTGCCCCTTGATTTGGACAACTCAAGTCCAGTGTACACTGGAACATAAGGGGTAACCTTCCCCCCCCCCCCTCCGCCCACGGGGAGAAAAAAATGGATTGGAGGAAAGAGGCGCGCGCGGCGTGAGGGAGAGAAAGAAGGAGAGAGGAGCAGTGCGTGGTGTGTGTCGGACGGAGAGGGAGAGAAGAGCAGCGCAAGTCGGAGGATCGAGACAACGGGAGAGCGGCAGCTGGAGGCCGGAGTTCGAGGGTGGTCAGTGGCTGAGTGCGGCAACGTGCCAGCACCCGCACTAGCGCGACCAAAGGCAGAAGTGTCGGGACAATGACTGCTGCCATAACGACCCCTTCACATAGACGCGGACCACACAAGGGAGAACAGCAGTGCAGGGACCTGACACTGCTAACTGCCCGGCAGAAAAGGGACCCAGCTGAATACAGCCGTCGTGACCAGGTACTCTGTGCACCCTCACAGCCACTGTAGGGCTGAGCCAGTGTTAGACTGCCACGTGCCTCCATTATCTGGTTGCCCACATACAAGGGGCAACGTAGGAGAGGAATATTTCCCCCTTTGCAGTGTTTCCTCCCAACAAAGGGACACTAGATTGACTGCCCAAAGACTGACTGCACTCCTCCCTCTTTCCTGTCGCTGCAGAACAATTACACTACTCAGGGCCAGTGAGTGGGACAGTGGCACTTCTAGATAACTCTGGCAACAGAGGTAGTCGACCCCTGACAATTTCTCCCCTTAGACAAGAGTCAAAGTCAACGCGGCAGGGACATACATGCTCTCGAGCAAATACTTAAACCCCTGTGCACAGGTTAGCTTAATTCTGCAGCTGCTAGTACACAAATGGTATACCACAGGTAGCTCTAACATAATAAGAGTGACGTGTTAAGGTTGATAATACTGTTGTGATAATTAAGACACGTGCTAAACAAAGTAATTGTTTATGGTTGTGAAGTTATCTTACTAAAGAAATGTGTTTGTGGGCGAAGTATTTGCCTCATTGTAAGTGATATGTTTATTAACGGTATTTGCCTCATTGTAAGTGATTTGTATATTAACAGTATTTGCCTCATTGTAAGTGATTTGTTTATTAACAAAGAGGTGTCAAAGTCAGAAAAATATCATGATGCACACTGCCATATGTGCACCTCATATGTGTCCTCACTGCGCATGCGTGCGCTCTCCCGTGCGTGCGCATACCCGTTGTTATGTGCACCCGCAGGCGCACGGTATGCGCATTTACGGTAGAGTTTATGTGCGCCTAGCGTGCGACTCAATCGTTACATATTTTTACCATATAATGTATTTTGTAGATTATGGTCCCTTTGATAGAATCTGAAAGTTTAGTTAATGTAGCATGTTCACGGACAAAGAGATCCCTCTTTGTTTGATACGAAGGGTCAGACAAGGGTTATACAGTGGTGTTTAGTATCCATCGGAAGAGTATTTAATTAGCAATATTCCGGTGTTGGTTTGAAGCGGATTAATCGCTCGTGCGAATAGTTATGGACATAAGAAGTTTATGGACTTTTACTATATTTGCACTTTATTATCCATGCGGCGGGAAACCTAGTTTCCCACCCACCTGAGCAGTTGGAAATAGTCACAGCCCACCTGTACGAATCAACCTATGACCTTTTGTTATAATGCGAAGAGGAATTCCTGTGTCCAATGAACAATAAGAATATAGGACCATTGTACTGTATTATGTGTAGGGTATAAAAGGACAAGCCGATCTGGGCCAGCTCTCTATTCTCTTCAACGGTTCTCATTGCTGATAATCGGGAGCTGGATATCCAGAGGCGCATGCGATTGTTTCCCTTGAGCGTAAGTTTTCTCCGCAATCATATTGTTTTTCTTGTTATTGTGAGCCATATCTCTCTCTCTCTCTCTCTTCTCTTTATCTCTCGTTTCTCTTATATCGTTATTGTACTGCTATTGTATTTCATGTGTAGTTATCTGGTTAGGTAGTCTATGTTATATTGGTAGTGTATGACTTGTATTGTATTATTCTTTTTGAACGTTCATTCATTTCCTTTAAAGGCGTTAGACCCTTAGATCGGTATTGTGTGTTCATTATATTGCAGTGGGTAATAGGAGCGTCTCTATCGCTCAAACAGCTTTAGTGTAAACCCGCTTACACAGTGTTGCATTCTCATCTTATCACTACGCAAGGATTTACAGTATAAGTACATTGTTTATGGTATAGTTATAAAGGTTTAACATTGTGAGCGTCTGCGCCGCTGGTGATCTCCTCGTGGTCCCGAGCGTCCGCTACGCTAATAGCGAACCATTACGTTAGTCGGCAGCCAATAGCGTGCCTGCCTGTGATCTCTTGGCCGTGAGCGAACGTGACGCTTGAGCGTCTCGACTACGGCTAAGCGATTGCTACGCAACGTGCGTCCCCTTACGGTATACCATACGTAAATAGCGTACAGTGTTCTTAGACCTCTTAAAGGGTTTTAAGTAAGATAAATATTCAGCTTTAACAATTGGGGGCTCGTCCGTCCTTCACATATCTGCACTAGGTAATTTCAGCAGACATTATCCATCAGCAAAGGGCGGGAGGTCATATTCCTCGTAGTGCTGTCTGGATAAGCGTCTGCTTCGCTTAGTAAAGGGTGCTGAGGGAATCCGGAACCGGAGGTAAGAACAACACGCTAGTGTCTTTTAAAACTGTTTATTTCTGTCTTGCGTATGCACGCACGCATATATCTGCATTTCTTTTTCATTCGTGTATTTTCATATCACTCTCCTGTTTGCCATTTCACAATTGTTAACTGGGTAAGAAAGATTTGTTGCTATCAGTAGTTAAAAAGTAAAGGTAATACATTTAAGGGGTAATTTGTAAAGCACGCACACAGCTTTGCCTAAGATACAAGGAGAGACTTGTGTGGTGCTCGGTGGATGATCGAGGATCACCTACATTGATAAACGTGTTAATTGTGTTACGGTGGATACTTGCCTTACGTACACGTGTCTCTAACAAAAGACTGAGACTCGCGCACGCAACCCAAAGGCCGACGCACGCAGCGTATATTACGCAACGGAGCGTCTGGGTACGCCCACGTAACGAATCACACGATAGTGTTATTTTTTTTTCAGGCGAAAAGGTGGCAACGCGATAAATAGCGCAAGTCAATTTTAGTGTCTGAAATTTAATTTAATAGATCCTTCTCTAAATTTACGACTCATCTGGTCTAAAGGAAAGAAATTTCTGCGCAGAAATAGAAATAGAAACAAAAGTGTACATGTGGTGAGTGAGTGTTTGCATATATAAGTTTATACAATTTTTTTGAGGTTGAACCACAAGAAGTCGAGTTCTCGCAGGGTACATACATGTAAGTGACGTGCATGGTGGCTAGGGAGGCATCCCTTGTTAAACATAAAATCTGAGCATTAGAGTATAGCAGACCAGGAGGTCATACTGTAGCACAGACCAGGAGGTCCAGAACAGACTAGGAGGTCCAGGTACAGCAGACAAGGAAGTCCGCTATAAATAGAGAAAAGAGCACAACCCAGGGGGTTGGTGCAGAACCCATATAGGCCATTAAAGCTCATGCTGAAGGAATTCGCAGCCGCAATTTTCGATTCCACTGGTCGCTCCGCACATAAGATTAGTTGCTTATGTGCAGACTGATTGTACCGCACGTAATTGTGTGCATTAGTTAGTAATTTGACCCAGTACCATTTGCGTACGAAAAGGGATCATAAACGCTATTTGTACATTCTAACGTGATTTGTGTAATTTTTTTTATTTTAAGGGAAGTTCGTTGGTCACTCAGGGACTATCCAGCAACCAATAGTTACTGGAAAGAGTAAGTGCTCTGCGGTTCACCCTCACATGTTCCAGTAAATAGCGGTTCAGGTCGCAGGGGCCCTGGGTCGAGTACGCCAGCACTAGGGCAGTGTGTAGGTCGTATTGGTCGGCGTGGGCGAGTGAGTGGGGTACTCGGTAAACCGCCACCGTCGGCCTATCTTGAACATCTTGGTTTTTGTAAGGGTTCGCTGAAGCTAAAGCAACACCTGCAAGTTATGGGGGCCAGTTGTTCAGGTAGGGGGCGATCAACCTCGGTTCGGGTTGATTCAGTAAACCGACCAATCGGGTCGGCAAGGTATGTAATGTGTGAAAAATACGGTTCACACACACAGGTTTTATGTGATGAATGGAAAAGAATGACTGTACATGACGGGGAGAAATTCCCAAGAGTAGGTAGCTTTAGCCCAGATGTGTTACTAAATCTAAGGAGAAGGATATGTCTCATTAAATCAACAAAGAGACGGATCAAAAATTATGATTATTTGCAGTTATGGCAACAGAAGGGTGAAATACAGAGAGGATTGGCTCAGGCGGCGGGATCTAACCCTATCAGGAAACTGATAGCCACGGCACCGCCGCCACCATATATATCAGGAGAGAAATTGGTTGCGGAGAATGACGCATCAGGGGGTAACAAACAGGCACTTAGCAACTGTATAAATGTTAAGGATAATGTTAATAAATTAACTAATGCAAGTATTAACCCGTGCAAGTTGTACCCTGTTTTAAACTTTCCCCAGGAGTGTGATCAAGAGGACGAAGCATCAACAATATCGGCGCTCTCTCTAGCAGCCACCATATCAGAGACAACAGTAGGCACGGCCCAACCCTTAAGATTAGTAACAAATGCCCCTAGCGGAGGGACAGGTGAGGTCGTATCAACGGGTAAGTACGGCACCTTACACTATGCTGAAACCATTTCGCCGCAGGCTGTAGAATCTAATCAGAATGATGTTGTTAGGCTTAATCCCGTTAGGGTAATAGCTGTGCCAAATGGGAAAACTGACACTACAGGAGTCACTCCTATCAGAAACATTGCCATGTACAGCCCATTTTCCCGAATGGAATTAAGAACAATAGTGTCTGAATTCCCTGATCCTAGGAAAGATCTAGTTGCTAGCCAGAAATACATCAGAGACCTAGGGAACACTGTAGAGCCCAATAACAAAGACTGGCAGATATTGCTGAGGGCATGTTTACCCTCCAATGTCGACTCAGCTCAATTTTTAGCTGACTGTGGATTAGACCATGATGTACCCCTTTCAGATGTGTACAACCAAGACAATGTAAAAAGAATAAATTTACAGTTAAAAGAGTATTTTCCAGCTGTAGTTAAGTGGAAAAAAATTTTCTCCATTAAACAAAAGGAGTCAGAAACAGCTGCAGAATATTTTCACAGGGCATTACTAGATATGGCTAAATACACAGGCATAGAGGACATTAAAACCAACATAAATCATAGAGAAGTAGCAGTATCTGTGCTAATGGATGGTTTAAAAGAAGCATTAAAGACAAGGGTACAGACCACGCAACCATGTTGGCGAGGTCTGTCGGTGGCTACTTTGAGAGAGGCAGCTGTTGATCACGATCGGAATATCACCAGACACAGGGAATTACAAGGTGATAAGTTAATGGCCGTAAGTATACAGGCCCTGACCACAAGGCAGCCTTTGTATAGATCACCAAACCCTGTGGGTAAGTCAAATGTGGTAACCTGTTATTCCTGTCATAGAGAGGGACACTTTGCACGAGACTAAATCGAGAAACACACAAAAGTCTTATCAACCCCCTAGACAACGACACGACACACGACATTGGGATCAGGGTCCGCAGAAACGGAGTTATGAGCCACATGCAGGGGAAACAAAAAGATACCCCCCGAACAGAGACTGGCAAGCCTCTGGTAGTTCCCAGTTAACACCCTCTCAAGTAGTCGCTGCCAGCGGGATTCAGGGAGGTCACCATACCCAATAGGGGTGTGGCCACACCTGTAATCTGCAGCCAGTAAAAATGATTGCAAGTCTTGGAAGTGAACCCGAAATTGCAATTAATGTAGCTGGTAAATCATTAAACTTTCTTGTAGATACGGGGGCGGCCAAATCAGTGATAAATTCGACAGTGGGCATGAGAACCACTGGTAAGACAATTCCAGCCATGGGAGTAACGGGAGTAGTCCAGCACTACCTTGTTAGCAAACCAGCCGAGGTTACAGTAGGGCCTTTGCACACCAAGCATTCCTTTTTGCTGGCGGCATCGGCACCGACTAATCTCCTGGGAAGAGATTTATTGTGTAAAATGGGGTGCGTCATTTATTGTACTCCTGAGGGTGTATTCTTAGACATACCTGAGAGTCACGCTCAGGAAGTACGAGACATGTTAGACTCCCCATCAAAATTAATGTCCCACACTGTTATGTTAAATAGGAATCTATCCCAGGTAGAAGAAATGACATCCCAAATACCAGAGTCACTGTGGACTAAAGATGGACAAGACACTGGATTAATGGCAAACGTAGCTCCAGTAGTTGTGCAAGTAAAAGATGGTAGGATAGCTCCAAAAATCCGACAATACCCTCTGAAGCCAGAGGTGGAGTTAGGAGTTTACCCAGTAATAGAGCGCTTGCTACAACAGGGCATTTTGGTAAGAACATCCAGCACTGCCAATAGTCCCATCTTCCCTGTGAAAAAGAGTGGGGGGAGGGGTTACAGGCTAGTGCAGGATCTAAGGGGGATTAACAAAATAGTTGAGAGTCAGTTCCCCGTAGTGCCAAATCCAGCTGTCATCCTTATGCAGATCCCTCCCACTGCGAAATTTTTCACTGTTATTGACCTCTGCTCCGCTTTCTTTTCGGTACCCCTGCATCCTGACAGCCAATATTTGTTTGCATTTACATACAGAGGAGTCCAATACACATGGACTCGATTACCACAAGGTTTCATAGATAGTCCAAGTATATTTTCCCAGGCTTTGCATGATTGTTTACAGTCTTTCCAACCAGAGAGTGGATCAGTATTGATACAGTATGTGGATGATTTACTACTGTGTTCAGATTTATTGGAAGCGTCCCTGAAGGATACGAAACAGCTCCTGTTTCATCTTTCAGACACAGGACACAAGGTTTCAAAAGACAAGTTGCAATTATGCCAAACTAAAGTAAAATATTTGGGACACTGTCTAACACAAGGACTGAGACACCTGACCGCTGATAGAATTCAAGCAATTAGAGACATGACTCTGCCACAAACCCAGCAACAGATCAGAACGTTTTTAGGAATGTGTGGGTATTGCCGTAACTGGATCCCAGGGTTTTCCATTCTAGCGTTACCTTTGCAGAAGATGGTCTCCTCAAACAAACCTGATCGGATTTCGCATACAGACGAATCCGAGATGGCATTTGAGAGACTTAAACAGTGCCTAACGCAGGCGCCAGCATTAGGTATGCCAGACTATGGGAAACCCTTTGAGCTGTACGGAACAGAAAGTGCTGGTTGCGCGACAGGCGTCCTAACCCAAAAGCATGGTGATGCCAGCAGGCCGGTAGCATACTACAGCGCTCAGCTAGATACGGTAGCGCGATCCCTCCCCACATGCTTGCGAAGCGTTGCTGCTATAGCATTGCTAGTAACAAAAAGCGAAGATGTAGTGCTAGGTCACAACCTCACAATTCATACACCACATGCAGTGTCAGCCTTGCTAAATTCTGCCCAAACCAGACACGTCTCATCAGCGCGGTTTACAAGATGGGAATTGGCACTAATGGCCCCCGTAAACATCACCATAAGGAGATGCAGTGCATTAAATCCTGCAACATATCTCCCAGGTGTGCCTGGACAGGCACAAAGGGTGGAGGATGAGAGTGGTGGGGAAGGAGGATTTAATACAAAGGATGACACACATGATTGTATGGAATATTTGACCCAAAATTTCACGGCAAGGCCTGACATCAGTGACAACCCACTAGAAGATGTAGACTTTACTTTCTACACTGACGGTAGTTGTCACAGACAGTCAGACTCGGGAGACTTGTGTACTGGATACGCAGTCGTAGATGACCAAGGCACCATAGAAGCAGAACCGCTAGACCCACCTCACTCAGCCCAGGTTGCTGAACTGGTCGCCCTAACCAGAGCATGTGAATTGGCTAAGGGCAAGTCAGCCAATATCTACACCGATTCTAGATACGCCTTCGGGGTAGTTCATGATTTCGGAGCCCTATGGCGCCTCAGAAATTTCATGACGGCAGCTGGTACACCGATAGTGCATGCAGCTCACATCAAAAGGCTTCTAACAGCGATACAAGAACCTGACAGAGTGGCTGTTTTCAAGTGTAAAGCACACACATATAGCCAGGACCCAGTATCACTTGGTAACAGCCGAGCAGATGAAGCTGCTAAGTTAGCAGCCGGTACCCCCAGACAGACAGACACCACACAATTGATGGTATTCAATACCATCAACACACAGAAGTTGTGTGAGATGCAAAATTTGTGTTCCACACAGGAAAAGGCAGTCTGGAAGGCAAAAGGATATGGCCAGGAGTCCTCAGGACTCTGGACGGATGGACAAGGTAAACCAGTGGCCCCCAGAGCATATCTTACATGTTTAGCTGAAGCAGCGCACGGGCTGACTCATCTGGGCAAGGAGGGAATGTGTAAGTTGGTAAGAGCATATTGGTGCGCCCCAGGATTTTCATCTCATGCAGGTAAGAGAGCAATGTCATGCCTTACCTGTTTGAGAAAGAATATCGGAAAGGCAATACCAACAGAACCATCTCATATCCCACCTTCAGGCAGCCCTTTCCAGGTAATACAGATTGACTTTATACAATTACCCCCTTGTCGAAATTTGAAATATGTACTTGTTTGTATAGATGTGTTCTCAAATTGGGTCGAAGCATTTCCGGCGGCCACAAATACCGCTATGTTTACTGCTAAGAAAATTGTGCAGGAATTTGTATGTAGATATGGTATCCCTAGAATAATCGAAAGTGATAGGGGTACCCATTTTACAGGTGATGTCTTTCAAGGAATGTGTAAGTTGATGGGAATTGATAGCAAGCTGCACACTCCATACCGTCCACAGGCGAGTGCGAAGGTGGAAAGAGTGAACAGCACTATTAAAAATAAACTGAGCAAAGTTATGGCAGAAACAGGATTGACATGGCCAGAAGCTTTACCCATTGTACTATACAGCATCAGAACCACTCCCAGGTCCCCTCTTAATCTGTCTCCCTTTGAAATCTTGTTTGGTCGACAACCGCATGTTATGATTAACCCTCAGGATGATTTGAAGTGTAACAATGAAGTGACTGTAAAATACTTGATTAACATGAGTAAACAGCTAAGGAATCAAAATGATAATTTGAAGTTGGTGATTCCTGATTTACCAGATAGTAATTGTCATGACATTGAACCTGGGGATTATGTAATGATACGGAATTTTCTACGCTCAGGTTGCCTTATTGACAGATGGGAAGGACCATACCAAGTCTTATTGACTAGCACTACAGCATTGAAGGTTGCCGAGAGAGAGACTTGGGTTCATTCGTCCCATTGTAAGAAGGTTGCTGATCCAGAGAGGTCCCGTGATAAGGAACAGACGGTAGAGGAAGTTGTATCACTGGAGTGTCTGTTCCAGGAGGACTGAGGCGGCACCCGAGCATTGAAAATCACAAGATCGAAAGCAGTTGTCGATTCCCTGTTCCCTTTTATTGTTTTTCTCCACTTCCCATCCCCTCTCCCTCAACTATTTTCTCTATCGTCCTAGTGGATGCTGGGGTTCCTGAAAGGACCATGGGGAATAGCGGCTCCGCAGGAGACAGGGCACAAAAAGTAAAGCTTTTCCAGATCAGGTGGTGTGCACTGGCTCCTCCCCCTATGACCCTCCTCCAGACTCCAGTTAGATTTTTGTGCCCAGCCGAGAAGGGTGCAATCTAGGTGGCTCTCCTAAAGAGCTGCTTAGAAAAAGTTTAGCTAGGTTTTTTATTTTACAGTGATTCCTGCTGGCAACAGGATCACTGCAGCGAGGGACTGAGGGGAGAAGGAGTCAACTCACCTGCGTGCAGGATGGATTGGCTTCTTGGCTACTGGACATCAAGCTCCAGAGGGACGATCACAGGTACAGCCTGGATGGTCACCGGAGCCGCGCCGCCGGCCCCCTTGCAGATGCTGAAGTCAGAAGAGGTCCAGAATCGGCGGCTGAAGACTCCTGCAGTCTTCTAAAGGTAGCGCACAGCACTGCAGCTGTGCGCCATTTTCCTCTCAGCACACTTCACACGCGGTCACTGAGGGTGCAGGGCGCTGGGGGGGGGCGCCCTGGGAGGCAAATGTAACCTATATAAAGGCTAAAAATACCTCACATATAGCCCCCAGAGGCTATATGGAGATATTTAACCCCTGCCTGATTTCTCTAAATAGCGGGAGACGAGCCCGCCGGAAAAGGGGCGGGGCCTATCTCCTCAGCACACGGCGCCATTTCCTCTCACAGCTCCGCTGGTCAGGACGGCTCCCAAGTCTCTCCCCTGCACTGCACTACAGAAACAGGGTAAAACAGAGAGGGGGGGGGCAAATTTATGGCGATATTTTGATATAACAAAGCAGCTATAAGGGAGCACTTATTATAAGGCTATCCCTGATATATATATAGCGCTTTTGGTGTGTGCTGGCAAACTCTCCCTCTGTCTCCCCAAAGGGCTAGTGGGTCCTGTCTTCGTTAGGAGCATTCCCTGTGTGTCTGCTGTGTGTCGGTACGTGTGTGTCGACATGTATGAGGACGATATTGGTGTGGAGGCGGAGCAATTGCCAAATATGAGGATGTCACCCCCTAGGGAGTCGACACCAGAATGGATGCCTTTATTTATGGAACTACGGGATAGTGTCAACACGCTTAAACAGTCGTTTGACGACATGAGGCGGCCGGACAATCAATTAGTGCCTGTCCAGGCGACTCAAACACCGTCAGGGGCTGTGAAACGCCCTTTGCCTCAGTCGGTCGACACAGACCCAGACACAGGCACTGACTCCAGTGGTGACAGTGACGAATCAACCGTATTTTCCAGTAGGGCCACACGTTATATGATTTTGGCAATGAAGGAGGCGTTACATTTAGCTGATACTACAGGTACCACTAAACAGGGTATTATGTGGGGTGTGAAAAAACTACCTATAGTTTTTCCTGAATCAGAAGACATAAATGACGTGTGTAATGAAGCGTGGGTTGCCCCTGATAAAAAGCTGATAATTTCAAAGAAATTATTGGCATTATACCCTTTCCCGCCAGAGGTTAGGGAGCGCTGGGAAACACCTCCTAGGGTGGACAAGGCGCTAACACGCTTATCTAAACAAGTGGCGTTACCCTCTCCTGAGACGGCCGCACTTAAAGATCCATCAGATAGGAGGATGGAAAATATCCAAAAAAGTATATACACACATGCAGGTGTTATACTACGACCAGCTGTAGCGACTGCCTGGATGTGCAGTGCTGGGGTAGTTTGGTCAGAGTCCCTGATTGAAAATATTGATACCCTGGACAGGGACAATATTTTACTGTCGTTAGAACAAATAAAGGATGCATTTCTTTATATGCGTGATGCACAGAGGGATATCTGCACACTGGCATCACGGGTAAGTGCTATGTCCATTTCGGCCAGAAGAGCTTTATGGACGCGACAGTGGACAGGCGATGCGGATTCAAAACGGCATATGGAAGTTTTGCCGTATAAAGGGGAGGAGTTATTTGGAGTCGGTCTATCAGATTTGGTGGCCACGGCTACAGCCGGGAAATCCACTTTTCTACCTCAAGTCACTCCCCAACAGAAAAAGGCACCGACTTTTCAACCGCAGCCCTTTCGTTCCTTTAAAAATAAGAGAGCAAAGGGCTATTCATATCTGCCACGAGGCAGAGGTCGAGGGAAGAGACAGCAACACGCAGCTCCTTCCCAGGAACAGAAGCCCTCCCCGGCTTCTACAAAAGCCTCAGCATGACGCTGGGGCTTCTCAAGCAGACTCGGGGACGGTGGGCGGTCGTCTCAAAAATTACAGCGCGCAGTGGGCTCACTCGCAGGTAGATCCCTGGATCCTGCAGATAATATCTCAAGGGTACAGGTTGGAATTAGAGACAGATCCACCTCGCCGTTTCCTGAAGTCTGCTTTACCAACGTCCCCCTCCGAAAGGGAGACGGTTTTGGAAGCCATTCACAAGCTGTACTCTCAGCAGGTGATAGTCAAGGTACCTCTTCTACAACAAGGGAAGGGGTATTATTCCACTCTTTTTGTGGTACCGAAGCCGGATGGCTCGGTAAGGCCTATTCTAAATCTGAAGTCCTTGAACCTGTACATAAAGAAGTTCAAGTTCAAGATGGAGTCACTCAGAGCAGTGATAGCGAAGACTTTATGGTATCCTTGGACATCAAGGATGCGTATCTCCACGTTCCAATTTACCCCTCACACCAGGGGTACCTCAGGTTCGTTGTACAAAACTGTCACTATCAGTTTCAGACGCTGCCGTTCGGATTGTCCACGGCACCTCGGGTCTTTACAAAGGTAATGGCCGAGATGATGATTCTTCTTCGAAGAAAAGGCATATTAATTATCCCATACTTGGACGATCTCCTAATAAGGGCAAGGTCCAGAGAACAGCTAGAGATGGGATTAGCACTGTCTCAAGAAGTGCTAAAACAGCACGGGTGGATTCTGAATATTCCAAAATCCCAGTTAATGCCGACAACTCGCCTGCTGTTCCTAGGGATGATTCTGGACACGGTTCAGAAAAAGGTTTTTCTCCCGGAAGAAAAAGCCAAGGAGTTATCCGAGCTTGTCAGGAACCTCCTAAAACCAGGAAAGGTGTCTGTACATCAATGCACAAGAGTCCTGGGAAAAATGGTGGCTTCTTACGAAGCAATTCCATTCGGCAGATTCCACGCAAGAATTTTCCAAAGGGATCTGTTGGACAAATGGTCAGGGTCGCATCTTCAGATGCACCTACGGATAACCCTGTCTCCAAGGACAAGGGTGTCTCTTCTGTGGTGGTTGCAGAGTCCTCATCTATTGGAGGGCCGCAGATTCGGCATACAGGATTGGATCCTGGTGACCACGGACGCCAGCCTGAGAGGCTGGGGAGCAGTCACACAAGGAAGAAACTTCCAGGGAGTATGGACGAGCCTGGAAACGTCTCTTCACATAAACATTCTGGAACTAAGAGCAATATACAATGCTCTAAGCCAGGCAGAACCTCTGCTTCAGGGAAAACCGGTGTTGATCCAGTCGGACAACATCACGGCAGTCGCCCATGTGAACAGACAGGGCGGCACGAGAAGCAGGAGTGCAATGGCAGAAGCTGCAAGGATTCTTCGCTGGGCAGAGAATCATGTGATAGCACTGTCAGCAGTGTTCATCCCGGGAGTGGACAACTGGGAAGCAGACTTCCTCAGCAGACACGATCTTCACCCGGGAGAGTGGGGACTTCATCCAGAAGTCTTCCACATGCTGGTAACCCGTTGGGAAAGACCAATGGTGGACATGATGGCGTCTCGCCTCAACAAAAAACTGGACAGGTATTGCGCCAGGTCAAGAGATCCGCAGGCAATAGCTGTGGACGCGCTGGTAACGCCTTGGGTGTACCAGTCGGTGTATGTGTTTCCTCCTCTGCCTCTCATACCAAAAGTATTGAGAATTATACGGCAAAGAGGCGTAAGAACGATACTAGTGGTTCCGGATTGGCCAAGAAGGACTTGGTACCCGGAACTTCAAGAGATGATCACGGAAGATCCGTGGCCTCTACCTCTAAGGAGGGACTTGCTTCAGCGGGGTCCCTGTCTGTTTCAAGACTTACCGCGGCTGCGTTTGACGGCATGGCGGTTGAATGCCGGATCCTAAAGGAAAAAGGCATGCCGGAAGAAGTCATTCCTACTTTGATTAAAGCAAGGAAGGAAGTAACCGTGCAACATTATCACCGAATTTGGCGAAAATATGTTGCGTGGTGCGAAGATCGGAGTGCTCCGACGGAGGAATTTCAACTGGGTCGATTCCTACATTTCCTGCAATCAGGATTGTCTATGGGTCTCAAATTGGGATCTATTAAGGTTCAAATTTCGGCCCTGTCGATTTTCTTTCAAAAAGAATTGGCTTCAGTCCCTGAAGTCCAGACCTTTGTTAAGGGAGTGCTGCATATACAGCCTCCTGTGGTGCCTCCAGTGGCACCGTGGGATCTCAATGTGGTTTTGGACTTTCTAAAATCTCATTGGTTTGAACCACTAAAAAAGGTGGATTTGAAATATCTCACTTGGAAAGTGACCATGCTTCTAGCCCTGGCTTCTGCCAGGAGAGTATCAGAATTGGCAGCTTTATCTTACAAAAGCCCATATCTGATTTTCCATTCGGACAGGGCAGAACTGCGGACTCGTCCGCATTTTCTCCCTAAGGTGGTGTCAGCATTTCATCTGAACCAGCCTATTGTAGTGCCTGCGGCTACAAGTGACTTGGAGGACTCCAAGTTACTGGACGTTGTCAGAGCATTAAAAATATATATTGCAAGGACAGCTGGAGTCAGAAAATCTGACTCGTTGTTTATATTGTATGCACCCAACAAGATGGGTGCTCCTGCGTCTAAGCAGACGATTGCTCGTTGGATCTGTAGCACAATCCAACTTGCACATTCTGTGGCAGGCCTGCCACAGCCTAAATCTGTAAAGGCCCACTCCACAAGGAAGGTGGGCTCATCTTGGGTGGCTGCCCGAGGGGTCTCGGCATTACAACTTTGCCGAGCAGCTACGTGGTCAGGGGAGAACACGTTTGTAAAATTTTACAAATTTGATACTCTGGCTAAGGAGGACCTGGAGTTCTCTCATTCGGTGCTGCAGAGTCATCCGCACTCTCCCGCCCGTTTGGGAGCTTTGGTATAATCCCCATGGTCCTTTCAGGAACCCCAGCATCCACTAGGACGATAGAGAAAATAAGATTTTACTTACCGATAAATCTATTTCTCGGAGTCCGTAGTGGATGCTGGGCGCCCATCCCAAGTGCGGATTATCTGCATAATTTGTACATAGTTATTGTTAACTAATTCGGGTTATTGTTGAAGGAAGCCATCTTTCAGAGGCTCCGCTGTTATCATACTGTTAACTGGGTTTAGATCACAGGTTGTACGGTGTGATTGGTGTGGCTGGTATGAGTCTTACCCGGGATTCAAAATCCTCCCTTATTGTGTACGCTCGTCCGGGCACAGTACCTAACTGGAGTCTGGAGGAGGGTCATAGGGGGAGGAGCCAGTGCACACCACCTGATCTGGAAAAGCTTTACTTTTTGTGCCCTGTCTCCTGCGGAGCCGCTATTCCCCATGGTCCTTTCAGGAACCCCAGCATCCACTACGGACTCCGAGAAATAGATTTATCGGTAAGTAAAATCTTATTTTTTTCCCCCCCTTCTCATTCTTCTCCGTTTCCTCCTATAAGATGGACTTGCCCCAAGAGACTGTGATCCGGATTTTCCTGTTGACCATGATGTTGACCAGAGCAGTCTGTTCCGGCGAGAGTACCATGGAGGTCGAGAGAGGTTCTGGAATGGGTTCTGATGACAAAGATGGAGGCGTAGTTTTCCAAGAACAACTTAATCAACAAGTAAAGGCGAGTATCAGAAAACGATCCGATAGCATTGACAATAGAAGGAATTGTGAAGGATTGTTAGCTGAAGAAAACTGTATCTGTAGGCTCTGTGACAATGTAGTTGAGGATGGGTGCATCAAGAAATGCCAATCCAGTTTTAATATCCACATGGACCGGCATCCATTGAGTGACTATCACTCCTTAGTGGGTAGTGTGTTAAATCAAACAGATTGTTGGGTATGCTCTCAAGTACCTCAAGGTCATAGCAAATCAGGACTAGTACCATTTCCTTTAACGGTAGGGGAGGTACTTGAGCTAAAGGGTGGGAGACCGGTGGACAGGAGGTTTAATATCTCCAGTCCTCCTAGCTTGAAGCTCCACCAATATCATGTGGATAAGTCCCTAATATGTTTTAACATTTCCAATCCCCGAAAGCCGGGAAATTGGGAAGTGTCATGGAGTAACCAAACCATGACCTTTTCATATAGAGCAGATAGAATGCCTACAGATACAGAGCTTATACGCCACATAGCCAGTAGAGAAAAATCTTTCCGATATAGGTATACCCTAGGAAGTAGGATTACGAGAGTTGGAGAGGTATCACCAGGATACTGTGCACATATCGTACAAACTGATACGTGTACTAGACAGATGGGAGAATTAGGGTTAGGAGATTTCACATGGAAGATGTGTAATATGGTTATGTCCTACTCCGTCCCATATGTTCTCCCCGATGATGCATATTTCATATGCGGGAGGAAGGCGTATAAGTGGCTTGCCCCAAACTCTGAAGGATTGTGTTATATTGGAAAAGTACTGCCTGAGGTAATGACTGTATCACATACCAAAATGAAAGATATTCACCGTGGTGCCCAAGCTCCTTATACTCACACTCATTACGAGCACGTAGTTAAACGGCACCTGATAGAAAGAACAGAGCATCCGGCCTCTAACATGATCCATGAATCCACCGGGATTCAGGTTCTACTCGCGTTAGACATCACTCGCACCGCCAGAGGAGTGCTGAATTATAAATACATATCTGCGCTCGCAAATTTGTTAGACAATATCACAGAAATGTATGATGACACCTTTAGGTATACTGGAAGAGAGCTTCAAGCTTATAAAACAGAACTGGTTCAGCATAGAATGGTTCTCAATTATCTCACGGCAGTGACAGGTGGATATTGTGTCACACTGGCAACGCAGTACGGCGTGAAATGCTGCACTTATATTACGAATAGTACCGAGGATCCGGTCGAGGTCATAGACCAAAAGATGGATGACATTCTCCAATTAAAGTGGGAATTTCGCAGGAGACACAATCTCACCCTTGCTGCTGTGGGTAATGAGCTGACTGGTTGGGTGTCATGGTTGAACCCGCGAAATTGGTTCTCTGGTTTAGGAGAATGGGCTCAAGGAGTCATAATGGATGTTGGGAAGTTTCTCCTATGTATCTTAGGTGTTGTCATATCGATTGGCTTGATATTTAGATGCGGTCAGGCTTTAATGAAGTGCAAACGTAGTACCAGGGTAATGAGTCTAAGGAGTGAGGAAATTGTAATTCCAATGGATTTGATTTATGACCCAACGGTAGAGACAATGATGTGATGAAAATGCGATTATACGGTCCGTTTCTTTCACCTGTTTTTCCGTTTTCTCCAAGGTAAAAAGACCCACTTGGACGAGGAATTTGATGATCCTGTACACAGACAACAGATGGATTAAAGAAGAAGTTTTGACAACCTTATACACAGATAATTGATGAACTATGCCATAGACCCCCAGTTTCCCTAGAAATTTTAAATTTACGCTAGCCCAACACTTTTGTAAGTCTATGGACATTGACAAAGCTTTTTGCCCACACTTTTTGGCAAAAGCCCAAAGAAGACTGCATTCAACAGACACCAGACAAGACTTCAACCGACAAATGTTCATTAACCTGACATAGAATACCACTGCATTCACCATAATTGTTCTTTATCTTCATCTCTACAACCTTCAGGTAATGACACACATAGTCGATAGGGAATACAGGCACAGATATCAGCAATCACATATACCCCCCCCCCCATTCATGTATCATCAACTAAAATGTGCTCCCCCATTTTGTTGCAACCAAAATCCGAAAAGAGCTCGGTAAAGTTTGACAGCCCATCCACAGACCCGTACCGCGGGATAAGAAGGAATTCAAATGCATACTTCGCAATACCTCGAAGCTTGATTTAAGACACGTACGGCACGATGATACATGACCCCCCAAACATGGATTCATACACTCATGCTTCTGCTATCTCACTAGGTCATACCCTTTTCTCACCTTCTCCTCTCCTCCCCTACCCAACCATAGAAATGTATTTACATATGACATATATTTTTCTCGTTTTGAAATGTTTTAGAAAGTGGCAGTTATTGGTGACTGCCAAAGGGTGGACTGTCAAAGTCAGAAAAATATCATGATGCACACTGCCATATGTGCACCTCATATGTGTCCTCACTGCGCATGCGTGCGCTCTCCCGTGCGTGCGCATACCCGTTGTTATGTGCACCCGCAGGCGCACGGTATGCGCATTTACGGTAGAGTTTATGTGCGCCTATCGTGCGACTCAATCGTTACATATTTTTACCATATAATGTATTTTGTAGATTATGGTCCCTTTGATAGAATCTGAAAGTTTAGTTAATGTAGCATGTTCACGGACAAAGAGATCCCTCTTTGTTTGATACGAAGGGTCAGACAAGGGTTATACAGTGGTGTTTAGTATCCATCGGAAGAGTATTTAATTAGCAATATTCCGGTGTTGGTTTGAAGCGGATTAATCGCTCGTGCGAATAGTTATGGACATAAGAAGTTTATGGACTTTTACTATATTTGCACTTTATTATCCATGCGGCGGGAAACCTAGTTTCCCACCCACCTGAGCAGTTGGAAATAGTCACAGCCCACCTATACGAATCAACCTATGACCTTTTGTTATAATGCGAAGAGGAATTCCTGTGTCCAATGAACAATAAGAATATAGGACCATTGTACTGTATTATGTGTAGGGTATAAAAGGACAAGCCGATCTGGGCCAGCTCTCTATTCTCTTCAACGGTTCTCATTGCTGATAATCGGGAGCTGGATATCCAGAGGCGCATGCGATTGTTTCCCTTGAGCGTAAGTTTTCTCCGCAATCATATTGTTTTTCTTGTTATTGTGAGCCATATCTCTCTCTCTCTCTCTTCTCTTTATCTCTCGTTTCTCTTATATCGTTATTGTACTGCTATTGTATTTCATGTGTAGTTATCTGGTTAGGTAGTCTATGTTATATTGGTAGTGTATGACTTGTATTGTATTATTCTTTTTGAACGTTCATTCATTTCCTTAAAAGGCGTTAGACCCTTAGATCGGTATTGTGTGTTCATTATATTGCAGTGGGTAATAGGAGCGTCTCTATCGCTCAAACAGCTTTAGTGTAAACCCGCTTACACAGTGTTGCATTCTCATCTTATCACTACGCAAGGATTTACAGTATAAGTACATTGTTTATGGTATAGTTATAAAGGTTTAACATTGTGAGCGTCTGCGCCGCTGGTGATCTCCTCGTGGTCCCGAGCGTCCGCTACGCTAATAGCGAACCATTACGTTAGTCGGCAGCCAATAGCGTGCCTGCCTGTGATCTCTTGGCCGTGAGCGAACGTGACGCTTGAGCGTCTCGACTACGGCTAAGCGATTGCTACGCAACGTGCGTACCCTTACGGTATACCATACGTAAATAGCGTACAGTGTTCTTAGACCTCTTAAAGGGTTTTAAGTAAGATAAATATTCAGCTTTAACAGAGGTTACCCTAGTAACAGAAAAGGGTTTTTATTACCTCGGTGATGTAGGAAGCCTCCAAGTTGTAAGATTGAAGAAAAATGAAAGAACCTGATTGCATAGTGTTAGTGTTGTCCGCCCCTTAAGTCCCCAGCAGGTTTCCTTGAACTGCCGGATACCAAGAACCGAGGGGAGGGGGCGGTAGCCCCCACACCGATAAGGTAATCACACTCACACTCAGGCCGGGTGTGTCACAGGAAGCCAGAGCAGGGTGGAAGATGGAGGCGGAGACATTGGATGGGGATATAATTGGCACTACAAGCTTCCACTCACCTCCAGCACCCCAATGGCAGTGTAAGGAAAGTTATGATAGGATATCTTCTGACACTAACACTAACCTGAATCTAAACATTAATAAAAAGTTGTTTTCTTAAAATCCTTTTCTTTGTTCTCTTCTTCCTCCCCATAATGCCTGCGAGGGAGGGAAAATGGTTGCTAGGTGATTTGACTTCAGTGTGTTACCTATGGTTTCTTTCTTTTTCCGTGTTATGATCCTGTTGTTTGTATGTATTACAGACAAGTCATAGCTGTGTACACTGAAAAGAATGTGGTTCAGGGACAGATTTAGAGGTCATGGTGTTACAAGGCACCACCGTAATGGCTGCCCCCACAGCCCAATTGTATTATTTTCATTGTTTGGTTATAAGCTCTCATTTGCCCATTGGATGTTTAATGTAATAAGAATTTCTCTAACGTCCTTGAGGATGCTGGGACTCCGTAAGGACCATGGGGAATAGACGGGCTCCGCAGGAGATAGGGCACTTTAAGAAAGCTTTGGACTCTGGGTGTGCACTGGCTCCTCCCTCTATGCCCCTCCTCCAGACCTCAGTTTTACACTGTGCCCAAAGCAGGATGGGTGCACTGCAGAGAGCTCTCCTGAGTTCTCTACCTAGAAGCATTTTTGTTTGGATTTTTTATTACTTTTTTACAGGGAGCACTGCTGGCAACAGGCTCCCTGCATCGAGGGACTGAGGAGAGTGGGGCAGACCTTCTTGTCTAAGATAGGCTCTGCTTCCTTGGCTACTTGGCACCATTAGCTCCAGAGGGGGTGAACACAGGTTCTTACTGGGCGTCCACCCCCAGAGCCACGCCGCCGTTCTCCTCACAGAGCCAGAAGAACCGAAGTCAGAAGACGTCAGGCGGCAGAAGCCTTCAGCTTCACTGAGGTAACGCACAGCACTGCAGCTGTGCGTCATTGCTCCCATACACCTCACATACTCTGGTCACTGTAAGGGTGCAGGGCGCAGGGGGGGGGGCGCCCTGGGCAGCAATATAACACCTCTATTATGGCAAAAGACAATATACATGTACAGGTGGGCACTGTACATGTATATAAAAGAGCCCCTGCCATATTTTAGTAAGTTTGAGCGGGACAGAAGCCCGCCGCCGAGGGGGCGGGGCTTCTCCCTCAGCACTCACCAGCGCCATTTTCTCTCCACAGCACCGCTGAGAGGAAACTTCACGGACTCTCCCCTGCTTACACACGGTGAAGGGGTGTTTAAAAGAGAGGGGGGGGCACATAATTGGCGGATAATATATTATACAGCGTGGCTGGGGGAAAAACATTTTGTGTTGGTCTCCAGGGTCATTGCGCTGCGGTGTGTGCTGGCATACTCTCTCTCTCTGTCTCTCCAAAGGGCCTTGAAGGGGATACTGTCTTCAGAAAAGAGGTTCCCTGTGTGTGTGAAGTGTGTCGGTACGCGTGTGTCGACATGTTTGACGAGGAAGGCTCGCTTTCAGGTCGCCGTCGGCAACACCGACACTGGAATGGGTGGATATGCTGAATGTCTTGAATGCAAATGTCAATCTATTGCATAAAAGGTTAGACAAGGCTGAAGCTAGGGATCAGTCAGGTAGCCAGTCCATGCCTATCCCTGTGGCGCCAGGCCCTTCGGGGTCTCAGAAGCGCACCATATCCCAGATCGATGACACAGATACCGACACGGATACTGACTCTAGTGTCGACTATGAAGATGCAAAATTACAGCCGAGGGTGGCAAAAGGTATTCGGTACATGATTATTGCCATTAAAGAGGTTTTGCATATTACTGAGGAACCCCCTGTCCCTGACACGAGGGTACACATGTATAAAGGGAAAAGGCCTGAAGTCACCTTTCTGTCCTCATTTGAACTGAGTGAATTGTGCGAAAAGGCTTGGGAATCTCCGGATAGGAGACCACAAGTTCCCAAAAGGATTCTTATGGCGTATCCTTTTCCACAAACGGATAGGATACGATGGGAATCTTCGCCTAAAGTAGACAAGGCGCTGACACGCTTGTCCAAAAAGGTGGCACTGCCTTCTCAGGATACGGCTTCCCTCAAGGATCCTGCTGATCGCAGGCAGGAAATTACCATGAAGCACATATACACTCATTCAGGTACTATTGTTAGACCGGCTATGGCGTCGGCCTGGGTTTGTAGTGCGGTTGTGGCATGGGCAGATTCCTTATCTACGGAGATTGACAACTTAGATAGGGATGCCATTCAAATGACCATAGAGCATATCGGAGATGCTGCCTTGTATATGAGAGATGCTCAGAGAGACATTTGTTTATTAAGCTCCAGAATAAAGGCTATGTCTATTTCTGCTAGGCGGCTCTTGTGGACCCGACAGTGGACGGGAGACGCCGATTCAAAGCTGCATATGGAGTCCTTGCCTTACAAAGGGGAGGAGTTGTTTGGAGACGGCCTCTCGGACCTTGTCTCTACTGCTACGGCTGGTAAGTCGAATTTCTTACCTTATGTCCCCCCGCAGCATACAAAAAAGGCACCTCTTTATCAAATGCAGTCCTTTCTTTCCAATAAAAACAAAAAGTTACGGGGATCGTCCTTTGTTGCCAGAGGGAAAGGCAGGGGAAAGAAGCTGCACACAGCTAGTTCCCAAGAGCAGAAGTCCTCCCCTGCGTCTGCAAAGTCCACCGCATGACGCTGGGGCTTCCCGGGGGGAGGCAGATCTAGTGGGGGCTCGTCTTCGGTTTTTCAGCCACGTCTGGGTTCACTCGCACGTGGATCCCTGGGCATTAGAGATTGTTTCTCAAGGATACAGGCTGGAATTCGAAGACTTGCCTCCTCGCCGGTTTTTCAAGTCGGCTCTGCCGGCTTCCCCGTCAGAGAGGGAGCTAGTGTTGGCAGCAATCCAAAAATTGTATATTCAACAGGTGATTGTCACAGTTCCTCATCTCCAGCAAGGAGAGGGATATTACTCAACCCTGTTTGTGGTCCCGAAACCGGACGGTTCGGTCAGACCCATTTTAAACCTTAAATCCCTGAACCTGTACTTGAAGAGGTTCAAGTTCAAAATGGAATCACTCAGGGCGGTCATCGCCAGCCTGGAGGTGGGGGATTGGATGGTGTCCCTGGACATAAAGGATGCTTACCTTCATGTTCCAGTATTCCCCCCCTCATCAGGCGTTCCTGAGATTTGCAGTGCAGGACTGTCACTACCAATTTCAGACGTTGCCGTTTGGGCTTTCCACTGCCCCGAGAATTTTCACCAAGGTAATGGCAGAAATGATGGTGCTCCTGCGCAGGCAGGGGGTAACAATTATCCCATACTTGGACGATCTCCTCATAAAGGCGAGATCTCGGGAGAAGTTGCTGGACAGCGTGTCTCTGTCCATGAAGACGTTGTAGTTACACGGCTGGATTCTCAATATACCGAAGTCCCAGCTAGTCCCTACAACGCGTCTAACTTTTTTGGGCCTGATTCTAGACACAGACCAGAAAAAGGTTTTTCTTCTGGTCAAAAAGGTTCAGGAGCTCATAGCCCTGGTCAGGAACCTATTAAAACCAAAACAGGTTTCAGTGCATCATTGCACGCGGGTCCTGGGGAAGATGGTGGCTTCATACGAGGCCATCCCTTTCGGCAGGTTCCATGCGAGGACTTTTCAATGGGACCTCTTGGACAAGTGGTCCGGGTCCCATTTACAAATGCATCGAAGGATCACCCTGTCTCCCAGGACCAGGGTATCTCTCCTGTGGTGGCTGCACAGTGCTCACCTACTAGAGGGTCGCAGGTTCGGCATTCAGGATTGGGTCCTGGTGACCACGGACGCAAGCCTCCGAGGCTGGGGAGCAGTCACACTGGGAAGAAATTTCCAAGGTCTCTGGTCAAATCTAGAGACTTGTCTCCACATCAACGTCCTGGAGTTGAGGGCCATATACAATGCCCTGCGTCAAGCGGAGGAATTGCTTCGGGAAAAACCGGTTCTGATTCAGTCAGACAATGTCACGGCAGTGGCTCATATAAACCGCCAAGGCGGAACGAGGAGCAGAGTGGTCATGGCAGAAGCGACCAGGATTTTACGCTGGGCAGAAGGCTATTTAAGCGCGCTATCAGCAGTGTTCATCCCGGGGGTGGACAACTGGGAGGCGGACTTCCTCAGCAGGCACGACCTGCATCCGGGAGAGTGGAGACTTCATCAAGAAGTCTTCGCACAGATCACGGGTCGGTGGGGACTGCCTCAAATAGACATGATGGCATCCCGTCTCAACAAAAAGCTAAAGCGGTATTGCGCCAGGTCAAGGGACCCTCAGGCGGTAGCGGTGGACGCTCTGGTGACACCTTGGGTGTTCAGATCGGTCTATGTGTTTCCTCCTCTTCCGCTCATACCCAAAGTGTTGAGAATAATAAGAATAAGCAGGGTCAGAACAATCCTCATTGTTCCAGATTGGCCACGGAGGACTTGGTATCCGGAGCTGCAAGAGTTACTCACAGAAGATCCGTGGCCTCTTCCTCTAAGGCAGGACCTGCTGCGGCAGGGGCCCTGTATGTTCCAAGACTTACCGCGGCTGCGTTTAACGGGATGGCGGTTGAACACCGGATCCTAGCGGAAAAAGGGATTCCGGAGGAGGTCATTCTTACCCTGATCAAGGCTAGGAAAGACGTGACGTTAAAACATTATCACCGTATATTGCGAAAATATGTTTCTTGGTGTGAGGCCAGAGCTGCTCCTACGGAGGAGTTCCATTTGGGCCGTCTACTTCACTTCCTTCAAACAGGAGCAACTTTGGGCCTAAAATTAGTGTCCATAAAGGTCCAAATTTCAGCCTTATCCATTTTCTTTCAAAGAGAATTAGCCTCTCTTCCTGAAGTACAGACTTTTGTGAAGGGTGTGCTGCATATTCAGCCTCCCTTTGTGCCTCCGGTGGCGCCTTGGGATTTTAACGTGGTGTTATGTTTCCTCAAGTCACCTTGGTTTGAACCACTCAAAACTGTGGAGTTGAAATACCTCACGTGGAAAGTGGTCATGTTGTTGGCTTTGGCTTCGGCAAGACGTGTTTCAGAATTGGCGGCTTTATCACATTCAAGCCCATACTTGGTTTTTCACGTGGATAGGGCAGAGTTGAGGACTCGTCCTCACTTTCTGCCAAAAGTGGTCTCATCTTTTCATGTGAACCAACCTATTGTCGTGCCTGTGGCTACACGGGACTTGAAGGATTCCGAGTCCCTGCATGTGGTCAGGGCTTTGAAGATTTATGTGACCAGAACGGCTAGAATCAGGAAGACTGAAGCTCTGTTTGTTCTGTATGCTGCCAACAAGGTTGGCGCTCCTGCTTCAAAGCAGACTATTGCTCGCTGGATCTGTAATACGATTCAGCAGGCGCATTCTACGGCTGGTTTGCCATTGCCTAAATCGGTTAAGGCCCATTCCACTAGGAAAGTGAGCTCTTCTTGGGCGGCTGCCCGAGGGGTCTCGGCATTGCAATTGTGCCGAGCTGCTACTTGGTCGGGTTCAAACACCTTTGCAAAGTTCTACAAGTTTGATACCCTGGCTGAGGAGGACCTCATGTTTGCTCAATCGGTGCTGCAGAGTCATCCGCACTCTCCCGCCCGTTTGGGAGCTTTGGTATAATCCCCATGGTCCTTAGGGAGGCCCAGCAACCTCAAGGACGTTAGAGAAAATAAGATTTTACTTACCGGTAAATCTATTTCTCGTAGTCCGTAGAGGATGCTGGGCGCCCGTCCCAAGTGTGGACTTCTTCTGCAAGACTTGTATATAGTTGTTGCTTACACAAGGGTTATGTTATAGTTTATCGGTTGAACCGAGGCTATGTTGTTGTTCATACTGTTGACTGGGTAGTGTATCACAAGTTATACGGTGTGATTGGTGTGGCTGGTATGGATCTCGCCCTTAGATCTACAAAAATCCTTCCTCGTACTGTCCATCTCCTCTGGGCACAGTTTCCCTAACTGAGGTCTGGAGGAGGGGCATAGAGGGAGGAGCCAGTGCACACCCAGAGTCCAAAGCTTTCTTAAAGTGCCCTATCTCCTGCGGAGCTCATCTATTCCCCATGGTCCTTACGGAGTCCTAGCATCCTCTACGGACTACGAGAAATAGATTTACCGGTAAGTAAAATCTTATTAAAACAAGCCAAGAACTCAGATGTGTACCAGTGTGGTTCCTTTATTTGGCACCCCCACAAATACTTTTAAAACTTAAGCACAGACAAATATGTTATACAGGACTTGCAATTACAACAATATAGTGCTGTCACAATTTTAATTTAAATAAAAGAAAGGTAATTGGGGAGTATTCACAGTCTGGGAGGCATTCAATTTGCTGGGTGTCGAGATCCCGGCTGTCGGGAGACTCATGCCTGAATCCTGGACATGCTGCGTTTGCCGCCGGTATTCCGGCTGTCGGGATCCCGACGTCGATCTCCTGACTGCCGGGATATCATACTGAATTGCACAGTCTCTGCTTTAAAGCCTTAATTTCAGCAAAACGATCAATAACTTCATCAACATTCACTTTCCTAGCATATTCTTATTCAATGGAAACTAAAGCCAGGTTCGGCAATCTTCTCTGGCTCATGGTAGAGCATAAGTCATTCTTTATCAATTTCAATTTGGAAACATTTCTTTCACATGAAGAAATAGACACACAGACAGCCAAAAAGAATATCAAACACAGTGACAAGCTTAGCAGAGATTTACAAAAATCCCGTTTTATAAACTCCAGAAATTGCATTGCTGTCCATTTCTTTGAATCTTCAACACTGATTTTGGCAGCCACCAAATGCCTCTGAAGTCATAAAATTTCCACACTGATATCTTCAACACAGAATTCATTAAAAAAAAAATCAGAGTCAAATTTGGAATATACTTCTGAAATTCTGCTTCTGTTGCTGCAACCTAAGTTTTTGTCTGAATACTAGTGAAAATTTCTAGAATTGTATCCATTTCTTTAGAACGAATCATCAATTCTTGATGAAAGCGATCAAGATATACAAACATAGGGGGTCATTCCGAGTTGATCGCTCGCTGCCAATTTTCGCAGCGCAGCGATCAGGTGAAAAAATGGCATTTCATCGCATGCGTATGCTCCGCAATGCGCACACGCGACGTACAGGTACAAAGCTCTTTGTGGTTGTTCTCAAGTTCTAGCCAAGTTTTCCTTCGCACTGGCGGCCGCAAGAAGATTGACAAGAAGGGGGCATTACTGGGTGTCAACTGACCGTTTTCAGAAAATGCAGGAATGTCTGAAAAAACACAGGCGTGGCTGGGCGTTCGCTGGGCGGGTGTATGACGTCAAATCCGGCCACAAATGGGCTGAAGTGATCACAAGCGCTGAGTAGGTTCAGAGCTACTCTGAAACTGCACAAACTGTTTTTGTAGAGCTCGGCTGCACATGCGTTCGCACTCCTGCTAAGCTAAAATACACTCCCCAGTGGGCGGCGGCATAGCGTTTGCATGGCTGCTAAAACTAGCCAGCTAGCGATCAACTCGGAATGACCCCCATAGTCCCTTTTACTACCTGTGATGACCAGTGTGAGACCAGCATCCTTATCCATACTGTATCTCTTGGCATCCTCTTTCGGAGCTTCACTCCTTTTTTTTTCTCTCTGTAGAAATATCCATCTCCTCACATATAATAGTTGCATAATGAATGGCGTCTCCAAAATTTCAGGGCCTAATTCATACCTGATCGTAGCAGCAACTTTGTTAGCAGATGGGCAAAACCATGGGGGCTAATTCCGAGTTGATCGCAGCAGGAACTTTGTTAGCAGTTGGGCAAAACCATGTGCACTGCAGGGGAGGCAGATGTAACATGTGCAGAGAGAGTTAGATGTGGGTGGGTTATAGTGTTTCTGTGCAGGGTAAATACTGGCTGCTTTATTTTTACACTGCAATTTAGATTGCAGATTGAACACACCCCACCCAACTCTAACTCTCTCTGAACATGTTATATCTGTCCCCCTGCAGTGCACATGGTTTTGCCCAACTGCTAACAAAATTCCTGCTGCGATCAACTCGGAATTACCCCCCATGTGCACTGCAGGGGGGGGGGGGCACATATAACATGTGCAGAGAGAGTTAGATTCCAATTCCCATCACCTGTGGTGAGCTAGTTAATTGATAAGAAAGGTGTTTCACCACAGGTGATGACAATCATACATTACCAGGAAAGTCCAGGAACAGAGCATTTTCTCCCTCATGGAGAGGGTCAGGTAGGCAAGTATGGTGTACACACGTACACAATATAGAATATATGATGGGGAGGCTAGACCCGAAATCTAAACATAACAAGAGGTGCTACCATGCTATCAGAAAAAAAAGAGAAAATGAAGGTGCACTCTAAACACTGAGGGGTAAATTTACTAAGCTCTGTGTTTTCCCGAGTTGGGAAACACAGGCAGTATTAGTTGAAACAGAAGTTTCAGGGATTAATAACCAAATATACCATTGGCCAAACTTGGATGTAATTCCCATAGACAACACTGAAACACGGGAATTTACCTAGAATCGGTTCTGCAAACACACCCGTGAAATGTGTTGAAATAATAAAAAAATAGAAAATGAACTGTGTCCCCTTACATCCCCCCTATCCCCCCCCCCCCCTCCCATCATAAGCATAGTCAGCCCTGTGATGTCCCCTTGTATTTAAAGAACCAGCACTGGGCTTTGGGACCGGTCCACTTTCCAAAATTATGGGAATCAAAAGACGTAGGGGTGCCCTGGATTTTTTAAACCACCATTGGATTCCACTGGCCAGAAAGGTAATGTCACAGCTGGGGACATGTTTATATTGGTCACGGCAGCCATAGGATTACCCCCTTCCCCTCAACTATTCAGCTCCGGCTGGGGATTCCTGGGACAGTGGGAACCACCCAATAAAGAGGTCCCCCCTCCAGGGCACCCAAGGCCAGGGTTGTAGCCCTAGGCTATCCTTGTCACCCCTGGGCGGTGGGTGCTGAGTTGATAGCAATTCATGTGTCAAATTTAAAGGCCCACTGGTACCTATAATCCCACCTGTAAAATAAATATTGAAAAAAGGTCATGCACACATCGTAGAAAGTACGTTTATTAAACACCCTTGCACACTCATAATCACACATACTTACCTGCATCCCTTTTAGCCATTTACACCCTCTTCTCTAGTAAAATCCACTGTAACCTGTAAAAAAAATACAATAAATGCTCACCTATTCCAGGTAGATGGTCCTCTTTGTTCCAGTAGGCATCCTGGGGTTAAAAAAAAAACCCTGCTATACATGTACCTAATGGAAGTAGGAGATCTGTGTGTGTCCACTTAGATCCCCTTTCCCGAATGCTGGTGCCCATGTGACTTCTGTCACTAGGAGCCCCATCAGCCAATCAGGGAGTGCCACAAAGTGTTGCTCCTCTGATTGGCTATGTGCTGCAGTGCTGTCACTCACCGGTCTCCTTACGATTCTATGGTGAGAATTCTCCTTAGTAGCGTATTGCGGGAAATGCAGCTATGTGGCTAACCACAAGGCTAATAGAGGATCCACCATATTTTTGAAACCAGGCCTTGTCCAAGAGCCCATTGCTGTATTTTTAAATACAGGGGGACCTCACACATTTCCCCCAATATACTTTTAGAGTCAGGACCGTCTCAGAGACCAGGGCTGGTTATGCTTGTAGGGGGGAAAAGAACCACACAGTTTTTTTCTAATTTTCTTTTACACATTTTAATATCAAAGCTCTGCACAAATATCACTGATCTGTGCAGCCTTTATGTACAGGAGTTTTTGGATGCCAGCATTTTTGCCCCAAAATTTTGCTTAGAACCTCAATTTTACTTCATGTTAAATTGCAGGGTTTATTATAAATATAATTGTTCTGATTACCAGTGTTCTTAGTGTTTAGAGTGTCTACCTGTATTTTTTTAAAGAACAATTGAGTAATCAGCTGCTGACTGATCCCTTTGGATTTTTCTTGTACTCTTTTGATTTCACTGAAAGGACTTGTGGCAGCTCCAGAGCTGTGGTTGCAGTGCACTCCATAAGTCAAATAGGAGAGCAACATTTGGGGTGGCATTTGGTGTAGCTGTTTTATTTGAATTGTGGACTGTTTTGCAGCCCCACCTCTGAAGCCACCACTGGAAAGGGACATACATATTTTGAAGGGATCACTCTCACTCTACTGAGATCAACCATCAAGTCATTTAGTACTGGGATTGGCCAAGTGGCAACATCAGAATATATATAAAATATATTTGTCTCCCCATTTTCATCAGAGTGTTTATGCTGTTGGTGTGATATTTGCTTGCTCTCGTTTAAATTCATTTGTTAAGATGCTTCCTATATTTGTCCATCATATTCCTCACGCTGAATATCTAAATTACTTTCTCCTATTGCAAATTTCATAATTGATCCATATATTGCCTAAACCGGCTGTTTTATCTTGCCTTTATCATCTTTCTTTGTTGGAATCCACTGGGTCAAATTCTCTCCCTAATATGATTTTTTTTTTACTGTAAAAATCTGATGGTTTGCGTACAAATACGATGTTTGGGGGTCTCTGCAGGTGGAAGTTGTCGCTCGCAGCCCCCTATCAGCCACATCATGATTGACATGCTGAAGTGTTTGGGGGATGGAGCAGGGGCGGGACCCATCAACATTCTTCAAAACGGGGGCAACAAAGGCATGATTGGTCCAGACTCCAGGGTCTGTGTTGGACCTGGGTGTGCGGATCCGACAGCCCGCGCAAGCTTTAGTTTACGCAGGCAGGCTCATGCCTAAACCATCTGCAATCACAACCGATCGTGATCTGAGTGAGATGAGGCACACAGATGCTGTATATACATTGATGTGAGATGAGGCACACAGATGCTGTGTATACCATACTTAGCCACTTGAAGTTACGGGACACTCACGATTTCCACCACACCCCTGCAAGAGTAGGTGGATCACCTACAACCCGTCCACTTCCTAGTGAAGCTGGGGAAATGTGAGGATAGGGATATTGAGGGTTATTCAGAGTTGTTAGCAAACTAAAAAAGTTAGCAATTGGGCAAAACCATGTTGCACTGCAGGTGGAGCAGATGTAAAGTGCAGAGAGAGTGCAATTTGGGTGGGGTGCATTCAAACTAAAATCTAAATTGCAGTGTAAAAATAAAGTAGCCAGTATTTACCCTGCACAGAAACACTATAACCCACCTAAATCTAAATCTCTCTGCACATGTTATATCTGCCCTACCTGCAGTGCAACATGGTGATAATGTCAAATATTATCTTAAAACATAAAGCTATACACTATTACCGTGGAGCCGCTATGGCCGCTAGACTTATTACACACACTACCGAATAAGTACGCTATTTGCGTACTGAGTACCGTATGGATACGCACTTAGTGTATCAGACGCTGTGCCGTGGGCGCGACGCACACGCGGCACGTACACACATGGATTCATGCTACGTACTAAGCACGGTATTTGCGTAATGAGTAACGTATTAATACGCACTTAGCGTATCAGACGCCGTGCCATGGGTACAACGTACACGCGGCGCGGACGCACACAGAGTGATATACAGTAAACCTTAAGTAATGAAACAATGTAAGGATATGCTTATACTTTAAACCTTAGCAGCCAAGTACTGCAATGATTAAATACCTTAAAACCTTAAGTAGCGCTGGCGGTATGAAGTACCTGCAGTGCTTACACCTTATACCGATTAAGACGCTATTAAAGCCCTTTGCAGGAAAGTGAAAACACAACACCGGTTTGTGGTAAACCACTCGGCTCTAACACCGCAGTGGATTATTCAGAGAAAAGGGGTAAACAGATACAAGTTATACACTACAGGCTAACAGGGAAATCTAAACAGAATAATAGAGAATAATGGCTACAGAGAATATACATACGTGGGTAATCGTTCGCAAGCGCGTCCTGGACCAGTCCTCCGCTATCAGGTAGAAAGCCTTCAGAGTCTTGTGTCCTGGCCAGGGAACAGTGGTCTCTTTATACACAACATACATTCATAATACAATGGTCACTGTAATCTCATTGTTCATTGGACACAGGGATGTGTCCCTACATTACAGCAAAGGTCATAGGTGGATTTGAACAGGTAGGCGATGTCCTTCCCCAACTGCTCTGGTGGGAGGTATCCTCTGGATTCCCGCCGCATGTGTAATTTACAGCAAATACAGTTAATGTTCATAATTTACTTTTGTACATAACTGTACGCAGGAGCAAGCGATCCTTTCCTAACTAACACCGGAATGTTACTCTTAAAATACCCTACAGCTGGATACTAGACATCACCTACCAACCTTTATCTGACCCTTCCTATCATGCAAAGACGAATCTCTCTGCCGAGGAACTGTTTAAACTAATAATACTCGCTGTCATGGTCTAGGGGAACTACATCTACAAAATGCACTATTTGGGTTAAATATGCTATGTTCGAGTCGCACGCTACACGCTCACAAACTCCGCCGTAAATACACATATCATGCGCACGAGTCGCCGGAGCGTCTCTTACGCAACTTGCGGATATGTGTACGCACGGGGGACCGGGTGCACGAGCAGCGTGCATGTGCATGAGGGGTGAGTACAAGAGATATGTATAACAGTATTTTTCGACTTTGACAGTCCACCCTTTGGCAGTCAACATTAACTGCCACTATCCAAACAGAAAAATATACACTACAATCTTTACAGATGGTTAGATTGAAAGGAAAACAATACAATACCTAAAAATTATTGGGTAGTGGGAGGAGAGGATTAGGTGGGAAATGTATGACCTAGTGGGATAGTAAAAGCATGTATGTATGAACTTCATGTTTGAGGGGGACATGTATCATCGTGCCGTACATGTTCTAGATAAGCTTCGAGGTATTGCGAAGTATACATTAAATCCTTCTTATCCCGTATTAAGGGTCTGTAAGTGGGCCAACAAACACTACCGAGCTCTTTTCGGCTTATTGTTCCAACAAATGGGGTGCACATTTAGTTGATGATACAGGCGGGGGGAAAAACATGTGAATGCTAATATATGTACTTATATCACCTGTCTTCTATGTGTGTCACTACCTGAAGGTTGTAGAGATGAAGATAAGACATGTGTCACAAATACATTCACATAATAATGTGTGCAATCATCTTTGGGTGTCGGTTGAAGTCTTGTCCGGATGGCTGTATCCTTGCTGTGGGTGGTAATCAAAGTCTTTCAAGTGTCCATAAAAAAGTCTTTAAAGTGTTTATCAAAGTCTTTTAGAAATGTCCATCAAAGTCTGTAGAAATGTCTGTCAAAATCTTCTTCCGAATGGATGTGTTTTTACCTTGGAGAAAAACAAAGGAGAAACGGGTGAAAGAATCGGACCGTGGAATCACGTCTTATCACAACATTGTCTCAATTGATGGGTCATAAATTAAACCAGTTGTTGTAACAATGCCCTCGCTCCTCAAACTCATCACTCTGGTACTGCGCTTGCACCGCATTAAAATCCGAACACATCTAAATATCAAACCAATCATTATGACAACTCCCAGGATACAAAGGAGAAACTTTCCTACATTCACGATAACATTTTGAGCCCATTCTCCTAAACCTGAGAACCAATTGCGTGGGTTCAACCATGAAACCCAGCCGGTCAGTTCATTACAGCAGCAAAGGTAAGGTTGTGTCTCCTTCGGAACTCCCATTTCAATTGCAAGATGTCGTCCATCTTTTGATCTATGACCTCGGTGGGGTCATCAGTGCTGTTTGTAATGTACGTGCAGCACTTCACACCATACTGATTTGCTAGGGTGACACAGTACCCGCCTGTCACCGCTGTGATGTAATTGAGAACCATCCTGTGCTGGATCAGTTGCGTTTTGTAAGCTTGCAATTCCCTCCCAGTATACCTGAAGGTGTCATCATACATCTCGGTGATATTGTCTATCAGGTTCGCTAGCGCATGAATATACCTAAAATGTATAATTCCTCTGGCGGTATGGGTGATATCTAACGCGAGTAGGAATTGAATCCCGGTGGATTTGTGGATCAAATCAGAGGCTGCGTGCTCTGTCCTATCTATAAGGTGTCTCTTAACGATGTGTTCGTAGTGAGTGTAAGTGTAAGGAGCTTGAGCATTGCAGTGAACGTCTTTCATCTTATTATGGGTAATAGTCATTACTTCTGGCAACACTCTTCCAATGTAACACAATCCCTCTGAGTTTGGGGCAAGCCACTTATACGCCTTCCTCCCGCATATGAAATATGCATCATCGGGGAGAACATATGGGACAGAATATGACATTACCATATTGCAAACCTTCCAGGTGAAAAATCCTATCCCTAACTCTCTCATTTGTTCAGTACACTTATCATGCTGTATGATATGCGCACAGTACCCTGGAGATACTTCTCCAACCCGCATGGTCCTACTTCCTAGAGTATACCTGTACCGAAAATATCTCCCACCGTCGGCTATTTGGCGTATAAGTTCAGGGTCTATGGGCATTCTATCGGCTCTGTGTAAAAATGCCATGGTTTGGTTATTCCATGTCACTTCCCAATTTCCCGGCTTTCGGGGATTGGAAATGTTGAAACATATTAAGGACCTATCCACATGATATTGGTGGAGTTTCAAACTAGGAGGCCTAGAAATATTAAATTTCTTGTCCACCGGTCTCCCACCCCTTAATTCAAGTACCTCATCTAGTGTTAAAGGGTACGGTACTAATCCTGACTTGCTCTGACCTTGAGGTACTTGTGAGCACACCCAGCATTCTGTTTGGTTTAAAACCTTACCCACTAATGAGTGATAATCACTCAATGGATGACGGTCCATGTTGATATTAAGGCTGGACTGACATCTCTGGATGCACCCGTCCTCAAATATGTTTTCACAATTTCTACAGATACAATTCTCAGCTAATAACCCTTCACAATGTCTCCTAGTGTCATGACTACCAGATCGTTTTCTGATACTCGCCTTTGCTCGGTGAATGTGTTGCTCTTGGAATTCTACTAATCCGTCCTTGTCATCAGAACCCATTCCAGATCCTTTCTCGACCTCTCTGGTACTCTCACCGAAATAGACTGTTCTGGTCAACAACAGGGTCAACAGGAAAACCCGGAACGCAGTCTCTTGGGGTAAGTCCATCTTGCAGGAGGAGAAAGAAAGAGTGGTAATGGGAGGTAAAGAAAATAATAGAAGGGAAAGAAAACTGGTACGATAACCGCCTCTAGTCTTTTTGTTCTCCTTGCTCAGATGCCGTCTCAACAGTGCTGCCTCTCAGTCTTCCCGAAACGGACACTCCAGTGATACGATATTCTTTCCGAGTCAGCGACTTTTCTGTAGGGAGCATAAATCTTGCATTACCATGTGTTTAACTGTTGTGTGAAATACCATCCGTAGAACATGAAAAAACAAAAAGAGAGAGAATAATAAAAAAAAATTGTCAGATTTCAATTCACCATCAGGCTGTCACACCAACATGGCCAGGCACAATGATGCTGGTGAGATATACTGGGGTTGGGCAGACCTCTGAAAAGACCGAGTAGACATGTGACGTTTGAGCTGTAGTTCTGTCGGTGAACATCAAAGATGAAGAGGAAACATTTTTTAAAGATAAATCAGTTTACCTGGCCGCCCCTGTATCTACAAGCTATGATCTACCAACTATATTCACTGTGTCCTCAGGTTTTTTACTACCTAGGCTAGCAATTTACTTCACTGGCTGCAGGCTACAGGTGCGGCCCAAAATTTTTCCTATATGATCCCTGATCCTAATTACGTGTGTCATAACTTTGCTCATGTTCTTGTCTAGGGGGTCTGACTTTATGTGTGCTTTTATATCTGCAACTCCGTGCAATATGTCCTTCCTTATGGCAGTTATAACATTTTACCACATACGTCTTACCATCAGGGATCTGGGGTTTAGGCTGATGTGGCTTCGTTGTCAGGGCTTTTATACTTACTGTCATCAGCTTATCCCCCTGTGACTCCCTGTGTTTAATGATGTTCCGATCGTGCTTAACAACGGACTCTCTTAAGGCAGCCACCGAGATACCTCTCCAGTTAGGTTGAGTGGTTTGTACCCTGATTCTCAACGCTTCCTTTAACCCGTCCATTAATACGGACACAGCTACCTCTCTATGATGCACATTATCCTTAATGTCTTCGATCCCAGTAAATCTAGCCATTTCCTGCAGTGCTCGATGGAAATAGTCAGAAGCAGTTTCACCTTCTTTTTGTCTAATGGAGAAGATTTTATTCCACTTGACAACAGTTAGGAAATATACTCCTAACTGCAGATTGATTTGTCGTACATTCTCCTGAGTGTACTCCTCAGTGAGAGGTACTTCTGCGTCTAATTTACAATCAGTAATAAATTTTGCAGGGTCAATATTGGAAGGTAGACATACTCGTAGCACTGTTCGACAATCTTTGTTTGTGGGTTCGGTGGCATTACCTAATTCTTTAATAAACCTCTGGCATCCGACTAGATCTTTTCTGGGATCGGGAAATTCAGACATAATTGTTCTCAATTCTGCCCGGGACCAGGGACAATGCATAGCAATGTCCTTGACGGGAGTGACTCCCTGAGCGTCAGTCCTCCCATTGGGGACTGCGATCACCCTGACAGGATTTAGTTCAATTACACCATTTTGTGTTGACTCTACAATGTGAGGTGCAATTGTCTGTGCATAATGTACCATACCGTACTTACCTGTGGACACGACCTCACCTGGCCCTCCGCTAGGGGGCTTTACTACTGCTCTTACCGATTGGGCCGTGCCCACCTGGGTGTCCTGTATGGTGGCTGCTAGAGAAAGCGCCGACATCGTGCTGGGCTCACTTTCTTGCTGGTAATCCTGAGGGAAGTTTAAAATGGGGTGCAACTTGCACGGGTTAGAATTTATACATTTATCAGTTTTACTCTTATCGTCATTAATACATTTATTACGTTTACTCTTATTGTCATTAATACATTTATTAAGTGCACTCTTATCATATATCAGTATGCCATTCTCTGTAGCCATTTTCTCTCCTGTAATGTACGGTGGTGGTGCGGTTGCTATCAGTTTCCTGCTAGGGTTGGAACCAGCTGTGTAAGCTAGTTCCCTCTGTATATCACTCTCTTGTTGCCATAAATGTAAACAGTTTGTGTGTCTGATCCTCTGTTTTTGGGATTTTATCAGACAGATCCTAAGCCTTAGATTATGCAATACCTCTGAGTCAAAACTACCTGTCCCAGGAAATGGTGCTTTATCCCCCACAGTCATTCGTGTCCATTCATCACAAAAGGTCTCAGTGTGGGGATGTTCATAATCTACTTTTGTACATAACTGTACGCAGGAGCAAGCGATCCTTTCCTAACTAACACCGGAATGTTACTCTTAAAATACCCTACAGCTGGATACTAGACATCACCTACCAACCTTTATCTGACCCTTCCTATCATGCAAAGACGAATCTCTCTGTCCAGGAACTGTTTAAACTAATAATACTCGCTGTCATGGTCTAGGGGAACTACATCTACAAAATGCACTATTTGGGTTAAATATGCTATGTTCGAGTCGCTCGCTACACGCTCACAAACTCCGCCGTAAATACACATATCATGCGCACGAGTCGCCGGAGCGTCTCTTACACAACTTGCGGATATGCGTACGCACGGGGGACCGGGTGCACGAGCAGCGTGCATGTGCATGAGGGGTTTAGTACAAGGGATATGTATAACAGTATTTTTTGACTTTGACAATGGGTTGCCCATTTGCTAACTTTTTGGATTTGCTAACAAACCTGAATAACCCCCATATTAACTGGAATTGCAGTGCCATATTGAGGAGGCTAATAAGTGGAGTGAATCACATCATTTAGCCCTGCGACCTGTCCGTGGATACGTGAATCATGGCATTATTACTATGGTGAGGGCGGGGCCTAATGACTTGACACCAGTCTGAAGCAGCAGATATAGATATTGTAGATATAGATCAACAAAATCAAACAAGGTCATTTCATTTTTAATTTGATTTTGGCCCTCATTCCGAGTTGTTCGCTCGCAAGCTGCTTTTAGCAGCATTGCACACGCTAAGCCGCCGCCTACTGGGAGTGAATCTTAGCTTATCAAAATTGCGAACGAAAGATTAGCAGAATTGCGAAAATACATCTCTGTGCAGTTTCTGAGTAGCTCGAGACTTACTCGGCATCTGCGATCAGTTCAGTGCTTGTCGTACCTGGTTTGACGTCACAAACACACCCAGCGTTCGCCCAGACACTCCTCCGTTTCACCAGCCACTCCCGCGTTTTTCCCAGAAACGGTAGCGTTTTTTCACACACTCCCATAAAACGGCCAGTTTCCGCCCAGAAACACCCACTTCCTGTCAATCACACTACGATCAGCAGAACGAAGAAAAAACCGTGAGTAAAATTCCTAACTGCATAGCAAATTTACTTGGCGCAGTCGCACTGCGGACATTGCACATGCGCACTAAGCGGAAAATCGCTGCGATGCGAAAAAATTAACCGAGCGAACAACTCAGAATGACCCCCTTTGTCTCTTGCTTTGATTATGAATTTTTTTTAAGCCAGCAGCATCGTGAGTGCGACCACCCAAAGTGAAATGGCACCAACTGTGTCACCTGAGGAAGCAGCTCCCTCAACACACTCAGGGGCAGATTTATTAACCTGGAGAAATCATAAGGAAGTGATAAACCAGTGAAAAGTGCAAGGTTATAAATGCACCAGCCAGTCAGCTCCTAACTGTCAATTTGCATATTGGAGCTGATTGGCTGGTGCATTTATCACCTTGTACTTATCACTGGTTTATCACTTCCTTATACCTTCTCCAGGTTAATACATCTGCCCCTTAGTCATAAGTCACTCCCGCAGTGTGCAGGGAGCGCGGGATTGATATCATGACGTGACGCCATAACTGCTCAGCACCAGCTTTCCACCACACTCACAGTGTCCCCACTACCAAAGTCCAGAGTGAGAAAGTCTGTGACACACTGCATGGCACTCCCTCAAAAGTGGTGCCTGGTGCGGACTGTCACCCTCGTTAGTACACCACTGAACACTGAATTATGTTTTGTTTTTAATTCTGTATACATAGTTACTAAGCACAGGGCAGTCTGCATATGTCCTACCTGTCCACACACCACTCAAGAGGACATGCACTGAGACTGGAGGGGGGGAGGTTCAGGGGAAATTTGAGGAAAAATTACTTCACAGACAGGGTAGTGGACAAGTGGAATAGTCTCCCATCAGAGATGGTAGAGGCTAAGACAGTAGAGCAATTTAAACATGCATGGGATAGACATAAGGATATCCTTACAAAGAAATATGGATCAAATAAGGTTTGAAATTAAAAATATGGTAAAAAAAAAAAGGGCAGACTAGGTGGGCCAAGTGGTTCTTATCTGCCATCAAATTCTATGTTGTATGTAAGATGGCATACAGTGTGGTATAGTACAGTGACGTGCGGTGAGGTCACTGGTTGGGGAGGCACTGGCAGCTAACAAGCCCTCTCCCCCCCCCCCCCCCCCCCCCCTGAAGAAAAAAAAAAAAGTTTGGTCCCCCAACACATCAGGAAAACCAGCACTAGGCAGAACCAGCCAGGGGGAGTAATGCCATAGCAGGGGAGACACTCAGTGTGGGGTCCCCCTGCCATAACATTAATCTGCCCCCCAGCCAGTCAGCCCAGGGTTGGAATTCCTCGGAAAGCGGGAACCCCAAAAAATAAAAATGGGGTCCCCCCTCCCGAGCAATAACCAGCACTGGGCTGATAGCCCAGTGCTATGCCCCGCACCCCTGGTGGCGGTGGGTGCGGGGTTCATTGTGTGTTAATATTGTTCTTTACAGGTGGCCTACAGGTCCCAGCAAGCCTGCCCCAGCATGCTGGCACTTGGAGAACCACAAGTGCCAGTATGCCCGGACACAAAGGGCCTGCTGGCACCTGTAGTCCACTTGCAAAGAATAGTAATATTGTTCTTTACAGGTAGCCTACAGGTCCCAGCAAGCCTGCCCCAGCATGCTGGCACTTGGAGAACCACAAGTGCCAGCATGCCCGGACATAGAGTGCCCGCTGGCACCTGTAGTCCACCTGTAAAGAAAATATTAAAATAAAAACACCACACTGTCTTGAAAATAAGCTTTATTAAACTGGGTCTTCACCTGGGGGCGGCGGCCTTCAAGCTCTTTTGCGTGGCCGCCGCCTTCCCAGGGCTTCCGGCGTCTTCACCTGGGGGGGGCGCCACCTCCCCAGGGCTTCCAGCGTCTTCACCTGGTGGGCGGCGGCTGCTAAGCTCTTTTGCATAGCCGCCGCCCAGCCAGGACTTCCGGCGTCTTCATTCTTCAGGAGCTCTTCACAGCTCCTCCTCCGCCGTCGGACTGACTCTCCTCCGCCTCGCGCTGACTTATATAAGTCAGCCGGAGGGGGCGGGGCGATGACGCGGCGAGCCGTGATTGGCTCGTGGCGGCCATCTTGAATTTCAAAAATGACGCTGAGGCGCCATTTTTGAAACTGGAACCGCTCCGCTGCCAAACTCTGCAGGATAAAGGTAATTTACGCCGCCGCACCGCCGCCGCAACCCGCACCGCCGACGCCCGCTCCACCGCCGCATCCCGCCGCCCGCATCATCGCCGCATCCAGCCGCCCGCACCTCCTCCGCCAGCGTCGCCGACACAGTGATTGACAGCGGATCCAGTGACGGATCCGCTGGCCAATCACTGTGGCCTCACTGACAGGGACGTGCTTTCATAGGTTGAAAGCACGTCCCTGTATGAAAGCGGCACCACTAATGGTGCCGCTTTCCCATATATTTTCAATGGGCTTTTACAGCCCATGGCTAGTCCCCGCCCGTGCCCGCCCCCCGCTCCCCATACTTTTCCCAGTGACAACGGGAGGCACCACGATCGGTGCCTCCCAAACACATATAAAAAACAGCAACACTAAGAATAATATTAAGAAGATACATATGGCACAGAATATGTGTCATATGCATCTTCTTTGTATTATCTTAATCATTATGACAGGGGAGGCACTGCCTCCCCTGACTGCACGTCCCTGGTATAGTACAGTGGACTTATTTTGTTGTTCATGGGAAATTTGGGATTGACCGTTATAAAATAAGTGTCTGAGTGCTGCCCCCCAGAAAGTGGCGTCGCTAGGAATATGTCTCACATGCCAAAAGCGAAATTCGCCACTGAATGCGTTCTTGTTCCTCTGGTTTGTCCATCTTAACAAATAGACCAGTGAGTGATCCACATCTTTTTATGTGAGCATAAAGATGGTCGCTACCTAACGACATGTAATTTAAGGACAGCTGTTTAAAAAAATAATTTTATATATATATATATATATATATATATTTCAAAACAGAGAACCCGCACATCCAAAAGGTAATGCTAAAAAAGAATTTATGTACAAAAAGCAGAATAACATGATACACAAGGTACATAATCCAAAGCCAGGACAACAAACAATTATACAAGCCTGCCAGGGTGGTCAGTAATAGGTAGTGATGTGCACCGGAAATTTTTCTGGTTTTGTGTTTTGGTTTTGGATTCAGTTCTGCGGCTGTGTTTTGGATTCGGACGCATTTTGGCAAAACCTCCTTGAAAAATTTTTGTCGGATTCGAGTGTGTTTTGGATTCAGTTTTTTTTTTCCTTCAAAAACCCCTCAAAAACAGCTTAAATCATAGAATTTGGGGGTCATTTTGATCCCATAGTATTATTAACCTCAATAACCATAATTTCCACTCATTTCCAGTCCATTCTGAACACATCACACCTCACAATATTATTATATAATAATGGCCGACACAAACACCTGGCCCATCTAGGAGTGGCACTTCAGTGTCAGACAGGATGGGCGATTTAAAAAATAGTCCCCAAACAGCACATGATGCAAAGAAAAAAAGAGGTGCACCAAGGTCGCTGGATGGCTAAGCTAAGCGACCCAAGTGGCCGACACAAACATCTGGCCCATCTAGGAGTGGCACTGCAGTGTCAGACAGGATGGCCGATTTAAAAAATAGTCCCCAAACAGCACATGATGCGAAGAAAAAAAGAGGTGCACCAAGGTCGTTGGATGGCTAAGCTAAGCGACCCAAGTGGCCGACACAAACACCTGGCCCACCTAGGAGTGGCACTGCAGTTTTCTAGCGAGCGGATGAGTGCTTCCATCCTCATGTGACTCTGAACCACTAGCCATAAACATAGGCCAGGGCCTCAGCCATTCCTTGCCACACCGTGTCGTAAATGGCATATTGGCAAGTTTACGCTTCTCATCAGATGCTTTTAATTTTGATTTTTGGGTCATTTTACTGAACTTTTGTAGTATAATTGACGACACAGAGGTAGAGCAATGGACTACTGAACCGTACTGCTATATATACTGGTGGTCAGCAAAATTCTGCACTGTCCTCCTACTATATAATACTGCGCACAACTAAATTGCACCACAGGTATGGATGGATAGTATACTTGACGACACAGAGGTAGGTAGAGCAGTGGCCTACTGTACCGTACTGCTATATATTATATACTGGTGGTCAGCAAAATTCTGCACTGTCCTACTATATAATACTACGCACAACTAAAATGCACCACAGGTATGGATGGATAGTATACTTGACGACACAGAGGTAGGTAGAGCAGTGGCCTACTGTACCGTACTGCTATATATTATATACTGGTGGTCAGCAAAATTCTGCACTGTCCTCCTACTATATAATACTGCGGACAACTAAAATGCACCACAGGTATGGATGGATAGTATACTTGACGACACAGAGGTAGGTAGAGCAGTGGCCTACTGTACCGTACTGCTATATATTATATACTGGTGGTCAGCAAAATTCTGCACTGTCCTCCTACTATATAATACTGCGGACAACTAAAATGCACCACAGGTATGGATGGATAGTATACTTGACGACACAGAGGTAGGTAGAGAAGTGGCCTACTGTACCGTACTGCTATATATTATATACTGGTGGTCAGCAAAATTCTGCACTGTCCTCTTACTATATAATACTGCGGACAACTAAAATGCACCACAGGTATGGATGGATAGTATACTTGACGACACAGAGGTAGGTAGAGCAGTGGCCTACTGTACCGTACTGCTATATATTATATACTGGTGGTCAGCAAAATTCTGCACTGTCCTCCTACTATATAATACTGCGCACAACTAAAATGCACCACAGGTATGGATGGATAGTATTCTTGACGACACAGAGGTAGGTAGAGCAGTGGACTACTGTACCGTACTGCTATATAATACTGGTGGTCACTGGTCAGCAAAATTCTGCACTGTCCTCCTGTACTACAATGCAGCACAGATATGGAGCGTTTTTCAGGCAGAGAACGTAGATATTTTCAGCACACTGAGCACAGATATTTACAAGCACACTGAGCACAGATATTTGCAGCACACCGAGCACAGATATTTGCAGCACACTGAACACAGAAACTGAGAGAACGCTGCACGTCCTCTCCCTATCATCTCCAATGCACGAGTGAAAATGGCGGCGACGCTGCACTCCTTATATAGAATACGAATCTCGCGAGAATCCGACAGCGGGATGATGACGTTCGGGCGCACTCGGGTTAACCGAGCAAGGCGGGAGGATCCGAGTCTGCCTCGGAACCGTGTAAAATGGGTGAAGTTCGGGGGAAGTTCGGATTCTGAGAAACCGAACCCGCTCATCACTAGCAATAGGCATGGTCCAATTAGCTCCGGCAACCATCATTATAGTGTCAACGGCCATTTCGGTGCCTCATGAGCAACTTCATCCATGGGGCACCGAAATGGCCGTTGACACTATACTGATGTTATGCTACTTTTTCTACATAAATTCATTTTTGGCATTACGTTTTGGATGTGCGGGTTCTCTGTCATGAACTGTATCTACCCCATTATGTGCTGGCACTCTGAGATCTTGTGAAGTGTGTGTGACAAGTCTTTTTCATATATATGTATATTTATTTATTAACAGTTTCTTATATAGCGCAGCAAATTCTGTTGCGCTTTACAATTGGAAATAACAATGCTATAACAAAACAATGATATAACAAAAACTGGATAATAAAAAACAGTCATAGAGGTAGGAAGGCCCTGCTCGCAAGCTTACAATTTGTAGGGAAATAGGCATGGATACACAAGCATAGGTGCTATCTATTGCATAGTTGTCCACCAGATTGCAAAGGTTCTTGGTGGGCTGTATGATATGGTCATACAGCAATGATGAACCAGGGTCGAGAGGAAGGATGAGAAGACGAGAGGATATGTGTTAACTGTGCAGAGTGGATGCAATTTGATAGGAAGATTTATGAAAGTTATGTGGGCGGTCCTGGAATTTGATAAGCTTGCCTGAAGAGGTGAGTTTTCAGGGAACACTTGAAGGTTTGGAGACTAGAGGAGAATCTTATTGTACGTGGTAGGGCATTCCACAGAATGGGTGCAGCCCGATGAAATTTCTGCAGTCGTGAGTGGGAGCAAGTAATGCATGTGGATGTGAGACGCAGATCTTGAGAAGAGCAAAGAGGTTGGGTTGGGAGATATTTTGAGAAAAGCGAAGTGATTTACGTTGGTGTAGTTTGGTTAATGGCCTTGTGTGAGTAAAAGTATTTTATATTGAATACGGTAGAATACAGGTAACCAATAGAGGGACTGACAGAGTGAAATCTGCAGATGATGAACGTCTAGCGAGAAAGATTAGCCTCGCAGCTGCATTCAGAATGGATTGTAGTGGTGAGAGTCTTGTTTTGGGAACACCAGTTAGGAGACTATTGCAATAATCAATGCGGGAGATAATGAGAGCATGGTTTAGAGTTTTAGCAGTGTCTCGTATAAGGTATGGTCGTATTTTGGATATGTTTTTTAGATGCATGTAACATGATTTTGAGACAGATTGAATGTGGGGAACAAAGGACAGATCAGAGTCAAGGATGACACCTAGGCAGCGAGCTTGTGGGGGAGGGTAGATTGTCGAGTTTTCAACAGTGATAGAGATATCAGGTTGGTACCTACTATTGGCTGGTGGAAATATAATTAACTCTGTCTTTGAAATATTAAGTTTGAGGTGGCGAGATGTCATCCAAGATGAAATGGCAGATAGGCATTCAGTGATACGGCCCAGTACAGATGGGGACAAATCAGGGGATGATAGGTAGATTTGAGTATCATCTGCGTACAGATGATACTGAAATCCAAAAGAGCTGATTAGTTTACCAAGAGATGAGGTATAGATAGAGAAAAGCAGAGGACCCAAGACTGAGCCTTGCGGTACTCCAACTGAAAGAGGTAGCAAAGAGGAGGTAGATTCAGAGAAGCGAACACTGAAGGAGCGATTAGATAAGTACAGGTAGGATAGGAACCAAGAAAGGGCTGTGTCTTTAAGACCTAGGGATTGTAGTGTTTATATGAGAAGAGAGTGGTCAACAGTGTCAAAGACAGCAGATAGATCTAGAACAATAAGTAGTGAGTAATGGCTTTTAGGCTTCGTAGTGACCAAATCATTAACCACTTTAGTCAGTGCTGTCTCTGTGGAGTGTTGGGAATAAAAGCCTGACTGAAGTGGGTCCAATAAATTGTGTGAGTTAAGAAAGTGTGAGTCGAGTGTAGGCAAGTCTCTCAAGTAGCTTAGAGAGACAAGGGAGCAGAAAGATAGGGCAGTAGTTTGAGAGAGTGTTATGGTCAGAATTTTGTTTTTTCAAAATGGGAGTAATCACTCCATGCTTGAAGAGTGAAGGAAAAATACCAGTTGAGAGAGAGAGAGAGAGAGATTGCAGATGTTAGTTAAGGTAGGGATGAGCACCAGAGACAGAGCTTTACTTATTTGTGAGGGTAAAGGATCAAGAGGAGAGGTAGTAGAGAAGCAGGATGAGAAGAGTGATGATACTTCATCTTCATTTGTGGGATCAAATGAAGAGAGAGCGCCAGAGGGTTCAGGTAAAGAACTGAGCAGGTTACTGGCTGCCAAAGCGCATACCATTTTATCTCAGATCTTATCAATCTTCTCCTTGAAGTAGGAAGCAAGATCTTGTGCCTTGATAGTGGCTGGTGGGGTAGGTGAGGGAGGATTCAGAAGTGATTTAAATGTATTAAAGAGTCGTTTGGGGTTAGAGGCTTGAGCAGAGATAAGAGTTTGGAAATATGTTTGTTTGGCAGTGTCCAGGGCATTTCTATAAGAGTGGTAGACTGTCTTATATGTGAGGAAGTCACTTGAAATATGAGATTTGCGCCACTGACGTTCAAGTTTACGTGTGAGTTTTTGTAGTTGTCTTGTTAATTTAGAGTGCCATGGTTGACATCTAGGCCTACGTGGAGTGTGATGGGTAGCTGGAGCCATTTCATCAAGGGCTAGTTCTAGAGTCCCGTTTAGGTGTGATACAGCCATCTCAGGAGAGGTTAATGCAGAAATAGGTGAAAGCAGTTTTTGGAGTGAAGTGGAAAGTTCTTGAAGATAAATTGTGTTAATATTTCTGCGGATTTGAGGAGGATTGGAGGACTTCAGCAACACAGAGTTTGAATTAACGGTGGAGAGCATGCAACTGATAAGGTTGTGATCTGAGAGGGAGAAAGGAGTGTTAGTGAGTTCAGAAATGGAGCATAGTCTGGTGAATACTAGATCAAGGCAGTGGCCCTCCCGATGAGTAGAGGAGTCAGTCCATTGGGAGAGGCCGAGAGAGGAGGTTAGAGAGAGTAGTTTGGAGGCATGAGAAGCAGATTTTGGACAATAGATAGCAATATTGAAATCACCCATGATGTTGGTGGAGATGTCAGAGGATAGGAAGCGAGGGAGCCAGGCAGAAAAATCTTCCAGAAATTGTTTGTGATACCCAGGTGGGCGATAAATAGCTGCAACACAGAGAGAGAAAGGAGAGTAAACCCTGATGGAATGTACTTCAAATGATGTAAATGTGAGTGATGGAACCTGTGGTAGAACAGTGTATGCGAAAGATTGGGAAAGTAATAGTCCAACTCATCCTCCTTTATGGTTACCAGGCCTGGAGGTGTTTGTAAAGTGGAAACCACCATGTGATAGTGCTGCAGGGGAGGCTGTGTCCAATTGTGTGAGCCAGGTTTCTGTTATAGCCAGCAGATTGAAGTTGTTAGATATGAGGAGGTCATGGATGAATGTTAATTTGTTACAAACATGGTGTGGATTCCATAAGGCACATTTTAGTGATCTGGAGGGTGATGGAAGACATGTGATGTTTATGAGGTTAGCTGGATTTCTATATTGCTGTGAATCAGGTGAATGTGAGTGATGCAAGTGGTTGGGTCCTGGATTTGGTGAAAGGTCACCGGCTATCAGAAGCAGAAGAGAGAGATAAATGTGAGTGTCAGAGGTTTGAAAGTTTTTTATGGTGAGAGGTTGTAGATGTTATTGTCAATGAGTATAAGGAAGTAAAAAGCGCATGAGTATTAATAAGAGGGGAATGAATAATTGAAGGAGCAACATGTACATAGGGGTGAGTTGCTGGGAGACTGAATGATTTAATGGCCTTTATGAATATTCCATGAAGAGCAATGGTGAAAATCAATTTGTGGTACATAGTTTGTTTGGGATTAAACCAGAGTTATCTAGGCTGAGAGTGTAAGGTTTCACTTGTTAGAGTAAAATGTTCAGGTGCCTATTTACTGGTGTTGGTCCGCTGTATGTTAACTGAGCATGACAGAGCAAAATGACAAACAGGTATGTACAGTCACATGCAAATCACAATGTAACTGGTTTTATACAAAATTGGTTGCATTCTGTTCTTAGAGGTCATGAGGATTATAGTTGGAAAGATATATACATACGCTTAAATGCACACATTATTTTGATTGAGGATGAAAGGAAGTGTGGTTGTTTTGTTGCAACGTTGGTTGGGTGTTTCCGTCTGTTTTCGTCCTGCTTAAGTCCTGGGTAAGTCTATATTGTAATATTTTCTTAACCCTTTTAAAACAACCCTTCTAAGACAACCCTGTTCAGCCAGGCTGCTGTTCAGCCTAGCATCTTTCCTTATGAATGGTAAGTATCCATGTGTGTCTGATAATTGCAATCAAGGCCTTATATATATATATATATATATATATATATATATACACTCACCTACCATATATCTACCTTCCATATTCGCATAATTTAGGTGAGTTTATAAAGCAGCTGGGAACTTACTAAAGACTGTAATAAGGACTGTTTTTTTGTTTTTTTAAAAGATCCGTTCCCCACACACCACAAAATGATATCAGATGGGTAAGAATTAATTTAATAAAAGCAAATGGATTCTCATACATATATATATATATATATATATATATATATTTATTTTTGTTATTAAAACCATTTTGATGAACTAAAGATCAGCGCTTTCTCAGCGTGGCACATGCCGGAGGTACGCTTTAGGTATGAGAGTGCCCTGATCACCCGTCTTTTCATTCTTTGAAGTGTGATGATCCAATTTCTGCCTTTTTCGATGTTCATTGTCTTGTAAGACATGTCTGAGTAAATCATACTCAGCTGTGGGTAACTACATTTTACAGCTATCAATTTATGACACAGAAAGAAGACATCAAATATACACATGCATTTTTGATGTTTGAGAAAGACTGGCAAAAAAAAACACACATACATTAGCAGATGGAAATGACTGCATATCCTGCTGTGTGTGTGGGGGAAGGGGGTACCATAATGGTCTTCACTTTCAATGCAAACAATGTGAAAGTGCCCATAGAAAAAATAAGGAATATTTATAGACATACTGTACCATACTTGCCTACTCTCCCGGAATGGCCGGGAGGCTCCCGAAAATTGTGTGACCCTCCCGGCCCCACGGAAGAGCAGGCAGGTCTTTCGATTCGCGGGTTCCCCCCTGCCCATCCGCCCACTTAGTGTGTAAAGTGGGCGGTCCGGGTAGTCGATGACGCGATTCTTGCAGAGCGGGGGCCGTGGCTTAAAGGAGGCATCATCGTGACCCCACCCTTGCTCCGCCCCCGCCCCGCCTCTGGCCCACCCCCTCCTCTTCGTCTCAGCCTCCACTGCCCGCCCTCTGAGCCGACCTGGCTGCTCTCTCCCGCAGAGAGCAGCCAGAATGTCGGTAACTATGTACTGTACACATAAACAAATGGGCACACTTGAACCAAAGAATGAAGGTTCAAAAAGGGTTGAGATTACCTAAAGGATAAAAAAAAGGGGGCAGACTAGATGGGCCAAGTGGTTCTTATCTGCTGTCAAATTCTATGTGGTGTGCAGCACAATTTCTTTTGTATTATCATACACCTAATATGTGTGATTGTTGCAGAATCAGATTTTCAAATGAGCTTACATATATGTCCTCCTCCATGCTATTCATGGCAACCATGACTGCTATTCGTGGCTACCATGACTGTTTTGGCGCAAATAGTGTGCCAGCAACTGTGCGCGGGCATGTGTGTACGCACCCACTTCCATAGGAATGCCTGTTGCCTACGCTCCCACAAACGGGTTGCAGGCTACCGTGGCTAATCCGTACTTACCTACTTTACATTTGTCCTCTCTGAGAGAAGCCCGGAGAGGAGATGCAGGAAATTTGCCTCGATTCATGCAAATTTGCATAGGGGCAGGGCCAAAGTGACACATTTACATAGAAACGCAATGCAGCTAGAATGCACGGAGATTGTACTGATTAATATGATATATATGACACTTGTATATCTGTGTGCAACTGAGTATCTGAATTTGTACAGAAAGAGGGTTATTCAGCTTCAGTAACAGTTTTGCTAAGATTGCAAAACTGCTACTGTTAAAATCGCATACGGAGGGCCACACAGCACAGGGCAAGGCCATCCAGGGCCACACAGCTCAGGGCAAGGCCATCCAGGGCCACACAGCTCAGGGCAAGGCCATCCAGCATGTTAAGTACCGCCCATTGCGATTGCATCACAGTATTCAGGAAATACCGGTAGCCCCCCTGGATACTGGCTGCTTATCCAGGCACCCGAAGCTAGGTTTCCCGTCGTAGGAAACTCAACAACGTCATCCAGCTGCCCCAAAAACGGCTATGACTTGCCTGCGTTTCCCGCACCACTCTCCAATACCGTGTTCGTCGCCGACCACCTGTCAATCACAATGCGAGTGCATCCTACCGGGATGCATTGGCATTGTGAAGGGTCACGCGTGCCAAATGTTGACGCTGCGTGTGCGCAGATGGACGAAAATCAGTAGTTTGCACTTTTCTCTGTTTTGCGATACAAGCTGACTACCCCCCAAAGTGCTACTACAGTATGTAGCAGCCACAGCTTTTTCCAATACAAATTCTGTTCTGCTCCATATACAGACTCAGTCACACGCAATATACAAGTGTCATAGATCAAATCAATCAGCACAGTTTCCTTGTTATTCCTGCTGTGCTGTAGTTTCGGCAAAAAAGACTTCTCAACGCTAGCAGAGTTACACTGGACCTGACGGCACACTTGTGCCAGGCATCTTGCGCTGCATGGCGTATTGAGGCCAGCTGTATGAGGACACACCTCTATATAGTTTATAGTATTGAATACTAAGAATAAGGGGGTGGGTTAAGGGGTTAATTATTTATTAGGGTTAATAAGGATGAAGAGTTTTCTTATTAAAGGAATTACAGATGTAATTAGGAGTTTAATGTACATACATGTAATTATTTTATGATATTGTGGCATGATGCCATGTCTCTGGATGGAAGAGTAGCTGCAGAGAAAGAAAAGGGTGGGTTAGAGCCTGAAAGACACAGGAGCTGGGGGCTGGAGATGCTGAGACATGGAGGCAGATGAGGTTACAGATGCAGACACACAGGAGGGGATTGTGCTACAGACACAGGGCTAGGAAGACACAGGGGTATGTACTGGAGATACACAGGGGAGGTGGGAGGAATGAGGCTGGTGAGACAAGTGGTATGTGTTGATGGCTGACTGCCCTGTACCGACCAGGTATTATATGGCAGTCACTAATGCTGTCTGCATTATATGGCGGTCTGTAATGCTGTCTGCATTATATGACAGTAACTAATGTTGTTTGTATTATATAGTGGTCACTAATGCTGTCTGCATTATATGGCAGTCACTAATGCTGTCTGTATTATATGGCGGTCTCTAATGCTGTCTGCATTATATGACAGTAACTAATGTTGTTTGTATTATATGGCGTCATTAATGCTGTCTGCATTATATGACAGTAACTACTGCTGTCTGTATTATACAGTATGGCGGTCATATATTTAGAAGGTGACTAGAATTTACAGAGAGATTAGTCTTTGCCTGGCTTGGGTGACAGAAAGCCTAGCTTCACAGCTGTGATTGTGAATGTATGCAATACAACAGTGACAGTGAAAAGGGACACATTTTTCCTTACGGCCTTATTGCTGGTGTAGGCTGAGATAAATAAGCAATGTTCCCGGTGTCATACTTCCCTTAGTCATGCCTGACCTGACAAAACCTTGTATGTTCTATGCATTGTGTGCTATTCAATGGACGATTCCTTCCTCCGCAGCTGCCTCATAGTGTCTGCCACGGAAAGCAGCAATAGACTGAGATACAGGACAATAGGAAAGGAACTCTGCTAGTGTTGTTTTTCCTCCTTGCATTGGAAGTAAAATATGCTATTCATATTTATTCACAGTATTCATCTGCTCTGACATAGGATACCAGCCCATATACTGTAACTCTCAATTATTTCTCACAATAAGATTTGAATGACAAACTTAATTGGGTGTAATAGAGCAACAGAGTTTGTTCTGTAAATGCCAATAAGTTATACAATTAAATTACATTAATTACGGGCTGTTTTTCTATAAAGCCCACTTAATCAGAGACGCCAGCCCTTTCATCGTGTTCTAGCTTAGCAAAGCTTTGCCCACCTCTCACAGATTGCTATTCCCCTTTGTTTCATATCTCAAAAACCACGAATCCATCTTTAATTAGGTTTAACGTCAGAACTTCAATAAGAATACAGAGAGAAAATAAAAAAAATAAAGACACCCGGGATTAGACAGCCTGGCGTTCTTATCTTTAAAGCACTTAATTATGTGATGTGGTTTTGATAGGAGATTGTATTTTTCAATATTGCTTTATTTCACTTCTTTCTTGTGTTTTGCAGGATGGCTTTGATTTGCCCACAGATCAGGGGACATGTAATATATGGCATTTGGAGCATGATGCAAGTCCAGGCTGGGTTAAGGGAGCGATAGAGAAGGTAGTGTGCAACTGTTTCTTCTCCTCTAGCTGGCTGTCTCATACTGCAGTGTTTGCCCAGTGTATGGGCACATTCTGTAAGTCTAGAGCCACAGTTTGAGTTATTTGTGTGGTATACATATAGAATGTTGTCATGCTCTGCATGGAACATGTCACAATGACATAATGTCGACATGACTTAGGGCCTAATTCAGACCTGATCGCTAGGCTGCTAAAATTGTTGTCCTGCGATCAGATAGTCGCCGACCAAGGGGAGTCTATATTCCCCATGCAAGTGTGCGATCACATGTGTACGCCGAGCTGCTAAAAATCTTTCCACTGCAAATTCGTTCGCACCTCACTCACCAGGACTTACTCCTACAGTGCGATCAGAACGGGCTGATCGGTGCCGGAGCTGATGTCACACACCCTCCCTGAAAATGCTTGGGCACGCCTGCGGTTTTCCTGACACTCCCAGAAAACGGCCAGTTACCACCCACAAACGGCCTCTTCCTGTCAATCAGCATGCGAATGGCTGTGCGATTAGAATTTCCGCGCCAGCTTGTCACTGACCGGCGATGCCTGTTGTTGTTTGGCGACGTGCATGCGCATTGCAGTGCATACGCATGCGCAGTTAATCACTGATCGCCCGCTGTGCGAAAACGCACAACAGCGATCAGGTCTGACTCACCCCTTTAATGTCCGCATTGTGACTATTGACAATAGAATGTTAGGCTGCAGGTTAGGCACACTGTATTTGCCACGGCAATGCAAGACCACATGGCAGACTGCCGACATTCACAAAGTTGATATCTCAATGGCGACTTTGTGAACGCCGATGGAATCCAGTCTATGGTAACATTCTACGTGTCTACATTTAGACATACTGGTGTCGATACAATGGAAAAAAATGTTTTATTATTAAAATAATTATGTAAAAATAATGAATTTAATAATAATTAATAATTTATTGAATCTGCTACTGGGAGACCAGATTATGCATGCACGGGAGCAGACCCGGACCGGACAGTGAAACAGGAAAAATACTCTTACTGCTGCAAGTCACTACTGCCCCAGATTTTTGTGTTAAAGTACAACTATTCTTACCATTTTTATATGTAGCAACAGCCAGTGGCAACACTGAGGTTAGGAAACCTGGTGTGGCCAATAGCCCCCCTATTTGGGTGAGCGAACCCAAAAAGGGGCCGTTACTTCCCAGAAAGGGTTGTGGCCTCAGAGAAGTCCCCCGTTCATGTCAATATTGGGGCTGTGGCCTCACGGAAAACCCCTCTTCCGGATATATCACTGGGGGCGTGTCAGAATTTCTGGTGATGCTGTGCTGCCCCTGGAGACTTTGGCTGTACTGCTGTCTCCTACTCAGTGACAGGAGCTGGACATTGCAGGAGAATGTCATACTGCAGCACCCATTCTGGTTTCATCCCTTGGATGGTTGACACCTACAGTAGGTTCAGCCCAGACGCCCCTTGTGACACCACAGGCAACAGCATATTCTCTTGCACTTTACAATTTGGCTAAGGGAGACTTTCCTTTGGTGGAATAAGCAGGAAATATATTCTGTTGCAGAATGTTCAGAGCTTGACCCCTGAGCTACAAACTTTTTGTATGCTGCGCTAGTATTGCATTGCCCCAACACTTTTGCTGACCACACACATAGCAATGCAGCAGGAGGAGAACTGCCCAATTTTCCCACTTACACTAGCAGTCAGCTGGATGAGATCCAGCCATTTGGCTGCGGAGTTAATAGAGCAATGGGTGAAAGGATTAGCCGTCGTCACCAACACACGTAATATTGATCTGATCAATACTGATTGGGTGAGCATATGTCACATAGACCAATAGCCCAATATCGCTGCAGACACTGCTGCTTATGTGACCATATTCATGTTCCCTGCTAATAATTTTTCCCAGTCTGATGACCTGAACCATTAAATAATCCTGCTATGCATATTACATTGCATGGACTATAAATAGATTATTCTTACGCTGCTGCAGGACACAGCTGGTACTAACATTATGACGGTTTTTCTAGGGACGTCGATGTTGCTACGTATTTCTCTTTCAAAGCCACTGAAAAGTGTGCTGACGAGCTCATGTTTCACATAAAGCAAAGCAGGGAAGGCGATTCTTTTGTAGACAAACAAAACATCAGCGTGGTAGTATTGTGTCATTGTGTAGAGTGACTATTCCTATCTCTTCCTTACTTCCAGGTACACTGGACAACTGGTAAGCTGAACTGTCCCTATTGCAGGGCACGGCTCGGGGCCTTTAACTTTGTTGGCAGCACAAAATGTTCCTGCGGCCGGCTTACAGCCATACGTCTGTGCAAGAGCAAGATTGATGTAGACATTAGAGCCATAATGCAATGCCCATTTCTGTCTGCTTCGGCATCTCAGACACAATTTGACAAGCAAACCAGACATGGGATAGCGAAACAACTCGTCAATAACTGGAGTCAAATGTTCTCAACTATGGACAGAAATAAGGATGCCCCAGGAATGTTAGTGGAGGCACTGTGTCTTGAAGTGCCAGCGTTTGACAAATACTGCGAGCAGAGTGGAAAAAAATCTCTCTCCACCTTAAATGTCAAGAAATATAATTCTACATCAAAAGAGAAGAAGGAAAGCCGTAGAGGAAATATGTTTCATAGAAAATCAAATAGTTTGGACATAGACATCAAAGAACAAATGCTGCCGAATTTCTATAACAACATGATGGGGACACTTAGTGTCAAACAAAGACAATCTGAAGGACCACATTTTAGCTCAGACAGTGCTAGTTGTAATAATAACTATAGCAACTGCCATACATTTGACATTAATAGATCACAAGCAAGATTTGTAGTGTCTGCAGAAAACAGTTCAAGAGTTAGTGAATTGCTTTACCATAGAACAATCCCGACCATTCCAGGACTTCAAGAGGACAATGGTCAATCTTCATCTTTAGTGTCCATCGCCCCAGCAGCATCAACACCCAGAGGAGATTGTATCCTGTCCTCAGTGGACCTTCCCACTCATCCAGCACCGCACAGATCAATGGCAGTTAGCCAAAGGTTAAACAAGCGGGAAATAAACAAATTGAAGAACCTAAGAAGAAAACAGAAGAAAAGAGAGAAGTGGTTCCATGGACAGAAACAGGTAAACCAACTCTAATCAATGAAGTTACACTGAATTGTGTGTGTGTGTGTGTGTGTGTGTGTGTGTGTGTGTGTGTGTGTGTGTGTGTGTGTGTGTGTGTGTGTATATATATATATATATATATATATATATATATATACACTGCTCAAAAAAATAAAGGGAACACTAAAATAACACATCCTAGATCTGAATGAATGAAATATTCTTATTAAATTCTTTGTTCTTTACATAGTTGAATGTGCTGACAACTAAATCACACAAAAATTATCAATGGAAATCAAATTTATTAACCCATGGAGGTCTGGATTTGGAGTCACCCTCAAAATTAAAGTGGAAAAACACACTACAGGCTGATCCAACTTTGATGTAATGTCCTTAAAACAAGTCAAAATGAGGCTCAGTAGTGTGTGTGGCCTCCACGTGCCTGTATGACCTCCCTACAATGCCTGGGCATTCTCCTGATGAGGTGGCGGATGGTCTCCTGAGGGATCTCCTCCCAGACCTGGACTAAAGCATCCGCCAACTCCTGGACAGTCAGTGGCGCAATGTGGCGTTGGTGGATGGAGCGAGACATGTCCCAGATGTGCTCAATTGGATTCAAGTCTGGGGAACGGGCGGGCCAGTCCACAGCATCAATGCCTTCGTCTTGCAGGAACTGCGACACACTCCAGCCACATAAGGTCTAGCATTGTCTTGCATTAGGAGGAACCCAGGGCCAACCGCACCAGCATATGGTCTCACAAGGGGTCTGAGGATCTCATCTCGGTACCTAATGGCAGTCAGGCTACCTCTGGCGAGCACATGGAGGGCTGTGCGGCCCCCCAAAGAAATGCCACCCCACACCATTACTGACCCACTGCCAAACCGGTCATGCTGGAGGATGTTGCAGGCAGCAGAACGTTCTCCTTGGCGTCTCCAGACTCTGTCACGTCTGTCACGTGTGCTCAGTGAGAACCTGCTTTCATCTGTGAAGAGCACAGGGTGCCAGTGGCGAATTTGCCAATCTTGGTGTACTCTGGCAAATGCCAAATGTCCTGCACGGTGTTGGGCTGTAAGCACAACCCCCACCTGTGGACGTCGGGCCCTCATACCACCCTCATGGAGTCTGTTTCTGATCGTTTGAGTAGACACATGCACATTTGTTGCTTGCTGGAGGTCATTTTGCAGGGCTCTGGCAGCGCTCCTCCTGTTCCTCCTTGCACAAAGGTGGAGGTAGCGGTCCTGCTGCTGGGTTGTTGCCCTCCTACGGCCTCCTCCATGTCTCCTGATGTACTGGCCTGTCTCCTGGTAGTGCCTCCATGCTCTGGACACTACGCTGACAGACACAGCAAACCTTCTTGCCACAGCTCGCATTGATGTGCCATCCTGGATGAGCTGCACTACCTGAGCCACTTGTGTGGGTTGTAGGGAGGTCATACAGGCACGTGGAGGCCACACACACTACTGAGCCTCATTTTGACTTGTTTTAAGGACATTACATCAAAGTTGGATCAGCCTGTAGTGTGTTTTTCCACTTTCATTTTGAGGGTGACTCCAAATCCAGACCTCCATGGGTCAATAAATTTGATTTCCATTGATAATTTTTGTGTGATTTTGTTGTCAGCACATTCAACTATGTAAAGAACAAAGTATTTAATAAGAATATTTCATTCATTCAGATCTAGGATGTGTTATTTTAGTGTTCCCTTTATTTTTTTGAGCAGTGTATATTGCATGCATCAAACTTTCTTAAGAAAGGAGTGATCTCACGTAGCGGTTTAGGTAAGGGTGTGTGCAAGGGTGTGGTATGGAAGGTCGACAGTAACTAGGTTGACCGTTGACCACTATTGGTCGACAGGATCTTTAGGTCAACATGGTCTAGGTTGACAGGTCAAAGATCGACATGAGTTTGTTTTTTTAGTGTCGCTTTCTCCGTACAGTGACAGGGAACCCCAATTAGGGTACCTTTTCCCCTCGCATGGCTCGCTGTGCTTGCCATGCTTCGGGCAAGGTGCCTCGCTCCGCTACCACTGTGCTCAGCACAGGTTACTATTCCCAATCGTAGTTCGCGTGGATCGTTAAGTATGAAAAAGTAAAAAAAAGAAAAATGTGAAAAACTCATGTCGACCTAGAACATGTCGACCTACAAACCCTGTCGACCTAGTTACTGTCGACCTAGAGACTGAATACCGTGTGCAATGCGGACCTTCCACACCAACAAGCAAGCACATATATATGTTGGGAGGCATATAATTCACAACTGTATTAGGACAGGGACAAATAAACACTGATGATGATGATGATGATTAGTAATCATCTCGGTATGTGTAAGGCTCCGTATATATGTGTGAAAATACAATATTTCTCTGTGCATTTTATTATGAGCAATGTCAACCCTGAATGTCTTTTATTCTAATTGTTTTATATATTGCTTATGTTACATACTTATATATATTGGTAGATGCTCAATTAGCTTAGTGATATCATTCAGGTGCTCAAAAGGGAGGGGTATTTCTAAGCAAGAAAAAAAGGCATTTGTTTCTCCCAGCACCCTGAATGATAACCGTAACCAGATATAAATTTCACATGATAATAGAATTCAGAGATCTTCGTTACACATATTTGCGCAAATGTGTGAATAAGCCCCAAAGCCGCATCAAGGCGTCTCTGTATATTTGGGGTCCCTAGCGCTATATCTAGGTGCAGGGAGTGGCACCCCAAAACACCAGCATAAGCCAGAAAGCCCAGCGTAGCATACCAGTGAAAAAACTATAGTGTTAATAAATTAGTATTTAGGAAGCCGAAGCTATAGAGAAAGTGATACAAAAATGAAATGCAATTAAAATAGAGAAATAGTGTTAAAAAATTATTAATAAGTGAAAAGTGTTAATAGAATGTAAAGGTATGCCACACTAAGGCCATCCAGCTCAGCCAGTCCAGAGGCACCACACCTCACACCTCCATTACCCCAATCTGGGTCTAAGATTAACCAGCAAGGAGCCACATGATAATGGCTCCTTACTACAATATGTCTAAGCTAAGAGCTACCTACCTTGGAGCAACCCCATAATGCTCCATGTGGCATGTCAGGGCCTGCACCTCCTCCTAATGCAGGAACCTCTCTGCCTCTCACAACAAACATATATATATTGGTAGATGCTCAATTAGCTTAGTGATATCATTCAGGTGCTCGAAAGGGAGGGGTATTTCTAAGCAAGAAAAAAAGGCATTTGTTTCCCCCAGCACCCTGAATGATAACCATAACCAGATATAAATTCCACATGATAATAGAATTCAGACATCTTCATTACACATATTTGTGCAAATGTAAAGGTATGCCACACTAAGGCCATCCAGCTCAGCCAGTCCAGAAGCACCACACCTCACACCTCCATTACCCCAATCTGGGTCTAAGATTAACCAGCAAGGAGCCACATGATAATGAGTATGTTACATACTGTAATGCTGTTGAAAATAATGTGTAGACACAGTTAATTTGCCCGATACAGTTAGCGCACTCCTCATTTAATATAGCATTTTAACTATAGCTGGTATGTATGAATAACCAGGTTAGGAGAACAGAAGGGAATTGGAACCTCTGCTCAGCGAACCTCAGGGATAGAGGCCCATACACCACAGTACCATGACTTCGGTCCCATTTAGATGGAACATTCCTGATTTGAAGCGACTATCTAGAAGGTCTGCAGTCAGGATGTCACCATTGACTACGCCAAACTTCATAATGTCAAAAACTGAGAGAGTCCCAAACCAATGTTAGGCGTATGGACCCTATTCAGTACCAGTAGCAGAACCTGCTACTGCTTCTATCGCATGCTGGGGGCTGCCCAGCACAGGGCAAGGCCGCCCAGTATGCTAATGGCCACCCTGCGATGCGATCGCAATTCAATTGCGAGCGCACCACAGATACACCACCACCATCTTTTTCATCAGAGCGGTCACGTGTGACATCACGCGACCACCCCGAAAAACTGTCTGGACCACTCACCCAAAACTATGCCCCCCGATGGTCGCTGCTGTCAATCCTTAAGGAATGCAGTTGCAGTGCGGAAGTGTGCATACGTGCGCTGCGAACTTCGCGCATGCACAGATGGTCAAAAAGCACCCGACTTTAATTTTCTCAAATTAGCATTGGAACCTCAATGAGAGTCCATAGGGGTTATTCGGGTCTGTTTCGCTTGCCAGCGCCAATGCGCACACGCAGGTCCTGTGCTGCGCATGCACACCCATCTAATATAATTGGACAGGCAGAGGTGTTCACGGGGCGGCATTGCAGGGTGGGTGGCTTCAAACGGGGGTGGGGTGGCGCTGTTTTTGGGGCAGCCGCTGTAATGGAAAAAATGGCAGGTGTCCGCCTGCCTTCACAGCCAGGCTGCGGAGGCAAGGGGTCGTCCACAGTTGCTGAGACCACAATTAAATTACGGTCGCAGCCGCTGGGCGACACAGTCAGCATGCTGGGCGGTCTGGCCCTGTGATGGGCGGCCCCCAGCATGTGAAATAAAGGATTGCAGATTCTGCTTTTTCTGTATATACCTTATTGTCAATGTTATCTTATTATAGCTCGATTTTATTTATTATACGGACTAGTGCTATTACTAAATTCATAAGTTTAATACACTGAAGAATTAAATAATCAAAAACAGAAAAAGTATTTTAATCTGGTGATGCACTTAGACTATATTAATATATAAAAGAAAAGGCCTTAAACTAAAGGGAATGTTTCCAAATAAAAACGTGCTCTTTTGTAATAATGTTACAATGTAGAATCGTTTGATTATTGATTTAGCCTAGTGTGTACCTTGATATAAAAATTCTTTTTTTTCTGTTTTTTGTTGACCTTCACAATGTCTGCTGCAGAAGGTGGAAAATAATGATGTCGATGTGGTTTAAAAAGATTGTTGTCTTAAGAATGGGGAATGTCATTACCTCCAATGTCCCAGTATGTAAGGCATTGTCCACGGGCCCAAAAACTAGCCACCCTATCTCCTGTTACCAACAGTTATGGGTGGTCATTCCGAGTTGTTCGCTCGGTAGCAGTTTTTAGCAGCCGTGCAAGTGCTATGCCGCCGCCCACTGGGAGTGTATTTTAGCTTAGCAAAAGTGCGAACGAAAGGATCGCAGAGCGGCTACAAAGTTTTTTTGTGCAGTTTTAGAGTAGCTCAAAACCTACTCAGCACTTGCGATCACTTCAAACTGTTCAGTTCCTGTTTTGATGTCACAAACACGCCCTGCGTTCGCCCAGCCACGCCTGCGTTTTTCTTGGCACGCCTGCGTTTTCCTGGCATGCCTGTGTTTTTTCAAAACACTCCCTGAAAACGGTCAGTTGACACCCAGAAACGCCCTCTTCCTGTCAATCACTCTGCGGCCAGCAGTGCGACTGAAAAGCTTTGCTAGACCCTGTGTAAAACAAAATCGTTCGTTGTAATAGTACGTCGCGCGTGCGCATTGCGCCGCATACGCATTCGCAGAAGTGCCATTTTTTGCCTCATCGCTGCACAGTGAACGAATGCAGCTAGCGAACAACTCGGAATGACCACCATAGAATTAAAAGTTTCATCAAGGTTACCAATCAGAAGTAGCTATACAGGGCTGTTACTGGTGTCCTCATTATCAGCATGTATCATTATAAGGGTGTGATATGTTATACCGGCGGACGGGATGCCGTCTGTCAATTTCCTGACAGCGGCATCCCACCCGCCAGAATGCCGGTAGGGTGGTGAGTGTTAAGAGTCCCCTTGTGGGCTTTGTGGCTCGCTGCGCTCGCCACAGGGTCTATTCCCATTCTATGGGTGTCGTGGAGTGGGATTAGCCCTGTTGCGCTGGGATTCTGGCTGGTGGCATTGTAACTACATCCCTCATTATACGATGCCTCCAGCATTCACAAATATTACCCTTGCTTAGAAGCATATCTGGAAATACATACGAGTTTCATTAGAAGAGACTATTACACTTACATAGACTGTCGGAGGGTGCAGCCGTGTAGTATCATCGTGGCCCTGTTCTCCCCAATGTTCAATGCAAATTGCGTTATCTAACCACAGGGCCACCCACTTTAGGGGGTCATTCCAAGTTGATCGCAGGTAGCAACTTTCTGCTGCTCGTGCGATCAACTAGACGCCGCCTATGGGGGAGTGTATTTTAGCATAGCAGGGCTGCGATCGCTTGTGCAGCCCTGCTATGCTAAAAAAGTTTTGTGCAGAACAAGACCAGCCCTGCAGTTACTTACCCTGTGCGATGGATCCAGTGATGAAGGTCCCGGAATTGACGTCAGACAACCGCTCTCCAAACGCCTGGACACGCCTGTGTTCGGAACTCCACGCCCGGAAAACGGTGAGTATCCACCACGGAACGCCTCCCCGCTGTCAATCTTCTTCCGATTGCGCCAGCGATCACTTTCTTCTTTCTTCTGGTCGTTGCCAGCGATGGCTGTCGCTGGGCAACGACGCGCATGCGCATTGCTGGCGCCATGAATGTGCATTTCTGACCTGTTCGCACCGCAGTGATGAATAGCTGCGTGCGAACGGGTCGGAATGACCCCCATAGTAGGAAAGTAGGCAGTATACAGGGGACGGGCCAATCCAGTCGTTAGGTCGGGAGTGTCCCCTAAATTTGGGACTCTACTGAACTTTCTGGGTCATATGGCAAGTATTGTAGATGTCCTTTCTGTGCTCTGCTTAAGCTTGCATGCCCTCGTTCACCCTCTATGGATGTGGGAAGCCAAAGTTTTAAGTTACATCTAAGGGTGGTATCCTATTAGCCACGGTAATTTTCCATAACTAATTATCACACCCAGGGCTATCCAATTAGTCCCGATGCCGGCGCTTATCAGAATTTTATTTTGAAACAAAATCTACGATTATTATGCGCGAAAATACACAGGTTTGCAACGGATCCTATGTATTTTCGCACAAAAAATAAACATTTTTCGGGTGGGAAAATGGGGGGGCTAATTGGATAGCCCAAATTTAAAATTTAGCGCAAAAAAAAATTGCAAACCCTCCCCTGTATTTAAAGCCTGAAAAGTTTTCAGGTCTAATTGGATACCCCCTATATACGTACACATTTTGGTACGCATGCACAGTATGAAAATGTGGATTTTTGTGGCCAACAAGGGGATTTACGTCTGACTCTAAATTAAGTTTTTGTGTACGTGGATTACGGAGGTGGCAGAGTAAGCTACAACTCTACCTGGGGCTTGTTTCCATTCAGCATCAGTGACCTCTAATTCATCATATTAAGCTTGTGTATTTGCTGGTATGGCATAGCACATATTCTCGGCCATTTGGTCAAGATGCCTATGTATTCTGTGGGGCTTAAAGGCGCCCCCAGTAGGCGATGGCCGTCACCTGGTTCTCTGACCGAAGGGCAGGAGGGGATCCGAATGATAGGTCGACAGTCAATAGGTCGACACTATATGGTCAAAAGGGTCAAACAGTCGACATGTTGAAATAGTCGATGTGGCAATGGTCAACACAGCATATGGTTCACATGCGTTTTTAAAAAAATAAGAAGAATTTGTAGGACTCATATATGTTACATCCACGTGGATTACAATTCAGAATTGTAACCTGAGCGAAGCGAGTCATGCGAGGGGACGCGGTACACTAATTGGGGGGTCCAAAAAACATACAAAAGCTCATGTCGACTTTTTCATGTGTTGACCTTTTGCTTGTGTTGACCTTTTTCACATGTCGACCTTTTGGAGTTGACCTAAATACTGTCAACATTCTGTCAACCTGCTATGTGCCCCTGGTGCTCTCTGACAGTGCACTGGTGGTAGAGCACACCTAGCACTAGTACAGTACTTTGCACTGAGCACTTTTGTATTTTCAGGCCACACTATGGGGTATATTTACTAAGGTCCCGATTTTGACCGAGATGCTGTTTTTTCTTCAAAGTGTCATTTTGGTAATTTACTAAGCAAAAATCTCGGCAGTGATGAGGGCATTCGTAATATTTTGGAAGTCCTAGGAAAAAATCACGAATCAATACACCATCGGTCAAATACGCCTACAATTTGGTAGAAATCGGTAATTTACTAAAAAGTGCAAATCACAAACACTGCCGACAATAGCCAAACACTGCCGTTCAGAAATACAATTCGTGAAAAAGTGCTAAAAAAAAACAGACCTGCTTTTTTATCCCGTGTTTGGATAGGCATGCAGTGGAGGGGGGGGGACCCCTTGATTGAAGGGGTCCCCACTCCTCCAGGGTACCCCGGCCAGGGGTGACTAGTTGGTTATGTAATGCCAGGGCCGCCGGGACCTATATAAAAGTGTCCCCCGGCTGTGGCATTATGTATCTGGCTAGTGGAGCCCGGTGCTGGTTTCAGAAATACGGGGGACCCCTACGTTTTTTGTCCCCTGTATTTTTGGAACCAGGACCAGGCGCAGAGCCTGGTGCTGGTTGTTTAAATATGGGGGAACCTCTATAATTTTTTTCCCCATATTTTTGCAACCAGGACCGGCTCAAAGAGCCCGAGGCTGGTTTGGCTTAGGAGGGGGGACCCCACGCAATTTTTTATTTTATTTTAACACTGATTTTATTTTTTTTAAAGGTGCACAATGAAGCCCAGCACGGATCTCTCAGATCCGGCCGAGATTCATTGTATTAAAGTCGGCAGTGTTTTACAAGTCACTCACGTAAAACACTGGCAAAAAAAAACGAATGACATCGACATCGGTAAAACCAAAAATGCAGAATACGGCAGCTTAGTAAATTAGTCGTACTAAATTCAAAAAGTTGCAACTTTACACTTTCGATGTCATTCGTGATTGAACTTTGACCTCAAATGGGAAAATACGATTTTTTGTAAATATACCCCTATATTTCCATTGCTCTAGTCTTCTGGCCGGAGCATAGACAATTCTTATACTCCCAGTTGAAAGATTGTGGCTTATTTATTAACGTGCTGCACCTTTTGCATTTTGTTTGCAGTTTCACCGCACCTGTTTATGTTTTTTCAAGTGAGTGTGACACATTTTTATGGGGTCTGGGTGTAAACCATTATGGGCCGCACTCGCCCCAAGTTTCCTAAGACTCTCTTCTTTTAGGGAGAGATGAAGAATAAATTCCCCAGGGGGAAGCTTCGGCTAACCCTGGGGGAGAAAGGGGCCTTGCAGCAAAGACTGCCCATAAGTCTCTTGCCCCCTAAGAGGCCTTTTTGCTCTGGGGGTCGGGGATTCAAGGGGTCCCTCCTGGTGAAGGGGGGCCCGAAAATTCCCTTTACCAATCATTAGGGCCTTTTGGCTTCGAGGAGATAAGGAGAAACAGGGACCATCTCCTTTTGGAGAGGTTCCGAAGATCCAAGGCCCAGCACAGTTTGTGCACTGCACTGGGTGAATTGGAGCATGCATCTCGGGCTTAACTAAAAATAGCACATATTCTCTGATATGTGCTCAGGGTCTTCTCAGATGACTCAACTACTCAGGTTCTCCCTGCCTTCTCCCACTGCAATATATTATTAACTGTTTCCTGCTGCAGATACTGTACATCACAGTTCCTTAGGGAAAGAAACAGGCAATACTCAGTTATTACAGATTATTACAAAAAATAAACAAAGTTACTTAATTTCAGCCATTTGCTGGTTTGTGTTTTAAATTAGCAAATCGTACAGGCTCCATCTGTGTGAAGTAGGTTACCCAGTGTGCTAGGTTTCCATCCTCAAGACAGTTAATTACATGTTCAAATTAACCATAAAGTGTGTGTGTGTGTGTGTGTGTGTGTGTGTGTGTGTGTGTGTGTGTGTGTGTGTGTGTGTGTGTGTGTGTGTGTTTGGGGTTATTAATTATCCCTACCTTCTAAAGAGAAGTAGCCCATAGCAGCCTGCTTCTGCCCATCATTTTATAGAACATACTTGATGAATGCTAGCTGATTGGTTCCTATGCCCAACCTCTCCACAGTGTAGTGCCAGATGCCCAACCTCTCCACAGTGTAGTGCCAGATGCCCAACCTCTCCATAGTGTAGTGCCAGATGCCCAACACCTCCACAGTGTAGTGCCAGATACACAATGCCTCCAGTGTAGTGCCCGATACACAATGCCCCCAGAGTAGTGTCAGTTACACAATGCCTCCAAAGTAGTGGCAGTTTCACAATGCATCCAGAGTAGTGGCAGTTACACAAAGCATCCAGAGTAGTGGCAGTTACACAAAGCATCCAGAGTAGTGGCAGTTTCACAATGCATCCAGAGTAGTGGCAGTTACACAAAGCATCCAGAGTAGTGCCAGATACACAATGCGTCCAGAGTAGTGGCAATTACACAATGCCTCCAGTTTAGTGCCAGATACACAATGGCCCCACAGTAGTGCCAGTTACACAATGCTTCCAAAGTAGTGGCAGTTTCACAATGCATCCAGAGTAGTGGCAGTTACACAAAGCATCCAGAGTAGTGGCAGTTACACAAAGCATCCAGAGTAGTGCCAGATACACAATGCGTCCAGAGTAGTGCCAGGTACACAATGCCCCCAGTGAATTGCTCCAGTAATTAAGTCCAATGACACTGACTTCAGCATTCCCAGAAAATGCCCTCATTGGAGCGCTCCCTGTCGCCACCCCCAAATGGGGCACATCACAGAACCAACCAGGCCGAACCAGATCTGTGTATGCGCAGTGCGGCTTCTGCACACACACAAATTATTAAACATCAAAGATTTCCGTAAATCTCTGGATAAGGCTCAGTATTCACCAGAGCTGGCCATAGGCATAGGCAAACTAGGCAATTGCCTATGGCATTTGATATGCCTAGGGGCATCAGCAGCTTCTGCTGATTAAAATGATATGCGGCATGCCTGTATTCTGTATGTAGCATTTCATATACAGATATAGCCACAGTCTCAAACAGTATATAGGCATGCTGTATATCATTTTAATCAGCAGAAGCTGCTTGTGCATCCTAGCTACATAGCAATGCAAATAAGATGCATTTTCATAAAAAAAAGGTGCCCGACGTTAGCATTGATGCAAGATTTGTGAGGACACATCTGTATCCAAGCAGAGGCAGAGGTCACAGTGTTAGTGGAAGTGTGAGTGCTGTGTGCATATGAGTGGGTTGGTTGTGCAGTAGTGTTCGGAATATGTGTAAGGAGCATTATGTGTGTCATGTAAAAATGCATTAATAATGTGCAACATATGTGTAAAGGGCCACTATGTGTGTCATTATGTGTATAAGGGCAATTTTAATGTGCGGCATATGTGTAACAGGGTACTACCGTATGTGTGTCATTATGTGTATAGGGGCACTAATAATGTGCAGCAAATGTGTAGGGGGCACTATGTGTGTCATTATGTGTATAAGGGCATTAATAATGTGCGGCATATGTGTAAGGGACATTATGTGTAAAAGGGCATTAATAAAGGTTGTCATAATGTGTAAGGTGCATTATGTTTATAAGGACATTAATGTGTCTCATATGTGTAAGGGGCATTACTGTGTGGAATTGTGTATAAATGCATTACTAATGTGTGGCATTATGTGTATAAGGTGCTCTACTATGTGGCATTGCGTATAGAAAGGGCACTACTGTGTCGTCTAATGTGAATAAAGAGCAATAACGTGTGGTGTAATGTGAATAAGGAGCAATTCAGTGTGATGTAATGTGAATAAGGGGCTCTACTGTGAGGAGTAACGTTGGTAAAGTGATACTACTGTGGGATGTAATATGAATTATGGACACTATCGCAAGATAAAATGTGAATAAAGTTGCAGTACTGTGTGGCGTAATTGGAATTGGGGTTACTATTGTGTGGCCATGCCCCTTCCCAGCAAGAAGATGCCCCTTTTTGGGCTGTGCGTCAAATGTGCGCACTGTTCCTATTTAAAATATAGGGGGTACAAGGACTGCTATGGGTGAGGGGTGATGGTGCTGGGAAAGAGGTGCAAGGTTAAAGGCAGAACCAGCGGTGGTGCTAGGGGGCACCAGCCAAAATCTTGCCTAGGGCATCATATTGGTTAGGGCCGGCTCTGGTATTCGCATCCCATTCTGCTTATAATGATCGCTTATGGAAAACAATGATCGGTCACATTCTGTGAAGAGTGCTTATGAGGTTTTATTTTATATATTTTTAAAAGGATTAGGAACCTTTATGGCTTAAGGGTGACTATGGTTCTAATTATGCTCTTCGCTTCCCCAACACTCCCCAAGTCAGTGCACCCACCACTACAGCCCACTCCAATATACAGGCACGAGAAAGCACAGCATGCATCATCAGTGAGGTCGCATCCATTTAACATGTGAAATACAGCAGTCAGCTGCCACCACACAGGGAACAAACTGTCAGAGCATCCCAAGCATTAAAACCATTGATATCGCAAGCTAAGACACACCCAAAGCACCATACCACACAAAAAGTAGCATTAGCATCACACATTAACACACTCATTAGAACAGCACATTAACCCTAACCTTGTCAGCACAATAAAAAATTGCAGGAGAGTGAGAAAAAGAAATTAAAACTGAAAGCTATAAAAGGTAATATTTTGGTTGACCAATTTAGAAAAAAAATCTTTCATAGTTTATTTCTTCTCGACAGCTCCCTCTTGTAAATCAGTGCTCCCCATTTGTAATTAAGTCTCTCTCTTAACCAATGACAGCTCCTACCTTTATGAGTGAGGGGGCTGTCTGTCTGGCACTTCAGATTGACAGCTGTGGTTAGCCAGGGACCTGGTATTCATTGTGCATTCGCAATAAAGAAAAAATATAAATATCTAGCAGAGGGAAAAAATGCACATGCATACAGATCCCAGATTCTAGGGACTGCATCGGCTGCAGCCCCCAGAAATCAGAAAAGGCTGACGGAAAGGCAGGGGAGTGGTGGCTCCCCATTGGAAGCACTCTATACTAATCACAGTGCAGGCTGGCCGTCCCAGGGTAAAAACACCTCCCCTGGATTGCCTGTCCAGAGTGTGATTAGCAAAGAGCGCCTCTAAGGGAAGACTCAATCCTGCCAGTGCACAGACTGGGGAAATACTAGGGAAGGGTAGATTTTACTGGTGGTGGGGGGCTGCATCCTTGCAGACCCTAGGTAAAATCTGCCACTGCTTTTAACTATCATTTATTCACACTCCCCCTCACATGAAATTAATTTTCTGTCTCCCCTGTTGTTATGTTATGCTGAGATGGGGAATGGCGTGCGGCACGTGCACACACCCCATTTTCACCATGCTACTGCACAAAGAATGATGGGGCTGATTCTTGCTCCCAATCCGTCCCTGGCTGTGAAAGTGACATCACTGTGGAACCCTGTTCACATCCGGTCAGCGACACTAAGCAGCAGCATGGTGTATGAAACCATTTAGGGGGTCTGCTGCTCATATACTGTATACTAGGTGCTTCATCGCGCCCTACGGGCGCTCTTCACACCGTCGCAAGGGGCTACGCCCCCTTAACCCTTGCATGCCTTTCTGGGGTTTAATATTTGTATTATATGGAGTATTACCTGCATTCCTTTGTTAGTGGTTAAATATTGCACAATGAAAGGGCGTGCGATGGTGAAGGAGGTGCAGCCCCTTGCGACGGCGTGAACAGCACCTGCAGGGCACGATGTACAGAATGTAGCGGGTGCGGGGGGGACTGCGGATGGTGTCTGTAGATGCTGCGGGTGGAGGGGAGACAGAAGTGGGGGTTGGGCCCGGATGGGGAAGGTTCGGGAGGTGCTGCGCGTGGGGGAGGGGCAGAGGAGTGGGGGATGCAGATGGGGGAGGGGTCCGGAGGCACTGAAGGTGGGGGAGGGGCAGGGGTGCCACGGGTGGGAGAGCGGCAGGTGTGGGGATGTTGTGGATGGATGAAGGGTTCCGGAGGTGCTGTGGGATGGGAAGGGACGGGAGTGCCGAGGGTGGGGTAGGGGACCGCAGGCACCATGGGTAGGGTAGGGGCAGGTACGGGTGTTGCGGCGGATGGGAAAGGAGGTCCGGAGGTGCTGCAGGTGGTGGAGGGGCAGGTGCGCGGGTGCCATTGGTGGGGGAGGGGTGGGTGAGGGGGGGACCGCTGATGGAGGAGGGTGTCTGCAGATGCTGCGGGTGGAGGGGGGCAGGTGTGGGGGGAGACATATAAGGGGGGTGAATGGTGGAAGGGGCCTGGAGGTGCTGTGGGTGGTGAAGGGGTGGAGGAGTGGGAGCCACGGGTGGTGTAGGGGGTCTGGAGGCACAGCATGTGGGGGAGGGGTGGAGTGCCGCATGTGGTGGAGGGGAAGGTGCGGAGGTGTGGTGCATTGGGGAGAGGTCTGGAGGCGCTGCGGGTACTGTATATGCCATAAAAGGTAGTTGGAGGGTATGCAGTAACAGGGCCAGGACAGGGGTGACAGGGTCAGTACAGGGTTGACGGGGCCAGGACAGGGGTGACAGGGTCAGAACAGGGGTGACGGTGCCAGTACAGGGGTGACGGGGCCAGGACAGGGGTGACGGGGCCAGGACAGAAATGATAGGGAAAGGATAAGGGTGACAGGGCCAGGATAAGGGTGAAAGGGCCAGGATAAGGGTGGCAGGGCAAGGCCAGGGGTGACAGGGACATGACAGAACACAGGGCACGGGAGAGATTGGTATTAGGGACAAAACAGTGGTGACAGACAGATGTGTCTTACCGGAGTCACTGCTGCTGGCTGCTGCTGTTCCACTCCAACCTGTTGGGATCTGCTGCTGCTGGAGACTTGGCATGGCTGACTCTCTCAGGCTGGATTCCTGCTTCCTCTGCCCATCCGCATCCCTCCCCCCCTCCTCAGTCACACACCGCAGACCTCGCGCAGCTGCCGGGCACTGTGGTAAGGTGAGACTGGAAATGACTGGTTAGCCCCCAGGAGATGCTGCGGCTGGAGGGAGGAGGGGGTCATAGCATGCACGTGGCGCGGACTTCACGGCTTCCGGGCACTGTGGTAAGGGGCGACTGGGAGTGACTGGTTAGCTCCCAGGAGACGCTGCGGCTGGAGGGAGGAGGGGGTCGGAGCCTGCAAGCAGCTCGGATTTCTGCAGCGCTACCCGCCGGCTAAAGTGTGTGAATGAGCTGGGCGCACCTCACTGCGGGTGGCAGCGCTGCAGCTAGCGGTGGGGTTGCTGGGGCTGGAGATAACAGAGGCAGTACGGAACCTGCACAGCAGCAGGTGCCCCACAAAACTGCAGCTAAGAAGCGTGGAGTGTGCCAGAAAGTGACGCTCCTCCGCGCCAGAGAGACCCTGCTGAGAATGCCGATGTGGGGGGTCAAGCACACAGTGAGCCGGTGCCCGTCTGTCTGTACGGCATACCCCCTCACACACCCCCATACCTCCCAACTGTCCCGATTTTCGCGGGACAGTCCCATTTTTTGGGGTCTGTCCCGCTGTCCCACCCGCGGGTCGCAGTGTCCGGCGGTGGGGGGGGGGGCAGTTGGAAAGCTCCTGAACACGCTGTTCTGCTTAGCAGAGCAGCGGTGAATAGTGGAGACAGAGGGAGAGGGGGCATCAGGGGGTACGGATTAAGGGGGGGTTCCAGCAGCAGAGCCGGATTAAGGGGGGGGGCAGGGGGTACGTACCGTCGGCCCCACAGTTTTAGGGGGCCCCCCGGCTGGAGTAGCTCTGTTCCAGCTCAGAAGCTCCCCCCCCCCGTCCTGCCAGCAACAGCGGCAGCATTTGTGCTACAGTCAGCACACGCTGCTGCATATTGGCAGGTCTGTGGTGTTGCAGGGAGGCAGCAGCCTCCCTGCTTTCTTCTCCCTGTGCGGGTGTGTAGGGGGGAGCGACCACCTCCTCTGGATTTAGCCCTAGCTGAGGGGCCAAAATCCCATCAAAAAAATAAAAGTAAAAATCGAAATTTGCATAAGGGGGCGTGGCCACGCGGGCCGCGATTAGGCCACGCCCCTAACCCACAGCAGGCACAGCAATGAGATAGGGCTCCCCTGTCACAAGTGCCCTGGGCCCCCCGGACTCATAATCAGCCCCTGGGAGCATGCCAGCAGCTCACAGAGTGCTGGGCATGCTCCCTCACTGACGAAAACGGGGCCCTCCCGTGAAGCCACGCCCCCTTTTCGCCGAGTGTGTTTCCCTACTTCTGCCTGGATAAAGCTCCTGCAGAAAGCTGGGAGGTCTGCACCCCTGCCTGTGCCATGCCCAATGCCCATGCTATCTGCTTCTGCTCCTAGTCTCCTGTAGATTTGGCCAGATCTCTGTGACTCATTTGACTAACTCCGCCCAGTGTTGTAACTCCGCCCAGCGTTAGCAAATGAATCACAAGGTCACAGAATAGGGCTATTATATAGGAGATGGTAAGATAAGTGCTGCGTTTGCTGCGTTTTGTCACAAGGTGCTGGCCTAGGGTCAGTGAATGAAAGTTCTTTGTTCATGTAACCAACATGTACCTTTACTAATTTTTCTGAATGAGATTATGATTTGTTTGTAATTGTAGATGGTAGCCTCCAATTGCGCCATCCAATAATAGCCAGAAGCTTTGGAAAAAGTGGAAATTTGGAGGAAATGTAAAACCTGACTGTAACTAGTGTGTCCCTACAAATTCAATGTCCAGCTGCATCAAGTCAAAGCTACAATTGTTAACAGCAACACACCATTTAGAAGAAAAATCATAGACCCTGCTTGTTCACTTTACTACGTTCACTCTTCTAGCACTGAGTAGCAGTGACATGCGGTGGGGTGAGGCAGGTGAGGCAGAGCCTTTCCTGTCATACTTACGTTTGTACCAGAGTTTTGGCTGTATAAAGTATATGAAAAATACAAAGAATATGTGTGAAATATCTTCTTTGCATTATTCTAATCATTTTTGTAGCCAAAACTCTGGAGTAAAAAGTCTATGGCAGGTGAGGCACTGCTTATCTGTTCCACACATCTCTGATCAAAACTCACCAAATTTCCAGGCGTTTATACTGCTGCACCTGTGTATAATGCCCAGATGTACCCTTTGGCTCATATTTTGTGTGTAAATCTGGCTCTGGTGCTAGCTAGTGCCTCCTTAGCCTTTTAGCTCACCGCACGTCCCTGCTGAGTAGAGCCCCCTTTGCCCCCAAAAGATTTTGAATACTTTGTGGCATGGATTCAAGAAGGTGCTGGAAACATCATTTAGAGATTCTGGTCCATGGTGACATGCTAGTGCCACACAACTGCTCCAGGTTTGGCAGCTTCACATTTGTTCTCTAAATCTTCCCTTCCACCTCATCACAGAGAAGCTCTAGTGGATTGAGGCCATCGGAGTACTGTACATTGAACCAATTGTGTATGCAGCCAGACATGATGTATGCACATTAGGCCAAAGATATGGGCTTAGTGGCTAAACCTATATTTTTGGCCAAATTTATGCTAACAACCTTTTATAGAATATTTCATTGTAATATTTATTTCAATTTTGAGTAGTAATGATTGCATAGTGCACCTGCATCCACTTTTTTCTATTATTTTTTCTCTTTGTAATCTCTCGCCTGGGGGAAAATTTACTAAAGGATGACTTGTTTGTTTTTTACAAAAAAGATGCGATTTTGCTAATCGTGGCCTATCTGGTGAAAGTTGAGTGTCCAAGAACTTTGTTTGAGCCACTTCTTAACTTTTTGATGGTAACTACCTGTAAAGTGAGATATACCCCTGATGAAGTCTCTGCATAAGACGAAACACGTTGGTTTATCTGTCTTTCTGATGTGACCTCCATTCTACACTAATAGAAGGAAGAGACCATAAAGAAGTACCTGTACATTCTTTCTTATTGTGACCTCCAATTTATGTCAACCGTAGGAGGAAATTGTTAAAGAACACCTATCAGATATTGGACACTGATATTGATTTTTTTATGAATTTTTAATAAATATGTAAAGTGGAACTTGTTTGTTTTAAATGTCTGAAATATTGTATTTTGCCATTCTATAATATTATTTGATGGTTTGAACAGCTATTGGGAGCTGTTATAACCCCAAGGCTCCAATTTCACTATTGTTACATATTCTTCATGTTTTCGTTCTTGCTAACAGGGAACTTGGTGAAATACGGCAGCCTGTAAACATTTTAGCTTAACACCTATATTTTAAATAGCGCAGGAGGAGAGTTTGTGTGTTTCTGCCATCTGTAATGATGATGAATATTAAGCTGTTAAATCTACTGCCATCATGCTGCACATTGCACTTTAAACTGGATTAAATTATGCATTGAATATTTGAATACAACATGGTGGTGTGCTGGTTTATATGTGGCATGTCTACGTATACTTCATTATTGATATGAAAACCGGGCACCCACATTTTTGATTTGAAGGTGTGTGCGATCTGTATATATATATATATATATATATATATATATATATATATATTGAAAAAATTAGCCCAGCACTCCTTCTGAAAATTACCTGCCCCGGTGCCCTCAGGAGAAATGGATATGTGGAAAAGACAGCTGCGGTACTCAGGGTCTTGTGAAAAAGTCAGATTTGTATTTGCATCACAAAATAAAACACCAACGTTTCGGGGTGTCTAGCCCCGTTGTCAAGATGTGAGAGTGTGTGTATGAGAAAAGCAACTTACCCTTGTAGAGACAGAACCCGCCAAACCGAGAGAGGAGAGCCGCCTACGGACCCGGCGTGCGCGCTGAGTGTCGCTGATTGATGACGCGTACACGCGTCAGAGGAAGAATCTGTATTAACCCGTTGCTAGGCAACGGACAAAGCACGGGAACCAGAAACTGTGCGGCTGTGCAGACCGAGAGACGCAAAATAAACACCATCGCAGAGACCTCATTAAATTCAAGAAGAATAAGCTGAGCACAGTCCAAGATGACTACGATAACAACAGAGTCTACAGGTGGCTGATGGGGGGTGGCCCCGACAATTCCCAAGCCTCTCGTCCCAGACCCAGACAGGGCTGGCGCCGCCGCAGAGAGAATGCCTCCAAACCAACAGCATCGTCAAACAGCGATAGTGAATTCGCTGTAGCAGATTCAGATGGGTCGCAGGAAGCCCATGCTGCCCCTTTAGGTCAAGTAGCCATAACCAATTCCAAAACCAAAGGGCGCCCACCCGTCGGGGTGGGCAGAACACGAGACTTAATAGAACGGGCTGTAAAAAACAAAACTTGATCTACAACCTTTCTAAACACATCCTCACTCCCGTTGAATTGGATGTGTTGAATTACGGTCTCTCGTTCGTCCCCACTAACCAGCATAAAGAACTTGATTGGAAGATTGACCTCTACCAATTTGCTAGGAAATTACGGAAACAAGAATATTTTGCTCTCCACCCGAAGCAAGTCCACACACCCAGTCCCATTTTTCAACCTTTTCTAAATAAGCGCAGTCAGTCCTCCTTCGATCCCCCATCTACCAACTCATCCATCAAATCTTATATACGTCTGGTTGATGAGGCTGCAAGTAGATACACTAAAGCAGGGGTGGCCAACCAGTCAGTGACAAAGAGCCAAAAAAACCTTGTAAGGTACGTCAAAGAGCCAACATCGAGCCGATGGCACACATGCAAAAATGGAATGTGGCCTTGTGCCTGCTAGACCACACCCCTGGTATAAAATACATTGAAAAAGCCACAATGACATAAAATAATTTTTTTTAAAGCCGGATCCATTGAAAAAGCCACTTTCACAAAAAAATAATTGAAAAAGCCAGATTCACATAATAAACTTCAGCTCCCCCATGTGTCACTCCAGCCAGCGCCCTCCTGTCACTCCAGCTAGCTCCCCCATGTGTCACTCCTGCTAGAACCCTCCTATGTCATTCCAGCTAGCTCCCCGTGTCACTCCAGCCAGCTCTCCCATGTGTCACTACTGCCAAGACCCTGCTGTGTCACTCCAGCCAGGTCTCCCGTGTGTCACTACTGCCAAGACCCTGCTGTGTCACTCCAACCAGCTTCCCCATGTGTCACTCCAGCCAGCACCCTCCTGTCACTCCAGCTAGCTCCCCCATGTGTCACTCCTGCTAGCACCCTCCTATGTCATTCCAGCTAGCTCCCCGTGTCACTCCAGCCAGCTCTCCCATGTGTCACTACTGCCAAGACCCTGCTGTGTCACTCCAGCCAGGTCTCCCGTGTGTCACTACTGCCAAGACCCTGCTGTGTCACTCCAACCAGCTTCCCCATGTGTCACTCCAGCCAGCACCCATCTGTCACTCCTGCCAGCTCCCCCATAAGTCACTCCTGCTAGCACCCCCGTGTCACTCTTGCTAGCTCTCCCATGTGTCACTCCAGCCAACACCCTCCTGTCACTCCAGCCAGCTCTTCCATGTGTCACTCCTGCTAGCACCCTCCTATGTCACTCCAGCCAGCTCTCCCATGTGTCACTACTGCCAAGACCCTGCTGTGTCACTCCAGCCAGGTCTCCCATGTGTCACTACTGCCAAGACCCTGCTGTGTCACTCCAGCCAGCTCCCCCATGCATGTGTCACTCCTGCTAGCACCCTCCTATGTCACTCCAGCCAGCTCCCCCGTGGCACTCCTGCTAGCTCCCCCATGTGTCACTCCAGCCAACACCCTCCTGTCACTCCAGCCAGCTCCCCCATGTGTCACTCCTGCTAGCACTCTCCTATGTCACTCCAGCCAGCTCTCCCATGTGTCACTCCTGCCAACACCCTCCTGTCACTCCAGCCAGCTCTCCCATGTGTCACTACTGCCAAGACCCTGCTGTGTCACTCCAGCCAGCTCCCCCATGTGTCACTCCTGCTACCACCCTCCTATGTCAGTCCAGCCAGCTCACCCATGTGTCACTCCTGCTACCACCCTCCTATGTCACTCCAGCCAGCTCCCCCATGTGCCACTCCTGCTACCACCCTCCTATGTCAGTCCAGCCAGCTCACCCATGTGTCACTCCTGCTACCACCCTCCTATGTCACTTCAGCCAGCTCTCCCATGTGTCACTACTTCCAGCACCCTCCTGTCACTCCAGCCAGCTCCTTCATGTGTTACTCCTGCTACCAGCCTCCTATATCACTCCAGCCAGCTCCCTCATGTGTCACTCCTGCTACCACCCTCCTATGTCAGTCCAGCCAGCTCACCCATGTGTCACTCCTGCTACCACCCTCCTATGTCACTCCAACCAGCTCCCCCATGTGTCACTCCTGCTACCAGCCTCCTATATCACTCCAGCCAGCTCCCTCATGTGTCACTCCTGCTACCACCCTCCTATGTCAGTCCAGCCAGCTCACCCATGTGTCACTCCTGCTACCACCCTCCTATGTCACTCCAACCAGCTCCCCCATGTGTCACTCCTGCTACCACCCTCCTATGTCACTCCAGCCATATCTCCCATGTGTCACTACTTCCAGCACCCTCCCACGTCACTCCTGCCAGGACCCTCCTATGTCTCTCCAGCCAGCTCTGCCATGTGTCACTCTAGCCCACCCTCATGTATCACTACAGCTCCCCCATCAACTCGTGCCATTGCAGCAGTCCGTAATGTGTTCTCTGTTTGCTTATGGGTGTCTCACCTCTAGTATCTGACTCCTTCAGTTTTCAGTCCCTGTAGTGCTGCTGCGTGTCTGGCTGGAGTGCAGCGGTTTCTGTATCTGTTGTGGTCACACGATTTAGAGTGTTGGGAGCCACATTTGAATAAAGAAAGAGCCACATGCGGCTCAAGAGCCACAGGTTGGCCACCGCTGCACTAAAGCAAAACCGCAGGTCCATCGTAACCTTTCCAAACAGGAATGGACAGCCCTTAAGAATTTAGGATCATATACCGATATCGTCATCCGCCCCGCCGATAAAGGGGGCGGGGTAGTCGTTCTTGACATGGCATACTACCGATCGGAGATCCTATCCCAACTTGCAGACACCAGTACGTACAGTCTTCTGGAAAATGATCCGACTTCAGCATACAAACAGGAACTTGATGCCATTTTGTCGACAGCTCTCTCACAAGATTTAATTTCTGATAAATTGCATAAGGCACTCACGCAGAAATTTCCATTGGTTCCGGTGCTGTTCACCGTGCCCAAGATTCATAAGAACTTACAGACACCCCCCGGACGCCCGATCATTTCAGCTTGTCAGTCACTGTACCAACCAGTTTCCAAGTTCTTGGACTGCATATTACAACCTTTAGTTTTAAAAGAGCGTACCTGTTTGAAGGATACTACCTCTTTTCTAAATCTGCTGGATGGATTTGGCTTGGTTCCGGAAGGGGCGATCTTGTGCACGGTTGACATCTGTAGTCTATATACAAGTATCCCACATGCAGGTGGCCTGGAGGCAATGAGGACTTTTTTGACTACAGAAAAAATGTCCGATGTTGATCTGGATCTGTTTTTGACCCTATTGGAGCTGACATTAACAAGGAACTACTTCCTATTCGACAGCCGGTTCTACCAACAGAGAACCGGCTGTGCGATGGGAAGTAATGTAGCTCCATCCTACGCCAATATCTATATGCTCCTGGAGGAGGCGCAGATGTTCTTCCAAGACCACAACACGGCAAAGCATATAGCTCTTTTTTCAAGATATATTGACGATTTATTCTTAATTTGGACCGGAGGAGAATCAACCTTACAAACATTGCTGGAGTCCATTAACTCCAGGCCCTCTCCAATTAAGATTACATTTCAATGGTCTACTTCAACTATACATTATTTGGACGTCCAGGTCACCATCTGCAATGGAAGACTACAGACAGGAATATATAGCAAACCCACGGACAGGAACACTCTTTTACGGGCCAATAGTCATCATCCACGATCACTGAAACTCGGACTCCCTAAGTCACAAATGATTAGGGTTGCCCGAATCAATAGCCAACCGGAATGTTTAGAGAGCGAACTAGACAAGATGGTGTCAAAGTTCATAGCCAGAGGATATGACTGTACCTCCTTAAAGGCCATTAAGCGTGAGGTGCTCCAAATGTCACGTAGCAACTTAATGCATACGAAAGATAGAACAACTGACAACAGAATTACTTGGACCACGACCTTTGACACCTCCAGTCCGGTGCTTAACAGAGCCAATAGGGCCCTTTGGCCCATTGTTTCCTCAGATGCCCATCTCCCTTTCAAACAGAAGACCCCAATGATGTGTTACAGGAGGGGACGTAATATCAAGGACATGGTTGTCCATGCCGATATAACCAACATTTCCAGGACTTCTCTCCAATCCCAGACTGATACGTTCCTGAGAAAAAAACCACGTGCAGCCATATGATAACGGGAGCAGTATTTAATGTACCTTTAACGAATAAGAAGATCTACATTCGTCACACATTAACCTGCACGTCTTCATTCATCATCTATCTAATTGTTTGCCCTTGTGGCTTGTGCTACGTGGGAAAAACCATCCGAATCCTACGGGAACGCATGGCCCTACATCGCTCAGCGATAAAAGCGGCCATTTCTGGCAACTCCTCTGACCAGCCTGTAGCCAGGCATTTTCAGGAATCCCGACATCGGCTCTCCGACCTTAAACACATTATTAAAGACCATGTACCCAGATCCTTGCGGGGAGGAGACCGGGAGGGTCTGCTCCTTCGCAAAGAAGCGTCCTGGATATTTAAGCTTAATAGCATACACCCGGCTGGTCTCAACAAAAGGATAATATGGAGCATCTTCGGGTAACCTACAGTGGAGGACTTCACTATACTTATCGACCACAGACAGTGCCGCTCTCGACATGCGACTGGGACCTCGCTCTCTGTCACAATGTAGCATATGTGGCCGGTAGAGTGTAGGTCTCAATGTAGCATATGTGGCAGACAGAGTGTAGGTCCTAGTGCTGATATGGCACGAACAACACTTACTTGTTGTTTTTTGACCACAACCTTGTATTAATGTATTGATATATTTATTCTGTATTAGCTATACACATCTCCTGTTTTTCCCTGCTTTCTTTCTAAACCCTGCTGTCCTTTTTGGGGGTCAAATAGGGGCATGCAGGCGAGGTTTCCTTTTAGGATCCCCATATATATATACAGTTTTAATTTTCCTAGCAATACATATGGCTGACCTGCAACCCGCTGAACGGCATCTAACCCTGTGTATATAGTGTCCCAGTTTATTTAGCCTTTTCAACGTCTACAGCAGTTTGCCCAGATAGTGCATGGTTCTTCTCTACAGTTCACCAGTGGTGTTTATTTTCCGTCTCTCGGTCTGCACAGCCGCACAGTTCCTGGTTCCCGTGCTTTGTCCGTTGCCTAGCAACGGGTTAATACAGATTCTTCCTCTGACGCGTGTACGCGTCGTCAATCAGCGACACTCAGCGCGCACGCCGGGTCCGTAGGCGGCTCTCCTCTCTCAGTTTGGCGGGTTCTGTCTCTACAAGGGTAAGTTGCTTTTCTCATACACACACTCTCACATCTTGACAACGGGGCTAGACACCCCGAAACGTTGGTGTTTTATTTTGTGATGCAAATACAAATCTGACATTTTCACAAGACCCTGAGTGCCGCAGCTGTCTTTTCCACATATATATATATATATATATATATATATACACACTGCTCAAAAAAATAAAGGGAACACTAAAATAACACATCCTAGATCTGAATGAATGAAATATTCTTATTAAATACTTTGTTCTTTACATAGTTGAATGTGCTGACAACAAAATCACACAAAAATTATCAATGGAAATCAAATTTATTAACCCATGGAGGTCTGGATTTGGAGTCACCCTCAAAACTAAAGTGGAAAAACACACTACATGCTGATCCAACTTTGATGTAATGTCCTTAAAACAAGTCAAAATGAGGCTCAGTAGTGTGTGATGCCTCCACGTGCCTGTATGACCTCCCTACAACCCACACAAGTGGCTCAGATAGTGCAGCTCATCCAGGGTGGCACATCAATGTGAGCTGTGGCAAGAAGGTTTGCTGTGTCTGTCAGCGTAGTGTCCAGAGCATGGAGGCGCTACCAGGAGACAGGCCAGTACATCAGGAGACGTTGAGGAGGCCGTAGGAGGGCAACAACCCAACAGCAGGACCACTACCTCCGCCTTTGTGCAAGGAGGAACAGGAGGAACATTGCCAGAGCCCTGCAAAATGACCTCCAGCAAGCCACAAATGTGCATGTGTCTACTCAAACGATCAGAAACAGACTCCATGAGGGTGGTATGAGAGCCCGACGTCCACAGGTGGGGGTTGTGCTTACAGCCAAACACCGTGCAGGATGTTTGGCATTTGCCAGAGAACACCAAGCTTGGCAAATTCACCACTGGCGCCCTGTGCTCTTCACAGATGAAAGCAGGTTCTCACTAAGCACATGTGACAGATGTGACAGAGTCTGGAGACGCCAAGGAGAACGTTCTGCTGCCTGCAACATCCTCCAGCATGACCATTTGGCAGTGGGTCAGTAATGGTGTGGGGTGGCATTTCTTTGGGGGACCGCACAGCCCTCCATGTGCTCGCCAGAGGTAGCCTGACTGCCATTAGGTACCGAGATGAGATCCTCAGACCCCTTGTGAGACCATATGCTGGTGCGGTTGGCCCTGGGTTCCTCCTAATGCAAGACAATGCTACACCTCATGTGGCTGGAGTGTGTCAGCAGGTCCTGCAAGATGAAGGCATTGATGCTATGGACTGGCCCGCCCATTCCCCAGACCTGAATCCAATTGTCTCACTCCATCCACCAACGCTACGTTGCACCACAGACTGTCCAGGAGTTGGCGGATGCTTTAGTCCAGGTCTGGGAGGAGATCCCTCAGGAGACCATCCGCCACCTCATCAGGAGCATGCCCGGGCATTGTAGGGAGGTCATTCAGGCACGTGGAGGCCACACACACTACTGAGCCTCATTTTGACTTGTTTTAAGGACATTACATCAAAGTTGGATCAGCCTGTAGTGTGTTTTTCCACTTTAATTTTGAGGGGGACTCCAAATCCAGACCTCCATGGGTTAATAAATTTGATTTCCATTGATAATTTTTGTGTGATTTTGTTGTCAACACATTCAACTATGTAAAGAACAAAGTATTTAATAAGAATATTTCATTCATTCAGATCTAGAATGTGTTATTTTAGTGTTCCCTTTATTTTTTTGAGCAGTGTATATATACATATATATATTTACTGAACGGTTTACGGCACTCCGTTGTCCTGTATATAATATAAAAATAATGATGGCCGGTGCCCTCCTAGGTAAACGGAAAGAGCCGAGTCCTTATATACGAGATATATGTCGGCGGCACTCCCGGCATGTGAAGAAACGGGGCAGACATAGAAATCTGTGTGATCAACGTTTCAATGTTCTTTACAACATCTTCGTCAGGATAAATGCTTACCAAACACAACTCATCTAAGTACCTCCGTCTCAGTAGTCTATGGCGCCAAAGGCCCGACACGCTCCGTTCAGTTCTGAATGACGTCATCACAGTGCGCCGGCTACGGCGTCGTGGAATACAAGGACCGGAGCACCTATGCAAATATTAAACAAAAAAGTGATAAGAATAAATACAAATACATATACAAAGAAAATGAATAAAAACAGCTGCTAAGTTATAACAAAGGACATTATAAATACAGGCTCATACAGTGCAACAAGGAGGTACTGAAAACATGTTAAGCCAAGAATAAAGATTTTTAAATATAAATTTAAAGTATCACCCCCTGATATAAATAGATATCAGTAAAGAATGTATCTGACACTTAAAAGATATATGTAACGAGTCTGAGAATTATTCCAATACAGAGAAAAATCCGATAGCCAAAATACTTCTGGTCCCAATCATTTTGGATATGGGATACTCAACCTCAAGGGTGTAGCTACCATAGGTGCAGGGAGTGCAGAGCTGAGAGGGGCCTACTTTGGGTGATATGTAGGGGCCCTTACAAACCTTTGCCTTGGGGCATTGAATATATCTAGTTATGCCCATTGACTTGTTCATTGTAATGTGGTGTAAACTGAATTGGAGGGCATTATAATATTTCATAATCTGAACTGGGAATCTGTAAATGTGCCATAATATGAACTAAGCACACAGCATGTCATAATGTAAATTGGGGTCACCGTGATGGTTAATGTGTTCTGGTGGCCCTACAATGAACTAGGGCACTGCTATGGTTCAGAAAATTAATTAGGGCACTATTTATGGGGCTTAAAATTAACAATTTCTGTGTATAGGTGACTCTAGAAGCATTAGGACAGGGGCCCCTTCAAAATGTTCCTATGGGGCCCACAGAGTTCTGGCTACGCGCCTACTCAACCTGTAATACGATTACTAGAGCTGCTGCCACATAATGCAGCGTAAAGGACAGAGCAGATCTGCTGCACATGCCCAGTGTAGCAGCTTTTTCTACCAAGTTTGCTGTGTCTGTGGATCTGAGTGCTTAATCAGTGCACTGGACCAGAGAGCGGCTGCCAGTAAGAAGAGACAGAAGCTTTATCATGAGGTGGGAGAATGTGAGCTTAGAAAGTGCAATACTGGTTCTATTATTTTTGTGTATTTATTTATTATGGGATGTTAACCTTTTCCTGACCACTTATTTATATTATTTAAATGCTTGACAGAGACTTTACTATAGTTCATCTATTGTGTTAAATATTACTACTGTATTCCATACAGTATCCAGTGTATAAAAAGACCAATGTGTATATTAATGTCCAGGGTCGGTACTAGGTTCTTCTGCCGCTCCCCAAGGCCCCTGCACTTGCTCCAATGTTCCGCAGAGCGGGAGATTGTGGACTGCATTTAGAAACGCCCCTCTAGAAATCCTGCATTTGCCACTGTACATAGGCGTTTCTATCATGGGTGCCATGTGTGCGAGGTCGTGGGGGGGCCCACACTGCACCCATGTTGTTTTATACTTACCTTTTCAGAGTCTCGCGATGGGCACTGCAGCTGCGGCAAAAATCACCATGGCAGGCGCCATGTTGCCAGAGACCTGCACATGCACAGTAGACTCTGGCACAATGCCGAAGCCTAGGGCGCTGTAGAGAGAAGGAGACACACCCAGAGTCTGCACATAGGCCCCCTCCTCTCTTAAAATGCCCCTGTATATGTACAATTATGTATGTATGTATGTGTGTGTGTGTATATATATATATATATATATATATATATATATATACAGTATATACTGTAGCTATATCATTTTTTATATTTGTCTCCACCTTCTCCACAGAGTTGCCATTACTATCCATTTTATATATATATATATATATATATATATATATATATATAGCTTGGGGCAGATGTATTAAGCCTGGAGAAGTGATAAAGAAGTGATAAGTGGAAGGTGATAATGCACCAGCCAATCAGCTCCTAACTGTAATTTTCAAACCTGTAAAGATTGGCTGGTGCGTTATCATCTTTTACTTATCACTGCTTTATCACTTCTCAAGGCTTAATACATCTGCCTGTTGAGTTCTTTAATTTGATCTTAAATTCATTTTTTGGGGATTTTAAATATTTTGTTTTTATTTAAGCAGCAAAAATCTGGGTTCAAGATCAAATATCCTTTACCTAGAAAAACATTAAAATATTATTCACTGTAACAATGAAAGGCCAACCATATTCAGGGTGGCTTGGGTCTAGATGCTGAAATTACAGTACATTACATTCTAATTACACAGTTCTTCAGCTTAAAGTGTATTATATGTTTATTATCATGTACCATAACTTTATTACGTTTTATTTTATTTTACTATTGTTTATGCTTTATAATGCAGATTTGTATAATAGAAATCAGAGATGAAATATTAAACTGTGGTCATGTATGAATGGAGTCCTTTGGACTGTCAGAAAAGTGGTGCTGGTCAGCTGTATATATTCAGTGTATATTCTAGTTTACTGATAAAAGCATTTGAATGGTATGTACAGTAATGTAGCTCACCAGAATTCCAGGTGACATATTTATTTAGTGACAGCAGAGGGCACCAGACTTCATGCTTCGTACGCTATAAATATTGCAATCTCATTCCTTCATGCTATACTAGTGCTACACTAGTTCAGAAAAATAATGCAAGTGTACTTTTACAAATGCAGCTTCTTTCTATTGAAAACCTATCCGTACGAAAAATTGCAATAATTCTTCAGTTTTTTATTAAATTTCATTCTGAAACAGCATATTAATATACAGGTAAATGTGTTATTTTTGTGCATTCATGTGTTGTGGGCATATTAAATATTGTTATTGATATTGGGCCTAACTCAGAGTTGACCGCAGCAAATCTGTCCCTCTCTGGGAGAAGCGTGTACGATGCAGACGACCAATTTGGGGGTGCCCATAACTGCAGAATGCAATGAATCTCAGGATTGTAGGGATGGTCTGCTGCTAGCCCCTCCCCACAGATCCACTATTCCCAGTATTATCTCCCCATATAGAACACTTCACAAGGGAGTGAGTAGGCTGAGAGAGATCCACCCACTCTTCTGGGGTAAGATCGTGAGTATTCCTCACCTTCCAGTAGGTATGACGTAACTTTCGCAGTTATTTATAACACAGCAACACAACCTATTATCTCTTTTGTATATGATATTTCATTCAGAAGATGCCATTGGTCATGAATTGTGTCATCACGCCATGCAGAGGCAGGGCCATGATGACCTGATTTGCAGGGATTTGTGTCATCAAGCCCCACAACACCTACAGTTCTTCACTAGAAAAGTTGGCTGATTCCCTGTTCTCCAGCGAGTCAGGGAGGGTCCCTCAAATTCCTGGAGATTCCAGGGGTCTATTTACTAAGCATTGGGTTCTAAATCCTGGTACTTACAATTGTCTTTATGCCCGAAATGTAAAGGGCAATGCTATCACTAGCCGTGTTTTGCTAGTAAAATTATTGTCCATTTAAATTTTAGGCATAAACGCAATCTGAATTGCTGGGATTTAGAACCTGACACTTTGTAAATTAAGCCCCAGGACGTTCTGGTAAAGTAGGCAAGTCAAATCAATCAAATCAAATTAGACTTTATGGTTACCATACAAAACATAAGAATGCTTTGATGGTAAAATATAACTTGTGATTTTCGCCATGCTTTGGTGATTTAGACATCATCAAAGATTTCCCGATTGCTTTGAATCTGAGACAATTACATCTCAAATGTTTCTGACAGACTACTGATATCTACTCTCTGTGTGGATAAGTAGCGGGATCAACATCTGCCATTCATAATTTAATACGTTTTTAACCTTACTATTGTTAGATTTTGATTTTGAATCAATCTTCAACAATCTATTATGGATGTGTTTTAAGTTTTAACTAAAGATGTGCGCCACACCATTTTTGCTGGATTTGGTTCTAATTTGTTGTCCAGTTCTGGTTTTGGATTTCGGTGCGCATTGCGGTGCATACGCATGCGCAGTTAGGTCCTGATCGCCCGCTGTGCGAAAACGCACAGCAGCGATCAGGAATGAATCAGGCCCTGTGCTGATTAAAATGATATATGACACTTGTATATCTGTGTGCAATGAGTCTCTGAATCTGTATACAGTACAAAGTGCTACAATGTAGCAGCCAGAGCTTTATTTTGTTCTGCTCCATATACAGACTTAGCCACACACAATATACATGTGTCATATATCAAATTAATCAGCACAGTCTCCTCATGGGTCCTAGTTGCATTGCTCTGCGCATAAGACATATTTCTGGCGCCCAACATTAGCAGAGTTGCACAGGACCTGATGGCTCACTCACTCCAGGTATCTCACGTTGCATATTGTATTGAGGCTAAATGTATGAGGACACAACTGTGGGTGCGCAGGGTCTGCTTTAGGGCTGTGCATGGTGTAGCCATGCCCTCAGACAGCCATGCCTCCCAACCTGGCCCACTCGCCTCTTCCTGTGGCCTGGCTCATGATGTTGCTGCACTATATTGGAGTGCCAGTCGATATCACTGTGCCACCCCCAAGTACGCGACCAGGTTCAGTTTCTGCTGATCCTAGTTTATTGACTGATTATTCAGGTTGGCGCTGTGTAAGAGCCTAGCAGTATGGGTTCTAAGGGCCTATTTCAAGGTTGATTGCAAAACAACATTTTCCTCTAATGGGCAAAACCATGTGCACTGCAGGTGGGGCAGATGTAACATGTGCAGAGAGATTTAGATTTGGGTGGGGTGTGTTCAAACTGAAATCTAAATTGCAGTGTAAAAATAAAGCAGCCAGTATTTACCTTGCAGAGAAACAATATAACCAACCCAAATCTAATTTTCTCTGTACATGTTATATCTGCCCCACCTGCAGTGCACATGGTTTTGCCCATTAGAGGCCTAAGGGTGCCGTGAAAATAATTCTGATACTCTATTGTGCCGTAATTCCGAAAAGTTTGGGAACCACTCGTTAATATTCTAAAATCAATTAAAAGTTATTTTGTCTTTTTGGTATTCATGATCAAATGATTCTCCCTCACTCCATTGGAAAATTAATAAATCTCAATCTTATTTGCTCTCTCGTCCCCATTTTTAATCAAAATTATAAAAATAGTACTATCCCCTAACTTCACGATTGCATTCAACCCAAAATAAGTAAAGCAATCATATGTGAAGAGAGAACACAAAATAGGACTCGGGACACACCCCTGGGGTGCACTGGAATTAGCAAGATTTTTGTAGCATTAAAATACTCCAATATGACAGATTGCGACCCGTCAGTCAAAAATTCTAAAAGCCTGTTACAAACAGGCAAACTGAAACCTAACCTGTGCATTGGAAGAATAATTGTATTAAAGACGAAACTGTAGTCCACAAATAATAACCTGACATAGGTATCTTTATTCTCTAAGTGGCAGATTGGAGCGTAGTTAATCCAGCATTCTTTGTGGAACTATATACCCTATAGAAAATCAATACAAATCGAAATCTGCTGGTAAATCCTTTTTAATATGTCCCAAGTCGTCTTTTCAAACGTTTCATAATTAATGGAGTAAGTGCAATAGGACGAGTGTGTTTCCAACTGAGTAGTGTACTACATATTATTTAAATATTATTTGCAGCTATTTTTAGCTTCATTTTCAGGAAACCTCACAGGTTGCACCTTCCTCTACAGATCTCCCAAATACACTCTCCTAGATATTGTACAACAGGCGCTGCCTGCTGCATAATAAACTCTGACTGCCTGCTGGAGTTCATTGAAGAAGAAGCCCCCTTTTCAGCAAATGACATTGCAGTTACTTGTAAATACCTGATGCTATCAGTGGCAGGTGTTTATGCCGAAACTGCTGGGGCGAGTGATGATGGTTTAATGCCAACAATCTAATTTAATCCACAGCTGGCTTCACAGATTTGGCAATTTCCTGAGCAAATTTACACTTATCTGCATTGCAACCGTTGATGAAAAAGTAATTTCTTTATGCAGTATTTTCTTAAGTTCCATTAAAAATAGTGGTATTGATTGTGGCACTTAAAAGCTCATTTAATTATTCATTTTGTTTTCCTTGCCAGAGAAAAAACGGTTCTTACTGAATAGTTTAATGGAATATGAGAACATTGATTAGACTGCTCCCTTTATCTGGCTTCTGGAATGTGTCTGATGTCATACTCTGGCAGTAGGGCTACATTGGCGGATGGCTAATGTACAGTACACTGGGAAAGCGCTGTTATCTAATCTGTCTGAGTCAGCACTTGTTCAGAGTCTTCCTTTGGCTTAACAGAGGTCTGACCATTCTTGTTGTTTGCAATCTTCAAACCCTGTTCTCAAGGGTATACAGTCTTTAGGTCGACAGCACTTGGGTCGACACTCACTAGGTCGACCACCAGGGGTTAAAGTGAGCCAGAACGGAGCGGAACTGCGTTCTGTCAGTTACACTTGAAGACGGAATGCAGTTCCGCCTCCTCCTGCTCGATGTGTGCCGGCGCCGCAGGGAGATGCCGGGCGCCCGCTGTTATCAGCGGCGCCCGGCTCTCCCCGCACAGTGGAAGCCCGGTGCCAGGAGCTCAGTACTGAGCTCCTGCTTCCAGCTCCCGGCTCTAGTGTGCGCTATGAGAGAGACGTCATGACGTCTCTCTCATAGTGCAGGGAGCCGGACGCCAGGAGGATCACAGCGGTCGGATGCGGGAGCGGGCTTGGTAAGTGTGGTGCTTTTTGGGGGTTTTTAAGTCACGTCTGCTGGGGGCAAGCTACAGGGGGTAAACTACTGGGGGCAAACTACAGGGGCTAAACTACTGGGGGCATTACTATTTGGGGAATAAACTACAGGGGGACATTACTACAGGGGGGCTAAACTACAAGGGGCATTACTACAGGGGGGCTAAACTACAAGGGGTCAAATTACAGAGGGCATTACTACTGGGGGCATTACTACTTGGGGCAAGCTACATGGGGATATCTACAGGGGCGCATTACTACTGGGGGCATAACTACAGGGGCATTACTACTGGGGGCAAACTACAGGGGCATTACTACAGCGGGGCTAAACTACAAGGGGGCATTACTACTTGGGGCAAGCTACAGGGGGCTAACTACTGCGGACAAGCTACATGGGGCTAACTACTGGGGGCAAACTACAAGGGGGCAAACTACAGGGGCGCATTACTACTGGGGGCATAACTACAGGGGCACATTACTACTGGGGGCAAAACTACAGGGGCACATTACTACTGGGGGCATAACTGCAGGGGGCATAACTACTGGGGCTAAACTACTGGGGACATTCCTACTTGGGGCAAACTACATGGGGCTAAACTACTGGGGGCATTGCTACATGGGGGCTAAACTACAGGGGGCATAAATGCAGGTGCTAAACGTCTGTGGGCATTCCTACTTGGGGCAAACTACATGGGGCTAAACTACTGGGGGCATTACTACTGGGGGGGCTAAACTACAGGGGGCATAACTGCAGGGGCTAAATTACAGGGGGCATTACCGCTGGGGGCTAAACTACATGGGGCAAACTACATGAGGACTAAACTACAGGGGCTTAAACTACTGGGGGCATTACCACTGGGAGGCTAAACTAAAGTGGGGGTAAACTACTGGGGTCATAACTGCAGGGGCATTACTACTAGGGGGCTAAACGACTGGGGGCATTACTACAGGCAACATTACAACTGGGGGCAATACTACACAGGGCCATTACCATTAAGGGCATTACTAATGGTGACACTGCTAATGAGGGCATTGTAAAGGGGGCACTTCATAAGGGGCATCACTCCTGGGGACATTAGGGGCACTACTAATGGGGGCATTGCATAAGGGGCACCACTACTATGGGCTCTATATAAGGGGCACTACTACTGTGGTCATTGTAAAAGGGGCGCTACTGCTGTGGGCATTGTGTATTACGGGGTGCTACTACTGTGGGCATTATGTGTATTAGGGGTGCTACTACTGTGGGCATTATTACTATTGTGTGACCATGCCCCTTTTGGTTTGAGAACACGCCCCTTTGGCGAGCGCAATACTTTTATTGCATGGGGGAGGGGGGGGGGGAGTTCCACCACATCTCTAGGACCACTTTAAGCACTGTCGACCACTATTGACTGGAATTCAATGTTACCGAGGTTGATATTACCGTAGGAACAAAAAAAAGGTCAAATTATGTGATTTTAGCTATTTTTAGAAAGAAAAAAAATCAAAAACCAAAACACGCGAGGGCAGTTTTGACAAAATCAAAACACAAAGTTAATACAGATCCAAAACACGGGGGTCGGTGCACATCTCTAGTGATATCATTATGTCACATATTTGGAAGGGGAAACAGCACAGGGAACATTTTCACCCTGCTTCAGCTCTCACAGTAATTAGTAATTTCTTTAAACTATTAGCACTCTTTACCTTGCTTTCCTCATACAAACATTACAGTGTATTGAACAAATAGATTATAATTTATAGGTATACTGTACATACTTTGTCACACTACGGACCCGGATACTGTGCCCAAGGCCTGCTCTATAGATACTTGGCAGGGGAAGTGGTAGTCTGTGTCTCAGTTGCCTGCACAGCGCCATTGCGTTTGTGTTTATGGGCGAGCTATGGCTCCTTTGCTTGGGCGGCTGCTGTTTGGGGCGACAGCAAGTCACACTGGCATTGGGCTGCGGTGGGCAGTTTGTGAGAAGTCCCTGACCTGAGGACTGTGCTGAGCCTGCATGCACTACTAATGTAGGCATAATGTAAGGGGCACTACTAATGTGGGCATAATGTAAGGGGCACTACTACTGTGGGCATAATGTAAGGGGCACTAATGTAGGCATAATGTAAGGGGCACTACTAATGTGGGCATAATGTAAGGGGCACTACTAATGTGGGCTTAATGCAGGGGCACTACTAATGTGGGCATAATGTAAGGGGCACTGCTACTGTGGGCATAATGTAAGGGGCACTACTACTGTGGGCATAATGTAAGGGGCACTACTACTGTGGGCATAATGTAAGGGGCACTACTACTGTGGGCTTAATGCAGGGGCACTACTACTGTGGGCATAATGTAAGAGGCATTACTAATGTGGGCATAATGTAAGGGGCACTACTACTGTGGGCTTAATGCAGGGGCACTACTACTGTGGGCATAATGTAAGAGGCATTACTAATGTGGGCATAATGTAAGGGGCACTACTAATGTGGGCTTAATGCAGGGGCACTACTAATGTGGGCATAATGTAAGGGGCACTACTACTGTGGGCATAATGTAAGGGGCACTACTACTGTGGGCTTAATGCAGGGGCACTACTACTGTGGGCATAATGTAAGAGGCATTACTAATGTGGGCATAATGTAAGGGGCACTACTAATGTGGGCATAATGTAAGGGGCACTACTAATGTGGGCATAATGTAAGGGGCACTACTAATGTGGGCATAATGTAAGAGGCATTACTAATGTGGGCATAATGTAAGGGGCACTACTACTGTGGGCATAATGTAAGGGGTATTACTAATGTGGGCATAATGTAAGGGGCACTACTAATGTGGACATAATGTAAGGGGCACTACTAATGTGGGCATAATGTAAGGGGCACTACTAATGTGGGCATAATGTAAGGGGCACTACTAATGTGGACATAATGTAAGGGGCACTACTAATGTGGACATAATGTAAGGGGCACTACTAATGTGGACAATATAAGGGGCACTACTAATGTGGGCATAATGTAAGGGGCACTACTACTGTGGGCATAATGTAAGGGGCACTACTACTGTGGGCATAATGTAAGGGGCACTACTAATGTGGGCATAATGTAAGGGGCACTACGAATGTAGACATAATGTAAGGGGCACTACTAATGTGGGCATAATGTAAGGGGCACTACTAATGTGGGCATAATGTAAGGGGCACAACTAAAGTGGGCATAATGTAAGTGGCACTACTAATGTGGGCATAATGTGTAAGGAGCAATACAACTACTTCTTTCCCATGAGACCATGCCCCCATAATTTTTTCAAGCACGTGCCTTCGGTGTGTGCAAAAGTACTCCGGGGGCGCCAAAGTATATATTTGCTTGCCAAAAAATATGTGCTCAGGCTGACCCTGCCTATGCCTCATGTACATTATCAGGATCCACCATACTCTTCTTCCATTAATTCTGTCAGGTCCGGGTGTTTCTGTGAATCCGTTAACCCGGGACCAACCACAGGTGTAGGTGCTGGGGTGTGAAGAAAGCAGGGAGGACGAAGAAAGTTCCGTTTCATATATTTATTAAAAATAACAATTCAGTAAAGAGTTAAATGACAAGTTGTTAATCATCATATTAAACTGAAGTATTGCAGGAATGGCAGAAATAATATGCAGGATAAATCTCAAAGACAAATAAAAAGAAATGCTCATGGAACTGTATATAAAACAAGCTGATGAATAAATGTTGAATTGTCCAAATATAAACAAGCTTTGATGCTGAACTGCAGAATGTGTTTAACTGGGTAATGCAGACATGAAGAAATAACTGTAAGGATTTGCAATGAAGTTTTGAGAGTTAACTGAGAGGCTGTGAAGAATTATCCTTGTTATGGTAACATAGAAAATAAAAGTACTGAATTGGGTTACTTGCGGGTTCCGGAGATCACTGTGAAAACTGTAGCAGATGACAAGGTGATGAACGGGTTAAATGCAGAATAGAACAAACGAACAGCTGAGGGTAGTGGAATCCTCCAAACTTTGTATGGTTGAAAGCAGGCAGACTAGGTAACCTCATGCAAGACTCTGGGAATCCAACTGTTTCCAGTAGGTGTGCAATTAACTGACAGCACAGCGGAGAGCCGGTGGATCTTTAGCAGTGAAGGCTGCAGACGGACCTCTGGGAACGGAGGCGATATCTGGACCACGGGAATCACACAGGATTGCACGGAGAGAGCTCAGAGCTAGAGCACAGCGTTGATACAACAAAGCACTGGCCCAGAGTAACATAATCCCAGCCTACTTAAAGGCAGCACAAGCACGGGATTGGTTTACACCTGCCCACAGGTGTTTTCACAAGTGCTCTGTATACCTATTTGGTCTCCAACATGGCCACCTCCTATACAGCAGACACCGCAGTGCCTTAGGCCATTTGGTCCCCGCACTCCCAGTTCCCAGACTCTGCATTACCTGTGCCACTGATCACGCCGCGTCCCCACACGGGCGCACAGCACCGCAAGCAACCGCACTGGCAACGGATGAACCCCTGAACCCGCAGAGGTGAGAGACCGGTTCGTGACAGTACCCCCTCTTCTAAGGGTGGTCTCCGAACACCTTTGAACCTTATCAGGATTTTTGGAGAAGTATTTCTGTACCAGTCTTGGAGCATGAACATCTTCAGAAAAAACCCAGGATCTCTCCTCCGGACCGTAACCCTTCCAGTCGACCAAAAACTGTAAACGTCCATATCGGGAACGTGAGTCCACAATCTCTTTAACTTCAAATTCCTCATCCTGCAAAGAGTGAACTTTAGGAGATTTGGACTGGGTAGTACGGAATTTATTGAGAATCAAAGGTATCAATAAAGATGTATGAAAGGCGTTAGGAATTCTCAAAGACGGTGGCAACTTGACTTTGTATGACACAGGGTTGAGTACCTTTACAATGGGAAATGGACCAATAAACTTGGGAGCAAATTTCTTAGAAGGAACTTTGAACCTGAGATTGCGCGTAGAAATTCAAACTTGGTCTCCCACCTTGTAATTCGGTACAGCTTTACGTTTTCTATCTGCAAAAGATTTATAACGAGCGGAAGTTTTGACCAACGACTTACGCACACCACTCCAGATTCTAGATAGACGTTGAAGCTCTTGATCAGATGCTGGAACCTCTAGGGCTGGCAATGGATGGAACTCTGGCACACGAGGATGAAAGCCGAAGTTAATATAAAAGGGCGTAGATTCTGAAGACGAATGTAAGAGATTATTATGAGCAAATTCTGCCAATGGAAGGTAGTCAACCCAGTCATCCTGTGAGGACGATATATATAGCCGGAGAAATGTTTCAAGGTCTTGGTTTACTCTCTCAGTTTGTCCATCTGTCTGAGGATGATATGCAGAAGAAAAGTTCAACTTGACATTTAAAGATGAACAAAGCGACCTCCAGAACTTGGCCACAAACTGTGTTCCCCGATCAGAGATGATCTCTCGAGGAAGGCCATGCAACTTGAAGATTTCAGAGATGAACAATCTGGCTAGTAAAGGGGCTGATGGTAATCCAGTTAATGGAATGAAATGTGCCATTTTCGAAAATCGATCCACTATCACCCAAATGGTATTTTGCCCTTTTGATGGAGGTAGATCGGTCACGAAATCCATTGAGATATGAGTCCATGGTTGTTTGGGTATGGATAATGGATGTAATAAACCTGGTGGAGAACTTCTTGGACTCTTATGTTGGGCACATTTAGGACATGCTGCTATAAACTCTTGGACATCGGCTTTGAGACGTGGCCACCAATAAGACTGTTGAATAAATTTGAGAGTCTTTAGAACCCCAGGATGACCCATGAAGGAAGAGGAGTGAGCCCAGGTAAGCAGCCGTTTTCGAAGATTTGTGGCGACAAAGGTCTTGCCAGGCGGAGGAACTGGAGAGGTTCAAGTCATTAAAAAGGACGTAGGATTCACAATGGCTTGATTCGTGGTAGCATCATTTAATTCAGAAGAAGCAAAGGACCGAGAAAGGGCATCTGCCTTTTTGTTCTGAGACCCTGGACAATAGGTGAGCTTGAAATTGAATCGTGTGAAGAAAAGCGCCCATCTAGCTTGTCGTGGATTCAAACACTGAGCTGACTGCAGATATAGAAGATTCTTATGATCAGTATAAACTGTAATGCGATGTTGTGCTCCTTCTAGAAGGTATCTCCACCCCTCAAATGCCAACTTGATGGCAAGTAATTCTTGCTCACCGATTGCATAATTACGTTCGGCCGGGAGGAACTTACGGGAGAAATATCCGCAGGGATGGACCTTTTTATCTTCAAAGACTTGTGACAACACAGCTCCTACTGCTTCTGTAGATGCATCCACCTCTAGTAGAAAGGGACGATTCAAATCAGGCTGTCGAAGAATTGGGGCTGACACAAAGGCTTGCTTTAAATCAGAGAAGGCTTTGATTGCTTCAGAAGACCAGTTCGTAGGATTTGCTCCCTTGCGAGTTAGGGCTGTAATGGGAGCAGCTAACGTAGAATAATTCTTAATGAATCTCCTATAGAAATTAGCAAAGCCAAGAAATCGCTGAATCCCCTTGAGAGTTGTAGGAGTGGACCAATCTCGGATAGCTTGTACCTTACCGGGATCCATACATAGCTCTGATCCAGAAATGATGTAACCAAGGAACGGTATGGAAGATACTTCAAAAGTGCACTTCTCTAACTTACAATAAAGTTGATTTTTTCCTCAGACGTGTCAGTACCTCTTTAACTTGGTGACGGTGAGACTTTAGATCCTTAGAGAATATTAGGATATCATCCAGGTACACTACTAGACACTTGTAGAGAAGATCACGAAAAAGTTCATTCACATAGCTTTGAAAAACTGCAGGTGCATTACAAAGACCAAAAGGCATTACAAGGTATTCGTAATGCCCATCCCGGGTATTAAAAGCAGTCTTCCACTCGTCCCCTGCCCGGATGCGGATTAAATTGTAGGCCCCTCGGAGATCCAATTTTGTAAACACAGTAGCTCCCTTTACCCGATCAAATAATTCTGGAATTAAGGGTAATGGGTACTTGTTTTTCACAGTGATCTCATTGAGTCCACGGTAATCTATGCATGGTCGTAACCCACCGTCCTTCTTCTTAACGAAAAAGAATCCGGCTCCTGCAGGTGAAGAAGATGGTCTGATACATCCTTTGGTTAGATTTTCCTGTATGTAATCAGACATAGCTTGCGTCTCTGGGATGGTTAGCGGATAAATTCGTCCCCTAGGAGGGGTTTTGCCCGGAACCAGGACGATTGGGCAGTCCCATTCGCGATTAGGAGGTAGAGAGTCTGCTGCTTGTTTACTGAAAACATCCGCAAAGGATTGATACACCGGAGGTAGGTCGGGAAGACTAATTGACCGGAGAGGTACAATTGAGGCTAAACAGTCCTTGGTACAAGATTTACCCCACGAAAGGACTTCCATGGTTTGCCAATTAAATTGAGGATTATGTTTCTGCAGCCAAGGTAAACCAAGTATCACATCTTGAGAGGCTTTGGGAATCACGTAGAAGGAGATGTATTCAGAATGGAGCACACCAACTTTCACCTTGAGACATACGGTTCGATGAGTAATTATACCATCTGGAATTCGACTTCCATCCACTGCTGTAACAGCAACTGCTGCTTCCAGAGGCATGGTTTGAACTTTAGACCGTAAGACAAAGGCTGAGGAGATGAAGTTCTCGGCTGCCCCGGAATCTAGGAGAGCTGAAACTTTCACTGTAGAACTTGGAACTTCTAATTGAATAGACAAGGTCGGCTCTTTCCCAGAACGTGATTCTAAAGTAACTCCTAGCTTAACATCTCTATTGAATAAGCTAGGAGCGAGAGTTTCCCGGTCGGAGTTTGCAGAATTTAACTAAGTGTTCGGAGGACCCACAGTACATGCAGAGGTTACCCTGTCGACGACTAAGTCGTTCCTCCTCTGTGAGGCGAGAGCGCCCAATCTGCATAGGTTCTTCTGTCGTTACCGGAGACTGTGATGAAGAATCTTGTCGAGGCCTAGGATGATAACGTGGACTGGATCGCTCTGCCCTGGATTTCTCTAAACATCGCTCCCTGTAGTGTAGGTCAAGTTTGTTACCAAGAGAAATCAATTCATCCAGTTTAGTTGGCACATCCCGGATAGTTAAATCATCCTTGATTCTCTCTGAAAGTCCATTCCAAAACGCGGCGATCAGGGCCTCCTCATTCCAGTTTAACTCTGAAGACAACGTGCGAAACTGAATAATATATTGACTGACAGGACGTAAACCTTGACGTAGACGGAGAATCTCCAAAGATGCTGAGGTGGTCCTGCCTGGTTCGTCAAAGATTCTCCGGAAGGATGATACGAACTCCTTGTAATTAGAGAGGATAGGATCACCTCTTTCCCATAATGGTGATGCCCACTCCAGAGCCTGACCGGAGAGGAGGGCAATAATATATGCAACCTTAGAACGAGCTTATGGAAAACTGGCGGACAACAGTTCGAACTGGATCTCGCATTGATTCAGGAATCCTCTGCAAAGTTTTGGAGTTCCGTCAAACTTACTCGGAGAGGGTAACTGCAAGCCGGACGTAGGCAGCGTCACAGGAGAAGCTGTAGTGGTAACTGGGACAACCGGAGTTGGAATCTGGACTTGAGATGTTTTAATAGCCGTATGAAGAGTCTCTAAACGGTCTGCCATAGTTTGCATAAACTGAACTATTTGTGTCTGTATAGACTCCTGGTTTTCCAGACGGGAAAGGATATCTGACGTAGCACCGCCTCGTGCGAATTGGTCACTTGACGGATCCATGTGGCCAGTGCTTACTGTCAGGTCCGGGTGTTTCTGTGAATCCGTTAACCCGGGACCAACCACAGGTGTAGGTGCTACGGTATGAAGAAAGCAGGGAGGACGAAGAAAGTTCCGTTTCATATATTTATTAAAAATAACAATTCAGTAAAGAGTTAAATGACAAGTTGTTAATCATCATATTAAACTGAAGTATTGCAGGAATGGCAGAAATAATATGCAGGATAAATCTCAAAGACAAATAAAAAGAAATGTTCATGGAACTGTATATAAAACAAGCTGATGAATAAATGTTGAATTGTCCAAATATAAACAAGCTTTGATGCTGAACTGCAGAATGTGTTTAACTGGGTAATGCAGACATGAAGAAATAACTTTAAGGATTTGCAATGAAGTTTTGAGAGTTAACTGAGAGGCTGTGAAGAATTATCCTTGTTATGGTAACATAGAAAATAAAAGTACTGAATTGGGTTACTTGCGGGCTCCGGAGATCACTGTGAAAACTGTAGCAGATGACAAGGTGATGAACGGGTTAAATGCAGAATAGAACAAACGAACAGCTGAGGGTAGTGGAATCCTCCAAACTTTGTATGGTTGAAAGCAGGCAGACTAGGTAACCTCATGCAAGACTCTGGGAATCCAACTGTTTCCAGTAGGTGTGCAATTAACTGACAGCACAGCGGAGAGCCGGTGGATCTTTAGCAGTGAAGGCTGCAGACGGACCTCTGGGAACGGAGGCGATATCTGGACCACGGGAATCACACAGGAATGCACGGAGAGAGCTCAGAGCTAGAGCACAGCGTTGATACAACAAAGCACTGGCCCAGAGTAACATAATCCCAGCCTACTTAAAGGCAGCACAAGCACGGGATTGGCTTACACCTGCCCACAGGTGTTTTCACAAGTGCTCTGTATACCTATTTGGTCTCCAACATGGCCACCTCCTATACAGCAGACACACCGCAGTGCCTTAGGCCATTTGGTCCCCGCACTCCCAGTTCCCAGACTCTGCATTACCTGTGCCACTGATCACGCCGCGTCCCCACACGGGCGCACAGCACCGCAAGCAACCGCACTGGCAACGGATGAACCCCAGAACCCGCAGAGGTGAGAGACCGGTTCGTGACAAATTCCCGTCAATTTGATGTGATCAAGCACCAGCCCTAAAGTCTAGGGCTCACTTCTTGGCTCTATACCACTGGCAGATCCAATTGGCTGGGTAGCCTCCTCTGGATCCATGTGTCCTAGTGTTGGGAAAGCGGAAACTGCGGTCATATGACTGCTGATTGCACTTTTCCTGCCCAATTCAAATTACCTATAGTATACCAGCTGAGCACAGTATGATGCCAGAGTATTATGTAATCTTTGCTCCAGCACTCCATGTGATATATCCAGTGCTTTTCCCCCCTATGTAAATAAATAGGTGCTAGTATTGAGTTCTTCCTGTTTGTGGAACTAGTTGAGAATTTAAGATGATACCAAAAGAATGTGCTGATACTGAGTACTGCTGTGTACCCACACAAAAAAGCACTGAATATATTATTGGGGTTTCTTATGTACGAATCTCTGCTTATAAACCTTTGCTGTGACTCTGACCTGGTGTTTGCTCTGGGTGGTCTTCAGTATGCCGGCTGTCGGGATCCACACCCGTTTGCTCCTGTGTCCAGCCTTCACAGCCTGGGACCTAACTTGCTTGTCTCCTTGCAGCAGAGCCAAGACTCTGCAGAGATACCTGCTGAAGACCAGTGGCATGTTAGACTCTGCTCCTCTGCTTGTGGAAGTGCTAATCCTGGTGGACAGTGTAGTGTTCATAATTAGTAATATAGCCCTTGCAATTAGCTCACTAAAGGATATTGCTGCTTAATGAAGTGCTTCAATAGGAAATACTGTTCAAATATGTAAATATATAATAATCATAATGTTATATTTTACTATATAACTAAAGGAGGAATGTATCAAACTTTCTAAAAAGGACAGAGGAAGTTTTGCCCACAGCGAGCAATTACATTCTAGCAATCATACGCAGTGTGTAGTACATTGCATCAAATGACAGAAGTTGCTTGGCTATAGGTAGCTTCTCCACTTTCCCTCTTTAGAATATATAGATACCTTGTACATGACAGGGTGTAACTTCTTTTCATACTATGATAGTTTGAGAACACAATATTCATCATTCCGTTTGATATGAGCCTCTGCGCTGTTAGAGGAATCTGATCTTTACTCTATATAAATCTCAGGCTGTGGCTTCGTGATTGCCTCCACTCCCCTACTTTTATCATGACACTGCCACTGTTACATGCAGCACCATCCTCAATTATTGGCTACAGAATGGTCTCACCTGCCCCCTCGGCGTTATGCTGCGATATCACGTTTGGGGAACTATGGGGTCTATTTACTAAGCGTTTGAGAGAAATAAAATGGACAGAGATAGAGAGGTCTATTTACTAAGCCTTGGATGGAGATAAAGTGCACAGAGATAAGGTACCAGCCAACCAGCTCCTAACTGTCATTTCACAGGCTGTGTTTGAAAAATGACAGGAGCTGGTGGGTTGGTACTTTATCTCCATCCACTTTCTCTCTTTCCAAGGCTTAGTAAATAGACTTCAAAGTCAGCTCAGGGTAGAAAGTCGCTCAGACTTAAAAACTTAAAAATACATTTAAAAAAATATTATGAATATGTACTACACTCCCTTTTATTTTCACTCAGGCAAATGTGATAGTAAAAATGCTGATTAGCTAAAAAGTAACTTTAAGGATTAGGTATAAATTGCTCATTGGACTGATAATTTGATTTCACATCTAAAGACTGCGCTGACATGTCTGATTAATGAGCTACTTTCCAGCAATAACGCTTCTTACGTTCCCAGTAATGCTTTCTTCCTTTAATAGCTATAACTGCATATGCAGTAGTTGTTCTGGAGAAGAGTAAGTAAAACATTGATCCCATTGTAAAAGAAAGTTCTGTGATTTATGGTCTCATATGCAGTAGATCTATTATTTTAACTTTAACTCCGTTTTTTTCAAGACCTGCTAGGTCCTTCTTCTATTGAAACAAATATTAGCCAAATACTGTAGGTCCTGATTCTGAATCTCATACAATGCAGTCACAATTCCAAGTGCCTACAAGGCTCGTAGGTGTTATGCTATCTGCACGTTTTCAGAGTTGTGCGCATCTATGCGATCACGCCACCCCCAGTCCTCAGGTCAAGAAAGCAGTCGTCATTACTGGTAATGGCACTTACTCCTGCCCCATGCTAGGGGACGAAGATGCAAATGTAAATGGTGTGCACTGTGCATGCTTCTCTGGTGACACACCCACAAAACAGGTGTATGCCCCATTGCTGCTCAATTGCCACCCAGTAATGTCCATTCAGCTATCAGTGAGAAACAACTGAGATGCAAACTTAACCATACCTGTGAGAATCCTGCATATATTGTTGAGGAAGAAAAAGTTATAATGTCCCACCCGTCCTCTTCGCTCTGCTAATGCACACCACCTCTTCTGCCCACTGATTACTTCCTCTCACCCCTACCTTCAAGATTTCTCACGTGCTGCTCCATTTCTCTGGAATTCTCTACCTCTCGTCTCAGACTCTCCACCTCTCTACAAAACTTCAAATGTGCTCTAAAGACTTCTTCACAAAACCAAGCCCAATCACATCCTAACCTTCTGTTCCATGCTCACTGTCTACTCCATCTGTGTCACCCCTATCTGTCTACCCCTCCTCTTAAGAATGTAAGGTCTCAAGAGCAGGGTCCTCAACCCTCATGTGCTTATCCTTTGATTACGTAAACCATCTTCAACTGCATTAAATCCTGCGGTTTTCTGCCACCCTGATACTTAAGTCATGCTTAATACATGAACGATCCAGGATCCATTATAGTGCTGCCACAGATGAGCATGCTTATCACGTGGAGGATCCAGGATCCATTATAGTGCTGCCAGAAATGAGCATGCTTATCATGTGGAGGATCCAGGATCCATTATAGTGCTTCCAGAGATGAGCATGCTTATCACGTGGTGGATCCAGGATCCATTATAGTGCTTCCAGAGATGAGCATACTTATCACGTAAAGGATCCAAGATCTATTATAGTGCTGTCAGAGTTAAACATGCTCATCACGTAATGGATCCATTATAGTGCTGCCAGAGACGAGCATGCTTATCACATGGAGGATCCAGAATCCATTATAGTGCTGCCAGAGATGAGAATGCTTATCACGTAGAGGATCCAGGATCCATTATAGTGCTGCCAGAGATGAGCATGCTTATCATGTGTAGGATCCAGGATCCATTGTAGTGCATGTGTAGGATCCAGGATCCATTGTAGTGCTGCCAGAGATGACCACGCTTATAACGATGAGTATCCAGAATCCATTATAGTGCTGAAAGAGATGAGCATGCTTTTCAAGTGGAGGATCCAGGATTCATTATAGTGCTGCCAGAGATGAGCATGCTTATCACATAGAGGATCCATTATAGAGCTGCCAGAGATGAGCATGCTTATCCTGTGGAGGATCCTGGATCCATTATAATGCTGCCAGAAATGAGCATGCTTATCACATGGTGGATACAGGATCCACTGTAGTGCTGCCAGAGATGAGCATGCTTATCACGTGGAGGATCCAGGATCCATTATAGTGCTGCCAGAAATGAGCATGCTTATCACGTGGAGGATCCAGGATCCATTATAGTGCTGCCAGAGATGAGCATGCTTATCACGTGAAGGATCCAGGATCCATTATTGTGCTGTCAGAGATGAGCATGCTTAACACATGGAGGATCCATTATAGTGCTGCCACAGATGAGCATGCTTATCCTGTGGAGGATCCAGGATCCATTATAGTGCTGCCAGAGATGACCATGCTTATCACGTGGAGGATCCAGGATCCATTATAGTGCTGTTGCCAGAGATGAGCATGCTTATCACGTGGAGGATCCAGGATCCATTGTAGTGCTGCCAGAGATGAGCATGCTTATCACGTGGAGGATCCAGGATCCATTATAGTGCTGTTGCCAGAGATGAGCATGCTTATAACGTGGAGGATCCAGGATCCATTGTAGTGCTGCCAGAGATGACCATGCTTATCACATGGAGGATCCAGGATCCATTATAGTGCTGCCAGAGATGAGCATGCTTATCACGTGGAAGACCCTGGATCCATTATAGTGCTGCCAGAGATGACCATACTTATCATGTGGAGGATTCATTATAGTGCTACCAGAGATGAGCATGCTTATCAACTGGAGGATCCATGATCCATTATAGTGCTGCCAGAGATGAGCATTCTTATAAAGTGGAGGATCCATGATCCATTATAGTGCTGCCAGAAATGTGCATGCTTATCACGTGGAAGATCCTGGATCCATTATAGTGTTGCCAGAGATGACCATGCTTATCATGTGGAGGATCCATTATAGTGCTACCAGAGATGAGCATGCTTATCAAGTGGAGGATCCAGGATCCATTATAGTGCTGCCAGAGACAAGCATTCTTATAAAGTGGAGGATCCATGATCCATTATAGTGCTGCCAGAGATGAGTATACTTATCAAGTAGAGGATCCAGGATCCATTATAATGCTGCCAGAGATGAGTATGCTTATCACGTGGAGGAGCCAGGAGCCATTATAGTGCTGCGACAGATGAGCATGCTTATCACGTGGAGGATCCATTATAGTTCTGCCAGAAATGAGCATGCTTATCCTGTGGAGGATCCAGGATCCATTATAGTGCTGCCAGAGATGACCATGCTTATTACGTTGAGGATCCAGAATCCATTATTGTGCTGCCAGAGATGAGCATTCTTATCATGTGGAGGATCCTGGATATATTATAATGCTGCCAGAGATGACCATGCTTATCACGTGGAGGATCCAGGATCCATTATAGTGCTGTTGCCAGAGATGAGCATTCTTAGCATGTGGAGGATCCAGGATCCATTGTAGTGCTGCCAGAGATGAGCATGCTTATCACGTGGAGGATCCAGGATCCATTATAGTGCTGTTGCCAGAGATGAGCATGCTTATAACGTGGAGGATCCAGGATCCATTGTAGTGCTGCCAGAGATGACCATGCTTATCACATGGAAGATCCAGGATCCATTATAGTGTTGCCAGAGATGACCATACTTATCATGTGGAGGATTCATTATAGTGCTACCAGAGATGAGCATGCTTATCAAGTGGAGGATCCATGATCCATTATAGTGCTGCCAGAGATGAGCATTCTTATAAAGTGGAGGATCCAGGATCCATTATAGTGCTGCCACAGATGAGCATGCTTATCATGTGGAGGATCCAGGATCCATTATAGTGCTGCCAGAGATGAGCATGCTTATCATGTGGAGGATCCAGGATCCATTATAGTGCTGCCAGAGATGAGTATGCTTATCATGTGGAGGATCCAGGATCCATTATGCTTCCAGAGATGAGCATGCTTATCACGTGGTGGATCCAGGATCCATTATAGTGCTTCCAGAGATGAGCATACTTATCACGTGAAGGATCCAAGATCTATTATAGTGCTGTCAGAGTTAAACATGCTCATCACGTAATGGATCCATTATAGTGCTGTCAGAGATGAGCATGCTTATCACGTGGAGGATCCAGGATCCGTTATAGTGCTGCCAGAGACGAGCATGCTTATCACATGGAGGATCCAGAATCCATTATAGTGCTGCCAGAGATGAGAATGCTTATCACGTAGAGGATCCAGGATCCATTATAGTGCTGCCAGAGATGTGCATGCTTATCATGTGTAGGATCCAGGATCCATTGTAGTGCATGTGTAGGATCCAGGATCCATTGTAGTGCTGCCAGAGATGACCACGCTTATAACGTTGAGTATCCAGAATCCATTATAGTGCTGAAAGAGATGAGCATGCTTATCAAGTGGAGGATCCAGGATCCATTATAGTGCTGCCAGAGATGAGCATGCTTATCACATAGAGGATCCATTATAGAGCTGCCAGAGATGAGCATGCTTATCCTGTGGAGGATCCAGGATCCATTATAGTGCTGCCAGAGATAAGCATTATCGTGTGGAGGATCCTGGATCCATTATAATGCTGCCAGAAATTAGCATGCTTATCACATGGTGGATCCAGGATCCACTGTAGTGCTGCCAGAGATGAGCATGCTTATCACGTGGAGGATCCAGGATCCATTATAGTGCTGCCAGAAATGAGCATGCTTATCACGTGGAGGATCCAGGATCCATTATAGTGCTGCCAGAGATGACCATGCTTATTACGTTGAGGATCCAGAATCCATTATTGTGCTGCTAGAGATGAGCATTCTTATCATGTTGAGGATCCTGGATATATTATAGTGCTGCCAGAGATGAGCAGGCTTATCATGTGGAGGTCCCAGGATCCATTATAGTGCTGCCAGAGATGAGCATACTTATCACGTGTAGAATCCAGGATCTATTATAGTGCTGCAGGAGATGAGCATGCTTATCTCATGGAGGATCCAGGATTCATTATAGTTTTGCCAGAGATGAGCATGCTTATGACATGGAGGATCCATTATAGTGCTACTAGAGATGAGTAGGCTTATCACGTGGAGGATCTAGGCTCATTATAGTGCTGCCAGATATGACCATGTTTATCACATGGAGGATCCATTATAGTGCTACTAGAGATGAGTAGGCTTATCACTTGGAGGATCCAGGCTCATTATAGTGCTGCCAGAGATGACCATGCTTATCACATGGAGGATCCAAGATCCATTATAGTGTTACTAAAGATGACCATGCTTATCACATGGAGGGTCCATTATAGTGCTGCCAGAGATGAGCATGCTTATCAAGTGGAGGATCCATGATCCATTATAGTGCTGCCAGAGACAAGCATTCTTATCAAGTAGAGGATCCAGGATCCATTATAGTGCTGCCAGCGATGAGCATGCTTATCTGCTTATCACGTGGAGGATCCAGGATCCATTATTGTGCTGCCAGAGATGAGCATGCTTATCACATGGAGGATCCATTATAGTGCTGCCACAGATGAGCATGCTTATCACGTGGAAGATCCATTATAGTTTTGCCAAAAATGAGCATGCTTATCCTGTGGAGGATCCAGGATCCATTATAGTGCTGCCAGAGATGACCATGCTTATCACGTGGAGGATCCAGGATCCATTATAGTGCTGTTGCCAGAGATGAGCATGCTTATCACGTGGTGGATCCAGGATCCATTGTAGTGCTGCCAGAGATGAGCATGCTTATCACGTGGAGGATCCAGGATCCATTGTCGTGCTGCCAGAGATGAGCATGCTTATCACGTGGAGGATCCAGGATCCATTACGGTGCTGCCAGAGATAAGCATGCTTATCACGTGGAGGATCCAGGATCCATTAAAGCACTTCCAGAGATGATCATGCTTATCATGTAGAGGATCCAGGATCCATTATAGTGCTGCGAGAGTTGAGCATGCTTATCACGTAGAGGATCCAGGATCTATTATAGTGCTGCCATAGATGAGCATGCTTATGACATGGAGGATCCAGGAACCATTATAGTGCTGCCAGGGATGAGCATGCGTATCACATAGAGGATCTATTATAGTGCTGCCAGAGATGAGCATGCTTATCACTTGGAGGATCCAGGATCCATTATAGTGCTGCCAGAGATGACCATGCTTATCACATGGAGGATCCAGGATCCATTATAGTGCTGCCAGAGATGAGCATGCTTATCACGTGGAAGATCCTGGATCCATTTTATTATTGCCAGAGATGACAATGCTTTATCATGTAGAGGATCCATTATAGTGCTACCAGAGATGAGCATGCTTATCACGTGGAAGATCCATTATAGTTCTGCCAGAAATGAGCATGCTTATCCTGTGGAGGATCCAGGATCCATTATAGTGCTGCCAGAGATGACCATGCTTATTACGTTGAGGATCCAGAATCTATTATAACAGGCATATACAAACTGCGGCCCTCCAGCTGTTGAGAAACTACACATCCCTGCATGCCCTGACACTGCTTTAGCATTCTCTGACAGCAAAACGGTGTCAGGGCATGCTGGGATATGTAGTTTCACAACAGCTGGAGGGCCGCAGTTTGGACATGCCTGCATTTTAGTGCTGCCAGAGATGAGCATTCTTATAAAGTGGAGGATCCATGATCCATTATAGTGCTGCCAGACATGTGCATGCTTATCACGTGGAAGATCCTGGATCCATTATAGTGTTGCCAGAGATGACCATGCTTATCATGTGGAGGATCCATTATAGTGCTACCAGAGATGAGCATGCTTATCAAGTGGAGGATCCAGGATCCATTATAGTGCTGCCAGAGACAAGCATTCTTATAAAGTGGAGGATCCATGATCCATTATAGTGCTGCCAGAGATGAGTATGCTTATCACATGGAGGAGCCAGGATCCATTATAGTGCTGCGACAGATGAGCATGCTTATCACGTGGAGGATCCATTATAGTTCTGCCAGAAATGAGCATGCTTATCCTGTGGAGGATCCAGGATCCATTATAGTGCTGCCAGAGATGACCATGCTTATTACGTTGAGGATCCAGAATCCATTATTGTGCTGCCAGAGATGAGCATTCTTATCATGTGGAGGATCCTGGATATATTATAGTGCTGCCAGAGATGACCATGCTTATTACGTTGAGGATCCAGGATCCATTATAGTGCTGTTGCCAGAGATGAGCATTCTTATCATGTGGAGGATCCAGGATCCATTGTAGTGCTGCCAGAGATGAGCATGCATATCACGTGGAGGATCCAGGATCCATTATAGTGCTGTTGCCAGAGATGAGCATGCATATAACGTGGAGGATCCAGGATCCATTGTGGTGCTGCCAGAGATGACCATGCTTATCACATGGAGGATCCAGGATCCATTATAGTGCTGTTGCCAGAGATGAGCATGCATATAACGTGGAGGATCCAGGATCCATTGTAGTGCTGCCAGAGATGACCATGCTTATCACATGGAGGATCCAGGATCCATTATAGTGCTGCCAGAGATGAGCATGCTTATCACGTGGAAGATCCTGGATCCATTATAGTGTTGCCAGAGATGACGATACTTATCAAGTGGAGGATTCATTATAGTGCTACCAGAGATGAGCATGCTTATCAAGTGGAGGATCCATGATCCATTACAGTGCTGCCAGAGATGAGCATTCTTATAAAGTGGAGGATCCAGGATCCATTATAGTGCTGCCACAGATGAGCATGCTTATCATGTGGAGGATCCAGGATCCATTATAGTGCTGCCAGAGATGAGCATGCTTATCATGTGGAGGATCCAGGATCCATTATAGTGCTGCCAGAGATGAGTATGCTTATCATGTGGAGGATCCAGGATCCATTATAATGATTCCAGAGATGAGCATGCTTATCACGTGGTGGATCCAGGATCCATTATAGTGCTTCCAGAGAAGAGCATACTTATCACGTGAAGGATCCAAGATCTATTATAGTGCTGTCAGAGTTAAACATGCTCATCACGTAATGGATCCATTATAGTGCTGTCAGAGATGAGCATGCTTATCACGTGGAGGATCCAGGATCCGTTATAGTGCTGCCAGAGACGAGCATGCTTATCACATGGAGGATCCAGAATCCATTATAGTGCTGCCAGAGATGAGAATGCTTATCACGTAGAGGATCCAGGATCCATTATAGTGCTGCCAGAGATGAGCATGCTTATCATGTGTAGGATCCAGGATCCATTGTAGTGCATGTGTAGGATCCAGGATCCATTGTAGTGCTGCCAGAGATGACCACGCTTATAACGTTGAGTATCCAGAATCCATTATAGTGCTGAAAGAGATGAGCATGCTTATCAATTGGAGGATCCAGGATCCATTATAGTGCTGCCAGAGATGAGCATGCTTATCACGTGGAGGATCCAGGATCCATTATAGTGCTGTTGCCAGAGATGAGCATGCTTATAACATGGAGGATCCAGGATCCATTGTAGTGCTGCCAGAGATGACCATGCTTATCACATGGAGGATCCAGGATCCATTATAGTGCTGCCAGAGATGAGCATGCTTATCACGTGGAAGATTCTGGATCCATTATAGTGTTGCCAGAGATGACCATACTTATCATGTGGAGGATTCATTATAGTGCTACCAGAGATGAGCATGCTTATCAAGTGGAGGATCCATGATCCATTATAGTGCTGCCAGAGATGAGCATTCTTATAAAGTGGAGGATCCATGATCCATTATAGTGCTGCCAGACGTGCATGCTTATCACGTGGAAGATCCTGGATCCCTTATAGTATTGCCAGAGCTGACAATGGTTATCATGTAGAGGATCCATTATAGTGCTACCAGAGATGAGCATGCTTATCACGTGGAAGATCCATTATAGCTCTGCCAGAAATGAGCATGCTTATCCTGTGGAGGATCCAGGATCCATTATAGTGCAGCCAGAGATGACCATGCTTATTACGTTGAGGATCCAGAATCTATTATAGCAGGCATATACAAACTGCGGCCCTCCAGCTGTTGAGAAACTACACATCCCTGCATGCCCTGACACTGCTTTAGCATTCTCTGACAGCAAAACTGTGTCAGGGCATGCTGGGATATGTAGTTTCACAACAGCTGGAGGGCCGCAGTTTGGACATGCCTGCATTTTAGTGCTGCCAGAGATGAGCATTCTTATAAAGTGGAGGATCCATGATCCATTATAGTGCTGCCAGACATGTGCATGCTTATCACGTGGAAGATCCTGGATCCATTATAGTGTTGCCAGAGATGACCATGCTTATCATGTGGAGGATCCATTATAGTGCTACCAGAGATGAGCATGCTTATCAAGTGGAGGATCCAGGATCCATTATAGTGCTGCCAGAGACAAGCATTCTTATAAAGTGGAGGATCCATGATCCATTATAGTGCTGCCAGAGATGAGTATGCTTATCACGTGGAGGAGCCAGGATCCATTATAGTGCTGTGACAGATGAGCATGCTTATCACGTGGAGGATCCATTATAGTTCTGCCAGAAATGAGCATGCTTATCCTGTGGAGGATCCAGGATCCATTATAGTGCTGCCAGAGATGACCATGCTTATTACGTTGAGGATCCAGAATCCATTATTGTGCTGCCAGAGATGAGCATTCTTATCATGTGGAGGATCCTGGATATATTATAGTGCTGCCAGAGATGACCATGCTTATCACGTGGAGGATCCAGGATCCATTATAGTGCTGTTGCCAGAGATGAGCATTCTTATCATGTGGAGGATCCAGGATCCATTGTAGTGCTGCCAGAGATGAGCATGCTTATCACGTGGAGGATCCAGGATCCATTATAGTGCTGTTGCCAGAGATGAGCATGCATATAACGTGGAGGATCCAGGATCCATTGTAGTGCTGCCAGAGATGACCATGCTTATCACATGGAGGATCCAGGATCCATTATAGTGCTGCCAGAGATGAGCATGCTTATCACGTGGAAGATCCTGGATCCATTATAGTGTTGCCAGAGATGACCATACTTATCAAGTGGAGGATTCATTATAGTGCTACCAGAGCTGAGCATGCTTATCAAGTGGAGGATCCATGATCCATTATAGTGCTGCCAGAGATGAGCATTCTTATAAAGTGGAGGATCCAGGATCCATTATAGTGCTGCCACAGATGAGCATGCTTATCATGTGGAGGATCCAGGATCCATTATAGTGCTGCCAGAGATGAGCATGCTTATCATGTGGAGGATCCAGGATCCATTATAGTGCTGCCAGAGATGAGTATGCTTATCATGTGGAGGATCCAGGATCCATTATAATGATTCCAGAGATGAGCATGCTTATCACGTGGTGGATCCAGGATCCATTATAGTGCTTCCAGAGATGAGCATACTTATCACGTGAAGGATCCAAGATCTATTATAGTGCTGTCAGAGTTAAACATGCTCATCACGTAATGGATCCATTATAGTGCTGTCAGAGATGAGCATGCTTGTCACGTGGAGGATCCAGGATCCGTTATAGTGCTGCCAGAGACGAGCATGCTTATCACATGGAGGATCCAGAATCCATTATAGTGCTGCCAGAGATGAGAATGCTTATCACGTAGAGGATCCAGGATCCGTTATAGTGCTGCCAGAGATGAGCATGCTTATCATGTGTAGGATCCACGATCCATTGTAGTGCATGTGTAGGATCCAGTATCCATTGTAGTGCTGCCAGAGATGACCACGCTTATAACGTTGAGTATCCAGAATCCATTATAGTGCTAAAAGAGATGAGCATGCTTATCAAGTGGAGGATCCAGGATCCATTATAGTGCTGCCAGAGATGAGCATGCTTATCACGTGGAGAATCCAGGATCCATTATAGTGCTGTTGCCAGAGATGAGCATGCTTATAACGTGGAGGATCCAGGATCCATTGTAGTGCTGCCAGAGATGACCATGCTTATCACATGGAGGATCCAGGATCCATTATAGTGCTGCCAGAGATGAGCATGCTTATCACGTGGAAGATCCTGGATCCATTATAGTGTTGCCAGAGATGACCATACTTATCATGTGGAGGATTCATTATAGTGCTACCAGAGATGAGCATGCTTATCAAGTGGAGGATCCATGATCCATTATAGTGCTGCCAGAGATGAGCATTCTTATAAAGTGGAGGATCCATGATCCATTATAGTGCTGCCAGACGTGCATGCTTATCACGTGGAAGATCCTGGATCCCTTATAGTGTTGCCAGAGATGACCATGCTTATCATGTGGAGGATCCATTATAGTGCTACCAGAGATGAGCATGCTTATCAAGTGGAGGATCCATGATCCATTATAGTGCTGCCAGAGACAAGCATTCTTATAAAGTGGAGGATCCATGATCCATTATAGTGCTGCCAGAGATGAGTATACTTATCACGTAGAGGATCCAGGATCCATTATAATGCTGCCAGAGATGAGTATGCTTATCACGTGGAGGATCCAGGATCCATTATAGTGCTGCCACAGATGAGCATGCTTATCACGTGGAGGATCCATTATAGTTCTGCCAGAAATGAGCATGCTTATCTTGTGGAGGATCCAGGATCCATTATAGTGCTGCCAGAGATGACCATGCTTATTACGTTGAGGATCCAGAATCCATTATTGTGCTGCTAGAGATGAGCATTCTTATCATGTGGAGGATCCTGGATATATTATAGTGCTGCCAGAGATGAGCAGGCTTATCATGTGGAGGTCCCAGGATCCATTAAAGTGCTGCCAGAGATGAGCATACTTATCACGTGGAGAATCCAGGATCTATTATAGTGCTGCAGGAGATGAGCATGCTTATCTCATGGAGGATCCAGGATTCATTATAGTTTTGCCAGAGATGAGCATGCTTATGACATGGAGGATCCATTATAGTGCTACTAGAGATGAGTAGATGTATCACGTGGAGGATCTAGGCTCATTATAGTGCTGCCAGAGATGACCATGTTTATCACATGGAGGATCCATTATAGTGCTACTAGAGATGAGTAGGCTTATCACTTGGAGGATCCAGGCTCATTATAGTGCTGCCAGAGATGACCATGCTTATCACATGGAGGATCCAAGATCCATTATAGTGTTACTAGAGATGACCATGCTTATCACGTGGAGGGTCCATTATAGTGCTGCCAGAGATGAGCATGCTTATCAAGTGGAGGATCCATGATCCATTATAGTGCTGCCAGAGACAAGCATTCTTATCAAGTAGAGGATCCAGGATCCATTATAGTGCTGCCAGCGATGAGCATGCTTATCTGCTTATCACGTGGAGGATCCAGGATCCATTATTGTGCTGCCAGAGATGAGCATGCTTATCACATGGAGGATCCATTATAGTGCTGCCACAGATGAGCATGCTTATCACGTGGAAGATCCATTATAGTTTTGCCAAAAATGAGCATGCTTATCCTGTGGAGGATCCAGGATCCATTATAGTGCTGCCAGAGATGACCATGCTTATCACGTGGAGGATCCAGGATCCATTATAGTGCTGTTGCCAGAGATGAGCATGCTTATCACGTGGAGGATCCAAGATCCATTGTAGTGCTGTCAGAGATGAGCATGCTTATCACGTGGAGGATCCAGGATCCATTGTCGTGCTGCCAGAGATGAGCATGCTTATCACGTGGAGGATCCAGGATCCATTAAAGCACTTCCGGAAATGATCATGCTTATCATGTAGAGGATCCAGGATCCATTATAGTGCTGCGAGAGTTGAGCATGCTTATCACATAGAGGATCCAGGATCTATTATAGTGCTGCCAGAGATGAGCATGCTTATGACATGGAGGATCCAGGATCCATTATAGTGCTGCCAGGGATGAGCATGCGTATCACATAGAGGATCCATTATAGTGCTGCCAGAGATGAGCATGCTTATCACTTGGAGGATCCAGGATCATTATAGTGCAGCCAGAGATGACCATGCTTATCACATGGAGGATCCAGGATCCATTATAGTGCTATTGCCAGAGATGAGCATGCTTATCACGTGGAGGATCCAGGATCCATTGTAGTGCTGCCAGAGATGACCATGCTTATCACATGGAGGATCCAGGATCCATTATAGTGCTGCCAGAGATGAGCATGCTTATCAAAAAGGGGCGTGGCATAACAAAAAGTGGGCGTGGTATAACAAAAAGTGGGCGTGGTATAACAAAAAAAAGGGACGTAGCCTTGCTGGGCAGAGTGTAATGACTGCCTCACACGAAATAACACATTGGCCCCCACAGGTAAAATCCTCAAACACATGCCCCCACAGTGCCAGATACACATGCCCCCACAGTGCCATGTGCCCACAGTGCCAGATATGCCCCCACAGTGCCAGATACAGATATGCCCCCACAGTGCCATGTGCCCACAGTGCCAGATATGCCCCCACAGTGCCAGATACACATGCCCCCACAGTGCCATGTGCCCACAGTGCCAGATATGCCCCCACAGTGCCAGATACAGATATGCCCCCACAGTGCCATGTGCCCACAGTGCCAGATATGCCCCCACAGTGCCAGATATGCCCCCACAGTGCCATGTGCCCGCAGAGCTAGATATGCCCCCAGTGCCACATATGACCCCACAGTGCGAGATATGCCCCCACAGTGCCAGATTACAGATATGCCCCCACAGCGCCAGATTACAGATATGCCCCCACAGTGCCATGTGCCCACAGTGCCACATATGACCCCACAGTGCCAGATATGCCCCCACAGTGCCAGATACAGATATGCCCCCACAGCGCCAGATTACAGATATGCCCCCACAGTGCCAGATATGCCCCCACAGTGCCATGTGCCTGCAGAGCCAGATATGCCCCCACAGCGCCAGATTACAGATATGCCCCCACAGTGCCATGTGCCCAGTGCCAGATATGCCCTCACAGTGCCATGTGCCCACAGTGCCAGATATGCCCCCACAGTGCCAGATATGCCCCCACAGTGCCATGTGCCCACAGAGCTAGATATGCCCCCAGTGCCACATATGACCCCACAGTGCCAGATATGCCCCCACTGAGCTATGTGCCCCCACAGTGCCAGATATGCCCCCATAGAAGAGCTCACCGTGCTGTGTGTGAAGAGCGTAGCGCGCGCTTCTCCTGTCTGCCGCTCTGCCTCCTCAGTCTGATCTCCATTCTCCGGCGGTGACGGCAGCGTGTATGGCTCAAATCAGGTGCCGGTCTGCGAGCTCTCATTGGCTAACGAACCGGCACCTGATTTGAGCTAAACACTCGGCCGTCACTGCCGCAGACCAGACTGAGGAGGCAGAGCGGCAGGCAGGAGAGGCGCGGCTTCGGGTGGCTGGGCGGCGGATTGCGATCGACTGGTCGCATGTCCGCGATCGACCAGTCGATCGCGATCGACTGTTTGGCCACCACTAACGTAGAGGATCCAGGATCCATTATAATGCTGCTAGAGATGAGTATGCTTATCACGTGGAGGATCCAGGATCCATTATAGTGCTGCCACAGATGAGCATGCTTATCACGTGGAGAATCCATTATAGTTCTGCCAGAAATGAGCATGCTTATCTTGTGGAGGATCCAGGATCCATTATAGTGCTGCCAGAGATGACCATGCTTATTACGTTGAGGATCCAGAATACATTATTGTGCTGCCAGAGATGAGCATTCTTATCATGTGGAGGATCCTGGATATATTATAGTGCTGCCAGAGATGACCATGCTTATTACGTGGAGGATCCAGGATCCATTATAGTGCTGTTGCCAGAGATGAGCATTCTTATCATGTGGAGGATCCAGGATCCATTGTAGTGCTGCCAGAGATGAGCATGCTTATAACGTGGAGGATCCAGGATCCATTGTAGTGCTGCCAGAGATGACCATGCTTATCACATGGAGGATCCAGGATCCATTATAGTGCTGCCAGAGATGAGCATGCTTATCACGTGGAAGATCCTGGATCCATTATAGTGTTGCCAGAGATGACCATACTTATCATGTGGAGGATTCATTATAGTGCTACCAGAGATGAGCATGCTTATCAAGTGGAGGATCCATGATCCATTATAGTGCTGCCAGAGATGAGCATTCTTATAAAGTGGAGGATCCATGATCCATTATAGTGCTGCCAGACGTGCATGCTTATCACGTGGAAGATCCTGGATCCATTATAGTGTTGCCAGAGATGACCATGCTTATCATGTGGAGGATCCATTATAGTGCTACCAGAGATGAGCATGCTTATCAAGTGGAGGATCCATGATCCATTATAGTGCTGCCAGAGACAAGCATTCTTATAAAGTGGAGGATCCATGATCCATTATAGTGCTGCCAGAGATGAGTATACTTATCACGTAGAGGATCCAGGATCCATTATAATGCTGCCAGAGATGAGTATGCTTATCACGTAGAGGATCCAGGATCCATTATAGTGCTGCCACAGATGAGCATGCTTATCACGTGGAGGATCCATTATAGTTCTGCCAGAAATTAGCATGCTTATCTTGTGGAGGATCCAGGATCCATTATAGTGCTGCCAGAGATGACCATGCTTATTACGTTGAGGATCCAGAATCCATTATTGTGCTGCTAGAGATGAGCATTCTTATCATGTGGAGGATCCTGGATATATTATAGTGCTGCCAGAGATGAGCAGGCTTATCATGTGGAGGTCCCAGGATCCATTATAGTGCTGCCAGAGATGAGCATACTTATCACGTGGAGAATCCAGGATCTATTATAGTGCTGCAGGAGATGAGCATGCTTATCTCATGTAGGATCCAGGATTCATTATAGTTTTGCCAGAGATGAGCATGCTTATGACATGGAGGATCCATTATAGTGCTACTAGAGATGAGTAGGCTTATTACGTGGAGGATCTAGGCTCATTATAGTGCTGCCAGAGATGACCATGTTTATCACATGGAGGATCCATTATAGTGCTACTAGAGATGAGTAGGCTTATCACTTGGAGGATCCAGGCTCATTATAGTGCTGCCAGAGATGAGCATTCTTATCGAGTGGAGGATCCATGATCCATTATAGTGCTGCCAGAGACAAGCATTCTTATCAAGTAGAGGATCCAGGATCCATTATAGTGCTGCCAGCGATGAGCATGCTTATCTGCTTATCACGTGGAGGATCCAGGATCCATTATTGTGCTGCCAGAGATGAGCATGCTTATCACATGGAGGATCCATTATAGTGCTGCCACAGATGAGCATGCTTATCACGTGGAAGATCCATTATAGTTTTGCCAAAAATGAGCATGCTTATCCTGTGGAGGATCCAGGATCCATTATAGTGCTGCCAGAGATGACCATGCTTATCATGTGGAGGATCCAGGATCCATTATAGTGCTGTTGCCAGAGATGAGCATGCTTATCACGTGGTGGATCCAGGATCCATTGTTGTGCTGCCAGAGATGAGCATGCTTATCAAGTGGAGGATCCATGATCCATTATAGTGCTGCCAGAGATGAGCATTCTTATAAAGTGAAGGATCCAGGATCCATTATAGTGCTGCCACAGATGAGCATGCTTATCATGTGGAGGATCCAGGATCCATTATAGTGCTGCCAGAGATGAGCATGCTTATCATGTGGAGGATCCAGGATCCATTATAATGATTCCAGAGATGAGCATGCTTATCACGTGGTGGATCCAGGATCCATTATAGTGCTTCCAGAGATGAGCATACTTATCACGTGAAGGATCCAAGATCTATTATAGTGCTGTCAGAGTTAAACATGCTCATCACGTAATGGATCCATTATAGTGCTGTCAGAGATGAGCATGCTTATCACGTGGAGGATCCAGGATCCGTTATAGTGCTGCCAGAGACGAGCATGCTTATCACATGGAGGATCCAGAATCCATTATAGTGCTGCCAGAGATGAGAATGCTTATCACGTAGAGGATCCAGGATCCATTATAGTGCTGTTGCCAGAGATGAGCATTCTTATCATGTGGAGGATCCAGGATCCATTGTAGTGCTGCCAGAGATGAGCATGCTTATAACGTGGAGGATCCAGGATCCATTGTAGTGCTGCCAGAGATGACCATGCTTATCACATGGAGGATCCAGGATCCATTATAGTGCTGCCAGAGATGAGCATGCTTATCACGTGGAAGATCCTGGATCCATTATAGTGTTGCCAGAGATGACCATACTTATCATGTGGAGGATTCATTATAGTACTACCAGAGATGAGCATGCTTATCAAGTGGAGGATCCATGATCCATTATAGTGCTGCCAGAGATGAGCATTCTTATAAAGTGGAGGATCCATGATCCATTATAGTGCTGCCAGACGTGCATGCTTATCACGTGGAAGATCCTGGATCCATTATAGTGTTGCCAGAGATGACCATGCTTATCATGTGGAGGATCCATTATAGTGCTACCAGAGATGAGCATGCTTATCAAGTGGAGGATCCATGATCCATTATAGTGCTGCCAGAGACAAGCATTCTTATAAAGTGGAGGATCCATGATCCATTATAGTGCTGCCAGAGATGAGTATACTTATCACGTAGAGGATCCAGGATCCATTATAATGCTGCCAGAGATGAGTATGCTTATCACGTAGAGGATCCAGGATCCATTATAGTGCTGCCACAGATGAGCATGCTTATCACGTGGAGGATCCATTATAGTTCTGCCAGAAATGAGCATGCTTATCTTGTGGAGGATCCAGGATCCATTATAGTGCTGCCAGAGATGACCATGCTTATTACGTTGAGGATCCAGAATCCATTATTGTGCTGCTAGAGATGAGCATTCTTATCATGTGGAGGATCCTGGATATATTATAGTGCTGCCAGAGATGAGCAGGCTTATCATGTGGAGGTCCCAGGATCCATTATAGTGCTGCCAGAGATGAGCATACTTATCACGTGGAGAATCCAGGATCTATTATAGTGCTGCAGGAGATGAGCATGCTTATCTCATGTAGGATCCAGGATTCATTATAGTTTTGCCAGAGATGAGCATGCTTATGACATGGAGGATCCATTATAGTGCTACTAGAGATGAGTAGGCTTATTACGTGGAGGATCTAGGCTCATTATAGTGCTGCCAGAGATGACCATGTTTATCACATGGAGGATCCATTATAGTGCTACTAGAGATGAGTAGGCTTATCACTTGGAGGATCCAGGCTCATTATAGTGCTGCCAGAGATGACCATGCTTATCACATGGAGGATCCAAGATCCATTATAGTGTTACTAGAGATGACCATGCTTATCACGTGGAGAGTCCATTATAGTGCTGCCAGAGATGAGCATGCTTATCAAGTGGAGGATCCATGATCCATTATAGTGCTGCCAGAGACAAGCATTCTTATCAATTAGAGGATCCAGGATCCATTATAGTGCTGCCAGCGATGAGCATGCTTATCTGCTTATCACGTGGAGGATCCAGGATCCATTATTGTGCTGCCAGAGATGAGCATGCTTATCACATGGAGGATCCATTATAGTGCTGCCACAGATGAGCATGCTTATCACGTGGAAGATCCATTATAGTTTTGCCAAAAATGAGCATGCTTATCCTGTGGAGGATCCAGGATCCATTATAGTGCTGCCAGAGATGACCATGCTTATCACGTGGAGGATCCAGGATCCATTATAGTGCTGTTGCCAGAGATGAGCATGCTTATCACGTGGAGGATCCAAGATCCATTGTAGTGCTGTCAGAGATGAGCATGCTTATCACTTGGAGGATCCAGGATCCATTGTCGTGCTGCCAGAGATGAGCATGCTTATCACGTGGAGGATCCAGGATCCATTACAGTGCTGCCAGAGATAAGCATGCTTATCACGTGGAGGATCCAGGATCCATTAAAGCACTTCCGGAGATGATCATGCTTATCATGTAGAGGATCCAGGATCCATTATAGTGCTGCGAGAGTTGAGCATGCTTATCACATAGAGGATCCAGGATCTATTATAGTGCTGCCAGAGATGAGCATGCTTATGACATGGAGGATCCAGGATCCATTATAGTGCTGCCAGGGATGAGCATGCGTATCACATAGAGGATCCATTATAGTGCTGCCAGAGATGAGCATGCTTATCACTTGGAGGATCCAGGATCATTATAGTGCAGCCAGAGATGACCATGCTTATCACATGGAGGATCCAGGATCCATTATAGTGCTATTGCCAGAGATGAGCATGCTTATCACGTGGAGGATCCAGGATCCATTGTAGTGCTGCCAGAGATGACCATGCTTATCACATGGAGGATCCAGGATCCATTATAGTGCTGCCAGAGATGAGCATGCTTATCACGTGGAAGATCCTGGATCCATTATAGTGTTGCCAGAGATGACCATACTTATCATGTGGAGGATTCATTATAGTGCTACCAGAGATGAGCATGCTTATCAAGTGGAGGATCCATGATCCATTATAGTGCTGCCAGAGTTTAGCATTCTTATAAAGTGGAGGATCCATGATCCATTATAGTGCTGCCAGACGTGCATGCTTATCACGTGGAAGATCCTGGATCCATTATAGTGTTGCCAGAGATGACCATGCTTATCATGTGGAGGATCCATTATAGTGCTACCAGAGATGAGCATGCTTATCAAGTGGAGGATCCATGATCCATTATAGTGCTGCCAGAGACAAGCATTCTTATAAAGTGGAGGATCCATGATCCATTATAGTGCTGCCAGAGATGAGTATACTTATCACGTAGAGGATCCAGGATCCATTATAATGCTGCCAGAGATGAGTATGCTTATCACGTAGAGGATCCAGGATCCATTATAGTGCTGCCACAGATGAGCATGCTTATCACGTGGAGGATCCATTATAGTTCTGCCAGAAATGAGCATGCTTATCTTGTGGAGGATCCAGGATCCATTATAGTGCTGCCAGAGATGACCATGCTTATTACGTTGAGGATCCAGAATCCATTATTGTGCTGCTAGAGATGAGCATTCTTATCATGTGGAGGATCCTGGATATATTATAGTGCTGCCAGAGATGAGCAGGCTTATCATGTGGAGGTCCCAGGATCCATTATAGTGCTGCCAGAGATGAGCATACTTATCACGTGGAGAATCCAGGATCTATTATAGTGCTGCAGGAGATGAGCATGCTTATCTCATGTAGGATCCAGGATTCATTATAGTTTTGCCAGAGATGAGCATGCTTATGACATGGAGGATCCATTATAGTGCTACTAGAGATAAATAGGCTTATTACGTGGAGGATCTAGGCTCATTATAGTGCTGCCAGAGATGACCATGTTTATCACATGGAGGATCCATTATAGTGCTACTAGAGATGAGTAGGCTTATCACTTGGAGGATCCAGGCTCATTATAGTGCTGCCAGAGATGACCATGCTTATCACATGGAGGATCCAAGATCCATTATAGTGTTACTAGAGATGACCATGCTTATCACGTGGAGAGTCCATTATAGTGCTGCCAGAGATGAGCATGCTTATCAAGTGGAGGATCCATGATCCATTATAGTGCTGCCAGAGACAAGCATTCTTATCAATTAGAGGATCCAGGATCCATTATAGTGCTGCCAGCGATGAGCATGCTTATCACATGGAGGATCCATTATAGTGCTGCCACAGATGAGCATGCTTATCACGTGGAAGATCCATTATAGTTTTGCCAAAAATGAGCATGCTTATCCTGTGGAGGATCCAGGATCCATTATAGTGCTGCCAGAGATGACCATGCTTATCACGTGGAGGATCCAGGATCCATTATAGTGCTGTTGCCAGAGATGAGCATGCTTATCACGTGGAGGATCCAAGATCCATTGTAGTGCTGTCAGAGATGAGCATGCTTATCACGTGGAGGATCCAGGATCCATTGTCGTGCTGCCAGAGATGAGCATGCTTATCACGTGGAGGATCCAGGATCCATTGTCGTGCTGCCAGAGATGAGCATGCTTATCACGTGGAGGATCCAGGATCCATTACAGTGCTGCCAGAGATAAGCATGCTTATCACGTGGAGGATCCAGGATCCATTAAAGCACTTCCGGAGATGATCATGCTTATCATGTAGAGGATCCAGGATCCATTATAGTGCTGCGAGAGTTGAGCATGCTTATCACATAGAGGATCCAGGATCTATTATAGTGCTGCCAGAGATGAGCATGCTTATGACATGGAGGATCCAGGATCCATTATAGTGCTGCCAGGGATGAGCATGCGTATCACATAGAGGATCCATTATAGTGCTGCCAGAGATGAGCATGCTTATCACTTGGAGGATCCAGGATCATTATAGTGCAGCCAGAGATGACCATGCTTATCACATGGAGGATCCAGGATCCATTATAGTGCTATTGCCAGAGATGAGCATGCTTATCACGTGGAGGATCCAGGATCCATTGTAGTGCTGCCAGAGATGACCATGCTTATCACATGGAGGATCCAGGATCCATTATAGTGCTGCCAGAGATGAGCATGCTTATCAAAAAAGGGGCGCGGCATAACAAAAAGTGGGCGTGGTATAACAAAAAAGTGGGCGTGGTATAACAAAAAAAGGGACGTAGCCTTGCTGCGCAGAGTGTAATGACTGCCTCACACGAAATAACACATTGGCCCCCACAGGTAAAAACCTCAAACACATGCCCCCACAGTGCCAGATACACATGCCCCCACAGTGCCATGTGCCCACAGTGCCAGATATGCCCCCACAGTGCCAGATACAGATATGCCCCCACAGTGCCATGTGCCCACAGTGCCAGATATGCCCCCACAGTGCCAGATACACATGCCCCCACAGTGCCATGTGCCCACAGTGCCAGATATGCTCCCACAGTGCCAGATACAGATATGCCCCCACAGTGCCATGTGCCCACAGTGCCAGATATGCCCCCACAGTGCCATGTGCCCACAGTGCCACATATGACCCCACAGTGACAGATATGCCCCCACAGTGCCAGATATGCCCCCACAGTGCCAGATACAGATATGCCCCACCAGCGCCAGATTACAGATATGCCCCCACAGTGCCAGATATGCCCCCACAGTGCCATGTGCCTGCAGAGCCAGATATGCCCCCACAGCGCCAGATTACAGATATGCCCCCACAGTGCCATGTGCCCAGTGCCAGATATGCCCTCACAGTGCCATGTGCCCACAGTGCCAGATATGCCCCCACAGTGCCAGATATGCCCCCACAGTACCATGTGCCCACAGAGCCAGATATGCCCCCAGTGCCACATATGACCCCACAGTGCCAGATATGCCCCCACTGAGCTATGTGCCCCCACAGTGCCAGATATGCCCCCATAGAAGAGCTCACCGTGCTGTGTGTGGAGAGCGTAGCGCGCGCTTCTCCTGTCTGCCGCTCTGCCTCCTCAGTCTGATCTCCATTCTCCGGCGGTGACGGCAGCGTGTATGGCTCAAATCAGGTGCCGGTCTGCGAGCTCTCATTGGCTAACGAACCGGCACCTGATTTGAGCTATACACTCGGCCGTCACTGCCGCAGACCAGACTGAGGAGGCAGAGCGGCAGGCAGGAGAGGCGCGGCTTCGGGTGACTGGGCGGCGGATCGCGATCGACTGGTCGCATGTCCGCGATCGACCAGTCGATCGCGATCGACTGTTTGGCCACCCCTAACGTAGAGGATCCAGGATCCATTATAATGCTGCTAGAGATGAGTATGCTTATCACGTGGAGGATCCAGGATCCATTATAGTGCTGCCACAGATGAGCATGCTTATCACGTGGAGAATCCATTATAGTTCTGCCAGAAATGAGCATGCTTATCTTGTGGAGGATCCAGGATCCATTATAGTGCTGCCAGAGATGACCATGCTTATTACGTTGAGGATCCAGAATACATTATTGTGCTGCCAGAGATGAGCATTCTTATCATGTGGAGGATCCTGGATATATTATAGTGCTGCCTGAGATGACCATGCTTATTACGTGGAGGATCCAGGATCCATTATAGTGCTGTTGCCAGAGATGAGCATTCTTATCATGTGGAGGATCCAGGATCCATTGTAGTGCTGCCAGAGATGAGCATGCTTATAACGTGGAGGATCCAGGATCCATTGTAGTGCTGCCAGAGATGACCATGCTTATCACATGGAGGATCCAGGATCCATTATAGTGCTGCCAGAGATGAGCATGCTTATCACGTGGAAGATCCTGGATCCATAATAGTGTTGCCAGAGATGACCATACTTATTATGTGGAGGATTCATTATAGTGCTACCAGAGATGAGCATGCTTATCAAGTGGAGGATCCATGATCCATTATAGTGCTGCCAGAGATGAGCATTCTTATAAAGTGGAGGATCCATGATCCATTATAGTACTGCCAGACGTGCATGCTTATCACGTGGACGATCCTGGATCCATTATAGTGTTGCCAGAGATGACCATGCTTATCATGTGGAGGATCCATTATAGTGCTACCAGAGATGAGCATGCTTATCAAGTGGAGGATCCATGATCCATTATAGTGCTGCCAGAGACAAGCATTCTTATAAAGTGGAGGATCCATGATCCATTATAGTGCTGCCAGAGATGAGTATACTTATCACGTAGAGGATCCAGGATCCATTATAATGCTGCCAGAGATGAGTATGCTTATCACGTAGAGGATCCAGGATCCATTAGAGTGCTGCCACAGATGAGCATGCTTATCACGTGGAGGATCCATTATAGTTCTGCCAGAAATGAGCATGCTTATCTTGTGGAGGATCCAGGATCCATTATAGTGCTGCCAGAGATGACCATGCTTATTACGTTGAGGATCCAGAATCCATTATTGTGCTGCTAGAGATGAGCATTCTTATCATGTGGAGGATCCTGGATATATTATAGTGCTGCCAGAGATGAGCAGGCTTATCATGTGGAGGTCCCAGGATCCATTATAGTGCTGCCAGAGATGAGCATACTTATCACGTGGAGAATCCAGGATCTATTATAGTGCTGCAGGAGATGAGCATGCTTATCTCATGTAGGATCCAGGATTCATTATAGTTTTGCCAGAGATGAGCATGCTTATGACATGGAGGATCCATTATAGTGCTACTAGAGATGAGTAGGCTTATTACGTGGAGGATCTAGGCTCATTATAGTGCTGCCAGAGATGACCATGTTTATCACATGGAGGATCCATTATAGTGCTACTAGAGATGAGTAGGCTTATCACTTGGAGGATCCAGGCTCATTATAGTGCTGCCAGAGATGACCATGCTTATCACATGGAGGATCCAAGATCCATTATAGTGTTACTAGAGATGACCATGCTTATCACGTGGTGGGTCCATTATAGTGCTGCCAGAGATGAGCATTCTTATCAAGTGGAGGATCCATGATCCATTATAGTGCTGCCAGAGACAAGCATTCTTATCAAGTAGAGGATCCAGGATCCATTATAGTGCTGCCAGCGATGAGCATGCTTATCTGCTTATCACGTGGAGGATCCAGGATCCATTATTGTGCTGCCAGAGATGAGCATGCTTATCACATGGAGGATCCATTATAGTGCTGCCACAGATGAGCATGCTTATCACGTGGAAGATCCATTATAGTTTTGCCAAAAATGAGCATGCTTATCCTGTGGAGGATCCAGGATCCATTATAGTGCTGCCAGAGATGACCATGCTTATCATGTGGAGGATCCAGGATCCATTATAGTGCTGTTGCCAGAGATGAGCATGCTTATCACGTGGTGGATCCAGGATCCATTGTTGTGCTGCCAGAGATGAGCATGCTTATCACGTGGAGGATCCAGGATCCATTGTCGTGCTGCCAGAGATGAGCATGCTTATCACGTGGAGGATCCAGGATCCATTACAGTGCTGCCAGAGATAAGCATGCTTATCACGTGGAGGATCCAGGATCCATTAAAGCACTTCCAGAGATGATCATGCTTATCATGTAGAGGATCCAGGATCCATTATAGTGCTGCGAGAGTTGAGCATGCTTATGACATGGAGGATCCAGGATCCATTATAGTGCTGCCAGGGATGAGCATGCGTATCACATAGAGGATCCATTATAGTGCTGCCAGAGATGAGCATGCTTATCACTTGGAGGATCCAGGATCATTATAGTGCTGCCAGAGATGACCATGCTTATCACATGGAGGATCCAGGATCCATTATAGTGCTGCCAGAGATGACAATGCTTATCATGTAGAGGATCCATTATAGTGCTACCAGAGATGAGCATGCTTATCACGTGGAAGATCCATTATAGTTCTGCCAGAAATGAGCATGCTTATCCTGTGGAGGATCCAGAATCCATTATAGTGCTGCCAGAGATGACCATGCTTATTACGTTGAGGATCCAGAATCTATTATAGCAGGCATATACAAACTGCGGCCCGCCAGCTGTTGAGAAACTACACATCCCTGCATGCCCTGACACTGCTTTAGCATTCTCTGACAGCAAAACTGTGTCAGGGCATGCTGGGATACGTAGTTTCACAACAGCTGGAGGGCCGCAGTTTGGACATGCCTGCATTTTAGTGCTGCCAGAGATGAGCATTCTTATCATGTGGAGGATCCAGGATCCATTATAGTGTTACCAGAGATGACCATGCTTATCATGTGGAGGGTCCATTGTAGTGCTGCCAGAGATGAGCATGCTTATCACGTGGAGGATCCAGGATCCATTATAGAGCTGCCAGAGATGAGCATGCTTATCACGTGGAGGACCCAGGATCCATTATAGTGCAGCCAGAGATGAGTATGCTTATCACATGGAGGATCCTGGATCCATTATAGTGCTGCCAGAGATGAGCATGCTTATAACGTGGAAGATCCAGGATCTATTATAGTGCTGACAGAGATGATCTTGCTTATAACGTGGAGGATCCATTATAGTGCTGCCAGAGATGACCATGCTTATCATGTAGAACGTTCAGGATCTATTATAGTGTTGTCAGAGGTGTTCATGCTTATCACGTGAAGGATCCAGGATCCCTTATGGTGCTGTACTCTACTGTAAATTGGCTGTGCTCTTGTCCATTTAAAGTGGCTGTTCACAAGCAAAACTACTGTACATTGTGTATTGTGGGACTCACTGTGAGAGTTTCTTCTATTGTTTGTACTGTTTGATGCACTTTACTCTAGTGATCCTTGTTCATATATAAGCAATGTAATGCCATGCAGTTTGAACTGAGCTGCAAGTTAAAAAATATAAATATATTGTTTGTACTGTTCTGTGCATTGTACCCCTGTATGCTGTGATGTTGTATATACTGCCATGTGTTTGTGCCACGGCTCTGTTACATAGTAACCAGCCAGCTCGCTGCAGCCTTTGGCCTAAAGCGGATGAAAACAATATTTGAGCTGTAAGGTGGTCAAAGTTGACTGGAAATGAGTGAAAATTAATATTATTGAGGTTAGCAATATTCTAGGAACAAAAAAGGCCCACATTATGTGATACTGTATTTGTCTTTTTGTCAGTGTTTGGAAAAAATCCAAAACTGGGCAATGAATTAGAACCAAAACCAACAAAAATGGTCTGGCGCACACTTCTAGTTACAGTATATGCAATGTGGATTGTGTTATTTACAATGAGAGTGTTGATTGTTGTAATGGAGTTGCCATTTGTGCATTGAGTGGCTACATGGCCTAATTCAGACCTGATCGCAACAGCAAACATTTTCTCTAATGGGCAAAACCATGGGGGTAATTCTGAGTTGATCGCAGCAGGAAATTTTTTAGCAGTTGGGCAAAACATGTGCACTGCAGAGAGAGTTAGATTTGGGTGTGGTGATTTCAATCTGCAATCTAAATTGCAGTGTAAAAATAAAGCAGCCAGTATTTACCCTGCACAGAAACAAAATAACCCACCCAAATCTAACTCTCTCTGCACATGTTATATCTGCCTTCCCTGCAGTGCACATGGTTTTGCCCAACTGCTAAAAAATTTCCTGCTGCGATCAACTTGGAATTACCCCCCATGTGCACTGCAGGTGGGGTAGATATAACGTGCAGAGAGAGTTAGATTTGGGTGTGGTGTGTTCAAACAGAAATCTAAATTGCAGTGTAAAATAAAAGCAGCCTTTACCCTGCACAGAAACAAAATAACCCACCCAAATCTAAATCTTTCTGCACGTTACATCTGCCCCACCTGCAGTGCACATGGGGGGTCATTCCGAGTTGAGCGCTCGCTGCAGTTATTCGCAGCACAGCGATCAGTTGAAAAAATGTCAAATCTGCGCATGCGTATGCACCGCAATGTGCACGCGTGACGTACGGGTACAACGAGCATCGTGGCAGTAGCGGATCTTGCCACGGGCAAGCAGGACTTTTGCCCAGGGCGCCATCCGGAGGGCGCCGCACCAGGGCAAGATCCGCTGCTGCTGTGTGCCCCCCGCTGCCGCTGTGAAGGGAAGCTAGACGCGTACGCGTCTAGTTTCCCTTCGTGGAGAGGTCCTTTACTGTGCGGTGCGCGATGACGTTAACGCGCACCGCACAGCAAAGGTCCTCTCCACGAAGGGAACTAGACTCTACGCGTCTAGTTTCCCTTCGTGGAGAGGACCTTTGTTGTGCGGTGCGCGATGACGTCATCGCGCACCGCACATAATTTCAGTCTGTACAGGGGGCGTAAATGACCACGCCCCCTGTACGAAGCCACGCCCCTATTGCCGCCCGGGGCGCACAGAGCGCCAGAACCGGCCCTGCATCGTGGTTTTGCACAGGTTCTAGCGACGCTTTCAGTTGCACTGGCAGTCGCAAGAAGATTGACAGGAAGTGGGAGTTTATGGGTGTCAACTGACCGTTTTCTGGGAGTGTTTGGAAAAATGCAGGCGTGGCCGGGCGTTTGCTGGGCGGGTATCTGACATCATTACCGTGTCACTCATCGCAGCAATCATTGCACAGGATAAGTAACTACAGGGCTGGTCTTGTTTTGAACAAAATGTGTTTGCAGGCGCTCTGCTGCACAGGCGTTCGCACTCCTGCAAAGCGAAAATACACTCCCCCGTGGGTGGCGACTATGCGTTTGCATGGCTGCTAAAAACTGCTAGTGAGCGATCAACGTGGAATGACCCCTCATGGTTTTGCCCATTAGAGAAAGATTTTGCTTTTGTGATCAGGTCTTAATTAGACCCATAGATTGGAGGAGGTGACCTCATATAGCTTCCAATTTGGTCTGCATCTCAAAGTAGTATGTGATGATTTTACTATTTATTTATTTTACTTCAATACAGCTCTGGAACTGGGCGCTGGAATTTTTGTAGGTTGATGGCTAGCAGCCAGTGAGGATATCAGAATGGATGTCCAACCAGGCAGAACCTTATCAGCTCACTTCCTCTCCATAGCAGCGCAATGTTTCCTGGTAACTCCAGCATCTAAGTTTCATGCTCTGGCATTCTATAGATAGCACATATTGGAGGTCAGTAGCAGCGGCAGTAGCAGTTAGAACAGAGTGATGTCCAGTCTGCTGCTACACAAGGACAACTTAACCAAAGAAATCAAATCATATTAATATTAGAAATACATATCTATTTTTACATAACTTGGTTGACAGGAGTACATACAGGGGGTCATTCTGAGTTGATCGTAGCTGTGCAAAATTTTGCACAGCTACGATCAACTTTCCTGACATGCGGGGGGACGTCCAGCACGGGGCTAGCCCGCCCCGCATGTCAGTCCGGCCCCCCTCGCAGAAGTGCAAAGGCATCGCACAGCGGCGATGCCTTTGCACTTCAGGAGTAACTTCCGGCCAGCGCAGCTTTAGCGCCCCCCCGTTCGGTCCGGCCACGCCTGGGGTCCGCGCCTTCGCCTGCGGGCCGCCATTTCGCCCCCTCCCGCCCATCGATCGCCTCTGCCTGTCAATCAGGCAGAGGCGATCGCTGCCCTGCTACGGCCGTCGGCCGTCCCGCATGCGCACAAAGGCGCCGGCGCATGTGCAGCAGGGACCCGTTCGCTCTGCTGCATGAAAACGCAGCGAGCGAACGGGTCGGAATGACCCCCACAGTACAGTACTCCATTGTATTGCCAATGGTGCTAACTAAGGTACCAGTGACCTGCCTCACCTCACTGCACGTCACTGTAAGGTACATGTTATACTGTAGCATCATGGAGCTTTTTAGAAGCCATGTTGCAGAAAAATAACTGAAAACTGTCGGTAAACTGTCATGTGTAAGTCTTAGAAAAAGCTCATTATTACAAGAGCAGTATGTGAAATACACAGAGATGGGCATTTTTCACTCAGGGATTATGGCAGTGTATTATACTAGCTAATCAGAGAAATTAGCAGCACCTGGTGATTAGCAGGATTTAATGTGACAGGTTATGCAGCATTGCTTGTTTCTGTTACAGGGACTCAAATAGAATTATCAGTAACTTTTATACTCATGTTAGTTATCCTTTCCAGTGTCTGTGCTTTTGTTCTGTAGTGCTGGATTTTATTCGCCACAGTTAACATTGCTTGAGGATATACCAATATTAATGATGATGTGCATAAAAATAACTAAGCTGTTGAATTATACATGTGATTTTCTGCAGGGCTGATGTGTTAGGGAGGGGATCCGGTCTGAAGATCGACAGTATCTAGGTCGACAATGTTTAGGTCGACCACTATAGGTCGACAGTCACTAGGTCGACATGGATGGAAGGTCGACAGGGTTTCTAGGTCGACATGTGCTAGGTCGACAGGTCTAAAGGTCGACATGAGTTTTACACATTTTTTTTCTTTTTTTTAATTTTTTCATACTTAACGATCCACGTGGACTACGATTGGAACGGTAAAGTCGAGCGAAGCGGTAGCGGAGCGAAGGCACCATGCCCGAAGCATGGCGAGCCATGCGAGGGGACGCGGTGCACTAATTTGGGATCCCGGTCACTCTACGAAGAAAACGACACCAAAAAAAAAAAAATCCTCATGTCGACCTTTAGACCTGTCGACCTTCCATCCATGTCGACCTAGTGACTGTCGACCTATAGTGGTCGACCTAAACATTGTCGACCTAGACACTGTCGATTTGATGAACCACACCCGTTAGGGAGCCCTTACATATATATTTTGCGTACTACACTTTTTTAGTTTTTCTGCAGCAAGACACTGTGCCAGTGGTACGATTTACCTCAAATCATGTTTTCAGTAATCCCTACTCCCACTTTAGGGCTGTTAATCAGTTGTTAATGATTTCCTCAAAGGACAGCCTGACCCACAGATGTACAGGGGAAATCCCTGGTGGGTCCCACTCCCTCCTCTAAGGTACCGCTACTTGGTGGAACAGGATCATAGACAGTGGTGCAAGTAGAAATATTTTCTTAGTGGTACTGAATGCCGAAAAATGGGCGTGGTCGTGTTGTGAGGGGCCGTGGCCACATGCTGCTAGTGGGAGTGGCTACATGACACTAGTGGTGTGGCCACACGACAGCCCCTTTTTCTTTTCTTTTTTTCTAGAGGCAAGGCTAAACATATATAGTAATGCCTCTAGTATTATAGAATTATCTAGTGATACCTCCAGTATAATAGAAATATATAGTAATGCACCAATTTAGTAACAATATATAGTAATGCCTCCATTATAACAGGAAAATACAGCCACTGTCGCACTCCCAGTAACCCTGACAAAGTGGGAGGAGCTGTCATGCTGCAAAGCACCATGGTCTTGTTGCTTTGTGGCACATTATAATTGTGGTAATGGCAAAGTGTGTGGCAGGTGGTACTGAGTACCCGCTGCCAAATTCTTATGGGTACTCCATACCCGAGCGTACCCGCATACTTGCACCGCTGATCATAGATGAACTTGGGTACTTGGTTTATTGCTATGGAAACTACACCAAGATTAGCTCTTCTACCAGGACTGATTCTAGACCATATGGCGCCCAGGGCGAAAGTTTTCCTAGGAAAAATTACAAATAATGTAAAGGGCATGAGTCAGGTTTTTTCTTGTGTTTTCCCCGTGTTGTATAAGGGGCTCTGCCTGGTGTAATGTGTATAAGGGGTGCTACTGTGTGGTGTATTGTGACTGATGGACACTATTCTGTGGCCACGCCCCTTCCCCATGAAGCCACACCCATGTTTTTTACACACGCCTTTGGCGCGCACTATTCCTGTCTTGAATGTGTAAAAAATATGGGTGTGGCTTCATGGGGAAGGGGCGTGGCCACAGAATAGTGTCCATCAGTCACAATACACCACACAGTAGTACCCCTTATACACATTACACCAGGTAGAGCCCCTTATACAACACAGGAAATACACAAGAAAAAAACCTGACTCATGCCCTTTACATTATTTGTAATTTTTCCTCCTTATAGTAATGCCCCTTACACATTATGCCACACACCATAATGCCCATTCCACATTATGCCACAAACTGTAACACCCAATGAATGCTATGCCACCCACTGTAATGCCCATTACACATTTTGCCACACCGTAATGCCTATTACAACTTAGGCCACACACCATAATGCCCATTACACAATATGCCACATTGTAATGCCCATTACATGTTATGCCGCAGACCGTAATGCCTTTTACAACTTAGGCCCACACACCGTAATGCCCAATACACATTATGCCACACAGTGTAATGCCCATTACACGTTATGCCACACACTGTAATGCCCATTACAGATTATGCCACACACCATAATGCTCTTTACATATTATTCCACACACCATAATACCCATATTATGCCACACCCCTGTAACTCCCATTACACATTATGCCACACACTGTAATGCCTACTACATATAATGCCACACATCATAATGCCCGTTACACGTTATGACACACACCATAATGCCCATTACATGTTATGCCACACACCGTAATGCCCATTACATGTTATGTCACACATTATGCCATACACTGTAATGGCCATTACACATTATGGCACATACAGTTATGCCCCTGACACCATTTTATGCTCCACACACACTAATGTACAAATTATGCCCCACAGTAAGGCATCTAATTACTTTTAAATTACCTGTTCGTTGTCAGGGGTCTAATGCTTGTTGCCAGGGGTCTTATGCTCATTGCCAACGTTTCCTGCTCTGGGTTCCAAGTTTGTTGCCAGTGGTTTCCTGTTTGTTGCCAAGGGTTTCATGTTTGTTGTCAGGGGTTTCATACTCATTCCAGGGGTCTCATGCTCATTGCCAAAGGTTTTCTGCTCATTGTCAGAGGTCTCATTCTCGTTGTCAGGGATTTACAGGAGACAATGCATTTCTGCATTTTCTCCCACCATCAGCGTTCCCGGAGATTTCAGATGCTAGAGGTCCTACTTGATCTCTAGTAGCTGTTTCCCTGCTGTCCTCCAGACACTAGAGGACAAGGAGGACCTCTATTGTCTGTCTCCCTCCTTGGTGTTGGCTGCAGCGAACACCCATGCAGCCCACGACCCCTGCTGCAGCCGGTGTGTGGTGTGTGGGTGCCTGTGTGGTGACTATGACAGCGTTGTCATGGTCAATTCTCCTGCTTGCCCGCACCTAAAACAGCTCCTGTCTCCTACCAATTGAAGTGGGTGGTCCTGAGACAACCCCTGTTCACTTTTTTATAAAGAGGACCTCTTCTATGTATGTCCTCTCTAATGGTTGGCTAAGCCCCTCTGTGCATTCCATGCCTGCCTCTTTGGCCACTGTTACACCACCAATATATCCTGGTGAAATGCTCCCGTCCGTGTAAATATGTCCATGTATGCACAATCACACCTGTTTTTGCTAAACCTGCTAATCAGAAACCAGTAACTGCTTCTTTTGTGTGGAATATGGCAAGTAAGAGGCTGATGATAATAGCCAATGAGAAGCAGGTATAGGTGTGAGTCCAGCAGGTTAGCCTGTATTTTTTAAAGAGGCAATCATTCAAAAAATAAAACTAACCATGTGCTGCCATTTAAATAACTGGCGCTTTAAAAATATAACTCGCTGGAATCGTACCCAATCCTACATCTCAAAGGCTATTACATAAGCCCTTTAGAGTCATTCAATAAACACAAATCTCAGTTCACTGAAATGGAACTTTGACAAAGATTAGTTCATCTGAACAAGTCTGATTTATTGATTTGCATGGTTTGGATTAATGCTTCTTGGAATGAGTAGCTGTGGAAAATCTATAGTTTAGGGGATGTAGTTGATTCTGCTTCCTTTTTTAGTTTCAGATTGTAATAGGTACAAATTTATGGTAAGTTATAATTCTCCACAAATTCCGGGAACTCATCATTGAGTTTGAGCTAAAAGTTGCCGGATTTAATATCTAGCAAGTTTGTGGATTACCGAGAAACCTTCAGCGATTTGTGGCCAGTTTGAAAGTACTAACTTCCCAGAAAATGCCTCTTGTTGGAGATCGGAAAAAATCCATGCAAGCGATCCAGACAAAACACAAGAAATAGCGACATTAATCATATGGATCACTATTTAATAACCAAATGTATACATTTATCAATAGGCCGTACTGTACTTTTTCAATAATTTTTTTATTGGCCGGCAGTAATATTTTAAAATAATAACATTTTCATTTATGCAGATAATAAATATATATATATATATATATATATATATATATATATCCAAGCAGATCCTGCACTCACATCTTCAATAATTCAACGTAGTGGGTGCTCCCAATAGACCAAAGTAGGTCTACTTGAAATAGCCAAATTTCCACTAAGTGGAGAGTGCACTCACGCAGATGTATGAAACAGTTCGTGCATAAAAGAACAATATTTATTGGTCATCAAAAAAGCCTTGGGGTCAAAGGCTTTTTTGATGACCAATAAATATTGTTCTTTTATGCACGAACTGTTTCATACATCTGCTTGAGTGCACTCTCCACTTAGTGGAAATTTGGCTATATATATATATATATATATATTATATGCTAATTGGGGACATCAAGTTTACAGTGGTTGCCTACTACTGAAGCTGTGGTGAGTTGTTGGGGCATTGCTGTGCGATCCCTTGCATGTTTCCCCAGGAAGGCTTTGTAGGTGACATGCGTATAGAGGCTTATATTGCAGAAATGCAAACTGGACTGGACTATTCATAGCCAGTGATGACACCGAAACCCAGTTTCTGCTCTTTGGTCCTGTATCAGATCTAATCAGAGCACCGTCCTAATAATGTGGGAGAGATTCCAGATGTCTGTAACATAGACGGGATGGAATCTTTTACTTTATAGCAACTGCAGTGAAATGTCAAGATAAGAGTGAACAATGTATTTTACAATTAAGTTATAGACTTTAGTTTTATTGGTCCTTTAAAAAGGAGTACAAGAACGAACCATGTAATAACAATATAACAGTTTGAATGTTATAGATGTTGTTATAATACAATAATATTATGGTATTATATTATGCATTGTTACATAGTGTGGCAGGAACAGCATGATTCCACATGAGGTTAATGTGGAATGCAGGATTTTGCAGGATTGGAGTAGCAGCAATAGGTCGGATGGAATCCAGACCGGGTTTTAGATGACTCTGTTGTAAGCCACAGCTGGGCTAACCACTACAACTTCTCTGCTACCTTTAAAAAAGGGGTTTGTTCAGTAGGTCATTGCTCCTGATGCCAGCAAGTAGCCAGGCGATAGGTTGAGGGTCTGGGGTTACGTTAGGAGCCATTTGGAATCTGTACTACTTGTGCTTATGAGAACTTGGAATGTTGTGGTACTGTTTGAAGATGACCTGTAAAACCTGACCTGCAAAACCGCATGTGCTGTGTAATCTGCCTGAGGTAGAAATAAAGTGAGTTGGACTGTACCATATCAATATGGTTCTGTCACAATACATCCTTTCACATGAAATGCCACACCTATGACTACGCTGTACAATCTCATTTCACACTGCTCTGACATTCATCTGAAAAGGATTGGGCATACAAGGATGAGCCTTTTCTGAGCAGACCTTTAAAAGATTTCTTATAGAAATACAGTAGACTCAGCTCATTATCTGTATGACAAATGTGCCAGGACTCATGAAGCATCAATCACTGTAGGCTGTTTGCAGAGAAGATCATGTTAGAGATTCCACTATGCAAATGTCTGGGACCGATTACTCATTATCCGCTTACTCTAGGCTTGGAAAAGGCTTCTTTCCACTTGCTGATGGCAGCTTGAGACTCGGCCGCAGTGATACATGGCCCTTCCTTCCCTTGCTTCCCACTCACTCCCTTCACAACTGGGAAGATATAATAATTGGCTTTCACATGACTTTGTGAAGTGCCTGTTAATTCTGTGTTAAATTGACTCACTACGCTCCTATGGGTTTATGAGTCATTAGATGCTCGTGTGAAATTACGGTGTGTGCAGAAAGCAATATATCTGTTCTATGGAGTCTTTCTTCTGTTTTGCAGATCAATAAATCATATATAACCACAGAAGAGGATGATGAGCTTATCAGAGAAAAGGAAAGCTACACGTGCGCTGTGTGCTTAGATGTGTATTTCAACCCCTACATGTGCTCTCCATGCCGTCACATTTTTTGTGAGCCATGCTTACGGACGCTTGCACGAGATAATCCCACAAGAACTCCGTGTCCGCTTTGCAGAACTAACATTACAAGTGTAGATTTCCAGCCAGGTAATTCTAATATACTGTACTTGTTATAATGGATCCATAAATTACTGCATGCAGCGAAGGGTAGGCAACATTTTCTGCTAACAGAATAGATTTCTGACTTCACATTTGCCGGTGGCATGAGACCAGTGTTAATTTTGACAAGGATTTTCAATTTAGTTTTTGCCTTAGTCGCTTACGTAGAATTGTAGTTGGTTTAAAGTCACATTTTAGTCTTTTTCATTGCTTGATTTTAGTCAGGATTTAGTCAGTGGATCTCAGTTTTTACGTTTTAGTCTCATTTTAGTCAATGTTTTAGTCATAACTCTTGCAAATAGTTTAATTATATTGTTTTGGATTTTGCTGAAGAACATTTCTCCAAAATTCTCTTGAGAAATTTGCATACCTTTTAACTATATTTAGTAGTCTAGCTCAATAGACTGAGAATGGGGTACATGCTGAGTCTGACTTACCGTCAGTGGCAGCACCAGAGGTAAGACTGCAGTGTAGTCCAAATTTAAAATAGTGGAGCCACACCAACTGCCAGTGAGTCATGGACGGCGACATTAGCAGCAGTTGGTGTGGCTCCCCTATTTGAATTCTGATGTGCACTGCAGCCCTCCTCTGGAATTGCCCCTGCTTACCATAGTGCTCCCATATATCATATTAAAATGAATGCCTAACGTTTGTTAGAACAAACAAGTGTAATACAATCCTATTTCCTTCACAGCAGGTGCCAGTGTTAATTTTGACAAGGATTTTATATTAGTCTTAGTTGCTTTTTTTTTTGCTTTGTTTTGTTTTAGTTAAGATTCAGCCAGTGGATCTCAGTTTTTTATTGTAGTTTAATATTAGTTCTGAAATAAACTGTAGTCAATGAATAATTATAGTCAAAATTTTCATAGAGAACAAATTAACACTGCATGAGACCTACCGATGTTGTGTACTGTACTATATGTGGGCTGTGGACCCTACTGTACATGGGGGGGCTAATATAATAACATTGTGATCTGCGCGCTAAGGGCTCAGTAGCAACTAATCAGATGTTATCTTTCAATTTTCATGGTTTTCTCAAAAATGACAGGTACTGTATGATGTCATGGTCTATTTAAGAAGTGGAGATAAATCAACTCTTCATCATTTTCACCAGAGATTTGGCTTATCTCACTTCTCTCAATTTAAGGGGAGATTAACCCCAGAGAAATTAGAGTTTTATCTGCTGGTAACCCGTATTGTATACCTTAGCTCTGACCCCATTAGCTTTGGGGCTTAGTCAGTTTAACAAGCGGAGAAAAGACTAGCTTTTTTACCGTTAGAAAATGCCATCTCAAGATGGTTATAGCCATACCCGGCAATGGTGTAGATAGTTGGCCAGAGGGGCTTTGCTGCATTCCCACCAGGACAAGTTTTCTGAAGCCTATTTGGTGGTCAGGTCAATCGTCTCGATTCACATGGCGTTTGGCAATGCTTTTCAGTGCCTCACTCTGTATATTTACAGCATGCGGCATTAAAATAAAAAAAAAGGTGTTTAAAAAAAAAACATACCCACTGGTCCAGCATCGAGACTTCCAATGTTGGGTGTTATATAAATGGCATTGTGCCATACAGGATTATTGTATTTACTGTGAAGATGCTGTCTAACGCCGGTCTTTGTCATCTTCATTTGTGTATCACTTAAACTATACAAAAACTTTATTATTATTATTATTATTATTATTGTTATTATTATTTCTCTGACGTCCTAAGTTGATGCTTGGGACTCCGTAAGGACCATGGGGAATAGCGGCTCCGCAGGAGACAGGGCACAAAAGTAAAAGCTTTAGGATCAGGTGGTGTGCACTGGCTCCTCCCCCTATGACCCCCCTCCAAGCCTCAGTTAGGTTTTTGTGCCCGGCCGAGAAGGGTGCAATCTAGGTGGCTCTCCTAAAGAGCTGCTTAGAGTAAAAGTTTTGTTAGGTTTTTTATTTTCAGTGAGTCCTGCTGGCAACAGGCTCACTGCAACGCGGGACTTAGGGGAGAAGAAGTGAACTCACCTGCGTGCAGGATGGATTGGCTTCTTAGGCTACTGGACACTAGCTCCAGAGGGACGATCACAGGTACAGCCTGGATGGGTCACCGGAGCCGCGCCGCCGACCACCTTGCAGATGCTGAAGAGAGAAGAGGTCCAGAAATCGGCGGCTGAAGACTTCCCAGTCTTCTTAAGGTAGCGCACAGCACGGCAGCTGTGCGCCATTGCTCTCAGCACACTTCACACCAACGGTCACTGAGGGTGCAGGGCGCTGGGGGGGGCGCCCTGGGCAGCAATGAAAGTACCTATGCTGGCTAAAAATACATCACATATAGCCCCTGAGTCTATATGGATGTATTTAACCCCTGCCAGGTTGTCAGAAAAACCAGGAGAAGAGCCCGCCGGAAAGTGGGCGGGGCCTATTCTCCTCAGCACACAGCGCCATTTTCCTACACAGCTCCGCTGCTAGGAAGGCTCCCAGGCTCTCCCCTGCACTGCACTACAGAAACAGGGTTAAAACAGAGAGGGGGGGCATTTTGTGTGGCGATATTATAATATATTAAGATGCTATAAGGGAAAACACTTATTATAAGGTTGTCCCTGTATAATTATAGCGTTTTGGTGTGTGCTGGCAAACTCTCCCTCTGTCTCCCCAAAGGGCTAGTGGGGTCCTGTCCTCTATCAGAGCATTCCCTGTGTGTGTGCTGTGTGTCGGTACGTGTGTGTCGACATGTATGAGGACGATGTTGGTGTGGAGGCGGAGAAATTGCCTGTAATGGTGATGTCACCCCCTAGGGAGTCGACACCGGAATGGATGGCTTATTTATGGAATTACGTGATAATGTCAACACGCTGCAAGGTCGGTTGACGACGTGAGACGGCCGGCAAACCAATTAGTACCTGTCCAGGCGTCTCAAACACCGTCAGGGGCTTTAAAACGGCCATTACCTCAGTCGGTCGACACAGACACGGACACTGACTCCAGTGTCGACGGTGAAGAAACAGACGTATTTTCCAGTAGGGCCACACGTTACATGATAAGGGCAATGAAGGAGGTGTTACATATTTCTGATACTACAAGTACCACAAAAAAGGGTATTATGTGGGGTGTGAAAAAACTACCTGTAGTTTTTCCTGAATCAGATGAATTAAAAATTGCTAATATCTAAGAAATTATTGGCGTTATACCCTTTCCCGCCAGAAGTTAGGGCGCGTTGGGAAACACCCCCTAGGGTGGATAAGGCATTCACACGCTTATAAAAACAAGTGGCGTTACCGTCTCCAGATACGGCCGCCCTCAAGGAACCAGCTGATAGGAGGCTGGAAAATATCCTAAAAAGTATATACACACATACTGGTGTTATACTGCGACCAGCGATCGCCTCAGCCTGGATGTGCAGTGCTGGGGTGGCTTGGTCGGTTTCCCTGACTGAAAATATTGATACCCTTGACAGGGACAGTATTTTATTGACTATAGAGCATTTAAAGGATGCATTTCTATATATGCGAGATGCACAGAGGGATATTTGCACTCTGGCATCAAGAGTAAGTGCGATGTCCATTTCTGCCAGAAGATGTTTATGGACACGACAGTGGTCAGGTGATGCGGATTCCAAACGGCACATGGAAGTATTGCCGTATAAAGGGGAGGAGTTATTTGGGGTAGGTCTATCGGACCTGGTGGCCACGGCAACAGCTGAAAAATCCACCTTTTTACCCCAAGTCACCTCTCAGCAGAAAAAGACACCGTCTTTTCAGCCTCAGTCCTTTCGTCCCCATAAGGGCAAGCGGGCAAAAGGCCAGTCATATCTGCCCAGGGGTAGAGGAAAGGAAAAAAGACTGCAGCAGGCAGCCCCTTCCCAGGAACAGAAGCCCTCCACCGCTTCTGCCAAGCCCTCAGCATGACGCTGGGGCCTTACAAGCGGACTCAGGTGCGGTGGGGGGTCGTCTCAAGAGTTTCAGCGCGCAGTGGGCTCACTCGCAAGTGGACCCCTGGATCCTACAGGTAGTATCTCAGGGGTACAGATTGGAATTCGAGACGTCGCCTCCTCGCAGGTTCCTGAGGTCTGCTTTACCAACGTCTCCCTCCGACAGGGAGGCAGTATTGGAAGCAATTCACCAGCAGGTGATAATCAAAGTACCCCTCCTACAACAAGGAAAGGGGTATTATTCCACACTATTTGTGGTACCGAAGCCAGACGGCTCGGTGAGACCTATTCTAAATCTGAAATCTTTGAACACTTACATACAAAGGTTCCAATCAAGATGGAGTCACTCAGAGCAGTGATAGCGAACCTGGAAGAGGGGACTATATGGTGTCCTTGGACATCAAGGATGCTTACTTCCATGTCCCAATTTGCCCTTCTCACCAAGGGTACCTCAGGTTCGTGGTACTGAACTGTCACTATCAGTTCAGACGCTGCCGTTTGGATTGTCCACGGCACCCCGGGACTTTACCAAGGTAAGGGCCGAAATGATGATTCTTCTTCGAAGAAAAGACGTCTTAATTATCCCTTACTTGGACGATCTCCTGATAAGGGCAAAGTCCAAGGAACAGTTGGAGGTCGGAGTAGCACTATCTCGGGTACTGCTACAACAGCACGGGTGGATTCTAAATATTCCAAAATCGCAGCTGATCCCGACGACACGTCTGCTGTTCCTAGGGATGATTCTGGACACAGTCCAGAAAAAGGTGTTTCTCCCGAAGGAGAAAGCCAGGGAGTTATCCGAGCTAGTCAGGAACCTCCTGAAACCAGGAAAAGTGTCAGTGCATCATTGCACAAGGGTCCTGGGAAAAATGGTGGCTTCTTACGAAGCGATTCCATTCGGCAGATTTCACGCAAGAACTTTTCAGTGGGATCTGCTGGAAAAATGGTCCGGATCGCATCTTCAGATGCATCAGCGGATAACCCTGTCTCCAAGGACAAGGGTGTCTCTTCTGTGGTGGCTGCAGAGTGCTCATCTACTAGAGGGCCGCAGATTCGGCATTCAGGACTGGGTCCTGGTGACCACGGATGCCAGCCTGAGAGGCTGGGGAGCAGTCACACAGGGAAAAAATTTCCAGGGAGTGTGGTCAAGTCTGGAGACTTCTCTCCACATAAATATACTGGAGCTAAGGGCAATTTACAATGCTCTAAGCTTAGCAAGACCTCTGCTTCAAGGTCAGCCGATATTGATCCAGTCGGACAACATCACGGCAGTCGCCCACGTAAACAGACAGGGCGGCACAAGAAGCAGGAGGGCAATGGCAGAAACTGCAAGGATTCTTCGCTGGGCGGAAAATCATGTGATAGCAGTGTTCATTCCGGGAGTGGACAACTGGGAAGCAGACTTCCTCAGCAGGCACGACCTCCACCCGGGAGAGTGGGGACTTCATCTGGAAGTCTTCCACATGATTGTGAACCGTTGGGAAAGACCAAAGGTGGACATGATGGCGTCCCGCCTGAACAAAAAACGGGACAGGTATTGCGCCAGGTCAAGAGACCCTCAGGCAATAGCTGTGGACGTTCTGGTAACACCGTGGGTGTACCAGTCGGTGTATGTGTTCCCTCCTCTGCTTCTCATACCCAAGGTACTGAGAATTATAAGACGTAGAGGAGTAAGAACTATACTCGTGGCTCCGGAACTTCAAGAGATGCTCACAGAGGACCCATGGCCTCTGCCGCTAAGAAGGGATTTGCTTCAGCAAGTACCATGTCTGTTCCAAGACTTACCGCGGCTGCGTTTGACGGCATGGCGGTTGAACGCCGGATCCTAAGGGAAAAAGGGATTCCGGAAGAGGTCATCCCTACCCTGGTCAAAGCCAGGAAGGAGGTGACCGCACAACATTATCACCACAGGTGGCGAAAATATGTTGCGTGGTGTGAGGCCAGGAAGGCCCCCACGAAGAAATTTCAACTCGGTCGATTCCTGCATTTCCTGCAAACAGGAGTGTCTATGGGCCTAAAATTGGGGTCCATTAAGGTTCAAATTTCGGCCCTGTCGTTTTTCTTCCAGAAAGAATTGGCTTCAGTTTCTGAAGTCCAGACGTTTGTCAAGGGAGTACTGCATATACAACCCCCTTTTGTGCCTCCAGTGGCACCGTGGGATCTCAACGTAGTTCTGGGATTCCTCAAATCACATTGGTTTGAACCGCTCAAATCTGTGGATTGGAAATATCTCACATGGAAAGTGACCATGCGGTTGGCCCCAGCCTCGGCCAGGCGAGTGTCAGAATTGGCGGCTTTGTCTCACAAAAGCCCATATCTCTTTTTCCATTCGGACAGGGCAGAACTGCGGACTCGTCCCCAGTTTTTCTCTAAGGTGGTGTCAGCGTTTCACCTGAACCAGCCTATTGTGGTACCTGCGGCTAATAGGGACTTGGAGGACTCCAAGTTGCTAGATGTTGTCAGGGCCCTGAAAATATATGTTTCCAGGACGGCTGGAGTCAGGAAAACTGACTCGCTGTTTATCCTGTATGCACCCAACAAACTGGGTGCTCCTGCTTCTAAGCAGACGATTGCTCGTTGGATTTGTAGTACAATTCAGCTTGCACATTCTGTGGCAGGCCTGCCACAGCCAAAATCTGTAATTGCCAATTCCACAAGGAAGGTGGGCTCATCTTGGGCGACTGCCCAAGGGGTCTCGGCTTTACAACTTTGCCGAGCTGCTACTTGGTCAGGGGCAAACACGTTTGCAAAATTCTACAAATTTGATACCCTGGCTGAGGAGGACCTGGAGTTCTCTCATTCGGTGTTGCAGAGTCATCCGCACTCTCCCGCCCGTTTGGGAGCTTTGGTATAATCCCCATGGTCCTTACGGAGTCCCCAGCATCCACTTAGGACGTCAGAGAAAATAAGAATTTACTTACCGATAATTCTATTTCTCGTAGTCCGTAGTGGATGCTGGGCGCCCATCCCAAGTGCGGATTGTCTGCAATACTTGTACATAGTTATTGTTACAAAAATCGGGTTATTATTGTTGTGAGCCATCTTTTCAGAGGCTCCGCTGTTATCATGCTGTTAACTGGGTTCAGATCACAGGTTGTACAGTGTGATTGGTGTGGCTGGTATGAGTCTTACCCGGGATTCAAGATCCATCCTTATTGTGTACGCTCGTCCGGGCACAGTATCCTGACTGAGGCTTGGAGGGGGGTCATAGGGGGAGGAGCCAGTGCACACCACCTGATCCTAAAGCTTTTACTTTTGTGCCCTGTCTCCTGCGGAGCCGCTATTCCCCATGGTCCTTACGGAGTCCCCAGCATCCACTACGGACTACGAGAAATAGAATTATCGGTAAGTAAATTCTTATTTTCTCTAACGTCCTAGTGGATGCTGGGGACTCCGTAAGGACCATGGGGAATAGACGGGCTCCGCAGGAGACATGGGCACTTTAAGAAATAATTTAGATTCTGGTGTGCTCTGGCTCCTCCCTCTATGTCCTTCCTCCAGACCTCAGTTTAAATCTGTGCCCGGACGAGCTGGGTGCTGTTCAGTGAGCTCTCCTGAGCTTGCTGTGAGAAAGTATTTTGTTAGGTTTTTTATTTTCAGGGAGCTCTGCTGGCAACAGACTCCCTCCATCGTGGGACAGAGGGGAGAGAAGCAGCCCTACTCTCTGAAGCTAGGTCCTGCTTCTTAGGCTACTGGACACCATTAGCACCAGAGGGATCGTACACAGGATCTCACCCTCGTCGTCCGATCCCAGAGCCGCGCCGCCGTCCCCCTCGCAGAGCCGGAAGACAGAAGCCGGGTGAGTATGAGAAGCAAGAAGACTTCGAAATCGGCGGCAGAAGACTCCGTTCTTCACTGCGGTAACGCACAGCACTGCAGCTGTGCGCCATTGCTCCCACACACCTCACATACTCCGGTCACTGTAAGGGTGCAGGGGGGGGGGGGCCTGGGCAGCATATGGACCTCTTTTGGCAAAAGTACACATATATACAGTTGGGCACTGTATATATGTATGAGCCCCCGCCAAGAAAATGTATATTTAAGCTACAGCCGAAATGGCAGGAAAGTATTCAATACAGGTTGAGTATCCCATATCCAAATATTCCGAAATACGGAATATTCCGAAATACGGACTTTTTTGAGTGAGAGTGAGATAGTGAAACCTTTGTTTTTTGATGGCTCAATGTACACAAACTTTGTTTAATACACAAAGTTATTAAAAATATTGTATTAAATGACCTTCAGGCTGTGTGTATAAGGTGTATATGAAACATAAATGAATTGTGTGAATGTAGACACACTTTGTTTAATGCACAAAGTTATAAAAAATATTGGCTAAAATGACCTTCAGGCTGTGTGTATAAGGTGTATATGTAACATAAATGCATTCTGTGCTTAGATTTAGGTCCCATCACCATGATATCTCATTATGGTATGCAATTATTCCAAAATACGGAAAAATCCCATATCCAAAATACCTCTGGTCCCAAGCATTTTGGATAAGGGAGACTCAACCTGTATATGATTATTGTAATAAAAAATGTTTTGCATATCACTGATGACTCATCTGTCCCTGACACAAGGGTACACATGTTTAAGGGAAAGAAAGCTGAGGTAAATTTCCCTCCTCTCATGAAGAAAAAGAGCGGGAATCTCCAGACAAGAGACTGCAGTTTCCCACAAAGAATTCTCAGGGAGTATCCTTTCCCTATTAGGGCCAGGATACGATGGGAATCTTCCCCTAGGGTGTCACGGTTGCCCAAAAGGTAGCGCTGACTTAACAGCTATCCTCAGGATCCTGCAGATAGCATGCAGTAAAAGTACTTTGAAGTCCATTTACACACATTCTGGTACACTACTCAGACCGGCGATTGTGTCGGCATGGGTTTATAGCGCTGTAGCAGCGTGGACAGATACCTTATCAGCAGAGATTGAGACCCTAGTATGTATATATATATATATATATATATATAGATATATATAGATATATATATAAAGGATGCTGTCTTAGATATATATATAAAACATGCCCAAAGAGACATTAGTCTACTGGGTTCTAGAGTCAACGCTATGTCGATTTCTGCTTGACGTGTCCTGTGGAACATGCAATGGACAGGTGATGCCGACTTAAGAGACATATGGAAGGTTTACCTTACAAGGCTGAGGATTGTGTGGAGAAGGGATCTCGGACCTGGTCTCCACAGCTATAGCTGGTAATTCTGATCTTTTGCCTTATATTCCAGCACAGCCTAGGAAAGCACGACATTATCAAATGCAGTCCTTTCGATCACAAAGAAACAAGAAAGTCCGAGGTGCGTCCTTTCTTGCCAGAGGCAGAGGCAGGGGCAGAGGAAAGAAGCTGCACAACACAGCTAGTTCCCAGGAACAGAAGTCCTCCCCGGCCTCTACAAAATCCACCGCATGTCGCTGGGGCTCCACAGGCGGAGCTAGGCCCGGTGGGGGCACGTCTTCGAAATTTCAGCCACAAGTGGGTTCACTCCCTGTTGGATCCCTGGGCAATAGATATTGTGTCTCAGGGATACAAGCTGGACTTCGAGGCGATGCCCCCTCACCGACAGCCCTGCCGGCTTCCCCCCACGAGAGGGAAATAGTGTTAACTGCAATTCACAAATTGTATCTTCCACAGGTGGTGGTCAAGGTTCCCCTCCTTCAACAAGGAGGGGGTTATTATTCGACCATGTTGTAGTCCCGAAACCGGACGGTTCGGTCAGACCCATATTGAATTTAAAATCCCTGAACATGTACTTGAAAAGGTTCAAGTTCAAGATGGAATCGCTGAGAGCGGTCGTCGCAAGCCTGGAAGGGGGGGATTTTATGGTGCCTCTGGACATAAAGGATGCATACCTTCATGTCCCTATTTATCCACCTCATCAGGCGTACCTCAGATTTGTGGTACAGGATTGTCATTACCAATTTCAGACGTTGCCGTTTGGTCTCTCCACGGCACCGAGAATATCTACCAAGGTAATGGCGGAAATGATGGTGCCCCTGCGGAAGCAAGGGGTCGCAATTATCCCATACTTGGACGATCTCCTCATAAAAGCGGGATCAAGAGAGCAGTTGCTGATCAGCGTAGCACTTTCTCTGGAAGTGTAACGGCAACACGGCTGGATTCTAAATATTCCAAAGTCGCAGTTGGTTCCTACGGCTCGTCTACTTTTCCTAGGCATGATTCTAGACACAGACCAGAAAAGGGTTTATCTCCCGATAGAGAGAGCTCAGGAGCTCATGACACTGGTCAGGAACCTATTAAAACCAAAACAGGTGTCAGTGCATCAATGCACTCAAGTCCTGGGAAGGATGGTGGCATCATACGAGGCCATTCCCTTCGGCAGGTTCCATGCGAGGACCTTTCAATGGGACTTACTGGACAAGTGGTCCGGATCACATCTTCAGATGCATCGGTTAATCACCCTATCCCCCAGGGCCAGGGTGTCTCTCCTGTGGTGGCTGCAGAGTGCTAGCCTTCTCGAGGGCCGCAGATTCGGCATTCAGGACTGGGTCCTGGTGACCACGGATGCAAGCCTCCGAGGGTGGGGAGCAGTCACACAGGGAAGAAATTCCCAAGGTCTGTGGTCAAGTCAGGAGACTTGCCTTCACATCAAAATCCTGGAACTAAGGGCCATATACAACGCCCTACGTCAAGCGGAGACCCTGCTTCGCGACCAACCGGTTCTGATTCAGTCAGACACCATCACCGCAGTGGCTCATGTAAACCGACAAGGCGGCTCAAGGAGCAGGGTAGCGATGGCGGAAGCCACCAGAATTCTTCGCTGGGCGGAAAATCACGTAAGCGCACTGTCAGCAGTGTTCATCCCGGGAGTGGACAACTGGGAAGCAGACTTCCTCAGCAGACACGACCTCCACCCGGGAGAGTGGGGACCTCATCAGGAAGTCTTCGCACAGACTGCAAGTCGGTGGGAACTGCCACAGGTGGACATGATGGCATCCCGCCTCAACAAAAAACTACAATTGCGCCAGGTCAAGAGACCCTCAGGCGATAGCTGTAGACGCCCTGGTGACACCGTGGGTGTTCCAGTCGGTCTATGTATTTCCTCCTCTTCCTCTCATACCCAAGGTGCTGAGAATAATGAGAAAAAGAGGAGTGAGAACGATACTCATTGTTCCAGATTGGCCACGAAGGACTTGGTATCCAGATCTGCAAGAAATGCTCACAGAGGACCCGTGGCCTCTTCCTCTAAGACAGGACTTGTTGCAACAGGGGCCCTGTCTGTTCCAAGACTTACCGCGGCTGCGTTTGACGGCATGGCGGTTGAACGCCGGATCCTAGCAGAGAAAGGCATTCCGGATGAGGTCATTCCTACGCTGATAAAGGCTAGGAAGGACGTGACAGCTCAACATCATCACCGTATATGGCGAAAATATGTTGCTTGGTGTGAGGCCAGGAATGCCCCTACGGAGGAATTCCAGCTGGGCCGTTTCCTTCACTTCCTACAGTCAGGAGTGAATTTGGGCCTAAAATTGGGGTCCATTAAGGTCCAGATTTCGGCCCAATCCATTTTCTTTCAAAAGGAGTTGACTTCTCTACCTGAAGTTCAGACGTTTGTAAAGGGAGTGCTGCATATTCAGCCCCCTTTTGTGCCTCCAGTGGCACCTTGGGATCTTAACGTGGTGTTGAGTTTCCTGAAATCCCACTGGTTTGAACCACTCAAAACGGTGGAGTTGAAATATCTCACGTGGAAGGTGGTCATGCTATTAGCCTTGGCTTCGGCTAGGCGTGTGTCAGAGTTGGCGGCCTTGTCACATAAAAGCCCCTATCTGGTTTTCCATGCGGATAGAGCAGAATTGCGGACCCGTCCACAATTTCTGCCGAAAGTGGTTTCATCTTTTCATATAAACCAACCTATTGTGGTGCCTGTGGCTACTACGGACTTGGAGGATTCCGAGTTGCTTGATGTAGTCAGGGCTTTGAAGGTTTATGTAGCCAGAACGGCTAGGGTCAGGAAAACAGAGTCTTTGTTTATCCTGTATGCTTCCAACAAGCTTGGTGCTCCTGCTTCAAAGCAGACTATTGCTCGCTGGATCTGTAACACGATTCAGCAGGCTCATTCGGCGGCTGGATTGCCGCTGCCAAGATCAGTTAAGGCCCATTCCACTAGGAAGGTGGGCTCTTCTTGGGCGGCTGCCCGAGGGGTCTCGGCAGTAGAACTTTGCCAAACGGCTACTTGGTCAGGTTCAAACACTTTTGCAAAGTTCTGCAAGTTTGATACCCTGGCCGAGGAGGACCTTGTGTTTGCTCAATCGGTGCTGCAGAGTCATCCGCACTCTCCCGCCCGTTTGGGAGCTTTGGTATAATCCCCATGGTCCTTACGGAGTCCCCAGCATCCACTAGGACGTTAGAGAAAATAAGATTTTACTTACCGGTAAATCTATTTCTCGTAGTCCGTAGTGGATGCTGGGCGCCCGTCCCAAGTGCGGACTTCTTCTGCAATGCTTGTATATAGTTATTGCTTAAATAAGGGTTATGTTATGGTTGCATCAGGGTTGACCTGTTGCTCTGTTGTTGTTCATACTGTTGACTGGGATTGTTTATCTCAAGTTATACGGTGTGATTGGTGTGGCTGGTATGAATCTTGCCCTGGATTACCAAAATCCTTTCCTTGTACTGTCAGCTCTTCCGGGCACAGTTTCTCTAACAGAGGTCTGGAGGAGGGACATAGAGGGAGGAGCCAGAGCACACCAGAATCTAAATTCTTTCTTAAAGTGCCCATGTCTCCTGCGGAGCCCGTCTATACCCCATGGTCCTTACGGAGTCCCCAGCATCCACTACGGACAATGAGAAATAGATTTACCGGTAAGTAAAATCTTATTTATTGGCCCTAATTCATATTTGTACGCAATACTTATGGGTTTATATCACTCGCAGCCCCCTGTCAGCCGCAGAGCATTTGGGGGGCGAAGACACGGATCCTCAGACGCAGCGCTTGCAAACAAGAGGTGTCTATCTCCTACAGACGCCTCCTGCTGCATTTAAATTTTAAATACACGGAATTACACAACCACTTCCTTGCAGCTGTGCATTTTCATACAGTCATGAATTAGGCCCATCACCATTAGTTATATGACATGATAAGAGTTTGGCAGCACCTTACAACGTCCATAAGCGCAAAATATACAAACAAAATAAGAAAATGGAATGCAAACACTGCAGAACATGGGATACTATCTATTTCAATTTTGTTCGGTGCCCTTGTGGACATGGGTGTGGATTAATGGATCAACAATGTTATGGACAGTCGATAAGTTGACACCACATGGTCAACATGCATTAGGTCTGCTTTCTTCGGGGGACAAATCTTGTATACCTTGTAACCACCATCAGTATAAACATTATACCCTCTCAGGCTCGCTTTGCGCGCCACGCTTCGGGTAAGGTGGCTTGCTCTGCTTCACTCACCACGAGTTACTATTCACAATAGATGTCCACATGGAAAGCAAATCAATCATGTTACGTAAACATGTTAAAACCCCCAAAACATGTCGACGATTGACATGTCGACCTTCTGAACCTGTCGACTTTTTGTACCTGTCCACCTTAGGCAATGTCGACCTGTCAACACAATGCATGTTGACCATATGGTGTCAACCTATTGAATGTCGACCAATACATTGTCAATCTATCAGCAAAATACCTGTGGGCAGTGGGTTTGGGGTGATGGTATTAATGAGTGAGGGAAGAAGGCCCTGCTCGTGAGAGCTTACAGGCCAAAGGGACAACTTTCTCATGATTTAAATATGACCCATGCCATACCGCCCAACTTTTGACTCAGGACCTGCTGCAACAGAGGCGCGGCCGCTGGCAAAAATCGGACGGGGCCTTGGGAGGAATGGGCAGGGCCTCAGGAGGAGTGGGCATGTGCACGGCATCTATCAGTACAGGGAGGGTTAGCAGGGGGTGGCCAAGCACTGAACATGCCCCCAAAATTTAAAAAAACGGGTGGTTGCGGCGCTGGGCTGCCCCCTTCAAACCCTCCCTGCACTGATCACTGGCTGCTTTGCAGGGCATAGCTGCAGAGATCACTGGCTCTCCCAATATGCCCCCCGCCCTGGGACACTGCGGCCTGCTGGTGGAACAGCGGGACAGTGTCCAATTAGCAGTACTGTCCCGCTGTATTCAGGACAGTTGGAAGGTATGTCCATATTATTACATTATATTGTGTAGTGCTCATTTATGCTAATATATACTGTATATGGCGACTGCAAGCAGCTTGTGTAGCAGTATTGATTGTAACATTGCTTGTTTTTGTATCTTTAATTACAGACCTCAGCAAATCTTCTGTTGCTTTCTTTCCAAATGAATATCGTAGAAGAAAACAAAGTTTTCGGAGAGCTAATTGTGCAAAGTGGCCCCTACCTAGCTGCAATATACTGTTCAGAGTTTTGGGAGGTAATACCAGTGGTCGAAGTGAACCTGTATACAACGCTATAAAATACTGACCACTTTCACCATCTCTAAGTCTAACTCGACACTTGGTGATTACATGTCACAATGGAATTTGTCTCCAATGCAGGAGCCACTTTGGCTATGTTATTTATATAGGCCTCATTGCATTTTCATCTCCAGTAAAATGACTGCTGCTTGTTTAACTTAGTGGGGGCGATTTACAAAGTAATGGGCGCCCATCAGTGCAACTGAATTGTTGCTCTTATGTCGCACCCATTACTTTATATGTGCCCAAATAGATGGGGCTTAGCTGCAAATAGTGGCTAATCCTGTCTAAAGTCCAAACCAGAATCACTAACTATTCGCTCACTTCTTTTAGCCGTCTTAGGAGGCAGCGAGAAGAAATCTCTCCCACATGGCTAACGGGTGTCTAAACGGAGCAACAATTGAATTTCTTTGAATTGTGCCCCTAGTGGTAGCCATGGGGGAAAACATTTCAATCACCCCCAGTCAGTCTTAAAGACATCTTAAGGTTCTTTTACATGATCTTGATGTTCTGGCATATTGTATTTCGGGACTCAGGGCCTAATTCAGACCTGATCACAGCAGCAAAATCTTTCTCTAATGGGCAAAACCATGTGCATTGCAGGTGGGCCAGATATAACATGTGCAGAGAGAGTTAATTTGGGTGGGTTATTTTGTTTCTGTTCAGGGTAAATACTGGCTGCTTTATTTTTACACTGCAATTTAGATTTCAGTTTGAACACACCTCACCCAAATCTAACTCTCTCTGCACATGTTATATCTGCCCCCCTGCAGTGCATATGGTTTTGCCCATTAGAGAAAAAGTTTGCTGCTGCGATCAGGGCCAATATTTACTAAGAATTCGAGTTTGTCCGTTTTGTGGTTTTTTTTCTAAGTCCCAATCCGGGAATTCACTAAGCACCAATCTCGGCAGTGTTTGGACTATTCGTAAAGGTTTGATTTGCAAAGTTCCGAAATACGAATGAATAGACCATCGGTCAAACCCGGCTGTTATTTCATATAATACGGGCATTCACTATTCATTCGTATTTGGGTGTTAGTTTCTGAGTGCTCAAGTGCGGGTCTGTTTTTTTTCGATTCGTTAAAAAAAGCAGCAAAAAAATAGACCTGCTTTTTCCAGTTGGCTACAATGGAGCGCATAGGCGCTACATTGTATCTCTGCTGTGTGCAGCCTGACAGACACTACAGGAGCACACAGCCAATCAGGAGAGTGCCACGACGTGGCGCTCCCTGATTGGCTGAAGGGACCCTCTTTGACAGGAGTCAGGGGGGGTCCTGGCAGTCGGGGAAAGGGGTCCCATGTGTAAACATGGGGCCCCTTTCAGTGCGTGGTCGGGTTTCCGTTTTATTATTTTGCCAAGTACGTGGATTATACAAAGGTCTGATTCTACACTGGATAATGTGAGTATAATTTTTTTCACAGGTACCCCAAGGATTCTACAGGGACAAGAGGACAGAGCCTTGTGTGAACATAGGTAAGTATGTATGTTTGGAGGTGTGCATGTATGTAATAAAATTATACTTTCACGGTGTGTGTGTCCTGTTTTTTGGGGGGTATTTTTTTAGTAGTAGTACTACAGGTACCAGCGGGCCCGGTTTTCCACCGCATGCTGGTACTTGTGGTTCTCCAAGTACCAGCTTGCGGGGGAGGCTTGCTGGGACTTGTAGTACTGCTACTAAAAACAATATTCACATTTTTACAAAAGGCTATCAGCCCCCCATCCGCCGCCCTTGGATGGGGGGGACAGCCTCGGGCTTCACCCCTGGCCCTTGGGTGGCTGGAGGGGGGAACCCCTTGATTTAAGGGGTTCCCACTCCTCCAGGGTACCCCGGCCAGGGGTGACTAGTTGGGTATGTAATGCCAGGGCCGCAGGGACCAGTATAAAAGTGTCCCCCGGCTGTGGCATTATGTACCTGGCTAGTGGAGCCCGGTGCTGGTTTAAAAATACGGGGGGCCCCTACGCTTTTTGTCCCCCGTATTTTTGGAACCAGGACCAGGCGCAGAGCCCGGTGCTGGTTGATTAAATATGGGGGAACCCCTGTAATTTTTTCCCCAAAATTTTTTCAACCAGGACTGGCTCAAAGAGCCCGAGGCTGGTTGTGCTTAGGAGGGGGGACCCCATGCAATTTTTTTCAGATTTTTATAGACTTTAAACAACTTTTTAAGGTACACAATGAAGCCCTGCACGGATCTCACAGATCCGGCCGGGATTCCTTGTGTTTTGTCAGGCAGTGTTTTACTCATCACTCCCGTAAAACACTGCCTGATATTACGAATCACATCGACATCGGAAAAACGAATGTGCAAAACTCGGCAGCTTAGTGAATGATCGTATCAGGATTCAAAAAGTTGCAGTAAAATGCACCCGATACCATTCGAGTTCAAACACCCTTCAAAACGGCCAAAACACGAATCTTTGTAAATATACCCCCAGGTCTGAATTAGGCCCTTAATCTCTGCACAATGAACAAGTAGTCCTACTACTTATTTCTTCATTAGTCAACACTATTACCATTATTAGTATCTGTCTCAAGACACAGGCAGGTACTAAACTGAAAGAGCCTGAATATTGGATATCTGATGGTATGCTCAGTCTCTGTTCTGTATGTGTGTGCTTGTGTCTGTGTGTTCACATGCGTTTGCGACATGGGAGAGTTGGGGAACACAAAGGAATCATTTTATTTGCTGTTAAGCACTATTTAGTAAAATATAAAAAGATACTATTTAGCTGCTATGTCTATATTTTATTGAATAGTGTTAAAAAGCATTACGAATTAAAGCTGACATTAAATTTATCTTTTAAAAATGTCTAAAGCATCAGAAGGATTGGCGGACACACGGCAACTCACTTTCATTTAATACTTTTTACCAAGAAGTCTATAGGAAGGAAGGTTAGAGTTAGGCAGTAGTTGGATGGGAAGGGTTCGGTGTTTGGATTAGCACCACAGTATCCACCAGAAGTCCTCGGGACGTCGCCGCCAGACCCAGAAGACACAGATAGAGCCTTCAGATCTGCCAGGTAAGTCACCACTAGACCACCAGGGGCATTTTGACAACTTTCTAATCATGTCGACGATTCAGTGTCGATATGATGAATGTTGACGTGATCAAAATCAGCATGCCAAGTATTGTTGACATTATGTCCATGTTGACATCCTCATGTCAACATAAATATCAACGCGATACACCACACCCCAAAAAATACTATTAACCAGGCATCCGTGTGCCATCTTACATCTTTCTCATACCCTATGTGGGTATATGTACAGTGATAGACAATTTAATGTTCATGCTAGGCTGTTCTACACCTATTTTTAAGGGGCAAAATATGCCCTGTCCTTTTAGCGCCACCCTGCTAAAACTACCTGCCTGTTGCCGTGCTGTCATCGCATACAGCAATTACTCACATTAAGGGGAAAGCTTGGGAGACGCCCAGCACTCCATAAGTGTAGGACACTCCCCCATTAGTGAAACGGACAGGTTAGCACGCACTCATTGGTGATGCAAATGGCTGGACGCGCCCCCATTGGTGACATGGACGGGGCTACACCGCCCCCAATGGTGATCCCCTCCCTCCCCAGCCGGCCACACCCCCTTAAGCACCATCTTTGCGCCCTGCACTGCCCGCATTCTAGCGGAAACACTATAGAATAATAATAGAGAAAAGAGAATAACAATAATTTAAAATCTTATCTTGAGTTAAATACAATATGTAGAGATTTCTTCTAGTTAAATGTGCAGTAATGAAATTACATACATACATAGTAACATAGATTCTGAGGTTAAAAAAAGACAATTTGTCCATCGAGTTCAACCTGTTAGTGATCTGCTACATTGTAATATTTTTAGTACTAATTTTAACTGTTGTGAATGTTTAACCGTTATGTCTATTCCTTTTTTTATATATACTATTGTGCATGATTTACCCACCATAACCCTGTATATCCTTATCCAGTCGGAATTTATCCAGCCCATTCTTAAAAGCATTGACCGAGTCTGCGAATACTACTCTCTCAGGCAGGGAATTCCAAATACGTATTGCCTTACAGTGAAGAAACCTTTTTGTCCATGTGCGAAATCTCCTCTCCGCTAACCTAAGCGGGTGTCCTTTGTGTTGATCTTACCAAAAACAAATACCCTGCTAGCTCTGTGTATTGTCCCCTTATATATTTGTACATGTTAATCATGTCCCTCTTAATCTCCTTTTTTCCAGTGTAAACATGTCTAGCTTAGCAAGCCTTTCCTCGTATTTGAGCGTCTCCATCCCCTTAATCAATTTGGTCGCCCATCTTTGAACCTTTTCTAGTTTCAGGATATCCTTTTTGTAGTATAGTACCCATAATTGTGCACAGTATTCAAGATGTGGCCTTACTACTGATTTATATAATGGGAGTATAACACTCTCATCTCTTGCATCAATTCCCCGCTTTATGCATATGTGTCCTGCGGAAGGGCCATGTCTTCTAGTAATATCTTCTATGCAATGTTTTATATGGGCACAATGGGGCTTTAATAGGTAACAGTGGTTACCTGTCAGCTGTGATAAAGCTATAGCAGCTGCACGTATGATAGTTACCAATTGCTTCTAGTAGTGATGCTGTTGACTGATGCTCCTTTTGTGATACTTTCTCTGTCTCTGTGACAGATTTCAGAAGACACATTGATCCTGTGGCAAGAAGGCAGTTTCCGCACGGGGGACAAAGATTTGACTTTGAAGATGAAAGTCGCGGCTGGCGATTCAACCTGGACATGTTCATTATATATATTTTCTCTGTGAACTGGATCATTGGATTTATTTTATTTTGTCTTCTTTGCTATTTTTTGTTTAAACTCGTATTTTGGTCATAATAAACACAATAACTCTGTGAATAAACAGGTTAAGATATGAACAGATGTATACAGTAGGGAGGCCAATTCCGGCTATTTTTTTTAAATCCCGGGATTCGGGATTGAAAAGCGATCAAGCCCAGGATTGGGTTGGTGGAAAAAAAAAAATATATACAGTATATATACACTTTAATGTCCAACGCCAAGCCCCCACAGTGACTCACCATCCTCTCTGGACAGGCAAGCAGTCGGCGCAGTGAGCTGCAGGCAGCGAGATTGGCTGCGATATGTGGGTGCGGCCGACGGAGGGGCTGGTGTCGCAACTGCACAGCCGATGGCATGGGGAGCCGGGCAGCATCTGAGCCATCTGCTTAAGGTGCTCAGTGCTGCCCGGCATTAAAAAAAAAAAAAAACTATTCACTGACTAATCCTGAAATCCCAGGATTGTAAACTCCAATACCGGGATGCAATCCCAGCTAATTTTAGTCCAAATTGTCCACCCTGGTACGCAGGTGTTTTATTTGAGCCTAGATATTTGGGCATACAGTATGTATCAAAGCTTGGAGAGAGAGAAAGTGGAGAGAGATTAAGTACCAAGCAATCAACAGTTTTCAGCTGATTGGTAAATTATCTCTCTACTTTATCTCTCTTCATGCTTTGATACATACGCTATGCCTTTATTCTATTCTCCCGAGTCTCCATGTGTAACTGCTTGGCTCCCTCTGGCCACAGAGGAAATACTCACTGGCATATCTCTAATGGGAGCAAGGTGTACGGTGCACACGTGCACTTGGGTCCAAGGGGTCCAAACACTGCACACTCTGCAAACATTTAATTAGATTCATCTCTCCTGCGGAGTGGTAAATATCACTTGGAAAAAGGCCGTAGCTATTTTACAGTGATACGCGCATGCGCAATAGAGATGTCCCCAGGAATGCGGTGCGGATGCCATGTTCCCGGAGACCTGCACATGCACAGTAGCCTCTGGCACAATGCCAGAGTCTACTGCACTGCTCGAGAGGAGGAGGCCCCATCAGAGACTGCACATGGGCCCCACCTCTGGAAGTCCTGATAGCTTTTGATTCCTGAAATCTGATTAAGTGGCTTCACAAGACTCGTGTACAGTTTGACATACGTAAAATATACATTTCTGTACATGATGATGACTATCAGCGTCAGTACCTGGACACTTCTGGCTGGGGATTGACCCCTGTCACTTATTCTGTACTTAACACATTAGTTCAGCTGCTATTTAATATAAAGTTACAACCTTCTATACACACCACTTAATTGATATATCTACAGTGCATCCAGAAAGTATTCACAGCGCTCCACTTTTTCCACATTTTGTTATGTTAAAGCCTTATTCCAAAATGGAATAAATTCATTTTTTCCCTCAAAATTCTGCACACAATACCCCATAATGACAACGTGAATAAAGTTTTTTGGAGATTTTTGCAACTTTATTAAAATAAATAAGACATCACAGGTACATAAGTATCCACAGCCTTTGCTCAATACTTTGTTGACACACCTTTGGCAGCAATTACAGCCTCAAGTCTTTTTGAATATGATGCACAAGCTTGGCACACCTATCTTTGGGCAGTTTCGCCCATTCCTCTTTGCAGCACCTCTCAAGCTGGATCAGGTTGGATGGGAAGCGTGGGTGCACAGCCATTTTCAGATCTCTCCAGAGATGTTCAATCGGATTCAAGTCTGGGCTCTGGCTGGGCCACTCAAGGACATTCACAGAGTTGTCCTGAAGCCACTCCTTGATATCTTGGCTGTGTGCTTAGGGTCATTGTCCTGCTGAAAGATGAACCGTCGCCCCAGTCTGAGGTCAAGAGCGCTCTAGAGCAGGTATTCAGCCAGAATGTCTCTGTACATTGCTGTATTCATCTTTCCCTCTAGTCTGACTAGACTCCCAGTTCCTGCCACTGAAAAACATCCCCACAGCATGATACTGCCACCACCATGCTTCAATGTAGGGATGGTATTGGCCTGGTGATGAGCTGGTTTCCTCCAAACATGACACCTGGCATTCACGCTAAAAAAGTTTAATCTTTGTCTCATCAGACCAGAGAATTTTGTTTGTCATGGTCTGAGAGTCCTTCAGGTGCATTTTGGCAACCTCCAGACGGGCTGCCATGTGCTTTTTACTAAGGGATGGCTTCCGTCTGGCCACTCTACCATACAGGCCTGATTGGTGGATTGCTGCAGAGATGGTTGTCCTTCTGGAAGGTTCTCCTCTCTCCACAGAGGAATGCTGTAGCTCTGACAGAGTCACCATCGGGTTCTTGGTCACCTCCCTGACAAGGGCCCTTCTCCCCTGATTTCTCAGTTTAAACAGCCAGCCAGCTCTAGGAAGAGTCCTGGTGGTTCCAAACGTCTTCCATTTACAGATGATGGAGGCCACTGTGCTCATTGGGATCTTCAAAGCAGCAGATATTTTATGTATCATTCCCCAGATTTGTGCCTCGAGACAATCCTGTCTCGGAGGTCTACAGACAATTTCTTTGACTTCATTGGCTTGGTTTGTGCTCAGACATGCACTGTCAAGTGTGGGACCTTATATAGACAGGTGTTTGCCTTTCCAAATCATGTCCAATCAACTGAATTTACCACAGGTGGACTCCAATTAAGCTTTAGTAACATCTCAAGGATGATCAGTGGAAACCGGATGCACCTGAGCTCAATTTTGAGCTTCATGGCAAAGGCTGTGAATACTTATGTACATGTGATTTCTTAGTTTTTGATTCTTAATAAATTAGCAAAAATCACACAAAAAATTTTTTTCCACGTTGTCATTATGGGATATTGTGTGTAGAACTTTGAGGGGAAAAAATTAATTTATTACATTTTGGAATAAGGCTGTAACATAACAAAATGTGGAAAAAGTGAAGCGCTGTGAATACTTTCTGGATGCACTGTATTTGGACTGTGTCAGAAAAGAAGATTCTTGCTTGAAAATGGGATCTTTGGATTTAATCATATTATATATAGTAAATGGGACTTCTTCATTATATTATTACATTGTTTACTAATAGGGTAATGCAATGTCAGTACTGTATTTACTACTAACACTGTCAAGCCATTTATGTATACTTTCTTTACAGTAACCTGGCACATACTGTATACTATTCAAAAGCTTAATGCATCAAGAGATGTGCCAGTATCAACATGTGCATGTAATATACAGTATATAGCTTGTTCATGCACTCATGCTTAAGTTTCCCCCAAATATGTTTAATAGCCTATTTGATCTATCCTGAAATTGTGCCAAATACCACTGAAAATTGAGGTATAATAGCTGTTGCACAACATTGTTTCTTCACAAGCATAGAGAGGCTCTGTGAGAGGTCAACTGATAGAAGGGAAAAGATAGTTGGTGATTGGCTGTTGGTCTGAGGAAAGTTTGAAGGGGGAGAAATGTTGTGGTGGCCATCTTGAGAGGTGGAGACATAAGGGCTAAATGAAGTCATTCTGTGCAGAAAACTTTACAGAGTGACATAGACATTCAGCAAAGCCATTGAAGTGTCAGTGTCAGGACATGGTTTAAAAGAATAGAAATAAACAAGGTTCAGAGATCAGCACTTCTCCCCATCTTCACTGCTATGGCTGCATTTGGAGGAAGACTCTGACCCTGAGGAATAGTTCACTTGGGTGACAATGTTCCAGCTGTTAAATACAGTTTTCCAATTACACCCAAGGTCTGATACTTCTGCAAGATATACTGCCAGACATGCACTAAGTTCCTTTGCTGTGACTGACTAGTGAGACTCGAAAATCTTAGAAAAAAAATTGTCTACTGAAAGAAACCCTTTTGTAATAAACAAGGACTGTATTTCCATGCTAGTCAATGTATAATGGACTCACCATGCACCAAGCAATGTCTGTTTTATAAAGTACTAAGCTTTAAACCTGTTACCTTGCAAGGACCTTCTTTACTGTTGTTGCATATTGGACTTTAGTGTTACATATTGACAGAGTTGGTGTATGCTTTGAGCCTCACTGTTAATAAGTGATAATATATGCCAATATTCATATAGTGTTTTGGAATTAAAAATATTAATAATTTAGGACACATCTGTTAATGTATATAGCATCTTTTTTTTTTAAATTCAATAATTATTGGAATTTTTAAATTTTACATTAATAACTTACACAACAACAAAAATCAACAAAAACCGACATAAAGATCAACACACAGACAGCTGCACGTATATATAGAAAATAAAAAATTAAAGTAAAAAAAAAAAAAAAAAGGCACATAATACAACAGATGGATGAGGATCCGGATAAAGCTATATAACTGCAGAGCACTGGTGACCTGTCCTAATATACCACTTCCATTGTAAGCACATGCACAGCAGATGTAGCACAATATATCGTAAGATAACAGAACACGGCCGGCCGTGGGCTAACCACCTCTAAAATATCCCAAATAGGAGAAATAAATACAGATCTGAGCCCTATTTATCCTTGAAATATCTAGAGCCCATCCACTTTCCCCAAACTGTATGCAATTTTTTTTCCGCTTTCCTAGCCAGAAACACAAATTTTTCATGTGCAATAGTTTCATTGACCAAAGAGATCCATGCCTTAGGTATCGGGGCTTCCCCAGCCAACCACAGCCGAGCTATGGAAACCCTAGCCAGAGCACATAGATTAATGACATAACGCCTGCTGGGCGGATCTAAAGCCTCCTCATCTATAACCAACAATGCACACGTTACAGGCGTAAGTATGGAAGAGGGGATACCCGTATCAATTATAACCCGTATAACTTCTTTCCAGAACAGCGTCATCCTAGGGCATGACCAAAGTAGATGCCAAAAGTCAGCTCCCAGGCTTCCACACTTAGGGCACCTAGAACTATGAGATCCCCCGATATGCGCCAGTCTCACTGGGGTCATGTACACCCTATGCAGTATATACAATTGTACTTGCTGGTATCTAACGGAGGAAGTAGAGATCTGGTGGGACCCCAAAGCATTCCTCCATATATCGTCCGACAATGGACCTACATCTGACTCCCATTTACCCCGAAGGGAAGCTAGAGGGTCAGTATGGTGCATCTGGAGTATACGACCATATATCCTAGAAACCAGATGCCCTGATTCCAGCGTCTGCAACATTAATTTGACCGGGGAATCAGTGAGGATTGGAGGGCCATCAGGAAATTGGGCAGCCAAAGCATGTCGCAGTTGAAGGAACCGAAAAAAAAACCCTGGGGGAACATTATACTCTAGTTGAAGTTGCTGAAATGATTTAAGCGCCCCATCACTATATAAATGGACCATTTTCCCCAGACCTCCCGGACTTGAAGCTGACATAGTTCCGGCAGCCCATAGGCGTTATCTAGTGGGGTATCAGGATCGATACCGTGACCATGCATCACCGAGTGCACCAACTTCCAAATCAAAATGGATTGTTTTATAAGCGGCAGCGTGGACATTTTGACGCTGCCGCAGAGAAGTAGCTGCAGTGGGGAACCACCAGGGTAATCATGGTTCAACATCGGCGAATGCAAAGCCAAGGCATCGAGATCGTTAACCCATTCCAAAATATGCGTCAATTGCGCCGCATAATAATAACAACGGAAGTTGGGAAGAGCCAAACCCCCCAGTTCCCGTGTCCTGGTCAGGGCATCCAGTCTCAAACATGCCCGCTTACTAGCCCATATCAGAGAGGAAAGCAACCCATCTATTTGTTTGAAGGTCTTCTGAGGAATATAAACAGGAGACTGCCGTAAAATATATAGAAGTTTGGGCTGGAAAACCATTTTTACCATATTAACTCTCCCTGTGACCGTCAAAGGCAGCTTCCCCCAGGCCTTCACCTTACCGCAAAGGTACGTTATTTGTGGTGTAATATTAAGGGAGGAAAAGTTCTGAGGATCAGTAGACACCCAAATGCCGAGATATTTGAAGGAGTCCACCCACCGTAATGGGAGAGCAAGCAATGGGGAAGTAGGAATCCCACCCCGGAGTGGAATAATAAAGGATTTCTCCCAATTAATCAGAAGCCCAGAGTATCGCCCAAACTCGTTAATAATTTTCAAAATCCTAGGCATAGACTCAGCATAGCGATCCACAAACAACAGAACATCATCGGCATATAAGGCCACCCTATCCTCCCGAGTACCCACTTTAAAGCCAGAGATCCCCACGTCCGCCCTCAGGAGGCATGCAAGGGGTTCTATAGCCATAGCAAACAAGGTAGGGGACAATGGGCATACCTGTCACGTACCTCTAGATAGAGGAAAGGAGTAAGATACAAAACCATTTACCGCCACTCTGGCTGAAGGAGAGGAGTACATTAATCGAACATATTTAATAAAATTTGGGCCTATACCAAATCTACGCATGATTTCCCACAGGTAATCCCACTATACAGTGTCAAAAGCCTTAGCGGCATCCAATTAGACAACTATAGAGGAGGAGGAGTCTGCGCGGGGAATCTGCAAGTGAGTAAACAGACGTCTAAGATTAATGGAAGTCGATTTATTGGGCATAAATCCAGTCTGATCCGGGTGTATTATATGGGAGATAACTGTATTCAATCTACCCGCCAGTACCTTGGCCAAAATGTTAACGTCAGTGGGCAAAAGGGATATAGGGCGATAGGACTCAACTTTCTTAAGATCCTTGTCAGGTTTAGGAAGGACCACAATTATTGCCTCTGCCATAGATGGAGGAAGAGACTCCTGTGAAAAGATTTGGCTATATAACTCAAATAAGTGAGGGACGAAGAAATCCAAATGTTGCTCATATACCTCAGAAGGTATGCCATCCGAACCCGAGACTTTACCACTAGGGGAGGCCTTAACAGCAGCCATAATTTCTTCAGGTGAGATGGGCGCCTCCAACAGGTCGTAAGCTTCACAGGACAAGGTGGGGAAACTAATGGTGTCTAAATATTCGTTCAATTGCGATGAAGTACAGTCCAGTTTGGAACCATACAAACATCTGTAATAAGACACAAATTCTGAGGCAATCTGTGGAGTCTGTGTCAGAGAAACACCATCCGAGGTTACAATCTCAATCACAACATTAGCTGTTCTATCACCCCGTGCGAGGGAAGCCAGATACGACCCAGGCCTATCACCAGTAGCATAAAAGGCATGGGAAGAGAAGAGGAGTCTATGCTGAGTCTTTTCCATTAAGTGATCCTTCCATGAGCCGATAGCCAGGCCAGTTTAGAACTGTCCAAAAAATCCCGCAAATATTGTAATTCCGCAGCGACACTCTGGGCCTCCAGCTCAGCCTCCCGACGCCTATAAAAGGACTTCAAATTAGACACCCGTTTAATCAGACTGCCCCTCAGAAACGCCTTGAATGTGTCCCATAGGTTAGAAATAGCTTTTTTCGGCATCATTCATTTCAAAGAACTCCTGCCAAGCGGCAACCACTTCAGAGCCATCCCCCATATGTACGAGCCAAAACGGATTAAATTTCCATACGGCCTGGCCCCTAGAAAAGTGGAAATCCAAGGTGAAGGTCAAGGGGGAGTGATCCGATATACCCCTAGTCTCATATCTAATACCAGTAACCCGGGGAACCATGTCGCACGAGAGGAGGGCCAGGTCAATCCTAGAGAACGAATAATGAGAATGAGAGAAACAGGAGTACTGTTTAAGAAACGGGTGCCTCAATCTCCAGGGATCGACCAGGCCCAACCCCGACACCACATCAGCAAAGGTGGATTTCCCATGATACACAGTAGGTGGAGATATCGAGAACCTGTCCAGCGCCACATCCAACACATTATTGAAATCCCCCAGGCAAATAACATATCCCGGGAAACGAGGCCATAAACCCAGCAGCCTTCTTAAGGACATCAGGAGAGTAAGGGGGAGGCACATATACAGCTAGAAGGAGTAAAAGAGCATAAAATAATCTACATTTCAAAAATACATATCTCCCCCAGGGATCCGTTTGTAAAGATTCCAACACAAAGGGGATGGTCCTCCTAATAAGAACCAAAACTCCACGAGAGGCAGAAGTGTGCATGGAATGGTACGCCCATCCCACCCAGGGTCTCTTCAATGAAAGAGTCTTACCACCCACTAAATGAGTTTCCATAAAACAGACAATATCAGCGGCATAATTCCTAATCTGTCGAAGTACCAGGGACCTCTTAATTTTATAATTGAGCCCTCTCACATTCCACGACATTACTTTAAGCCCAGCCATAAGACATTGCAGAACGTAATAAGGACCTCACCCTGCAGCCAGCCAATTCCGCCATGCAAGTGTGCAATTATCGGACACCAGTGCCTAAAAAATACAACAGCAATCCACATACAGTTAAAACAAAAACTGCCATACATGAAACAACCACAGCCCAGAACATCCCTCTTCCCCCCACCCTGTATACCACCCCCAACATGTAGCATACTTGGATCCCAAAACAAAATGCAAAGTCCTAGAAAATTAAACAAACAAAAATTTGTCGCACCATTAACTAGTGCAGACACACCCTAATCGGGGCCAAGAATATAATGGCTCTTGGGAAAAAAAAGGTAGCTTCCAGCCACCAACCACAACACCCTTGAAAAATGAATGGTGAATCATAAAGATCCACCCCCCTAGGCCTGTACAATACCCAAAATATAACACATATGGATATTGTAGAACCATCAATCTCGAATCCTATATAACCCCCTCCCCCAAAATATAAAAGAGATGTCACAGCAGTTGAACAATTAGACAAAGAACATATCTAAACAGATGAGGCAGAGCAGCAGAGGATAAGAAAGAAACCAAAATCAATTAAACACTCCCACATCCTGCCACCCCGCAGTAAATAGCATATATACACATCTGACACAGCAAAAAAAGTCCTGCATCCAGAGCTACATGGAAAAAATCAAGGATCAGCAAGAGCACGCCTTGCCGGGAATCGTCTGTCCAGCCATATCATGGCCTCACGAGGAGTCGCAAAAATTTTGTTTCACCATCAGCCACCACCCGCTGTCTCGATGGAAAGAGCATGGCATATGGCAGGTCAAGTTCACGGAGCCTCCTTTTAACAGGCAAGAATTGAGCCCTATCCTTTTGTACATCCACCGCGAAATCCGGGAAGACCGATATTGGCGACTCGTTCCATTTTTGTGCGAGCAAGTTTCAGAACAGTGTCCCGGTCACGGAAATGGAGGAATTTGGCGATGAAGGTACGGGGAGGAGTCCCCGGAGGTAATGGGCGCATCGGAACTCTATGAGCCCGTTCGACGGTGAAGAAAGGCGAAAACTCCTCAGACCCAAAGGCATCCCGGAGCCATTTTTCGAGAAACTCTTCAGGAGATGAGCCCTCCTCCTTCTCTGGCAAGCCGATGAAGCGGACATTATTGCACCGTAAGCGACCCTCCATATCCGTCAGCTTTTTGCGCACGTCAGTCATCTAAAAATTCCAAAGCATCAGTACGTCGTCCTAGCAGGGCGACAGAATCCTCAACATTGGAGACACGAGTCTCAGCTTCCCCCACCCTCTCCCCAACTCGCTGGAGATCCTGATGAATAATGGAGAGATCAGACTGCACCTGCCCAATTTTATCAGCCAAACGAACCTCACTGGCGGTCACCGCATCCAGCACTCTCTGTAATGCAGCATCAGGCGGTTAGGAGGAGGCAGAGCTATAAGCAGGAGATGGAGGTGATCTCACAGATCGTGCAGTCCCACCCCTCTGTTGCTGAGGGCCGGGGTTACGGACAAACTTCTCCATCGCGCCCGCCGCCGCACTGTGCTGGCCCCTCACCATTTTGGACAGCACGTTGCCGCAACACACGACCAGCAGGATAAATCAAAGCAAATACAGTCAAAGGAGGGGGGTGCCTGCCCAGTGCACTTATGAAGAGGACCACAGGTATAGGAAAATATAGATAGGTATAGAGTAGGACCAGGGTTCCCGGCTGTGTTTCGGCTTAACAGCCTATAGAAGTGTGATGCATATGGGCTGGGGCAGGGAGCGAACCAGTATCCCACTAAATCAGGTCCTGTAAGGCACGGAGAGTTGGTCCCGCAGCAGCACTGTTCGGGCTAGACAAGGGAGCCCACACCCCGCAGCACCACAGACAAGGGCGGATATCTATAAAAAACCCAGCAGAGCAATAGAAAGAGGGAGAGGAAGCACCCAGCACAGCTATCCCCCAGGACACCCAGCACAAGCTCCCGCAGTAACAGTCCAGAGCCCTGGGTACCTGAGGTCACTTGTGTAGTATAGGCAGGGATGGCGTCATGGGGTTAAGGAGGTGATCTGCGGGCTGGCAGCGGCAGGCAACACAGGAGAAGCGGGGCGGCTGTATGATGATCACGCCCGGCGGCCAGACGGAGTGGCAGGCACAGTCTCCGCACACCCGCCCGTACAAGCCGCGGCCAGCTGCAGCAGGCGGCGGGGAGAAGCCGAACTTCCGGTTCAAGTGAGAGCGCGAGCCCGCGGCTGCACACGCGGGCCCAGCGCACAGCAGGGCACCCGCACAAAACGGCTCCGGATCTCACAAGACAGTAGCCACCAGTCCAATCCTTCTCCAGGGGGGGCACCAGGCAATCAGTCAGCCACGGTCCAAACAGCAGACCTAGGGGGGAGATACAGGATGTTTGCAGGATATCTTGGCTAGAGAGCTGCACAATGTAAGTGCTACTCCATGCCTGTCCAGGCCACGCCCCCATGTATATAGCATCTTTAGTTATGAATATTTGAGCTGAACTTATTTTATAGACATACTGTACTGGTTGCAGAATAAATACCACTGTTCTTTTACATACCACCCAAATCATTCTCTTTGTGCCTGTTTGGGTACTGTCCTTGCTTTTCTGCTGGGATGTGGTATAGTAAGAGTGTCTCAGAGGAGAAACTGATGAAGGTACTTCTAAGTAACATAGTAACATAGTATCTAAGGTTGAAAAAAGACAATTGTCCATCGAGATCAACCTATTTGTGGTCTCCTATGCACGATTATTTTGTATAAAATTTTGACTGAAGTTGATGACTGCCTTACGTTTTACCCCCTTTTTTTATAATAACCATAGTGCGTGACTATGCCCCGTAACCCTGGATATCCTTATCTATTAGGAATTTATCTAACCCATTCTTAAAGGTGTTGACTGAGTCGGCCATTACAACTCCCTCAGGCAGGGAATTCCAAACACGTATCGTCCTTACCGTGAAAAAGCCTTTACGCCGTATTGTGCGGAATCTCCTCTAACCTGAGCGAGTGTCCACGAGTTCTCTGTGTTGACCTAACCAAAAACAGGTCCTGCCAAGATCTGTATATTGTCCTCTTATATATTTGTTGATCATGTCCCCTCTTAATCTCCTCTTTTCCCGAGTAAACATGCCTAGTCTTGCAAGTCTTTCCTCGTATTCCAGCGTCTCCATACCCTTAATTAGTTTGGTCGCCCGCCTTTGAACCTTTTCTATCTCCAGGATATCCTTTTTGAAGTAAGGTGCCCAGAATTGTACACAGTATTCAAGGTGTGGCCTCACAAGTGATTTATATAACGGGAGTATAATACTCTCGTCCCTAGCATCAATTCCCCGTTTTATACATGCTAATATCATATTAGCCTTCTTTGCTGCAGTCCTACTTTGGGTACTACTGCTTAGTTTGCTATCTATGAGGACACCTAAGTCCTTTTCCAGTACAGAATCCCCTAATTTTACTCCATTTAGTAGGTAGGTGTTATTTTTGTTCTTGTTACCACAGTGCATTACCTTACACTTGTCTGTATTGAAGCGCATTCTCCATTTCGCTGCCCAAGCTTCTAATTTAACTAAGTCATTCTGAAGCGACTCAGCATCCCCCTCCGCATTTATAACTTTACACAATTTGGTATCATCTGCAAAAATTGACACCATGCTCTCTAGACCTTCTGTTAGGTTTTTGACCCAAGTGCATATTGTGCTTCCTAGCCCTGATTCTTGTAGCTTGTAGATAAGTCTCATGTGTGGTACAGTGTCGAATGCTTTGGCAAAATCTAAAAAGATTACATCCACCTCTTTACCCTGACCTAGGTTTGCGCTTACTGTTTCATAAAAGCCAAGTAAATTGGTTTGACAGGATCTGTCCTTCATAAACCCATGTTGATTCCTTTTAATGACCTTATTGACTTCAAGGAACTTCTGAATACTATCTCTTAGAATACCTTCCAATACTTTCCCCACTATAGATGTAAGACTAACTGGTCTATAATTACCTGGTTCAGCTTTACTTCCCTTTTTGAATATAGGCACTACTTCCGCTATACGCCAGTCTTTGGGAACCATACCTGATATTACTGAAACCTTAAAGATCAAAAATAGCGGTTTTGCAAGTTCAGAGTGAAGCTCCATTAGAACCCTTGGGTGAATACCATCGGGACCTGGTGACTTATTAATCTTTAAATGTTTTAATCGGTCACAGACTACTTCCGCGCTTAAATAAGTACCTATCAGTGGGATATTCTCATTATAGAGATTATGTGTTAGTCCCTGAATTGGGTCCCCTCTAGTAAATACTGTTGAAAAAAACAAATTTAGTGTGTCTGCTATGTCATTATCATTTTTGCTTAAGACTCCTAACTTGTCTTTTAAAGGGCCTATACTCTCCTTCTTTAATCTCTTGCTATTAATGTATTTAAAGAATTTTTTGGGCTTCGCTTTGCTTTCCTTTGCTACTAGTTTTTCAGTTTCTACTTTAGCTGCTCTTATTGCTGAAAATGACTCTGCTTCCCCGTCAGATTTGTATTTTTTAAATGCTCGCCTTTTCTTGCCCATAAGTTCCTTTATCTTTTTGTTAAGCCACATCGGTTTATGATTTTTATTCCTTTTTTTTGCTGCTCGTAGGAATAAATTTTAGTGTATTTTTAGCTAGCAGGAATTTTAGTACCTCCCATTTCTCCGTAGTATTTTTTCCTAAAAACAAACCTTCCCATTCAATATCCCTGAAAAATACCCTCATCATTTCAAAATTCGCTTTGCTGAAGTTTAGAGTCCTAGTTGAGCCAGTATAGGGCTGTTTATGAAAACTGATATTGAATGTGACCATTTTGTGGTCGCTGTTTCCTATGGGTTCCCTTACTATAATACCTGATACCAAATCCCCATTGTTTGTTAAT